>NC_058522.1:353115028-353740028 GCF_904849725.1 Hordeum vulgare subsp. vulgare | reverse complement strand
CAATTGTGGATCGCCGGGTGACCAAGTTTGTGAGGTTTTGGAAGTCTGCCCTGAAGACTTACCACGAGTGTTGGGCGAGGACTATGTGTCCTTAGCTCAAGGAGAACACGGTAGGGACTGTGTGTCCTGGGACTGTGTGTCCTTTGGTTTCAATACCAAGCCGCTCCAAACCAGATGTACGACTGTCACAGCAGTTGGAACTGGGTCATCAATGACTGTCTTCAGTGAGAAACGGGTTCTAATTCCTCAACTCCTTACTTTCCTCATATTATGTGTTGATGACTTTCACTATGACTGTTTGAAGAATTTGCTGAAGACTTTCTCTGAATTTCCTCAACCCCAAATTCTTCACGTCAGTTAATCCTCATCTGTATTCTGCGTGCCTACTCACAGTGCAATCTGTTTTCACATTCTTCACTCTGAAAAACTGCTGTTGTGAAACTTTGCACTTCTGATCCTTTACTGTTTCCGCTGCAAGTTAGTCATCTATGAGGAATTTCCTCAAAAGGAATTTCCTCAGTGATGAAATTCTAAAAATCTCCTATTCACCCCCCTCTACTCGATATAACGCACTTTCACCTAGCCTTACCAATTTTGATAGAGGGCAGAATTTCAGCAATACTGACAAGTCTAGTGCACCCTACACAGGCTAGTCAATATATACGGCGGTAGAAAATTAAAGACTTTGCACATGTAAAGGAGTAGAGGATAGGAAGATCGAACGCGAAGAAGTTGACACGGCGATTTTTGGCATAGTTCCGATAGGTGGTGCTATCGTACGTCCATGTTAGTGGAGACTTCAACCATAGAGGGTAACGGCTGCGAAAGTCCACAGAGGGCTCCACCCATGAAGGGTCCACGAATAAGAGACCTTGTCTATTCCACCAGGGCTTCCGTCCACGGAGGACTACCCTTAACCACGGTAGATCTTCAGGAAGTAGGCGATCTCCTTGCCCTTACAAACATCTTGGTTCAGCTCCACAACATGAAGTGGGAGGCTCCCAAGCGACACCTAACCAATCTAGGAGGCACCACCCTACAAAAGGTAATAGATGTGGTAGATCAATGAACTCCTTGCTCTTATGCTTCTAAAGATAGTCTCCTCAACACAAAATCACTCTCTCACAGAATATGCATGGGTAGGAGAGGTTGATTTGGTGGAAAGCAGTTTGGGGAGGCTACATATCAAGATTCAAATGAATTGAGTGGAATATCTTGGTCCCAACACATGAGTAGGAGATTCTCTCTGAGGAAATGGATCTGGATATGAAGTGTGTGTTATGAGCGCTTCTTCCACGAATGAGAGGTGGGTGAGGGGGTATATATAGGCAACACCCAAAATCCAACCGTTACACACAAAGTGGCAAACTTGGTGACTGAAAGTGCGTTATATCGACTAGAGGGGGGGTGAATAGGAGATTTTTAGAATTTCATCACTGAGGAAATTCCTTTTGAGGAAATTCCTCACTGATGACTAACTTACACGGAAACAGTTAAGGATCAATTGTGCAATCGTTCACAATAGCAGTATTACAAAGTGTAGATTATGAAAACAGATTGCACAGCAAGCAGACACGCAGAATACAGATGATTAACTCAAGTGAAGAATTTGGGGTTGAGGAAATTCAGAGAAAGTCTTAAGCAAATTCTTCAAACAGTCACAGTGAATGTCATCAACACATAATACAGAGAATGTAAAGAGTTGAGGAATTAGAACCCGATTCTTAGTGAAGACTGTGGTTGATGACCCAGTTCCAACTGCTGTGACAGTTGTACATCTGGTTTGGAGCGGCTTGGTATTTAAACCAAAAGGACACCCAGTCCCGGGACACACAGTCCCTACCGTATTCTCCTTGAGCTAAGGACACACAGTCCTCGTCCAACACTCGTGGTAAGTCTTCAGGGCAGACTTCCAAACCCTCACAAACTCGGTCACCCGGCGATCCACAATTGACTGCTGGATTGCTCTAGACCATGACGCCTAACCGTCTGGAGGATGCATAGTCCTCAAAGGTAAAAGGCTTCAGTCCCACACAGGAACAACTTCTTCAGTGATGCTCAATCACTAGGTTTGGTTTGTGGTTTCGGTGGGTGGTGTATTTCCTCACTGATGATTTACTCTCGAAAGCTCTGAGGAATTGGGTTGCTCTTATGACAAGTGTCAGTTTCTAATGGAGCAGCCAACCAGCTAGTGGTTGTGGGGGGCGGCTATTTATATCCTGAGAGCATCCCGACATGATTTGACATTAATGCCCTTAAATAATATGACCGTTGGAGTGGATAAGATCAGTGACTTGGCGTGGCTTATCGAAACGGTCGGGACTCTCAACTCTGAGAGTCCTCATGTTACTCATATTCCTCACTTGAGGCTTTTGATAGGATTTGGCTTGGGTTGAGCATCATGAGGAAATCCATTCCATAGTGTTACTTTGACCCCCTTTAACAGTACGGTGTTCCTATTCATCAAATGCGAAGAAAATAAAACAGAAAGCGAAAATCTTCATGCTTCAATTTTTTCAGAACGATTTTCTTCAGGAACCACCGATCTTCTCAATATCAATATCTTCATGAGGATTATCAATTTCATCGCAGATTCTTCGCGATTCATTTCTTCAGCTTCAGACCAATTTCTTCAACTGAAGACATATATTTTTAGGAGTCGATATTCTTAAAATATCTCAAACTCCTCAATGACTTATAGATCCTGTGTACACTTATAAACACATTAGATACTTAACCTATAAGTCTTCAAACCACCAAAATCACTAAGGGGCACTAGATGCACTTACAATCTCCCCCTTTTTGGTGGTTGATGACAATTAGGTTAAGTCTTCAACAGGGATCAAAAATATGAAGTGTAAATACTCATTTGAGGAATTTGAAGACAAGATTCACAGAGACTCCCCCTGAAGATGTGCATACCTTGAGGATTTTGCTTTTATAGCATATGCACATTGATGATTTATATCATGGAGATCTCCCCCTGAATCTTGTAAATCATGCATACATATAACATATCATATGAAGGAAATGAAGATGCATGATGGCAAATGGTATCTGACGAATTTCAGCATGCGTGCATTAAAACTTGAGGAATAAGCATGCGAAGAAAAACGTTCAAAAGCGTCAGAGTACCATCGGGCTTAAGTTACAACCCATTACATAAAAACTTCAGAAGAGCCAAGAGTTTGTAACTTAAATATAGTTCATAAGCCCCAAAAATAAATCCCGTTTGAAGACTAACTCTCAAGTTTCTCCCCCTTTGTCATCAAGGGACAAAAAGGGACAAACTGAGGACTAACGCCCGTGAAGACTTCATTGCTTGGCAGTTGATGAATATCCTTGGCGCTTCTTGGGTGTAGTCTTCTTCCTTGGGCCTGTGGCGGTGTCAAGTTGTTCCTCTTCAGATTCGGCGGTGCGGAAGGACGAGAAGGAACTGTCTTCAAGATCTGGCACAGGAATGGGCCTGAACTTCTTCTTGGGAGGCCACGACCAGTCAAAGTCCTGCTCAAAGTTCAATTCTTCAAGTTCAGTCTGGGTCTTCAGATGTGCAAGGGTAGCCCAGGTGCAATCAAAAACCTCATGCAGATAGTGATGATTAAGCTTCACATTGTTCTGTGTCTCAGTGAGGGTTTTCACAATGGCACCAAACTGGCGTTTGACCCATTTGTGATTGTGATCCACCTTCTGATGAAGACTGAGAAGAAGTTCTCTGGTGGTCAGCACACGAGGAGGAACAGGGCTTGGCGGACGAGTCTCAGTGTCGTCCCATGAGGAATATGCATCTGGTTCTTTGAACTGGCCATCAAGGGGCCTGCTTCCTTCATCAATCACAGACTTTCCTTTTCCCTCAATGGGCTCGAAAGTCTTCTTGTTGACCCGGATAGGAGTCATATAACCAACATGGTTCTGGAAATCTGCGTGAAAGTTGATGCCTGTCCTTGTCCTGAGGAATCTCATGATCCATGGTGCATAGATTTTGTGATCATAGGGGCACATTGCATTGTCAGCCAAAGTCCTGAAGAAGAAATCATGGATATTCATGGGGATACCGTGAATGATGTTGAAGAGGATGTTCTTCATGAGGCCGACGACATCTTCGTCATCATCATGGCCTTTGATTGGCGCTAGCACACTGCAGAGAATGCGGTAGACAGACCGGGGTGTGTACTTTAGCTCATGGACGAGGAATGTGGTTCTTGAGGGTTTTCCTGCAGCCAAAGGCTTCATGAGGACTTCCATCATTCCATTTGGCAGCTCACGCTCACCATAAAGCTTCACTGCCCCTTCTGAAGGAATTGGTACGGGCAGTTCTCTGAGGAGTTCAGACGCTGGAGCCTTGTAGTGAGTATTTTGGGTCATCCAGTCGAACACCCAAATGTTGATGTCATCAGCATTGCCCGAGATGTGCAGAGTTGAATAGAACTGAAGAATTAGCTCACTATTCCAATCTGATATGTCGGAGCACATAGAGAGCAAACCTCCATCATGTAGTACACCGAGGACTGGTTCCATGCAGGGAATTTCTTCAAGGTCAGCATGAGGAATGTGCCTGTGCTGGAATATCTTGTTGCGGCCACAGAGCACAGAAGCATAGTAGTTCATCTGCGTCCTTGTCCAAAACTTCAGATGCCTCATTTGAGGCTTGTCATAAGGATTCTCTCCGATGAAATACATACGTTCCTCAAAGAAATTCTCTTTCTGAAACTTGGGCCTCTTCGAGAATGGCAGGCGCTGAACTGGATTGAGATTGTGCTGAGGAATGGGAGGGGAAACAACCATGGCAGATTCTGGGTTGAGGACAATAAATTCATTGTCAGTGGCAGGAACATTTTCTTCAGCAGTTTCCTCAGGATGAGGAATCTCTTCATCCTTCTCAGCTTGTTCAGTGGGAGGAGCCTGCTCAGACTGGACATTTTCTTCAGCTTGATTTTCATCAGCTGACTTTGTGGCAGAAGCAGATTCATCAGCTGCTGCAGCTGAGGCTTCAGTAGTCTCTTTCTGAGGAATATGAGGTTGAGGACTGTCATCAATCTGTATTTCCTCATCAGTATGCTCCTTAGAGGCAGCATCCTTCATTTCCTCATCTGCCCTCGTAGTGTGGTCACCAACGACGACCATTTCAAATGAGGGTGCAACATAAAGAGGCACCGGGTCCAGTGGGGCAGATTCTTCAATTTCCTTGAGGCGTTTTGCCTCAATCTTTTCTTCTGCTGAGGAAGCTTTTCTCTTCTTCGCTTCCTTCTCAGCAGCCCTTGTCTTTTTCGCGTCTGATGCAGACGGGATTAACTTCTTCACCTTTGATGTTTTTGGGGAAGGTGTATTCTTAACAGATTCTTCAGCTGGCAGTGAGGAACCAGCTGGAACATAGTCATCAGCCTGCTTTGGTGAAGCAGCTGGATCGGTAGCAGTTTCATCAGGAGCAGTCTCAGTGATGATTTCTTCAATGGCCGGCTCATCAGCACGGCGCTCTTGGTATTGTTCCTCAGCTTGAGGAATTTCCTCCTCAACAGGAGATGCATCTTTTGGCTGTTCAACCAGGGGCTGAGGAGTTGGTGCTGGTGGGGGGTGACGTCTGTTGTAGTCATCAACAGCACTAGTGGCTAGCTTGATGAAATTGCTTTTGATGCTTGTTCGATCTGACACTTTCTCACACTTGTCAGTCAAGACTTGCAGTTCTGCCTGGGTGGACACCAATGCTTCAGGCGTCAGTTTGAGAACATTCTGCCTGAGGAATTTCTCCTTTCTGGCCTTTGCAATCTTTGCCTGCTTGGCCTTCTGTTCCTTCCACTTGGCTTCGTTTATGAAAGTAGCCACCATGTGGCTGACACCAGGAGGAAGTTTCAAATCATCAATGGGTGTGTTTGGATCTTCATACCACACATTGATGAAATCGAGGAGGACCTTGGGGTCCATCGCCAGAGGAATAGCACTGCCTGATGCTTGTGCTACCCTTTCTTGTTTGTTCTTGATGATGGCTTCCAGAGTTTCATCATCATATTCTTCACTTCCCTCTGATGTAGACGGGACTGTGATGATTTTGCTTGGACTGGGCAGAGGTGCAGGTTCAGTAGTAGCCAAAGTCTTCACATGGGGAGTTGAAGACTTTGTCTCCGAGCTAGTTGAAGCTGGGAGTGAGGAGCTGGAGTTGGCAGTCGTAGTCTTCACGACTTTCTTCTGTACTGGCTTTGGAGGTGGAGCTGAGGACTTTGGTGTAGATGCGATTGGTGCTGAGGGTTTTGGCGCTGATGGTTTTGGTGTGGACGGTTTTGGAACCGAGGGTTTTGGAGCTGAGGGTTAGGTGACTGAAGTCTGTGCAAGCTTCTCTTGGGGCTTTGAAGCTTTTGGCTTTGTTGGCACAGACTTTGGTTGAGGAATCTCGGAGCTTGAGGTTTCTGCTGCTGAGGAATGAGCAGCACCGGAGGCAGCAGCTGAAGATTCATGAAATTTCTTCACTGCTGTTTCTGCTTGCTTCTTGAGCTTGGCCAGATGCCTTTCTTTTTCATCAGGGTAGTCATCAAGTGTCATAAGACTAGAGGGATGAGCTACTTGATGATCCTCAAGTGGGGCCCTTCTACCAGGAGGCTTCAAAGCGAATTTCTTCGCATATTTTGGAGTCACAAACCTGTACTCCTTCCACTCCTTTGCCCATCTGCGTTCAATTTTCTGCAGCCTAATCTTTCTTTTAGGCATAGTCTCAGGTTCATCATCAGGCGTGCAGTAGTCCAGGTATATGTCATCAGGAATGTCCACAGCTGTGTTCTACTCTAGTTTCTTTCCTCCCCTCTGTTTCCTTTCTTCCTCCATTTTCTTCAGACGAGGAACTATCTGAGGATTTTGAACTCTTGAGGATTCTGATGAGCCTTGAAGAGTTTCTTCCAGAAACGCTGCAAATGAGTTAATGTGATGAGAACCGGGAGATTCATCAGCTGACATGTGTGTACCTGTGAACAGAGTATAGTTGCGAGGAATTTGGAGAGGTCATATGCGTTCTCAGATTTGAAGAAAATGGAAAAGTTTGACAGTTTGAGGAATATAACCAGTGGTTGAGGAATTTGCTTAAGCATCCTGTTCTTGGGTTCCTGAGTTGTACAGATCCGAAAATTTGCACAATTGAGGAATCTCGTGAAAATCTTAGATGCTTAGCTAGTTCATCAATGATTGTGGAGATGGATAGTGTTTGAGGAATCATGTGCGCATCGTATCTTGAGGAAAAACAGATTTCACATGGGAGAGGTAAAATTTCAGATCTAATCTGTTGTAAAAATGGGATATATTTACCCTGGAAGGTGCGAACGAAGAACACAAGTGTCCAATGCACCCTAACTTGGCAGCAAAGGACGTCTACGGCGGCGGCGGACGTAGATGATCCGACTCCGGCGTGATCCTGGCGGCGAGAAGGTTGAGGCAGTGAAGCTCTTCCTTGCCGGCGACAAGACTACCAGCGGTGGCGCTAGGGTTCGGTGTGCTGTGGCAGGAGAACGATGAGGCGAAGAAGAAGGTACTGAAGGGGTTAAGGACATATTTATAGCCCGAAAGTTACTGTTTGGCGCGAAAGTTTCGGACCGAATAGCCCTTGCCTCTACGTCTCCGCAGGACACGTGTAGCTCCCGTACGATGCGGTGGAGATAGTGGAGATCGTGGCTATCCAATCGTGGGAAGTGGGGATTCAGTTACTGTTCCTTTGAAGAAAATAATTTTTTGAAGATTTGAGGATTTTCATTACAAAATCATCAGCTGACAAGGATGCAGTGAGGATTTTGAACAAAGTTTCAAGTAGAACGCATATGAAGAATTGAATAGACTGGATAAGTATAGCATAGAGGGAAAATAGGGTCCGATCACATTCACTTAGCAGAAACATCAACTTGAAGAAATAGTAATAAGTGAATGGAGTTGAGGACTAGAAATCACAGTCTACCTAGGCAAATGAAAGTCATCAAGTGTTTTTGAAGATTTTGCAATAGATCATCACAGTTAAGAACAGCTGTTTTGATGAAAAATGTATTGTGAGGAATTTGATCATTTGAAGAAAATCAACTTGAGGAATTTCACATTGGGCGGTGGCGTTGCCCACCATATAAGAATGTTGATTACAGACGCCGCGTACCATTGTCGTAGGGCCGTGAGAATCAATTTCTTCGTTAATTTCTTCACATTCAGAGTGATTTTCTTCATTGGTTGAAGAAAATCGTTTCATCATGTGTTGCACATCTAAGTCATCAACTTTGCATAAGTGTTAGGATGTGTGCATGTTTTTACAAAACATTTGAAGACTCTAAGATATTTAGCTCACACCGCAACTTGCAAAATCTTTTCTCATCCAAGGGCTTAGTGAAGATATCAGCCAGTTGATCATCAGTTTTCACACGGTCGATGAGGATATTGCCCTTGAGGACATGGTCCCGAATAAAATGATGACGAATCTGGATGTGCTTGGTCTTCGAGTGATGTACTGGGTTGTAGGCAATCTTGATAGCACTCTCATTGTCACAGTAGAGAGGCACATTCTTCATGTTGATGCCGCAGTCCTTGAGGGTTTGCTTCATCCATAGTAATTGAGCACAGCAAGAACCAGCAGCAATGTACTCAGCTTCGGCAGTGGAGAGTGATACACAGTTCTGCTTCTTTGAGGACCAGCAAACAAGTGATCTTCCGAGGAAATGGCATGTGCCAGATGTTGACTTGCGATCCACACGGTCACCAGCATAGTCTGAATCAGAATACCCTACCAGATGAAGATTGGAGCCCTTGGGATACCATAATCCTAATGTTGGTGTGTGAGCTAAGTATCGAAGAATATGTTTTCACAGCCTTATGGTGTGATTCCTTCGGTTTTGCTTGAAAACGTGCACACATGCAAACACTAAGCATTATGTCTGGCCTAGATGCACATAGATACAACAAAGAGCCAATCATAGAACGGTATACCTGCTGATCGAAATCTTTACCATTTTCATCAGTGCCGAGGTGACCGTTGGTAGGCATTGGAGTCTTGGCACCTTTGCATTCATGCATGTCGAATTTCCTCAGAACATCCTTGAGGTATTTCTCCTGTGATATGAAGATTCCATTGTTTTGTGGACGAATTTGAAGACCTAAGAAGAATTTCAGCTCCCCCATCATAGACATCTGATATTCTTCACTCATCATATAGGCAAATTCATCACTGTATCTTTTGTCAGTACAACCAAATATGATATCATCAACATAAATTTGACATACAAACAGTTCATTATCATAAGATTTTGTAAAAAGAGTTGGATCGAGTGAACCAGGTTTGAAGCCTTTCTTCATGAGGAATTCCATCAATGTATCATACCATGCCCGAGGGGCTTGCTTGAGGCCATACAGAGCCTTTTTGAGTCTGAAGACTTTGTCTGGATTCTTTGGATCCTCAAAACCTGGGGGCTGAGCAACATATACTTCTTCCTCAAGCTTACCATTGAGGAATGCACTTTTCACATCCATTTGATATAAGATGATGTTATGATGATTAGCATAAGCAAGTAGAATTCGAATAGCTTCAAGTCTAGCAACAGGTGCAGAAGTTTCATCGAAATCTATTCCTTCAACCTGGGTGTAGCCTTGGGCTACAAGTCGTGCCTTGTTCCTCACCACTTGACCGTCCTCATCTTGGTTGTTTCGGAAAATCCACTTGGTGCCGATGATGTTATGCTTGCGAGGATCGGGTCGTTTGACGAGCTCCCATACGTCATTCAGCTTGAATTGAAGAAGTTCGTCTTGCATGGCTTGGATCCACTCCGGTTCCAGAAAAGCCTCAGCTACTTTTGAGGGTTCTGTGATAGATACAAAAGAGAAATGCCCACAAAAGTTAACTAAGTGTGAAGCTTTTGAGCGAGTGAGAGGACCTGGCGCGTTGATGTCATTGAGGATTTTGTCAAGTTCTACTTCATTTGCAATCCTCGGATGAGCTGGTTGAGGATTTTGTCTGGGCTGAGGAAGTGGTGTTGTTGCAATTTCCTCAGGAGCATCTTCTTGGTTTCTGTCAGCGATAGGGATTATTTCTTCTTCAATTTCCTCAGTGGGAACAATGTCTTCAGTAGGCTTAAGCTTTATCGCTTCCTCAGGGGACAGTTTATCTGGATCAGAAGGCAATTGCTCTCTTTGCGAGCCATTAGTTTCATCGAACCGCACATCTACAGTCTCAACAACTTTGTTGTGATAGTTGTTGAAGACTTTGTAGGTGTGCGAGTCCTTTCCATAACCGAGCATAAAACCTTCATGTGCCTTAGGTGCAAATTTTGAGCTATGGTGAGGATCTCTAGTCCAGCATTTTGCACCGAAGACTTTGAAATAACTTACATTGGGTTTCTTCCCAGTGAGGAGTTCATATGAGGTTTTCTTGAGGAATTTGTGAAGATATACCCTGTTGATGATATGGCATGCAGTGTTGATTGCTTCAGGCCAGAAGCGACGAGGAGTCTGATATTCTTCAAGCATAGTTCTTGCCATTTCAACCAGAGTCCTGTTCTTTCTTTCGACAACACCATTCTGCTGAGGAGTATAAGGAGCAGACAATTCGTGAGTAATACCAAGTTCATCAAGATAATCATCAAGACCAGTGTTTTTGAACTCGGTTCCATTATCACTCCTAATATGTTTGATCTTGATGCCGAAGTTCGTCGAGGCCCTTGAACGTTTGAAGATTTCCTGCACTTCAGTTTTATACACTATGATATGCACCCAAGTATATCTGGAATAATCATCAACTATGACAAAGCCATATAGAGATGCTGCATTGGTTAGTGTTGCATAGTGTGTAGGTCCAAATAAATCCATATGAAGCAATTCAAATGGACGTGTAGTGGTCATGATGGTTTTGGAGGGATGCTTGGATCTGGTCATTTTCCCAGATTCACAAGCACCGCAAAGATGATCCTTGAGGAATTTGACTGATTCGATGCCAATGACATGCTTCTTCTTTGCAAGTGTGTGCAAATTCCTCATGCCTGCATGACCTAGTCTTCTGTGCCACAGCCATCCTTCCGAGGTTTTTGCTAGTAAGCAAGTGGCTGGTTGAGGACCTGTAGAGAAGTCAACAATGTACAAATCCCCTCTTCTTACACCTTCGAAGACTTTGGATCTGTCAGATTCCATGATGACTACACATCTATATCTACCAAAGATAACAATCATATCAAGATCACAAAGCATCGAGACTGACATGAGGTTAAAACCAAGGGATTCAACAAGCATCACTTTGTCCATATGCCTATCCTTGGAAATAGCTACTTTGCCAAGTCCCAATACCTTGCTTTTACCTTTATCAACATGTGTGATTTGCTTCAGAGGTGATGGAGTTAGTGGCATATTCATCAGTAGGCTTTTATCACCAGTCATGTGATGTGTGCAGCCACTATCGAGAACCCACTCAGTGTTTTTGGGTTTGTCATCCTGCAGATGAATTAATACAGCTTACCATCTCATATGCTTCAAGTTTGAAGAATATGATACTAATTTCATCAGTTTAGTGATTTCATCACAACAGAAATGTAAGGACGTGTGAAATATTTCTATTTCATCAATCATTAGCTTGCGTCCTATCAAGCATTTCCTCAGGTCTCCAGCAAATTCTTCAGATGATGATTTTCATCTGGAGACCTGACCTGCAGAAGTGATTAGTTTGATTTCTTCACCACCCACATCTGAAGGGGTGGCAAAGCGTTCAACATCCTGCGAGCACCATATGAGAAAGGTTGCATTGAAGCTAATGCACTTCTCTTAACAGTAGGGGGTTAAAGTACTCATATGAGTATGCAGAGAACTGGTTTGAGGATTTATGAACATAATGATTTGAAGAGTAGCGCTCATAATCATATTCCTTGTAGTTTCCCTGCATGTTTGACGTATAAGCACGGATATGATCATAGTTTTGACCAGTTGAGGATTTTGATCCTCTTGAAGACTTTGGTCCTCCTGAGGAATTTGATCTGGGGTTCAGATTCTTCAGAGGTGATGTCATGAGGACATTCAGTTGAAGATTTTCAAAATAACTTTTGGGAACCCAGATTTTCCTCAGAGGAGGGCCATTCCTGCAGTTAGTTCCAACATATCGAGCAAATACTTTGCCAGATTGATCTTTGAACAGTTTATAGTTGGAATCAAATGACTCATTCGAGGAATAGGATAATTCACATGAGAAGCCAGTTAGATTAGATGGGTCAAAAGGAGGCCCAGTAGCAGCAACCCATGAGGTTTTGGGATACTGCTCAGGTTTCCAATAAGATCCATCAGCATCCAATTTCCTCTCAAAGGCAATTCCTTCTTTCCTCGGGTTCCTGTTCAGGATCTGCTTTTTGAGCACATCACAAAGGATTTGATGTCCTTTGAGGCTTTTGTACATGCCTGTCACGTACAATTCCTTCAACCCTGCATTTTCATCAGTGACATTTGTGTTTTCCTCAAGTGAGGAAATCGACACAACAGGTGCAGTTGAAGAATCTGTAGCAGTGGTAGCATTTGAAGATTCTGGTGAAGAATTAGCAGTTTCACGATCAATGCATTTAAGACATGGAGGAATAAATTCAACTTGACTAGCGCTGATCTGTTGAGCTAGTAATGAATCATTTTCCATACGAAGATCATCATAAGACATCCTCAGCTTCTCAAGATCAAGCTTCCTTTGAAGAAATTCGTAGGAAAGCTTCTCATGATCAGTGAGGAGTGTATCATAACGATCCTGAAGAATATCAAATCTAGACTGAAGATTTTTCATGTCATCAGCGAGGATTTGATTAAGATTCATTTCTTCATTCAACAGATCATCACTTTTGTCTAGCAGTTTTTGAAGCTTTTCCAGAGCAGTTTGTTGTTTAGTGGCAATGATGGCAAGTTTACTGTAACTGGGTTTTTTGTAATCATAATGTTCACAGTCACTTGAATCAGAGGAGGAGGCATTATGTGATACCTTTGAACCTTTTGCCATGAAGCAATAGGTTGGAGCGAAGTCATCAGCATAGTCATCAGTATGGATGGTGCACTCATTTTCTTCAATATTGAAGATTGACTTGCTGACGAAATTGGTTGCTAGTGCAAGACTAGCCTGTCCGGATTCTGAATCTTCTCCAGAGCCTTCTTCATCATCACATTCTTCTGATTCTGCCTCGGAATCCATTTCCTTGCCAATAAGTGCCCGAGCCTTTCTGAAGCTAGTCTTCTTGTGTGAGGAGGACTTTGAAGATGAGGATTTTGAGGATTTCTTCTTCTTCCTTGAGTCATCAGAACTGTCATCCTTATATTTCTTCTTCTTTGATTCCTTTCCCCAACGAGGACAATCAGCAATGTAATGACCTGATTTCTTGCACTTGTGACAGGTCCGTTTCTTGTAGTCCTCGGATGCAGATTTTGATTTCCTCATGTCTCTTCTTGATGATTTACCGAACTGGCCTCGTCGTGTAAATCTCTGGAATTTCCTCACAAGCATTGCAAGCTCCTGTCCAAATTCTTCAGGGTCACAACTGCTGTCATCTGTTTCTTCAGATGAGGAAATTGCTCTAGCCTTCAGTGCTCGTGGTCTGGAATAGCTTGGTACATATAGATCTCTCTTTTCTTCTTGCTGGAATTCATGAGTATTTAGCCTTTCAAGAATATCAGCTGGATCTAGCATCTTGTAGTCTGGTCTTTCTTGAATCATCAGAACTAGAGTGTCAAATGAAGGATCCAAGGATCTCAGCAGTTTCTTCACAACTTCGTGATCAGTGATGTCTCGAGCTCCCAGTGCTTGCAGTTCATTTGATATATCAGTGAGGCGATCAAAGGTGTCTTGGCAGCATTCATTGTCATGTCTCTTGAAGCGATTGAAGAGATTGCGAAGAATATCAACACGAGAGTCACGCTGGGTTGATACCCCTTCATTTACCTTGCACAATCTCTCCCAGATCAGTGTTGCAGATCCTAAAGCACTTACTCTTCCAAACTGACCTGGGCTCAAATAGCCACAGATTATGTTCTTCGCTTGAGAATCGAGTTGCTTAAATCTCTTCACATCAGCTGCAGTGACACTAGCAGAAACGAGGGGAACGCCATTTTCCACAATATACCAGAGATCATTGTCAATTGCTTGCAGATGTAGTTGCATTTTGTTCTTCCAGAAAGGAAAGTTCTTCCCTTCGTAGGTGGGACATGGTGCAGTCACCTTGAACATGCCTGCAGTCGACATAACTAAAACTCCAGGTGGCTAAACCAAAATCACACAGAACAAGGGAGTACCTTGCTCTGATACCAATTGAAAGTGCGTTATATCGACTAGAGGGGGGGGGGTGAATAGGAGATTTTTAGAATTTCATCACTGAGGAAATTCCTTTTGAGGAAATTCCTCACTGATGACTAACTTACAGCGGAAACAGTTAAGGATCAGTTGTGCAATCGTTTACAATAGCAGTATTACAAAGTGTAGATTATGAAAACAGATTGCACAGCAAGCAGACACGCAGAATACAGATGATTAACTCAAGTGAAGAATTTGGGGTTGAGGAAATTCAGAGAAAGTCTTCAGCAAATTCTTCAAACAGTCACACTGAATGTCATCAACACATAATACAGAGAATGTAAAGAGTTGAGGAATTAGAACCCGATTCTTAGTGAAGACTGTGGTTGATGACCCAGTTCCAACTGCTGTGACAGTTGTACATCTAGTTTGGAGCGGCTTGGTATTTAAACCAAAAGGACACCCAGTCCCGGGACACACAGTCCCTACCGTATTCTCCTTGAGCTAAGGACACACAGTCCTCGCCCAACACTCGTGGTAAGTCTTCAGGGCAGACTTCCAAACCCTCACAAACTCGGTCACCCGGCGATCCACAATTGACTGCTGGATTGCTCTAGACCATGACGCCTAACCGTTTGGAGGATGCACAGTCCTCAAAGGTAAAAGGCTTCAGTCCCACACAGGAACAACTTCTTCAGTGATGCTCAATCACTAGGTTTGCTTTGTGGTTTCGGTGGGTGGTGTATTTCCTCACTGATGATTTACTCTCGAAAGCTGTGAGGAATTGGGTTGCTCTTATGACAAGTGTCAGTTTCTAATGGAGCAGCCAACCAGCTAGTGGTTGTGGGGGGCGGCTATTTATAGCCTGAGAGCATCCCGACATGATTTGACATTAATGCCCTTAAATAATATGACCGTTGGAGTGGATAAGATCAGTGACTTGGCGTGGCTTATCGAAACGGTCGGGACTCTCAACTCTGAGAGTCCTCATGTTACTCATATTCCTCACTTGAGGCTTTTGATAGGATTTGGCTTGGGTTGAGCATCATGAGGAAATCCATTCCATAGTGTTACTTTGACCCCCTTTAACAGTACGGTGTTCCTATTCATCAAATGCGAAGAAAATAAAACAGAAAGCGAAAATCTTCATGCTTCAATTTCTTCAGAACGATTTTCTTCAGGAACCACCGATCTTCTCAATATCAATATCTTCATGAGGAATATCAATTTCATCGCAGATTCTTCGCGATTCATTTCTTCAGCTTCAGACCAATTTCTTCAACTGAAGACATATATTTTTAGGAGTCGATATTCTTCAAATATCTCAAACTCCTCAATGACTTATAGATCCTGTGTACACTTATAAACACATTAGATACTTAACCTATAAGTCTTCAAACCACCAAAATCACTAAGGGGCACTAGATGCACTTACAGTGACACCAAAGTTGAAAACTCGGTGGTACCGATTAGCATAAAGATTTGAAATTTTGAATCTCGCTGAGACCAATATATGAAACTCGGTGGCACCGAAAAGGTGGCTAACGGTTAGATGGCCAAACTTGGTGGCACCGATACTCAAACTCAGAAATTCGGATTTTGTGTATCGAGGCACCCGAAAGTTGGTCACCCAAACTCGGCAGCACTGATATGGATTTCATTGCACTGATTTGGTGGCAGTGGCTAGGGTTTCTGTCTAAGGTCAAACTCAGTGGGTCCGAAATATGAAAGTTGGTGACACCGAATTTCTGTATGTGGAATTTGACATAATGGTTATGTGCGAAAAATGACTGGGTATTTTGGTGGCTAACTTAGAGAACTTTGAGCAATCAGTTCATTTTACTACCTCAGCCCCTTTTAATAGTATTGGCTTTCCTATGGACTCAAATGTGATTTCTCACAAAATAGAAAATGAAGACTCTTGTAGCTTGAAGCTTGATCCAATCTTATTCCTGTTTTTGCATCAAGGGGCATCTCCACATAAAGCTTAGCCACAACAACTCCATGGACTGTTCTGAAATATCTAGGTAAAAGTGTTAGTGAAGAGACAATGTATGTTGTCATGAATTATCGAAATCACCAAGGGAGCATATGTGCTTTCAACTAGCCTCTCTCTGGGTAGATCTTCACGATTAGGCGATCTCATTGCCCTTACAAACTTCTTGGTTCAACTCCACAACACGAAGTTGGAGGCTTCGAAGCAACACCTAACCAATCTAGGAGGCACCACCTTCCAAAACGTAATAGATGCGGTAGTACAATGAACTCCTTGCTCTTGTGCTTCAAAACATAGTCTCCTCAACACTCAATCACTCACTCACATATTTGGCATGGGTAGAAGAGATTGATTGGGTGGAAAGAAACTTGGGGAGGCTAGAGATCAAGTTTCAAATGGATGGATTAGAATATCTTGATCTCAACACATGAGTAGGTGGCTCTCTATCAGAAATATGCATATGGCAAGTGTATGTGTGTTATGAGTTCTTCCTCTGCGAATGAGAGGTGGTGGATGGGAATATATAGGCTTCTCCTAGAATCTAAGTGTTACAACATTATTGCTCAACTTGATGAAACCAAAATAAATATCGGCGGCACCTAGTTGCACTAAATGTGGCAACTTTCGAATTCTCGGTGAGACCGATATAGGTATCTAGGTGGTACCATTATCGTGACCTAGGGAATTTTCCAAACCTTGGTGAGACCAATTTCAAACTCAGAAATTCCGATTCTTGAAATCCACATACGAGAAAGTTGGTCAGTTATTTTCGGTGGCACTGAAGTGGAAGTTGGTGGTACCGAGAATCAAGGGTTTGGCAAAGGTTTTGTCTTTGGAAAAATTGGTAGGTTCGAGTGGAAATTGTTCATGGCACTGATTTTGATGTTTAGGCTTTGGACAAATAATTTTGTGGGAGAATGTATGACTATTTTTGGTGGCTATCTCTAAGCACTTGAGCAACCAATTCATCATAGATACCTCACCCCCTTTTAATAGTATTGGGTTTCCTATGGACTCAAATGTGATTTCTCACCAATATAAAATGTAGAATCTTCTTGCTTGAAGCTTGGCCAATCCTATTCCTTTCCTTGCATCAAGGGGGTTCTCCTCATAATCCTTTAGCCAATGCATCTTTGAACTTTTCTGCAATATACTTGGACATAATCATTATTTCAATGACACATATGTTGTTATTAATTACCAAAACCACCTTAGGGAGCAATTGTGCTTTCAATCTCCCCCGTTTTGGTAATTGATGACAACATATAGATCAAAGCTTGAAAAAAGGTATAATTAATGATTAGCATCATCGCTTTGAGAAGTATGTGAAAAGCAAGAGCCCCCCCTAAATTTGTGCATTATTTAAATTTGTGTGTGAATGTAAATGCATAATCGATTAGGACCATGGGTCACTTTTGCATGTCACGTCCATCTTGGTGGTGTGCAGAAATGATATGAGTGAATTGTAATGCACATTACACCAAACAAAGAGTGAATGATCATCATGTAGATAGCTCAAAGTTATAACGTAGTAGCATCAACAATCAAAGTGAATGATCAAACACAAGGAAGTTTAAGACATCCAAAAGACCAAATGTTTTGTAAAACCAAAAGAGAGTAGTAAAAAGCAACACACACACACACTCTCTCTCTCTTTCTCTCGAAGCCCTGATGGTCTATACATTTCTTCCCCTTTGACAACAAGTCACCAAAAAGTTCAAAGGTCTATAACTAAGCATTGCTCTAGGCTCGATCTCCTCCGGTAGCAGTTGATGGAATCGATAGGAGAGCGTTGGTGAAGGCTTCAGCAGATGTCCTATGAGGTGGAGGTGTTGACACGAGAGTTGCCGGAGCTGGTGGAGATGAAGAAGGTGAAGGAGCTGATGCTTGGGGTGATGAAGATGGTCTCGTTTCCGAAACTAGCATAACTGCAAACCTAGTGTGAGTCCTGAACTGAGTGGTCGTAGGAAGAGATGAATCACCATGATCATCACTGTTGGAGCAAGGTGTGTGCACGACACTAACTTCAGGCTTTAGCTGCTCAACAGTGGTAGCCGACTCCGTTACTTTGATATCCAGGTCATGGAATTTGTTTCCACAATCCTCTCAAGGCTCTTCTAGTTCACCACAATTTTAGAAATATTCTTCTCCATCCATTGGATGGTGCTGACAAGAAATGACATTTGCTCCTCTCTGGATCTCAGTTGTGGTGTTGGAGCTGATCTGTCTGCCTCTCCCTGCTGACGAGCTGTAGTTGAGTTGGGATGGCCGGGGTCCATCACAACTTCACTGTCTTTGAACTCTGGCTGAAGTGGCACATGTGACCGATCAAGTTGATATGCATCCTTTCCAATCGTGGCATTGGCGAGCATCTAAATATACTAGGCATATCCACAAGATCTCTTCTGATCAGCAGTTGTCCTCCTGACTGTCTCAACTATCAGATCCAACACTTTGATCCTAGTGTGGGTGTCTATGTGGTGCAACATGTTGATGGAATACCCTCTAATCATCTTATCATATCCTGATTTCGGCATGAGGGTGTACCCCATAATGGTGTTTTTTGTTGGTATTCCTGCTTGCAGAAAGTAGACAGTGCCAAACTTATGTGTCTTCAGATACTGGCGGGCCACTGGATTGTACATGTTAGCTGGACTCCGAGTACACATCCAAGTCACCCTCTTGGACCTTTGGGGCACCAATGATAGTGGCATACTCCTCCACTGTTGACCTTCCATCATCCACACAATCCTTCCATCTGGATAAAAGTGAGTAGTGGAATAGAATTGCATAATCATCTCATCATTCCACGTAGTTATCTCTCTGCCAACAAAATCTTCAATGTTAATATCCCTAAAATTTCCTCTCACGGGAGCGAAGAAGTCCTCATATTTCTTGATGTACTCCTAGTCTACATATCTCATGTCACTGACTGCGGGACTCTTGTCCAGTAACACTATCTCATAGAAGTCTTGTTGCTCCTTGGTGTGAAAATGAGGATCAACAACAGTTCTCCTCCTAACATCATATGGATCTGCAGTTCTCCACTATCTCAGTCCTTTATCTATTCACTTCTTCATGTCCCCAGCAACTGGATGAGCATCATTATGTAATGGCAAGTGAGCTCTCAATTTTCTCAGCACATAAGTGTCTCCTCCTGCCTCTGCAGCAGCATCTCTGGATGCAGAGCCTTTTTTCTTCTCTACAGTAGGTATATCCCTAGTAGTCCTCTTGGGAGCTACTGACTTCATAGACTTAGGAGCACACAACTTTATCTTGGGTCCAGACCTACTGGTCATAACATTTGCCATGAGCTTCTTCTGGTTAGAAGGAGGTGCATTAGTAGGAACTTCTTCTTCCTCTTCCTCAACATCTTGTGCTGGATCTTCATACTTAGATGTTGGCCTTCCAACAACATGCAATACTCTCTTCCTGACTCTCTTCCGCCCTGGCTTCTTAGACTTCTTGGAAGATGGGTTCTCAAGGGTGAGATTCATCCCTTTCTGAGCAGTCTTTGGAGCTCTCATGGGATCAGGCCTGGAATACTCCTTTCTCACACTTTTCTTGATTGTGATCCTCACCTTTTGCTTTCGGGGAATGTTTTCTTCTGGTATGAAGTCAACATCATCCTCATCCGAGTTCATCTTATTCCTCGACATGGTAGCTGCCTTGGGCATATCATGTGAACTTGGAGTACCTGGGTCAGAAGCAGTCCTCCCAGGACTAGTGCGTGAGTCCATTTCCACACTAGGCTCTTTGAAGTCATTCGGGCTATCCTGTGAACCTGACATACTGACAAGCAACCAACCAAACAAGCTGACCCTATGAATAGGATCAGAAAAGCAGGAGTGTATCAGCATCACAAAAGACATATGTTTTTCAAAAAATATGAACTCCAGAAAAATCTCAGGTTTAACTTTCTGCAAAAAATATTTTCGGTTCCATCGAGTTAAATATTTTGGAACCACCAAGATAGACAATCTCCTTAACAGAAACTTGGAACAATTTTCAGTTTTGCCAAAAAGAGTAACTCGGTTTCACCGAGATTTTTCTCAGTAGCCCAAAACTAAAATCGGTCAGAACAAATTTTCTGACTCGGTGACACCAAGATTCGGTTTTGCGGATGGTTAACTATAAAGTTTCCTTTGATCTCTAATCTAACGGAATCTTCTTCTGGATAGGAACATTGCAATCATGGACTCAAGACGGGGTAAACCTATTTGTGGAAGATTTGGATTTGGAGATCACAAAGAGGGCCGAAACCTTACCCTAACTTAGTGAAGGTCTCGCTACGACGACGACAATGGATGAGATTCCCATAGGCGGCAAGGAATCATGGAGCGAGGGCGCATAGGAGATGAAGGCGATGTTTTGGGGATGAGGGATCGGTAGCGATGAGGTACGGGAGGCGACGTTTGAGGAAGTATTTCAACCCTCAGGTCCACAGAGTATATATACCTCCTAGATATCGGTGACACCGAATTGGAATTTTTGGTACCATCGAGTTCCATAACTATCAGGTGACACTGAAACCCGCTGAGGAAGAAAACTTCCTATTGATGGTACCATGATGAAAAATCCAGATCAACCCTAGTCATCGGCGGGACTGAGATTTTGGAGTTTGTCACACCGAGATGCATTTGGGAGGTTTTGGAAGTCAACCCTTGTCGAGACGAATCTCCGAGTGCTCCTCACATAGAGTGTCCCTATAATGCTTGCTTAAATTTTGTGTTGTAGCATGAATATAATTTGAGACGAGAAAATATAGATAGCTAGAGATAGGTACTTAGGCATTCTTGTATATCCAATTGTCCAAAGAAAATTGAAAATCCAAATAACAACAATTGGATATCCTCAAATGAGCAAAAATATGCATACCAACATGCTCACACAATAAGATGTCAAATGAAACAGGGTGAACATGCATAATTACTCTAGTATCTACCAAGAACTTTGGTGATGACAAAGTCATCTATATATGAGTATATTAACTTAGGTGCCAGGCAAGAAAACTTGATCATAGGTAATACTCATCGTTTAAGCACAAGCGGGGTTGCCACTTTTACATAAAGCTTTCAATGTGTTTACACCTGAAGAGATGCTTATACTCAAGTCTTAGAGTAAAGCCCCCCTTGATGTGACATCCCCCCTAAGAGGGATTAACTAACCTTGGGTTTTGTCATTGAAGACGTCATGTAGGTGTAGTAGTGGTGGACGCTCGTTGTTGATGAAGATCATCTTGAGTTTGGAACAATCCTTGTTGTTTCTTACTCTTTTCACCTACATGGGTTAGTCCCAAGCACAAGGAACAAATACAAGGTCACCTATGGACATGGAGTGAAGTACATGTGAGATGATGTCCAATGATACATTAATTACCATGTTCCTTGCTTACCTTTAAGGGACTGTGTGACTCCTTCAACTATTGCATATAGTTGGAGTTGATTGCATATAGTTCTTTCCAAAATGAACAAGAGTGAATTTCATTGGCGGAGTCACCCCTCGAGAACTTCTCTAGTTCTTCTTCTTGGGGACCCACATCTACTTGATGGGGATCCTTGGAGTTGTGGGGGCACTTGATGAATTAGAGCTAGTAGTGGCATTGGGAATCCACTTGACCATGGCTTGGGGTTCTTCCTCAAATGAGTCAATGTCCTCTTGAAGCCTGTCCTTACCCTTGTGGTATTGTGGTGGAAGGTCCTCTTGAGAGATTGTTCCCTTGGGGGGAGTAGGGTCGTACTTCTCCTTTTGGGGAACAAACTTCGGGTTGGGGTATTGACCTTCTTCCCATTCAACTCCGTTGGCGTTGAAGTATCCAACATCTTGTTTCTTCCGGTGTCCTACTTGCTTGCATACAATTTCCTCGAACTGCTTACTCCCGGCAAGACTCTTGAAGACACCTCTCTCTATAATTCCTTTCAATAAATTGTTTTCTTGCTCAAGTGTAACTTGGCTAAGAGAGTCATTAGTGAATCAAGGGAGCTAGTAGCAAGAATATCATTTGATGTAACTTTAGTATTGTTGTTACTAGATTAAGACACTTTCTTGCCTTTCTTACTAGTTTTCTTAGGCTTAACTTATGGAAAAAAGTAGACAAGAGTAATCGTTTGGCTAGATAAGAGGAACTATTCTTTACAAGGTCATGATTGATTGCTTTTAGAAACTCATGCTCTTGCTCTAAATTTAGCTTCTCGAAGTGTAGCTTCTCATGAGTTCTTGCAAGCTCTCTATGATCTTCTAGAGTAGATTCATGAGCTAACTTAAGAGTGTTTGATCCTTTAGTTAGTCGTTCAATCTCTTTCTTATTATCATCACACGACATATCTTGACTAGCATGATTATCATCAAGTTCATTTTCATTGTTATCACTAGTTTTATCAAAGATCAAGTCATCTTCTCCTACCAAGCCATTGTCGGTGCACTAGTAATGGGGTACCTAGTGCCCCTGACTTTTGCACACGCGTTAAGAGCATAACCCCTCAAGGGAAACCACCAACCCAAGCAAATAGCTGAAATGAGACGCCTGCAACACCTACACAAGCACCCCAAGACATACCAAAAAAACCAGGCACCTGCGACGGGCGAAGGCACATGCATCCTCGATAAGGCCCGGCAAGACGGCTCCCCAGCAAGCGTGGGCCAATCTGCCACCGCTCCAACTCATCACTACACCAGTCACTTATCAATGAGGTGTCGAGCTTCGAGATGGCTAAGTGGCCCTCGCTAGATACATGCTGGCATGCCGGAAGATAGATTACGACCAGTTGACACCCGTCCAGAGGCGTGTCAAGACACCAAGCCACGACTAGCTAATAGGTGGTAGGAGCTTGCCGGGGACGCACCCCTGCTAGCCAGCTAAGGCCGCATTTATGGCAATTTGTCTTAAGTGCCAGAGTTAGGTATGATAGCACTCTTAGCTATCTAATCATGTCTGTTTGCCATTGTGGACACCCCTTGAGCTATAAAAGAAGGCCCAAGGCAACCTAGCAAGGGATTCAACACTGGGTAGATTCGAACCCCTAGGGGATTAGAACCAAGAATATTTGTACGTACGTGATAGATCTCCGCGACAACCCTTGCCGGCGCAGAACTCCGTGCGAACTTGATCTTCCTCAATCAATCCACCAAAGCAGGAGTAGGGTTTTACATTTCACAGCGACCCGAACCTTGGTAAAACGCCCCGAGTGTCATCACCATGCTGCCTTGTAGTTTCTACTCTTTGTGCGACACGATCTCCCCGCCGAACCACGAAGGGACCAAAGGTCCCATGGGTGATTGAGTGCACACCTGCACCGATATCTTTGGCGTGCGAGGCAGGAGGCTTCGTTCGTGCAAACATGAGATTGCAAGTGGAATGTGGATCTTTGTTGTTGTTTCCTTTTCACCATGGCTCCCAAGAAGAAGACTGGGGTAGACACCCATCCTTCTACTTCGAAGGCCACGACGCTTGCTGCTGTTGATGCTGCTCCTGCTACGGCGGCGTGTGGAAGTGCGGGCGCCGCGAGTGACGCGGTCGACGCAGGAGGCGCCACCATCATGTCCCCCACGACCGAAGCTGGAACAAGGAACGCCGGAGGCGAGCAACAACGACGTCCTAGCGAGTTTGGCCTTGGTGCTGCGGGCGAAAGGGACACCCAGGCTCCACGCTTCTGCTGCATTAGTGGCTGCAACCACAACAGCCGTGCCCACTTCGAAGCAAGCCGCGATTAGCCAGCTGCACATGTCACACGCGCTACCGCTGGGTGCGTGCCTCGTCCAGAGCAAGACGGAGTGCTAGGCGGGGACACAAATCCATGAGCTCAGCCTCCCCCATGTCATGTTGCTACGACAATTGGTGCACGGATACAAGAGCGTGACGATAGTCCTCTTGGTTCCACCAGGAGTCAAGCAACGTCGCGTTCTGCCTCTCTGCCCATGTTGGACACAACCGCGGAGGCAATGTTGCGGGCTCAGCTGCTGTTGAATTTTCCACCAGCGGCTGATAAGATGGACGAATGGAGTAACACTTTGATGGATTACACGCAGAACATGTGAAACATGCATAAAACATCATTGCAGATCACCTGTCAAGTGTGCCGCGCAGAAACTTCATATGGAACCAGGAGTTTTTATCCTTCACCTCACTCAACTGTCTGTATCCCTTTCAACAATGACCAGAAAAAGAAGAAGACTGAACTCCGACAAACATTTCACGACAGAGCTTCCTGAAGCCCCCGGTAGAGAAGTTGCCGGAGGCAGTTCCGTTTTGCCTTGTGAGCCGCTCCCTCCCATGGAACCTGAGGTTCTCGCGGTAGAGGTAGCGCTCCCACGAACAAGGAGATGCCTTTAGTCCTTGCTGTCGAGCCACATGCTATAGCTTGGGATTAACATATTGTCCATCTCCTTCAAACAGGAGAACTTCCCGAAGAACAAGAAGAGGCCGAAAAAGTAGCCCGTCAGTCTAGTATGTACTAGTTTGTCGACAAAATTCCGTACAGAAGGAGACCCAATGGTGTGAAATTAAGGTGCATCTATCGAGAGGAAGGACTAAAGCTGTTGGTACTGATTCACGGAGGCATATGTGGGTCACACATAGGATCAAGGGCCCTTGCCAGGAAAGCTTTTTGGCAGGGTTTCTATTGGCCCACAGCCCTCTAATACGTCCATTTTGCATCATGTTTTCATGTTGATATTTATTGCTTCTTTGGCTGTTATTTCACTTCACGGTACAATTCTTATGCCTTTCTCTCTTATTTTGCAAGGTTTACATGAAGAGGGAGAATGCCGGCAACTGGAATTCTGGCCTGAAAGTGGAGCAAAGTTGAGATACCTATTCTGCGCAACTCCAAACGCCGTAAAAATCAACGAGGATTTTTTTCCCGATTTATCAAAAATACTGTGCCGAAGAAGTGCTAGAGGGGCGCCAGGGGGTGCCCACAAGCCTGCACGGCGCGGCCACCCCCCAGGCCTCGCCATGAGGGCTTGTGGGTAGCCCACTGGCCCACTTGCTCCCCTATTTTGCTATATGGAGGGTTTTGTCCAGGAAAAAAAATCAGGGATGAGCTTTTTCATGGATTCGCCGCCGCCACGAGGCGAAACTTGAGCAGAACCAATCTAGAGCTCTGGCAGGACGATCCTGTCGGGGAAACTTCCCTTCCAAAGGGGGAAATCGTCGCCATCATCATCACCAACACTCCTCTCACTGGAGGGGACTCGTCACCATCAACATCTTCATCAGCACCATCTCATCTCCAAACCCTAGTTCATCACTTGTAACCAATCTCCGTCTCGTGACTTGGTACTTGTAAGGTTGCTAGTAGTGTTGATTACTCTTTGTAGTTGATGCTAGTTGGATTACTTGGTGGAAGAGTTTATGTTCAGATCCTTGATGCTACTCATTACCTCTCTGGTCATGAATATGATTATGCTTTGTGAGTAGTTACTTTTGTTCCTGAGGACATGGGATAAGTCATGTTAATAGTAGTCATGTGAATTTGGTATTCGTTCGGTAATTTGATATGCTGTATGTTGTTTTTCCTCTAGTGGTGTTATGTGAACGTCGACTACATAACACTGCACCATTATTTGGGCCTAGAGGAAGGCATTGGAAAGTAGTAAGTAGATGATGGGTTGCTAGAGTGACAGAAGCTTAAACCCTAGTTTATGCGTTGCTTCGTAAGGGGCTGATTTGGATCCACTAGTTTAATGCTATGGTTAGACTTTGTCTTAATTCTTCTTTGGTAGTTGCGGATGCTTGCGAGAGGGGTTAATCATAAGTGGGATGCTTGTACATGTAAGGGCAGTACCCAATCGCTGGTCCACCCACATATCAAACTATCAAAGTAACGAACGCGAATCATATGAACATGATGAAACTAGCATGACAGAAATTCCCGTGTGTCCTCGGGAGCATTTTTCCTCCTATAAGACTTTGTCCAGGCTTGTCCCTTGCTAAAAAACCCTAAAAACTTGTTGCTCGCTACGAATCATCTCACCACACAATCACTTGTTACCGAAAATTTCAGTGCTTGCAGATATTTCCTTGCTGAAAACCACTTGTCAGATCCTTCTGCTCCTCGTTGGGTTCGTCACTCTTACTTATCGAAAGGACTACGATTGATCCCCTATACTTGTGGGTCATCAAGACTCTTTTCTGGCGCCGTTGCCGGGGAGTGAAGCGCCTTTGGTAAGTGGAACTTGGTAAGGAAACATTCATATAGTGTGCTGAAATTTATTGTCACTTGTCACTATGGATACTAATCCTTTGAGGGGCTTGTTCGGGGTATCTTCACCTCGAACGGAAGCCCGAAGAGTTGCTCCTCAACCTGCTGCACCTACTGAAAATATTTGCTTTGAATTTCCTTTGGGTATGCTTGAGAAACTGCTGGCTAATCCTTTTACAGGAGATGGAACATCACATCCACACTTGCATCTAATCTATGTAGATGAAGTTTGTGGTTTATTTAAGCTTGCAGGTGTGCCCAAGGATGAGGTCAAGAAGAAGTTCTTTCCTTTATCTTTTAAGGATAAGGCGTTGACATGGTATAGGCTATGTGATGATACTGGATCATGGGACTACAATCGGTTGAAATTGGAATTTCATCAAAAGTTTTATCCTATGCATTTACTACATCGTGATCGGAGTTATATTTATAATTTTTGGCCTCGTGACAGAGAAAGCATCGCTCAAGCTTGGGGGAGGCTTGAATCAATGCTATATTCATGCCCCAATCATGAGCTCTCGAGAGAAAATAACATTCAGAACTTCTATGCTCGGGTTTCTCATGATGATCGCACCATGCTTGACACTTCTTGTACCGGTTCTTTTATGAAGAGAGATATTGACTTCAAATGGAATTTATTGGAGAGAATTAGACGCAACTCTGAAGATTGGGAGCTTGAAGAAGGTAAGGAGTCAGGTATGAATTTCACGTTTGATTGCGTTAAATCCTTTGTTGAGACAAATACCTTTAGTGACTTTAGCGCTAAGTATGGACTTGACTCTGAGATAGTAGTTTCATTGTGTGAATCTTTTTCTTCTCATATTGATCTCCGCAAAGAGAAGTGGTTTAAATTTAATTCTCCTTTAGAAGTCAATGTAGTTAAACCCACTCCAGTTGAAGAGAAAGTCATTGCCTATAATGATCCTGTTGTTCCCAGTGCTTACATTGAGAAACCACCTTTCCCTGTTAGGATAAAGGATCATTCTAAAGCTTCAACTATGATACATAGAGGCTATATTAGAACACCTACACCCCCTGAGCAAATTAGAGTTGAACCTAGCATTGCTATTATCAAAGATCTTCTGTCTGAAGAAGTTGAGGGACATAATATTCACTTCTGTGAAGATGCTGCTAGAATTGGTAAACCTCACGCTAGAGACAAACATAGGCCTGTTGTTGGCATGCCTGTTGTTTCTGTTAAGATAGGAGATCATTGCTATCATGGCTTATGTGATGTGGTTGCTAGTGTTAGTGCAATACCTCAATCCTTATACGATGAAATCAAAGATGAGATTGCACCTGTTGAGATAGAACCTATTGATGTCACTATTCAGCTTGCCAATAGACATACTATCTGCCCTGTGGGAATTGTTAGGGATGTTGAAGTCTTGTGTGGTAAAATGAAGTATCCTGCTGATTTCCTCGTTCTTGCTAACGCACAATATAGTTTTGTCCCATCATATTTGGTAGACCCTTTCTCAATACTGTCAATGCTCATATTGATTGTGAGAAGCAAACTGTCACGGTTGGCTTTGAAGGTGTGTCACATGAGTTCAATTTCTCTTTGTTTGGTAGACAACATCATGAAAAGGAGTTGCCTAGTAGGGATGAAACTATTGCCTTAGCCTCTATTGCCGTGCCTCCTACTGATCCCTTAGAGCAATACTTGCTTGAGCATGAAAAAGATATGCATATGGAGGAAAGGGATGAAATAGATAGAGTTGTCTTAGAACAATATCATATCCTTAAGAATAACTTGCCTGTTGAACTGCTTGGGGATCCACCCCCACCAAAGGATGATCCTGTGTTCGAGCTTAAACAGTTGCCTGATACTCTTAAGTATGCCTATCTTGATGAAAAGGAGATATATCCTGTTATTATTAGTGCTAGCCTCTCAGAGCATGAAGAAAAGAAGTTACTAAAAACTCTGAGAAAACACCGTGCTGCTATTGGATATACTCTTGATGATCGAAAGGGCATTAGTCCCACTCTATGCCAGCACAAGATTAAAACCGATCCTGATTTCAAACCAGTTGCTGATCATCAAAGGAGATTGAATCCTAAGATGAAAGAAGTAGTAAGAAAAGAAATACTAAAGCTCGTGGAAGCGGGTATTATCTATCCTGTTGCTCATAGCGATTGGGTGAGTCCGGTGCATTGCGTCCCTAAGAAGGGAGGCACTACCGTTGTCCCTAATGATAAGGATGAGTTGATCCCACACAGGATTATTACTGGCTATAGGATGGTGATCGATTTTAGGAAATTGAATAAAGCCACTAGGAAAGATCATTACCCTTTGCCATTTATCGACCAAATGCTAGAAAGGCTGTCCAAACACACACACTTCTGCTTTCTAGACGGTTATTCTGGTTTCTCCCAAATACCAGTTGCACAATCTGATCAGGAGAAAACCACTTTCACATGTCCTTTCGGTACCTTTGCTTATAGACGTATGCCTTTTGGCTTGTGTAATGCACCTGCCACCTTTCAAAGATGTATGATGGCTATATTCTCTGACTTTTGTGAAAAGATTGTTGAGGTTTGCATGGATGACTTCTCCGTTTACGGGTCTTCTTTTTGTGATTGCCTCATCAACCTTGATCGAGTCTTGCAGAGATGTAAAGACACCAATCTTGTCTTGAATTGGGAGAAGTGCCACTTTATGGTAAATGAAGGCATCGTCTTAGGACATAAAATTTCTGAAACAGGTATTGAAGTCGATAAGGCTAAGGTTGATGCAATCAAGAAAATGCCATACCCCACAGATATCAAAGGGATAAGAAGTTTCCTTGGTCATGCTGGTTTCTATAGAAGGTTCATTAAAGACTTCTCTAAGATTTCTAGGCCTCTTACCAATCTCTTACAAAAGGATATTCCTTTTGTCTTTGATGATGATTGTGAGGAAGCCTTCGAAATACTTAAGAGGGCTTTGATAACTGCACCTATTGTTCAACCACCTGATTGGAACTTGCCTTTTGAGATCATGCGTGATGCTAGTGATTATGCTGTTGGTGCCGTTCTAGGGCAAAGAGTTGATAAGAAGTTGAATGTTATTCACTACGCTAGTAAAACTCTAGACAGTGCCCAGAGAAACTATGCCACTACGGAGAAGGAATTTTTAGCAGTCGTGTTTGCATGTGAAAAGTTCAGGTCTTACATAGTTGATTCCAAAGTCACTATTCACACTGATCATGCTGCTATTAAGTACCTCATGGAGAAGAAGGACGCTAAACCTAGACTTATCAGATGGGTTCTCTTGCTACAAGAATTTGATTTCCACGTTGTCGACAGAAAGGGTGCTCATAACCCAGTAGCAGATAACTTGTGTAGGTTGGAGAACGTTCTTGATGACCCACAACCTATTGATGATAGCTTTCTCGATGAGCAACTGAATGTCATCAATGCTTCACGTAGTGCGCCGTGGTATGCTGATTATGCAAACTATATCGTTGCCAAATACATACCACCTAGTTTCACGTACCAGCAAAAGAAGAAATTCTTCCTTGACTTGAGACATTACTTTTGGGATGATCCTCACCTTTATAAGGAAGGAGTAGATGGTGTTATTAGACGTTGTGTACCTCAACATGAATAGGGACAGATCCTACAGAAGTGTCACTTCGAGGCCTACGGATGACACCATGCGGGAGATAGAACTACACACAAGGTATTGCAATCAGGTTTCTATTGGCCCACTCTCTTCAAGGATGCCCGTAAGTTTGTCTTGTTGTGTGATGAATGTCAAAGAATAGGTAATATTAGCAAACGTCAGGAAACGCCTATGAACTATTCACTTGTCATTGAACCATTTGATGTTTGGGGCTTTGATTATATGGGACCTTTTCCAAAATCCAATGGGTATACTCACATCTTAGTTGCTGTTGATTACGTTGCTAAGTGGGTAGAAGCTATCCCTACTAGTAGTGCTGATCACAACACCTCTATCAAGATGCTGAAACAAGTTATCTTCCCTAGATTTGGAGTCCCTAGATATCTAATGACCGATGGTGGTTCACACTTCATTCATGGTGATTTCCGTAAAAAGCTTGCTAAGTACGATGTCAATCATAGAATTGCATCTCCCTATCACCCTGAGTCCGGTGGTCAAGTAGAGCTAAGTAATAGAGAGATTAAACTAATTCTGCAAAAGACTGTCAACAGGTCTAGAAAGAATTGGTCTAAGAATCTCGATGATGCACTGTGGGCTTATAGGACTGCCTATAAGAATCCCATGGGCATGTCTCCGTACAAAATGGTGTATGGGAAAGGATGTCACTTACCTCTTGAGCTAGAGCATAAAGCTTATTGGGCAATCAAAGAGCTCAACTTTGATTTCAAACTTGCCGGTGAGAAGAGGTTATTTGATATTAGTTCGCTTGATGAGTGGAGAACTCAGGCATATGAGAATGCCAAGCTGTTCAAAGAGAAGTTTAAGAGGTGGCATGATAAGAGGATACAAAAGCGTGAGTTCAATGTAGGTGATTGATGTCAGCTATGCTTCCCTTGCAACGGCGCTAGAAATTGTCGTGTCGACGGCACCAGGAATCCTTCAGCTGCGGCTACGCCTTAAGGGACTTCCTAGGCAAGTATGCAAAGGATTTCCCCCGTGGCCTTGGAGCCTTGCGTTGGTGTTCCCTCAAAGCGGAAAGGGTGATGTAGCACAGCGATGGTAAGTATTTCCCTCAGTTTGGGAACCAAGGTATCAATCCAGTGGAGGAGTATCTCAAGATCCCGCACAAACACAAAAGCTTGCTCCCAATGCTATGAAGGGGTTGTCAATCCCTTATACTCCCTCCGTTCCTAAATATAAGTCTTTATAGAGATATCACTAGTGGACTATATACGGATGTATATAGACATACTTTAGAGTATAGATTCAATCATTTTTCTTCGTATGTAGACCTTTAGTGAAATCGCTTAAAAGACTTATATTTAGGAACGGAGGGAGTAGATTGTTTGCCAAGTGAGAACTGAAAGTAACAAAGTAACAAAGCAAAGTAAAAGCGGAGGTGTAAACGATGGATGTGAATAGACCCGGGGACCGCAGTATTTAATAGTGGCTTCTCTAATGAAAGCAAGTAGACGGTGGGTGAACAAATTACTATCAAGCAATTGATAGAATTGCGCAAAGTCGTGACGATATCTATGCAATGATTATATCTATATGCATCACGTCCAAAACAAGTAGACCGATACTGTCTGCATCTACTACTATTACTCCACACGTCGATCGCTATCCAGCATGCATGTAGTGTATTAAGTCCATAAGAACAGAGTAATGCCTTAAGCAAGATGACATGATATAGAGGGATAATCTCAAACCAATGATAAAACCCCCATCTTTTTACCCTTGATGGCAACTACTTGATGTGTGCCTTGCTGCCCCTACTGTCACTGGGAAAGGTCACCACATGGTACAACCCAAAACCAAGCACTTCTCCCATTGCAAGAATCATAGATCTAGTTGGCCAAACAAAACCCAAGACTCAGAGAGACTTACAAGGATATCAAATCATGCATATAAGAAATTAGCAAAGACTCAAATATATATCATAGATAATCTGATCACAAATCCACAATTCATCGGTCTCGACAAACACACCGCCAAAGAAGATTACATCGGATAGATCTCCATGAAGATCATGGAAAACTTTGCATTGAAGATCCAAGAGAGAGAAGAAGCCATCTAGCTACTAACTACGGACCCGTAGGTTTGAAGTCAACTATTCACGAGTCGTTGGAGGGGCGATAATGATGATGAAGAAGCCCTCCAACTCCAAAGTCCCCTCCGGCAGGGCGCCGGGAAGGGTCTCCAGATGAGATCTCGCGGAAATGGATGCTTGCGGCGGCGGAGAAGTATTTTCGAGGCTCCCCTGATTTTTTGCTATATTTTTGGGAATTTATAGGCCAAAGATCTAGGTCAGGGGGCGGCCAGGGAGGCCACAAGCCCTGCCACCGCTGCCTCCCCTGGTGGCGGAGTGGGGGCTTGTGGGCTCCCTGGAGCCCACCTGGCTTGGCCCAAAGGCCCCCTGATCTTCTTCCGTTCGAAAAAATCATTTCGGGGTTTTTCTTCCGTTTGGAATCCATTCCAAAATCAGATCTGAAAAGAGTCAAAAACATAGAAAAAACAGGAACTGGCACTTGGCACTGAATTAATAAGTTAGTCCCAAAAAAATATATAAAAGGTACATAAAACATCCAAAGATGACAAGATAACATCGTGAAACCATAAAAATTATAGATACGTTTGAGACGTATCAAGCATCCCCAAGCTTAACTCCTGCTCGTCCTCGAGTAGGGATGTGATAAAGAATGAATTTTTGATGCTTTCATGCTACCTAGCATAGGTATCCTTTGTAACTCCTCTTATGTGACGTGAATGTTCAGATCCATTAAATTCAAAACAATATTTTGCTATTAACGTGGAAACAATAATAATTCAAGCAAACTAGCAAGGTAATCATGAACTTTCAAAATAACAAGGCCAAAAGAAAGTTATCCCTACAAAAGCATATAGTCTGGCTATGCTCTATCATCATTGCACAACGAATTTAAATCATGCACAACCCCGGTATTGGCCAAGTAATTGTTTCACACCTTTACTTTCTCAAACCTTTTCAACTCTCACGCAATACATGAGCGTGAGCCATGGTTATAGCACTATAGGTGGAATGGAGTGGTGGAGGTTGTGAGACAAAAAGGTAGAAGATGGTCACATTGACTAGGCATATCAATGAGCTATGGAGATGCTCATCAATAGATATCAATGTGAGTGAGTAGGGATTGCCATACAAATGATGCACTAGAGCTAAGAGTATGTGAAAGCTCTTAAAGAAAACTAGTGGGTGTGCATCCAACTTGCTTGCTCACGAAGACCTAAGGCAATTTTGAGGAAGCCTATCATTGGAATATACAAGCCAAGTTATAAAATGAAAATTTCCCACTAGCTATATGGTGGTGACAAAACGAGAGACTTTCAATCATGAAGATCATGGTGTTTAATATGCACAAGTGTGGAAAAAGTGGTAGCGTTGTCCCTTCTCTCTTTTTCTCTCTTGTTTTTTTGGTGGGCTCTTTGGCCTCTTTTTTTTGGTGTGCTTATTTGGCCTCTTTTATTTCCTCACATGGGACAATGCTCCATTAATGATGATCATCACACTTTCAACTCAAAACTTAGAGCAACAATGACTCTATATGGAATGCCTTCGGAAATGTACCGTGACAACGATCTAGCATGGCATAGACATCAATGGAAACATCATGCTAGCTATCTTACGATCATGCAAAGGCAATGTAGACGTGGTGGCACATGTCATGGTGGTAGTTGCATGGCAATATATCTTGGAATGACTTTGAAAAAGCCATAGTAGGTAGGTATGGTGTCTGTTTTGAGGGAGGCTAATGGTGGGTTTTGTGCACCGGCGAAAGTTGCACGACACTAAGAAGATAGTGATGGTGGAAGGTGAAAGGGCATCTAAACCATGGACTCAACATTAGTCATGAAGAACTCATATACTTGTTGCAAAAATTTTATTAGTAATCGAAACAAAGCATTCAACGCATACTCCTAGGGGAAGGGTTGGTAGGTATAAACCATCGCGCGATCCCGACCGCCACGCAAAGGATGACAATCAATATACTAATCATGCTCAGATTTGATCACACAGCGGTTCACCATACGTGCATGCTACGGGAATCACTAACTTCAACACAAGTATTTCTAGATCCACAACACCTTACTAGCATGACTTCAATATTACCATAACCACAACTCAAAACTAATTGAGATGAATCGAACTTCTCTAACTATTCAATGCACATGAAGGTGGAAGTTTTCGTATCCCTTTTGATAACTACCCCTTTTGAGACTACTTTAAAAGCATAGATCAACTACCAAGCCATGCACCGCTGTGCTCTAAAAGATATAAGTGAAGCACATAGAGCAAAAGTATCTAGCTCAAAAGATATATGTGCAGCACATGTGAGCTGAATTGTGTCTACCAAAAGATATAAGTGAAGCTCGACAAAATCACGGTGAGTGCATGTCTCTCTCTCTAGGTGTGCAGCAAGGATGATTGTGACACAACAAAAATAAAACACTCCTACGATACAAGACGCTCCAAGCAAAAACACATAACATGTGGTGAATAAAAATATAGCCCCAAGTAACGTTACCGATGGATTGAAGACGAAAGAGGGGATGCCTTCCCGGGGCATCCCCAAGCTTAGGCTTTTACGGCATCCTTGAATCTCTTGGGGTGCCTTGGGAATCCCCAAGCTTGAGCTCTTGCCACTCTTTATCTCTTTGTCCATAAGAACTTCACCCAAAACTTGAAAACTTCACAACACGAAACTTAAATAGAAACTCATGATAACATTAGTATGAGAAAGCAAACCACCACTTCCTTAGGTACTATAGCAAACTTAAATTCTACTTGTGCTGATGTTGGGTTACTATACTTTCAATCTTCCATGGCTAATACCCCCCGATACTATCCATAGTTTCGTCAAAATAAGCAACCAACACAACAAAAATAGAATCTGTTAACAGCAGACCAGTCTGTAGCAATCTGTACATTTCGTATACCTCTAGTACTTCAAAAATTCTGAAAATTTACGACAGTCTGAAGAATTTGCGTAGCAATCAGAAGCAAAAAGAATCAACTCAAAATCTCTTACAGAAAAAAATGAAATTGTTTTCGTGAGCAGAAAGTTTCTGTCTTTTCCAGCATGACCAAACGATCATCCCCAAGACTAATCATAACGGTTTTGCTTGGCACAAACGAAAAAATAAACACAAAAAACACAATCATAACAGAATTATGAAAGTGTGGAAAACATAAAACAGAAACAAAAAGGATAGATCCGTTGGGTTGCCTCCCAACAAGCGCTTTTGTTTAGCGCCCTTAGCTAGGCAAAAAGTGATGGAATCACGTATAGTCATCTTTTGTGCTCAAACCATAAGTAGTGTGATCATTTATCATCTTAAGATTTTCATCTTTATTAGATGACTCACCACTAGCTTTAGGAACAAAAACAGGCTTGACGGTCTTTTTGAGAGTAAGATTTGGAGTATTTTGCACAACGGCAAAAGCGGAACCCAAGTTGGTTATGACATCTTCTAATTTGCCAATTCTAGAAGAATCATTAACTATAAGTTACTTCTCCTTTAAATTTTTCAAAAAGTTTCCCACTTTGGATATGTACTGAGAAATTTGATTGTGGATCTTTCTATCCAAACCCTTAATAAGTTCAACTGTGGCAATTTTGTTTTCAATAGCTCAAGCCTTTGCATCACATGTTCCAAGGTCAAGATAGTTCCATTAACCATGAGCAGGGGTGAGCCTACCAAATTCATGATAGCTCTATAGGAGTCAACAATATGGCTCCCCAAAAATTTCTCGCCTACAATGGTATCAAGGATATACCTATTCCAAGGAGAAATTCCAACATATAAACTACAATGGTATCAAGGATCTACTTTGAGCATTGCAAATCCTGTACCAAGCGTCCTTCAAATTTTCTTCCTCATTCTGCCTGAAATTGAGAACTCCATTTTCTGGGGTGTCGTTTGGAGTGGTGGGTCTAGCCATTGATGGACTATATCACGCACAAATGAGCATGAAGAGAGAGTGAAACGAGCAAAAGAAAACGACAAAAAGGCAAAAGAAAACGGCGAAGGAGAAAGGCAAATGAAAACGACAAACGTGAAGTGGGGGAGAGGAAAATGAGAGGCAACTGGCAACAAAAGTAAATGCAAGAGAAGAGTTTGTGAGACCTACTTGGATAGATCTTGATCTCTCTTCCCCGGCAACGGCGCCAAAAATACATCTGATGTCAGCTGTGCTTCCCTTGCAACGGCGCCAGAAATTGTCGTGTCGACGGCACCAGGAATCCTTCAGCTGCGGCTACGCCTTAAGGGACTTCCTAGGCAAGTATGCAAAGGATTTCCCCTGTGGCCTTGGAGCCTTGCATTGGTGTTCCCTCGAAGCGGAAAGGGTGATGTAGCACAGCGGTGGTAAGTATTTCCCTCAGTTTGAGAACCAAGGTATCAATCCAGTGGAGGAGTATCTCAAGATCCTGCACAAACACAAAAGCTTGCTCCCAACGCTATGAAGGGGTTGTCAATCCCTTATAGATTGTTTGCCAAGTAAGAACTGAAAGTAACAAAGTAACAAAGCAAAGTAAAAGCGGAGGTGTAAACGATGGATGTGAATAGACCCGGGGGCCGCAGTGTTTACTAGTGTCTTCTCTCATGAAAGCAAGTAGACGGTGGGTGAACAAATTACTGTCGAGAAATTGATAGAATTGCGCAAAGTCGTGACAATATCTATGCAATGATTATATCTATATGCATCACGTCCAAAACAAGTAGACCGATACTGTCTGCATCTACTACTATTACTCCACACGTCGATCGCTATCCAGCATGCATGTAGTGTATTAAGTCCATAAGAACAGAGTAATGCCTTAAGCAAGATGACATGATATAGAGGGATAATCTCAAACCAATGATAAAACCCCCATCTTTTTACCCTTGATGGCAACTACTTGATGTGTGCCTTGCTGCCCCTACTGTCACTGGGAAAGGTCACCACATGGTACAACCCAAAACCAAGCACTTCTCCCATTGCAAGAATCATAGATCTAGTTGGCCAAATAAAACCCAAGACTCGGAGAGACTTACAAGGATATCAAATCATGCATATAAGAAATTAGCAAAGACTCAAATATATATCATAGATAATCTGATCACAAATCCACAATTCATCGGATCTCGACAAACACACCGCCAAAGAACATTACATCGGATAGATCTCCATGAAGATCATGGAGAACTTTGTATTGAAGATCCAAGAGAGAGAAGAAGCCATCTAGCTACTAACTACGGACCCGTAGGTCTGAAGTGAACTACTCACGAGTAATTGGAGGGGCGATGATGATGATGAAGAAGCCCTCCAACTCCAAAGTCCCCTCCGGCAGGGCGCCGGGAAGGGTCTCCAGATGAGATCTCGCGGAAACGGAAGTTTGCGGCGGCGGAAAAGTATTTTCGAGGCTCCCCTCATTTTTGCTATATTTTTGGGAATTTATAGGCCAAAGATCTATGTCAGGGGGCGACCAGGGAGGCCACAAGCCCTACCACCGTCACCTCCCCCTGGTGGCAGAGTGGGGGCTTGTGGGCTCCGTGGATCCCACCTAGTTGGCCCAAAGGCCCCCTGATCTTCTTCCGTTCGAAAAAAAATCATTTCGGTGTTTTTCTTCAGTTTGGACTCCGTCCCAAAATTAGATGTGAAAAGAGTCAAAAACATAGAAAAAACAGGAACTGCTACTTGGCACTGAATTAATAAGTTAGTCCCAAAAAAATATAAAAGGTACATAAAACATCCAAAGATGATAAGATAACAGTGTGAAACCATTAAAAATTATAGATACGTTTGAGACGTATGAGTGATTATGTCTTGCTATATAACTCTTGTTTAAGATTCTTTGCAGGCAAGCTTCTCTCTAAATGGGAAGGTCCTTATGTTGTTGAGGAAGTATATCATTCCGGTGCTATCAAGATCAACAACACGGAAGGTAATTGTCCGAGAGTGGTAAATGGGCAGAGAATCAAGCATTATATCTCAGGTACTCCCATAAATGTTGAAAGCAATATCATCAATACCACAACTCCTGAGGAATACCTAAGGGATGTTTATCAGCCTATTTCAGACTCCGAAAACGAAGAGGTATGTGATTCGGTAAGAAAACAGAGTCCAAAACTTTTCCAGTAGGAAATTTTCTCCGTTTTGGAATATTTGAAAAAAATACAAAAATTGGAAGTAGTGCGGAAAGTGCGGAGGCGACATGCCTGCACGGTGCGGGCCCACCCCCTGGCCGCGCCGTGAGGGCTTCTGGCCACCTGGTGCGCCTCCCGGACTCCATTTTCGTGCAGGGTACTCCTTCTGGTCTGGAAAAAATCATTATATATGCTTCCGTTTGGTCTGACCCGTGCATCAGGCAGATTTCCTCTCTTTTTCGTTTCGAGCCTGTTTCTGTTGCAGATCTAGATCGCTATGACTTCCCCAAAAGCTCCGAAGGACAAGATCTTCGAGAAGGTCATCAATCCCTACCTCACGGAAGTGCTGCAACACCCTCAATCTATCGAGATGCGTGAGGGGATGTTGCACATCCATGATGTTGAGGGGCCTAAGAAGTCCGAAAGCATGGAGACGAGGCTCGAAGTAATGGAGCAACAAGTCTTCAAGTGCCAAGGGATGGTGGAGCGTGGACTCAACGCCAACCACATGATGATCACGGAGTTCACCAACAAGCACAAGATTGATGCCAATTACATTGGGAAGCACCTCTCCAGGCTCTATGACAGGGTTGATCAACTCCAGGGCCAGATCTATGACTTGCAGAACCAAAACTGTGAGTATGAGTATAGATTTAAATCAATACGGTTGGCTGTAGATTTGAGGATTCCGGAGACTCGTTCGTCTTTCCATGATGGAGCACCTATGCCTTGGAAGACGGAGGATCAAACTCATGTTACAACAACTCCACCATCACCACCAAAGGAAGACAAGTGAGCATTGGTATGAGCAATCCCCTTGGCTTGTGCGAAGCTTGGGGGAGTTGCCCCGGTATCGTATCACCATCACATCTTTTGCCTTCACCTTTGTTTTAGTTTGTTCCTTTTCAGTTTTCTTTTTCTCTAGTAGTTTAAAAGTCTTAGTGTTTTAGTCTTGAGTTTTGCTTTGTGTCACCCCCGATGTATTCTTGCTCGTGAGCCATATAATAAAGAGTGTCTTAGTTGAAGGGCTTTGCCTCTTGCCATGATCAAAAGAGTGAGAATAGAACAAAAGCATGAAAGATCATGTAATGATCTTATGGGAAGTGATGGCTTCACATATAAAAAGAATGAGGATTGAAACTTGTTGAGGGTAGGCAAACTTAGACCTTGGTCATGGTTGCAATTAATAGGAAGTGATAAAGAAGGAGAGGTTCACATATAAATGTATCATCTGACACCATCTATGATTGTGAACACTCACTAAACTATTACATGCTTAGAAGTAGATGTTGGACAAGGAAGACAACATAATGAATTGTGTTTGCGTGGCTCCAAAGAATGTTATATGTTTAGAGATCCCTTAGCATGTGACGATTGCTTCCACCTCATGTTAGCCAAAACCTCCCGCACCAAGTAGAGATACTACTTGTGCATCCATAAACCTTCAAACCAGTTTTGCCATAAGTATCCACCATACCTACCTATGGATTGAATAAGATCCCTCAAGTAAGTTGTCATTGGTGCAAGCAATAAAAATTGCTCTCTAATATGTATGATCTATTAGTGTCTGGAAAATAAGCTTTATACGAACCTGTGATGAGGAAGACATAAAAGCGACAAACTGCATAATAAAGTTCTTTATCACAGGAGGCAATATAAAGTGACGTTCCTCCGCACTAAGAGGACACGCATCCAAACCTCAAAAGCGCATGACAACCTCTGCTTCCCTCTGCGAAGGGCCTATCTTGTACCTTTACTTTTTGCCCTGGAAAGAGTCATGGTGATCTTCGCCAATTCCCTATTTCGCCTTTATCTTGGCTAACGTCATATGCTTGGGAAATATCTATATTCATATGTCAACTTGGAGGTAGGCATTCATGAATTATTATTGTTGACATTACCCTTGAGGTAAGGAGTTGGGAGGCAAAACTGTAAGCCCCTATCTTTCTCTGTGTCCAGCTGAAACTTTGATCTCATGAGTACCACGTGAGTTGTAGCAATTGTAGAGAACGAAAGAATGATTGAGTATGTGGATTTGCTTTACAAGCTCTTATTTGACTCTTTCTGATGTTGTGATAAATTGCAATTGCTTCAATGACTAAAGGCTATCGGTTGTTACTTCTCCGTAAGGTTCTTGATCCATGCTTTACTTTGTGAAGGAATTATCACTTTAGCATGAGAGATTATATGTTGGTATTGTTGTTCTGATCTTGATCATGATGCATGCATGTTCGTATCTTGTTTTGTCGACACCTCTCTCCCTAAACATGTGGACATATTTATTGAGCTCGGCTTTCGCTTGAGGACAAGCGAGGTCTAAGCTTGGGGGAGTTGATACGTCCATTCTGCATCATGTTTTCATGTTAATATTTATTGCTTCTTTGGCTGTTATTTCGCTTCACGGTACAATTCTTATGCCTTTTCTCTCTTATTTTGTAAGGTTTACATGAAGAGGGAGAAAGTCGGCAACTGGAATTCTGGCCTGAAAGTGGAGCAAAGTTGAGATACCTATTCTGCGCAACTCCAAACGCCGTAAAAATCAACGAGGATTTTCCCCCTATTTATCAAAAATACTGGGCCGAAGAAGTGCGAGATGGGCACCAGGTGGTGCCCACAAGCCTGCACGGCGCGACCACCCCCCAGGCCGCGCCATGAGGGCTTGTGGGCAGCCCACTGGTCCACTTGCTCCCCTCTTTCGCTATATGGAGGGTTTCGTCCAGGAAAAAAAATCAGGGAGGAGCTTTTTCGTGGATTCACCGCCGCCACGAGGCGGAACTTGAGCAGATCCAATCTAGAGCTCCGACAGGACGATCCTGCCGGGGAAACTGCCCTCCCGGAGGGGGAAATCGTCGCCATCGTCATCACCAACACTCCTCTCATCGGAGGGGACTCATCACCATCAACATCTTCATCAGCACCATCTCATCTCCAAACCCTAGTTCATCACTTGTAACCAATCTCCGTCTCGCGACTCCGATTGGTACTTGTAAGGTTGCTAGTAGTGTTGATTACTCTTTGTAGTTGATGCTAGTTGGATTACTTGGTGGAAGAGTTTATGTTGAGATCCTTGATGCTACTCATTACCTCTCTAGTCATGAATATGATTATGCTTTGTGAGTAGTTACTTTTGTTCCTGAGGACATGGGATAAGTCATGCTAATAGTAGTCATGTGAATTTTGTATTCGTTCGGTAATTTGATATGTTGTATGTTGTTTTTCCTCTAGTGGTGTTATGTGAACGTCGACTACATAACACTTCACCATTATTTGGGCCTAGAGGAATACATTGGGAAGTAGTAAGTAGATGATGGGTTGCTAGAGTGACAAAAGCTTAAACCCTAGTTTATGTGTTGCTTCGTAAGGGGCTGATTGGGATCCACTAGTTTAATGCTATGGTTAGACCTTGTCTTAATTCTTCTTTCGTAGTTGCGGATGCTTGCGAGAGGGGTTAATCATAAGTGGGATGCTTGTCCAAGTAAGGGCAGTACCCAAGCGCTGGTCCACCCACATATCAAACTATCAAAGTAACGAACGCGAATCATATGAGCATGATGAAACTAGCATGACAGAACTTCCCGTGTGTTCTCGGGAGCGTTTTTCCTCCTATAAGACTTTGTCCAGGATTGTCCCTTGCTACAAAAGGGATTGGGCCACCTTGCTGCACCGTTGCTACTTCTGTTACTTGTTGCTTGCTACGAATCATCTCACCACACAATCCCTTGTTACCGACAATTTCAGTGCTTGCAGATATTTCCTTGGTGAAAACCACTTGTGAGATCCTTCCGCTCCTCGTTGGGTTCGACACTCTTACTTCTCGAAAGGACTACGATTGATCCCCTATACTTGTGGGTCATCACCCTCCAAGACGCCACTTAGCTAGTCACCAAGTGTGAGGCTTGCCAGTTCCATTCCAAGAACATTCATCAGCTAGCGCAAGCCCTCCAGACGATTCCTTTATCATGGACATTCTCGATCTAGGGTCTCGACATCTTAGGCCTCTTCATCCGTGCTACCAGGGTTTTGAGTTCTCGTATGTAGCAATCGACAAGTTCACGAAACAACCTGAGGTGGAGCCAGTGAGAAAGGTGACCGCGCAGTCAGCTGTCAAGTTCATGAAGGGACTGGTGTGCCACTTTGGAGTACCCAACAAAGTAATCACTGACAACGACACCCAGTACACAAGCCGCATATTCATGCAGTACGTCCAAAGCCTTGGAAGCAAGGTCTCGTTCGCCTGCGTTGCACACCCAAGGAGCAACGGGCAAGTCAAGAGGATGAATGCTGAAGTGTTGTGAGGACTCGGGAGAAGAACTTTCGATAGACTGTGAAGGTGCGGCAAGTGCTCGATTGATGAGTTGCCGGTGGTTCTTTGGTCCCTCAGAACAACACCGAATCAAGCTACCGGCCACAATTTTTTCTCCCTAGTATATGGGGCAAAAATAGTTATCCCCACATAACTCATATACGAGTCACCTAGAGTGCTTGCCTATGATGAAGTGGAGCACAAACAACTGCGGCATGACGATGCCATGCTCCTCAAGGAAGATCATCTCCGGGATGTTGTGCGTGTTGCACGCTACCAGCAGACCCTGAACCGCTATCATAGTCGTAGGGCCCATGCCTAGAGCTTTGAGGAAGGTGACCTTGTCCCCAGGCGTGTTCAGTTTGCCAAGGGTTCCAACAAGTTGACACCGAAGTGGGAAGGCCCTTACCGGGTAGTACAAGTCATCGGACCTGGCGCCGTTCGTTTGGAGACTGTCGTGGTTTTGTCACCGTAGATGTCCTGGTGAGAGAACTTAGGTGTGAGGCCATCGCAACCATGTGGCGGATTGAAGGGGTTGGTCGGAATCGAGAGACATGAGTTTACCCAGGTTCGGCCCCTCCGATGGAGGTAAAAGCCTATGTCCTGCTTGTGCTTCATTGATGAAGATGGTGATCTCAATTACAAGGGTGCAGACTCGCCACCTCTAATCTCATGGGTGTCTAATCTGTCTATCTCATGATTTGTCTTGTCTAGACCTAAGTTGTCCATCTTGCCCCTTGGGGCGCCTTACCCCTCCTTATATAGGTGGAAATGGTAGGTTTACATGTAGAGTCCTACTAGGAGTAGGAATAGGACTAGTCTCTCTTGAATCCTAATCCGGGTCTTGTTTCCTTCTTGTGGGAGTCTTTCTTCTTGGGCCTTCTCTTGTGAGTCGGCCCTCCTGGCCTCTCTATGAGTCGCCTTATGCGAGGGTGCACGCTGGGCCTTGGGCCTTTGTCATTTATCTAAGTTGCCTGTGGGGACAAGTATGAGTCACCCGCGAGGTCACTGCTGAGTCGCCGATGAATCGCCAAGTCCTTTGGCGGGTCATACTCCAAGCCGGGTTACACTGCGGGGTATATCCCCGACATTAGCCCCCAAGGTTAGCTTGAATTTATTCATGGTAAGCTCCTGAAATAAGAATAATAAATAAGTTAAGGGACCGGCTTGCTCCTCTGGCCGGCTTGATTTACTGAAGTGGCTCCTTGAAAAATCCGGGTTTCTTCGAGCCGTCTTCTCAATCATCTTGTTGGTACGTGTCTTTTGTAATAAAATACATATGCCATTGAGTCGGCCTCCAATGCTCTGGCTTGATGAAAATTTGGGAAATAAGAAATCCACACAATGTTGAACTAGCTTCTCTTGCTTTGGCGGGTTATGATTGACAATGGCGGGTCATGATTGACAATGGCGGGTCATCATTATTAGTAGTGCCCCGTCAAACAACTGAACTCCAATTGACAAATCCGTGTGATGTTGAGCCGGTCTTTCAGTGCTTCAACTAGATAAAAATATGCTGAACCGGTCTCCCAATACTTCACTTCCATGACAGAATGAAATGTGCTCTTCAATTTTTTGATATATCCATATTACCTGTAGCCCCCAAGGGCCGGGTCATCAGTGTGTGATGGGCCGGGTCTTCAATTTGAACCTCATGATCTATGAAACAACTTAGTGCTGTAACCCCCAAGGGCCGGGTTGTCTTGCCTGCAGCAACCTGGGACTTTAGAAATTATGATCTGAATAGTGTAACCCCCAAGTGACAGGTCAATTGCTTGCGGCGACTCGGGACTTCCATGTTCTTCTCTTGAATAAAGAGCGGTATGTAGCCTTCCAAGGCCGGCTTATCTCCTTGAGGTAGCCGGGTCTGTTGATGATGTGATGATTTGAAAAACGGATTGCATTAACCCCCAAGTGTCATGGTGTATGCTTGTAGCGACATGGGACTTTCATACTTTGATGTAATCTTGATTTGAATAATGTAGCCCCCAAGTGCCGGGTTGTGTGCCTGCAGCAATCGGGGCAATTCATTCCATTGTAGAATAAAATCATATTCACTCTGTGAGCTGATGATGCCTTTGTGATAAAAGAAATCCTTGACCGTGGTTGCAATGTAACCCGGCAAATATATCCTTGAGAAATCCATATGTCGGAGAAATCCATAAGTGTTGTAATTTACTACAGAACACTAGTTGAAGAAATCCAAGGGCCGGTCAATTAGATGACTCGGCATTATATGTGATAGGGAGACTCTTTGACAATAGTCAATTCTTCTGAGCTGGCTTTAAAAACCCCCAATCATTTAACACTGGTTATGATAAACCATGATAAAAATCCAGCCAAATTGGCTATTCAAAGATTTATCTGCACCTGCAAGAATTTATGCTTCGACCCGATTTGAAGACCAGCATGATATGTATGTATGATGTGTGATGCAATGCAATATGATGCATGTATATGATATGATAAGTATGGCATCAAGCTATTTTAAATAAGCCGGCTCAGTGAGTCACGGTGGCTAGCACCTCAGTGAGTAATGGGTGATAATAAATAGCAATCGGCCCAAGATATTTTGAGGCGAGTCCGAAAAAAGCCTGAAAAACCTTGTGGCAGTGCGAGGAAGGTAAAAAATAGAAATTTCGTCGGCTCATAAGGTCGCGACAGGATAGGGCGAGTCAAAAAAGCTCAAGCGCCACCCAAGATAGCAGTTTCGTCGGCTCATAAGGTCGTGACAGGATAGGACGAGTCAAAAAGCTCAAGCGCCACCCAAGATAATGATTTCGTCGGCTCATAAGGTCGCGACAGGATAGGGTGAGTCAAAAAGCTCAAGCGCCACCCAAGAATGATTTCGTCGGCTCATAAGGTCGCGACAGGATAGGGAGAGTCAGAAAGCTGAAGCGCCACCCAAGAATGATTTCGTCGGCTCATAAGGTCGCGACGGGATAGGATGAGTCAGAAAGCTCAAGCGCCACCCAAGAATGATTTCGTCGGCTCATAAGGCCGCGACAGGATAGGGCGAGTCAGAAAGCTCAAGCGCCACCCAAGATAATGATTTCGTCGGCTCATACGGTCGCGACAGGATAGGGCAAGTCAGAAAGCTCAAGCGCCACCCAATATAGCAATTTCGTCGGCTCATAAGGTCGCGACAGGATAGGGCGAGTTAGAAAGCTCAAGCGCCACCCAAGAATGATTTCATCGGCTCATAAGGTCGCGACAGGATAGGGCGAGTCAGAAAGCTCAAGCGTCACCCAAGAATGATTTCGTTGGCTCATAAGGTCGTGACAGGATAGGGCGAGTCAGAAAGCTCAAGCGCCACCCAAGAATGATTTCGTCGGCTCATAAGATCGCGACAGGATAGGGCGAGTCAGAAAGCTCAAGCGCCACCCAAGATAGCAATTTCGTATCCAAAGCTCAAGTATTTAGATCGGCTTAATTTTTCTATAATGACCCGGGGTTCTTGAATTATTCATCCCAGTTGAGCCTGCCGAGCCATGTCCATGTAGCCCCCGAGTCTTAAGTCGACTCAAGGAGGCGGCTTGAGAGTCTCCATACTTGATTGTGCCATAAACCGGTAGAGAAAAGATACTGGTACTCGCTCCATCTCCGAGATATAAAGCCACTGCACCGGCAAGTTGATGTTATCCGGACCGTGAGGGAGGCGACTTGCGTCCTTCTGTTAGGCTGCTCGTATAAGCGAGCACTGCACCGGCGGGTTGGTATAATCCGGTCCGTGAGGACGGCGACTTGCGTCCTTCTGTTGGGCGGCTCATACAGACGAGCATTGCACCGACAGGTTCATGTAATCCGGGCCGTGAGGGCGGCGTCTTAAATGTGAGAGTTGTTTGGCGATTTGGCGCGGACTCGAGAATCAATCGCGGCGTTGTAACCCGCCTAGGTTGCGCAGACTTGAGAATTGACGGTGTCATTGTAAACTGGCGCGGAGGGTGAGTCGCTCGTTTGATCGCTTGGATTGATGTAGCGTGGATGGATGCCGGCGCGTGATTAACGTGAGCTCCATATCCATAATATTAAATCGCATTTGTAGTGAGCACTTGTCCTGCACAGAAAAATAACACGGACAAAGTAATTGTTCTCAAAAGAATTTATGTGTATTGATAAAACAAAACAGATAAATATCACCTGACGTTTTATCGGATGAAGTGAACGATGTGCAAACTGATTTTCGTCCACGGGCAATGACCTTAGTCCGACGCAGTGGCCCAAGGCGCTTCATAAGCTAGCGTAATGGCGGCTCAGACACGGCGCGTCATGGCATTCTGCTTGCAGGAGTGTCGCGACCTGGCTCGGGGCGAAACCTGCCGGAGTGCGATGGCGATGGTGTGAGGCGGGCGCTGGCCGGCTCAGTGGCATAGTCAGGCGAGGTACTCGGCTGGCCGGCACAATGATGGCGGCGGAGCGAAGGGACAGCGGCTCAGCGGTGGAGCAGTGTGGGCGTGTGAGACGAGGCCGCGGGGGTTGAGGCGCGGCGGCGAAGCAAGTTACGGCAGTGCTACCAGCGGCGGAGAGCCGACTCACCGTGGGTTGGTTGTGGAGAGCGCCGTCTCATGATGAGGCTGGGCGAGGCGATTGGTAGGATAGGCGAGGCCGGCTCGGATGCACGTCCCCGAAAACAGGCGAGGCAAAGAGAGACCGACTCGGTGTGGACGATGAGTCCGACTTGTGGTAAGGCCGCACGAAGGCAGGCGAAGCAAGGCGGAGCGACCACGACAGCAGTAGTTGCAGAGGCGCTGCAGCAGAAGCGAGACCGACTTGGAATGGGTATAGCAAGGCAAAAACAACGGCGGCTGGGACGCGAGACCATGGCGCAAGCTGGCGCGGCGGGTTGAAGTGCACGTGTTAGAGCGGACGCGCGCACGGCGGGGTGAAGCCGACCTGGACGACGTCAGCCACTGCGAAGGCGGGCGCGGTGGCTGAGAGGCCGCAACGGCAGAAAGGGCCATCTCAGATGGGTCACGGCGACGAAGTGAATCACGCGTGCAGCTAATGAGAAGATTGATCAAGTCAACATGCAGCCAGCGGATGATTCTTTGTCGCTGCTCTCTTTTGGTCCCGTATAATGTTTAGCACTCTTACAAGTTGATGGTTCCTGCTGAATCTAATATGAATTGGGACAGGGAATCTGATTGATTATCCTCAGCATTTATTTGCCACTTCAGGCACTCGTCCAAAAGGGCACCCGCCTCGTGTTATGATTGTAGCACGGAATTCTTTCTTAACATGTCGTCCATGGTGGGGCATATAAGATGTCGCCGGCATATTTTTTCCATTCTTTGTGACCTTTAAATTGTGGTGGGTGATTGGAAGCGGAGCTCCGATCTGCAACAGAGATCCATTTTTCTTCATATCTGATGGATTGCTCAATGTCGCGCACACGCAACTTTCCTGGTTTTGATCTTTAGACTGATAAAAATAATCGTCAACAAATATACTGTTGTAGCAGCTCTTCCTTATCCGGTCAATGGTGAACTTCTTTGATCCGTGAGAATCTCCCTCCAAGAACACAATACCACCGTACGATCTGCCCCACGGTGGGCGCCAACTATCGTGGTTTTGTCATGGCAGATGTCCTCGTGAGAGAACTTAGGTGTGAGGCCATCGCAACCATGTGGCGGCTTGAAGGGGTTGGTCGGAATCAAGAGACGTGAGTTTACCCAGGTTCGGCCCCTCCGATGGAGGTAAAAGCCTACGTCCTGCTTGTGCTTCATTGATGAAGATGATGATCTCAATTACAAGGGTGCAGACTCGCCACCTCTAATCTCGTGGGTGTCTAATCTGTCTATCTCATGATTTGTCTTGTCTAGACCTAAGTTGTCCATCTTTCCCCCCTTGGGGCGCCTTACCCCTGCTTATATAGGTGGAAGGGGTAGGTTTACATGTAGAGTCCTACTAGGAGTAGGAATAGGACTAGTCTCTCTTGAATACTAATCCGGGTCTTGTTTCCTTCTTGTGGGAGTCTTTCTTCTTGGGCCTTCTTTTGTGAGTCGGCCCTCCTAGCCTCTCTATGAGTCGCCTTATGCCAGGGTGCACGCTGGGCCTTGGGCCTTTGTCGTTTATCTAAGTCGCCTGTGGGGACAAGTATGAGTCGCCCGCGAGGTCACTGCTGAGTCGCCGATGAATCGCCAAGTCCTTTGGCGGGTCATCCTCCAAGCCGGGTTACACTGCGGGGTATATCCCCGACAGAGACCGAAGATGGCATCAAAGTGCTTAACTCATGGAATATTGAGCATCTTCGTAAGTTCTACCCGTGAGGCGCGGTTGACGGGCCCAGTCCCCCGCAACCACCTTTTGTACAAGCTTTGCCACAGTTGCATGTAACCCTTTGTACAAAGCCAGGCACATACCTTGTGCATAAATAAAGCTAGGCATTGCATCATATCATCATTTGAATGTGCATTACGCATTACACATTTACTTGTATTATGATGTCACTACCGCCCTACTTTACCAGTTATTAAGAGTGCCTGATGGACTTGTGATCCTTGTTATCACATCTCCACTCTCTTCAAGAGGATGGAGCCTCTCTTTTGCTTTGTGTGTTTGACCTTTAGGTAAACAGGAGACAACGGAGAGGCGAGGATGGCGAACCATCACACCTTCAAGGGGGCCTCCCCTAAAGAGACAAGTTTAAACTACGTTATCTAAAAATCAGTTCCGTTCTTTTCCTTGAGGAAATCCTTGTCGCTCCTTTTCTATTGTGTACAATGGAACTCTCCGCACGACGGGAACACTTGTCGGGATGAGCCATCCTTCATATCTTGTCGCTTATTATCCTTGGGAAGGACCATGTCGATACCGATAAGGGGCCTTGCCGGGGGACGGTGCTCGTCCGTTGCGAGGGGGCTTGCTCCCCCTTCGACACTTGCGTCTTGCACCAACCTGTGGGGACCCCGACGTACGAGTCGAGATCGCCGTGCTCAGTGATCCCACAGATCAATGCTCACCGAACACACATACCGAATAAAAGAGTCTTACATCCGAGTACCGATTATTACAACACATGACCGAATGGTCAAGTTCACAAACACGGCTTAAGGCCAAAACATACTGATACATCTATTAGCGAAATCATAGGGGCTAAGTGGGTGCCCATGCCATCAAGCCTACACCGACATGCATTCAGACTCGGAAGCGTCCTAGTTTGCAGGGGCGTCTCCAAAGACGTACTCATCTCCAAACTCCGGTCCTTGCATGTCTGGTCAATAATATAACTAGTGGCAAGCCAATGAGTACTTTTGAATGTACTCACAAACATCCCATGATATGAACAATGAAAGTGAAGGATAACAATATCATGTATCTATGGTGTAACTCATCTTGGTGGAATGATCATGAATATGCATCAAGTTAAAGAATTACTTTTGAAGAATAGGTTATAGATATCAATATATCTGTTGAGGGTTGAACCATCCGGGTTCACCCTATATGCCAAGTCACCACACTTGGTCATATCATTACTTTCATAATAATACATTTTTATCACCACTCACACATGCTTGGTTTATGCGGAAACGGCTGGACGTAGTTTAAGCAGGACTACCCAACTATCCTTGATCGTGACACGGCTATTGGAATAGTTTTACACTCGCCAGAGGTAGTACGCTGGACCCACGAGATCCGGGAAACTTTCGTGTCATCCACGACTCGCGGTATATAACATACCCGAGGTAAGTACCCGATCAATGCCTTTCCCCTGACGATACTAGACAAAGAGGTCCACCCGATTGGTACCCAACCCACATATTGTACGTCTTACGAGCACCAACTCTGGATAGTATCAACCATGCGGGGACCAAGGGTGTGCGTGGAACTCATAAAAATGGCATAATCGTCCTACCTGGCACGACCCCATCACGAGAGCGACCACACATCACTCCCGCCACTGGTAATGTGGCTCTTTGCTAGCACCGACCAGAGTAATCAACATAGCCCCGTCCCATAAGGGGTAACATGGTCGTACTGGTAAGGTTGGGACTGTCGACACATCATAAATCTAATCCCATTTCCGAAACCATACTCACTCAAAATACCCGGTGCACCACTTCACCAAAAGTGGCCACCTAACTCATCATCACCCTCGGGCATTAGTGGAACCCGACGGGGTTTTCATAAACTCTTGGATTCATACCAACAACATGCTCATGCTATTTACTCTAGCATTACTTGTCAACATGATAATAGCGTGATCCTCAAAAGGGTAGGATCAAGCTTAATGCATGTGCTCCGGAGGAGCCATCGGTAACATCATATGAAATGATTTACCGGCACTTATGATCATATGCAACAGAAATACTTGCTATTTTAGCATGCAATATGACATATGCTCAGTCATGGTCAAAGGGCTACTTGCCTTGGTCTGCTAGGTATCCGGGGTCTTCCGCTCCGATTCCCTCGTCACATGGATTTTCTATCGTCGTAAAAATAATAAATAAGAAATAGCTCACTCAAAAATAGATCACAAAGTTATTTTAAAAATGTTCTATATTACTGATAAATCTAAGTTGTTATTTTGAAAAATATTTGCCTCTGTTTCTAATGAAGGAACATTTTTAAAATCAACGAAACAGAAGCAAAACTATTCCCATTTAGTCCTTTTTATTATTGTAAAACAGAATAGTTGTTGAAAAATTCATCCATTGGTCTCATTAAATACTACACATTTTTTAGAAGAATAAAAGTGGAAAAATTATATTTTTTACACTGGTTAAATATTTTTATAAAAATCTTAGAAATAAGATTTTAAAATAAAAGAAAATGGGCTAAGTCCCTGCCCTGGCTCGGCCTGGAACTGGGCCGGCCCAAGGCCAGCCGACAGCCTGCCCAGGCGCGCGTGCCGTTAGGTTTGAACCTGACGTGCGGGGCCCTACAGTCAGCGGTTGCGGGAAACGCGAGGGGGGGGGGATGGGCCACCGACAGGTGGGGCACACCTATCGGGGTCGTCTCCTACCTCTAGCCAGAGAGGAGGAGGAGGACGCCGGCGAGGTTGTCGACGTTCTCAAGCCCCAACAAGGACATGAATGGGTTCGACATGACGCCGCCTACCTACTGGTGGTCGGAACAACGACGAAGATGTAGGGGTTCGCCGATGACGAGAAGGCGGCGGCGAAGGAGTTTCGGGAGGTGGTCGAGGAGGTAGCTAGGGGCACGGAAATTCTCGGGCGAGTTGGGGGAAAGCTTCCTCGGGTTGAGGGGATCAGTTTGGTGGGTCGGGGGACGCAGGAGCCGTCGTGTAGGCGGAGATCGACCGGAGCTCCGAGGCGGAGGGGCCTCGGTCGATCTCGAGCACCGGGGCTATGCTGGCTTGCTGGGGTGGCTAGGGAGGTGCTAGTGGTCGTGGTGAAGCTATCTGAGGGGTGCAGGAGCGAGGAGGAGGGCTATAAATAGGCCTGCGATGGTGAGCCGATTCGGGAGCACCGGTGAGTCACCGTGGTGCGCATGGGAGTGCAGGGAGGAGCTAGGGTCAAAACCACGGTCTTAGGACGTGGTTTTGGACCACCAGAACCATCTACAACAGAGGGAGAGAGAGGAGTCGAGCATCCGTGGCCGCGCAACCTTGGATGATTCTGGTGCGTGCGGGCACGCGTCGCACGAGCTCTAGCATGGGAGAGGAGGGGCCGTGAGGGTTGCTCGACGCAGAGGGGTTGTCGGGGAAGAGGTTGGACACCTCGGGGGAGGCTGGAACTGGCCGAGAGCGTCGCCCCACCTCGGTGGCTTCCTGTAGCGCGCCCAGAGCGCAGTTTTGGCATGCCATGGCATGCTGGCGCGCTTTGAGGCACTTTGGGCGTGTCTAGCATGTCCTGGCACTGGCTGGGAGTGTGGCTAGCCGTTTGGGTCTCGTGGGAGCTTCGTCTGGTCAAGGGAGACAAGGAATACTGGTGCTGTCAGCTTTGAACTGAAGCTTAAATTGGCGTTTTTGGCATTTCCACTTTGAACCAGTGAGGGGCCAGTTGACTGGGGTTAGGCATTTATACTGACCACCTAATCTATGAGTTTGGAGCAAAGGGGTTGGGTTTAGCTGTGGCTAAGAGGGCTTTTTTTCCTTTCAGAAGGTGCTCGATAGTGGTTTGAGGGGGTTGCACCCCACCACTGGTGTTCCAACTTAACATGTTTAAGTTTGGTGCTAAAACATGGGGTTTCACCAAGTTTGAGCTCCATTGGAAAAGTTTAGCTTCGTAAACTTGAAAACACCACCATTTGACCAGATCTGTTCCATCCAAAGAGAGTGTGGGTAGATTTAGTCCCACAAATCCCTTTTTTGGTGTGGAACCCTCATTTGAGGTATTAGGCACTCCTGCAAAGTTTCAACATCATAGGACAAACTTTTCTATGTAGAGTTGCTCTAACTCCAATCTGGATAGAATGGGTTTTAGGGTTATCTGGGGTCCTTAATCACATTGAATCAAGGTGATTCTTTATGTGGACACCAAATATGGCTTAGGGATACCACTGGAATTTTCTAGAATTTTATTGAGAATATTTCCTTTGGAAATATTTCAAAAGGTCAAAACAGACATATATGGTTTTCAGGGTTTTACTCGAATAATATTAATATAAATAGGGGTTGAAAATCTTATGTCTAGAAAATATATGTCCTTCTGATCATCTCCAAATTTAATCAGATTTTTCTAAGGCATAAAAGTATTTTTCCATGTAGGAATACCAATTCTGGCCTCGGAAATGGACTTGTAAATAAATTGGGAAAAAAATTCTAAAAATAATTGTTTTGTGGTTTTGGAGGACAAAATAAAGCTAAAATCAGATCTCCAACTCTGGGTAAGAACACTCCTTGCCATCAAGGGCATGTAGTGCAACTCAAAGTAGGGTTTGTAACTTAACGAGAAATAAGAATAGTTTTTTTTGGAAATAACTCAATATTGAAAATAGGGTTTTATCATCACATGATCAAACACACAAGCATACGATGACAACCATGTCACTCACATCATTAGTTTGAAAAAGTTTTAACAAGCTCACGTTTTTGCATACATAGAAAGTGGTAGTAAAAACAGGGTGTGACACAACCCGACAAGGAATCCCGCGCGACACGTAGATACAACAAAGTGCAAATAGAAGGGCGGATGGACATTACTCGAGAAATATTAACGACACTCATTTTATTCATTCTCTAGTACAAAATGGATAAAATAAATTACATATCCCCTAGTAAAAATTTGGCAAGATCCCACAGCCTTTTGCTTGCTAAAAAGATAAGTGCCTCATAATGCCCTGCTTGTCCCTCTCCTTTCATGGATTGGATGGATGAGAAAAAGAGGTCAAGGGAGGCCCAAACAGAAGCCCAGCTTGACCCCGCCAGGACCAGATGGACGAGGCTCGTCGTATCCACCGGTGGTGAAGACGAAGCCGAAGTCCATGAGACCTCTTGGGATCCAGCTGGAAGATGAGGCGGCGTTCGGGCCAAGGAGCCCCGGAAAGACCACCTTGCCGGGAGGGGGAGGGGCGTGAGCTGATAGTGATGGTGAGACCGGTGGTCAGCTGGTCAGCTGGAGGCCGAGCAATCGTACTCCGACTTGACGGCTAGGGGCTCGCTGTCGCCATCCTCGTCAGCATTGTCCTCCTCGTCACTGTCGCTCGAGGAGGAACTTTTGATGTCAGTCGAGCTCTCTTCTCAATAGCCAAGACGAGCTCCTGAGTGCCCATAGATCTTGACGGAGAGCATGTCGGCCTCCACCAACTTGAAACGAAGAACATGCCCTGCCATGAAGTTATGGGCACATGCAAAGGTCTTCCACCTGTGCCTCAAGAACATGACACGAGCGTTGGATATTCAACGTCAGCGTACATGGCGCCGTTACAAAAACCGTGCACGAGGAGCCACACTCCCTACGGTTTGTAAACCTCCATCACCCTAGCAAAAGGATAAGGGAGGCGCAGACGACCGTGGGGAGGACCGTGCAGCCTGACAACGAACTCCAACATCGTACCTTCGGTGTGTCCCAGTAATGGAGGCGCCGACATCACCGGAGGAGGGTCAGGCATAACACCCCGTCCCCTTCGACCACGGGCTCCTTGGCAGCCATGGGCCCTTCGAGCACCCCCAAATAGAGAACTAGTGCCTCCCTTCATCACCACGACTGAAGCGACTGCATGATACTGAAGGGAGGCTCTTGCTGCCTCCACTGAAGATGGGGGACGCCGCCCCTCCCCGCCATAGCCAATAACCGAAGCCAGCTCAAAGGGCATGAAGAGAAGAGTAAGCCGCGCAACCATAGGTTGGAGGAGAGGAGAAGGATGGATGACCATCGTCTACCGCACCCCTCCCGCTTTTATAGGGAGGGTGCGGGGGGCTGGCTTTCCTATGCTCCAAAGGTCGCCGCCCATCTCCACCTATGATGTTGCCCGCCATCATGGCCGAATAGGTAACCGACCCATCAATCCAATCCACGATGCTACAGATTCTGCCATGACTAGGCCTTGAAGTCACGCGCACCCGCCGTGATATTCTAGCAATGCATGGGGCACATGTGGCAGAAACGACGTGAAGTGGTGGGACAGTGCAGAACGGCGGGCTCGCGGTTACCCCTTTGTGATTTCATGCCCGTGCATGAACTTTGGGCTTGACCCAACATCGCTGAGCGAGTGCCTATGGGCCAGGCCCGGGGGCTCGTCTCGAAGCACTAGTAATGGGGTACCTACTGCCCCTGCCTTTTGCATAGGTGTTAAGAGCGTAATCCCTCAAGGGCAACCACCAACCAAAGCAAATAGCCGGAACGAGACGCTGGCAAGACCTACACAAGCAGCCCAAGACATACCAAGAACCCCCGACACATGACAGGGGCGAAGGGACATGCATCCTCGACAAGACCCGACAAGATGCCTCCCCGACAAGCGCGTGCCAATCTGCCACCGCTCCTCCTCATCCCTACACGAGTCACTTATCGATGAGGTGTCAAGCTCCCACATGGCTAAGTGGTTCTCGCTAGATACGTGGCGGGATGCCAGAAGACATATTACGACCAGTTGACACCCGTACGGAGGCATGTCAAGACACCAAGCCATGTCCAGCTAATAGGTGGTAGGAGCTTGCCGGGAACGCACCCCCGCTCGCCACCTAAGGCCGCATCTATGGCACTTTGTCTTAAGTGCCAGAGTTAGGTATCATAGCACTATTAGATATCTAATCATGGTTGTTTGCCAGTGTGGACGCCCCTTGAACTATAAAAGGATGTCCAAGGCAACCTAGCAAAGGATTCGACACTGGGTAGATTAGAACCCCCAAGGGATTAGAACCAAGAATATTTGTACGTATGTGATAGCTCTCCGCGGCAACCCTTGTCGGGGGAGAACTCCATCCAAACTTTGTCTTACTCAATCAATCCACCAAAGTAAGAGTAGGGTTTTACGCTTCACAACGGCCCAAACCCAGATAAAATGCCCCAAGTCTTGTCACTGCCGTATCGTAGTTTCTGCTCTTTGTGACACGCGATTTCTTTGCCAAACCACGAAGGGACCAAAGGTCCCATAAGTGATTGAGTGCACACCTGCACTGACTATCACCCTCATCACTATTAAAGTCAAAGTACTTGGCATGCGATACCTTGGGGCCTTTATCCATGAAGCAGCTTCCAATCCCTTCATTCAGTGAATCAAATATGTCATAGGAATTGGAGGATACGAGTGCAATATCGACAACACCTTTATCTTGACTATAGTCAGAATTGGAGTAACTTTCTCTATAACCTAATCAAATAATTTTACACTAGAGTTGAACTAGCTCAATAACCTAGTTTAAATAATTTCACTAGAGTTTTACTAGCTCCATAACGGAACTCATTTTTTTACACTAGAGTTGAACTAGCTCTTTAACTTGGTTCAAAATAGTTTTACCCTAGAGTTCTACTAGATGTATAACCTGGTTAAAATATTTTTACGCTAGAGTTACTACCTCTGTAACCTAGTTCATATATTTTTCACTAGAGTTGAACTAGCTCTATAACCTAGTTAGAATATTGTTACACTAGAGTTGTAGTAGGTCTTTGATATAGTTCAAGTAATTTAACATTAGAGTTGAACTAGCTCTATAACCTAGTTTAAATAATTTTACACTATAGTTTTACTACCTCCATAACATAGTAGAAATAATTTTATACTAGATTTGTACTAGCTACAAAACCTATTTGATATAATTTTACAATAGAGTTGAACTAGCTCTATAACCTAATTCAAATATTTTCACATCAGGGTTGTACTACCTCTATAAACTATTTCAAATAATTTTACACTAGAGTCATAATAGCTCTATAACATAGTTTATATAATTTTAGACTACAGTTGAGCTAGTTCTATAATCGACTTCACATGTTTTTACACTATAGTTATACTAGGTCTTTAAGTTCAAATAATTTTATACTAGAGTTAAACTAGTTCTATAAACTAGTTCAAATAATTTTACACTAGAGTTTTACTAACTCTATAACCTAGTTCAAATAATTTTACAATAGAGTTGTACTAGATCTAGAACCTATTTCATATAATTTTACACTAGAGTTGAACTAGGTCTAGAACCTAGTTCAAATATTTTTACCCAATAGTTCTAGTTCTATAAACTAGTTGAAATAATTTTACACCAGAGTTGTACTAGATCTATAACTATCGATGCAGGTTGTCACTCAATCACCTATGGGACCTTTGGCCCCTTTGTGGTTCAGCGGGGAATTCCTGTGGAACAAAGAGCAGAAACTACGTTGCAACACGATGATGAGGCTTGGGTATTTTTACCTAGATTCGGGCCGCTGTGAAGCGTAAAACTCTACTCCTGCTTTGGTGGATTGATTGAGGAAGATGATGTTTACACGGAGTTCTCCCCCGGTAAGGGTTGCCGTGGAGAGCTATCACGTACGTACAAATACACTTGGCTCTAATACCCTGGGGATCCGAATCTACCAAGTGTAGAATCTGCATGTGTCTGAATCCTTTGCTAGGTTGCCTCGAGCCTCCTTTTATAGCTCAAGGCGCGTCCACAGTGGAAAATAGTCATGATCAGATAGCTAACATTGCTATCATACCTAACTTGGGCACTTAATACAAAGCGGCATAAATGCAAACTTAGGTCGTGAGTGGGGGTGTGTTCTCGTCAAGCTCCTGCCACCTATGAGCTGGCCGTGGCTTGGGGTGTTGACACGCCTCTGGACGGGTGTCAACTGGTCATAATCTGTCTTCCGTCGCACCACCATGTATCTATCAAGAGCCACCTAGCCATCTGGGAGCTCGACAATTCGTCGATAAGTGACTTGTGTAGCGATGAGGTGGAGCGGTGGCAGGTTGGCCCGCACTTGCCGGGGAGGCGCCTTGCCGGGCCTTGGTAAGTATGCCTATGCCTTCGCCCCTGGCGGATGCAGGGGGTTCTTCACAAGCCTTGGGATGCTTGTGTAGGTCTTGCCGGCGTCGGGTTCCATCTCTTTGCTTGGGTTGGTGGTTGTTCTTGAGGGGTTATGCTCTTAACGTGTGTGCAAAAGTCATGGGAACTAGGTACCCCACTACTAGTGCACGGTTAGGAGACCCTGGGCCTGGCCCATACACACTCGCCTAGTGCTGTTGGGTCAGGCACAAAGTTCGTGCACAGACGTGAATTTTTCAAAGCTGTAACCGCCAACCCACTATTTCGCACTACCCCATCACTTGAGGCCATTTACGCCACATGCGCCGCATGCATTGCACAAATCTCACGGCGGGTGCACGTGGCTTAAGGTCCTGGTCGTGGCAGAAGCCGCATCATCATGGATTGGATTGATGGGGCGGTTACCTGTTTGCCCGTGATGGTGGGCAATGGCGTAGGTGGACATGGGCGGCGACCAGTGGAGTGTAGGAGAGTCAGCCCCCATGCCCTCCCTATAAAAGCGGTAGGGGAGTGGTAGACGATGCTCATATATACTTATCCTCTTCTCCAACCTAGGGTTGCCCGGTTTGCTCTTCTATTCTCATCCTTTGAGGTGGCTTTGGTTCTTGGCTATGGTGGAGAAGCTTGGGCATCCCTCATCTTCCGCGGGGGCAGCGAGAGCCTCCCTTTCAGATCATGCACCCACTTCAATCGTGGTGACGGAGGGTGGCACCAGTGCTCGAGGCGGGGGTGTTGGAAGGGACCGGGTCCGCCGAGCAGCCTATGGTCGAAGGGGATGGAGCGTTATGCCTGACCCTCCATCGGTTACGCCGGCGCCGTCGTTGCTAGGACACACCAAAGGCACGGTGTTGGATTTTTCCATCAGGCTGTGTGCCCCCCACGTCCGTCTGTGCCTCCCTCGCCCTTTTGCTAGGGGGATGGAGGCCGACAAAACTCATGGGGTGCGGCTCTGCACACACGGTTGCCTACCGGAGGATGCGGCGGCGGTTTTATGGCTATGGCGACAAGTGACCCCGTGACAACAGACCTTCCCCGACAACGGCGCCAGAAAAATGCTGCTAGCACTCTCCGGCAATCAAAACAAGAAGAATGTTGTTGACGGCCCACCAGCGCGTGGGATCGTAGCAGTTTTCGAGGGTAGAGTATTCAACCCAAATTTGTCGGTTCGCACGACGGGAGGCGAGAGAATACTCTCAAGTATTAGCAGCTGAATATGTCAGAGTCAACCACACCAGAAAGATTAGTATCTGCAAGCAAAGTAGTAGTAGCAAAGTAGCGAGTAACGACAGTGGCAAGGAATAATAGTAGTGACAGCAGTAGCAAGTACCAACACAGGCGACAGTAGTAGCAACAGTAGCAGCAGAGTAAGACAAGTAACATCAGTAGCAACAGTAGTAACAGCAACAGAGTAAAACAAGTAACAACAACAACAACAGTAGTAACAACAGCAGAGCAAAACAAGTAACAACAGCAGTAGGACAAACTCGTAGGCAATGGGTCGGTGATTTGTTTGGATGATATTCATCATGCAACAGTTATAACACGGAGAGATATGTGGCTAGCTCCCGTTCGTCAATGTGATGTAGGCATGCATTCCGTGTGTCGTCATACGTGCTTAGGGAAAAGAACTTGCATGACATCTATTGTCCATCCCTCCCGTGGCAGCGGGGTCCAAAAGGAAACTACGGGATATTAAGGTTCTCCTTTTAATAAAGAACCGGACCAACGCATGAGCACTTGGTGAACACATGAACTCCTCAAACTATGGTCATCACCGGGAGTGGTTCTGGTTATTGTCACTCCGGGGTTGCCGGATCGTAACACATAGTAGGTAACTACAACTTGCAAGATCGGATCTAAAACACACATATATTGGTGACAACATAATAATTTCAGATCTGAAATCATGGCACTCGGGCCCAAGTGAGAAGCATTAAGCATGGCAAAGTAGTAGCAACATCAATCTCAGAACATAGTGGATACTAGGGATCAATCCCCATCAAAACTAACTCGATTACATGATAGATCTCATCCTACTCATCACCGCCCAGCGAGCCTACGAATAGATTACTCACGAACGATGAAGAGCTTCATGGAATTGGAGAGGGAAGAAGGTTGATGATGACGATGGCGACGATTTCCCCTCTCAGGAGCCCAAGACAGACTCCAGATCTGCCCTCCAAATGAAGAACAGGTGGTGGCGGCGCCTCCGTATGGCAAACGCGACGAAAACTTTTTTTTTCTGGGACGAAAGTGAACTTATAGACCTAAGGTTGGGGACGGCAGAGCCGTGTGCGCCCCACAAGCCTGCCCACCGCCACCAGGGGGGTTGTCACGGAGCCAGGGCTTGTGGCCCACTGGCCCACCCCCTCAGGTGGAACTTGGCGCAGATATTTTTCATATTTTCCATAAATGATCTCCGTAAATTTTCAGGACGTTTGGACAACTTTGATTACTGCACAAAAATAACACCAAGGCAATTCTGCTGAAAACAGCGTCAGTCCAGGTTAGTTCCATTCAAATCATGCAAATTAGAATCCAAAACAAGGGCAAAAGAGTTTGGAAAAGTAGATACGATGGAGACGTATCAACTCCCGCAAGCTTAAAACCTTGCTTGTCCTCAAGCAACTCAGTTGAAAAACTGAGAGAGAAAGAAAAACTTTGACAAACTCTATTTGATCTTGTTGTTGCAACTATGTCTAACTCATAACCAGAATTTCAGCAAGATCACAAGTTAACCACATAAGCAAATGATACAAAGGTCTCACGGTAAGCTAATATCAATGGCATAATCAGCTAACGAGCAAATAATAATGAGTTTCAAATACCAACACTTCAATCAAAACAAGCATGAAGCAATGTGAATAGGTGGTATCTCGCTAGCTCTTTCTGAGACCGCAAAACATAAATGCAGAGCACTTTCAAAGATCAAGGGCTGACTAAACATTGTAATTCATAGCAACGAAGATCCAGTCATAGTCATACTCAATATCAGTCAAAAGCAAAGCATAAAAATGAAAGAGGTGCTCTCTAATTGGTGCTTATATAAGAAGAGGATGACTCAACAGGAAAATAAATAGACAGGCCCTTCGCAGAGGGAAGCATTGATTTGCAGAGGTGCCAGTGCTCAAGCTTTGAAAAGAGAGATAATAATTTTGGGTGGCATGCTTTCATTGTCAACGCAATGACCAAGAGTTCTTAATATATTCCATGCTACTCATGCTATAGGCGGTTCCCAAACAGAAAAGTAAAGTTTTAACTCCCACACCACCAATCAATCACACTCCACGGCTAGCCGAATCCTCGGGTACCGTCCATACTAACATCAATCCGGGGGAAGTCTTGCTTTACAGTTATGTTTTCGATTTAAGCGTGGAACTGGGCATTCCAATTACCGACCCCTTTCTCGTGAATGACAGTGAATAAACACATGTCGAGGATAACACTCCTAGCATGGAAGATACCAATAGCCACCCTGTCACCACATGAGCGGTTCGGGCATGCAAAACAGATTATTTCTTGAAGGTTTAGAGAATGGCACATGCAAATTTACTTGAAACGGCAGGTAAATACCGCAAATAGGTAGGTATGGTGGACTCTCATGGAAAAACTTTTGGGTTTATGGAAGTGGATGCACAAGCAGTATTCCGCTTAGTACAAGTGAAGGCTAGCAAAAGACTGGGAAGCGACCCACTAGAGAGCGACAACAGTCATCAAGATGCAATGAGTTTGACTAACATTGAATGCAAGCATGAGCAGGATATAAATCACCATGAACACGAACATCATAGAGGCTATGTTGATTTTGTTTCAACTACATGCATGAACATGCGCCAAGTCAAGCCACTTGAAACATTCAAAGGAGAATACCATCCTATCATACTACATCATAGTCATCTCAAAATCTATGTTGGCATTCAAGACAAACCATTATAAGCTCTCAACTAAATAAGCATGGCATCAAAAACTATGATCTCTAAGTTGTCATTGCAAACATGGTTCTCTCACAACAAAGCTAAATCTGGGTCGACAAGCTAGTCATATTTACAAAAACAAAATAGGTAGAGTTCATACCAGCTTTTCAGTCTCAGTCACTTCATCATATATCATCATTATTGCCTTTCATTTGCACGATCGAACGATGTGAACAATAATAATAGTGCTCGTGCATTGGACTAAGCTAAATCTGCAGGCAAACACAAAGGAGAAGACAAAGTAATATGGCTCTTTGAAAGCTAAACAGGTAAGCATGCAAGAACCACTAATCATTGGAACCAATATCTTCTACCTTGACCCAAAGAAAAAGAAAACTATTTACACGGGAAAGCTCCCAACAAGGAAAAGAAGAAAGAAAAATCTTTTTGGGTTTTCTCAAAAGGACACAAAACAAGAAAACAAGAAAACGAAAATAAACTAGCATGGATAATACAGTGGCAAAGTGTAAACATCGGCTAACAAAGTGAAAGCATATGCATGAATGTAAAGTCGGTGAGAACACGTACTCCCCCAAGCTTAGGCTTTTGGCCTAGCTTGGTCTACTCCCATGGATGGTCCTGGCGAAACCCAAAGTCATAATGGGTGTTATACGGGAGTGCCGCAGCCACTGCCTGAATAGCTGCCTCATGAAGTCGAGCAGTCGTCGCCTCCCTCTCATACTCCTCTGCCTCTCCTATGGTTATGTAGTATCTTCGTTTTACCTGGAAGTCAAAGAAAGCAGGAGCAGGAAGGGTAATATGGAAAACACGCTTCTGGTTAAATATCAAGCGGTATAGGAGGGATCCATGATCTCTCTCAAGGAACTGGTAGCATGTTAGAGCGACACGATCAAGGTAGGCTGTACAGCGAGGAGGGTCTTCTGGACGGATGGATACTCCAAGAAAATTTGCTAAGCGTGTAGCATAAACTCCACCAAAGAAATCCCCCTCACTGGCATTTTTATTCAGCCTCCTTGCTATTATAGCTCCCATATTGAAGCTCCTGTCACCTATTACTGCACTCTTAAGGATACTAAGGTCGGAAGCGCATAGGTGACAATGTGCACCCTTGCCGTTAATGCACCTACCTATGAAGAGGGCAAGGTACTGCAAGGCAGGGAAATTGATGCTTCCTATGGTGGCTTGCGTGATATCTCTAGTTTCTCCAACAGTTATACTGGAGATAAAGTCTGTGACCGAAGACTTAGAAGGATCATTAATACTACCCCCATCGGGTATCTTGCAAATCCTATTGAAATCCTCCAAATCCACGGTATAGGATTTATCGTACAGATCAAACAGTATGGATGAGTCACGGCCAACTGAAAATTTAAATCTACGCACGAAAGAGGCAGTGAGCATAGCATACTGTTCACATTTATCTGAGAGGAATTCTTCTAACCCGGCATTGCGGACAAGTGTATCAAACTCATCCTTGAAACCTGCTTCGATCATGAACTCATCGGAAGGCCATTCACATGGTTGTATCGGTGCGTCCCTTAGTTGAAAAGGTTTGGGCTCCCGAAAAGAAAAACGAGGACCCTTCTTACTTGAGGAACCACCATGAAACTTCCTCCTGAACATAATGTCCTTTTGCTGAAATTTTTGAAGTTCAAGAGAAAAGTGAATGAAGACCCACCACACCTTGTAGCAATTACTCCTACTAGTGCCTAGAGACCGTATCACGCGCTAAAACTACTTGGGAACAACTAAAATCAACATTTCTAGCTCAAGAACAGGGTCACCAAGGTAGCAAGAATTCGCGAAGAATAAAGCACTAGAGCAAAAACTAATTGGACCAATGGAGGAGTCACTTACAAAGGAGTAATTTCCCCAAAACGGTTCGGAGAATGGTGCTTTGAGCAAGGAGATCAAAAATCAGAGCCAAATGAGCAAGAACACGGGTTTGAGCTGCGAAACAATTTTTTCTGGAGGTGGAAGAAGAGGCTGGGAGCTGGAATGAGTGGAGGGGGTCCCTGTGGGCCCCACAAGCTTGCACTCCGCCACCAGGGGGGTGGGTGGCGGTGGCAGGGCTTGTGGCCCACTGGTCTGGCCCCCAGGCCAGCTCTCAGGCCCAGTAATTTTCAAAAATTCCAGAAAAAATCATACTAAATTTTTAGGACCATCGGAGAACTTTTATTTTCGAGGTATTTTTCTCCGGGACGCTAAAATAGAAAACAGGAAAAACTAAACTAATTCTATCATTTTTCTTCTAAGCAACAGAAAATGAAAGCTTAAAACAGAAGTATGTTACTCTTTGATTCATCCATTTCATGGTCATCAAAAGAAATCCGTCAATGGGGTTGATCAAATCCTCATGACAAAACCTTCTCGATTCGCAAAAGAGAACGGAGAATTTTCGAATAGCCACTAAGTCACTTCAATGGGGATATGTATCTCCCCAACAAGCAAATCATACTTCATCTTGACACGAGGAATAGGGCATTCAAAGCTCCCAATAAGAATCGATGAAGTCTTTTCAATAGCATTGATGCAATGTACTTGATATCGTTTCTTCGGAAAGTGCACTGTGTGCTCATTACCGTTGACATGGAAAGTGACATTGCCTTTGTTGCAATCTATAACAGCCCCTGCAGTGTTTAAAAAGGGTCTTCCGAGGATGACAGCCATGGCATCGTCCTCGGGAATATCCAAGATAACAAAGTCTGTTAAGATAGTAGTGTTAGTAACCACAACAGGCACATCCTCGTGAATGCCGATAGGGAAAGCAGTTGATTTGTCGGCCATTTGCAGAGAAATTTCAGTGGGTGTCAACTTATCCAACTCAAGTCTACGATAAAGAGAGAGCGGCATAACATTAACACCGGCTCCAAGGTCTCATAAGGCAGTTCTTACGTAGTTTCCTTTAATGGAGCAAGGTATAGTGGGCACTCCGGGATCACCAAGTTTCTTAGGAGTTCCACCTTTGAAAGTGTAATTGGCAAGCATGGTGGAGATCTCAAGATCTGGTATCTTCCGTTTATTAGTCACGATATCTTTCATGTACTTGGTGTTGGGGCATAGTTTATGCCTAAGTAATTTTGGTGATTGATGACAGTACCGCAAAGGACTAACCGTGTGTGTTAAGATTTCAGATAACACATGTCAACGGACAAGACGACTCGCCCCCTCTTTCGTGGAACAGAAGCACGTGTTCTCTATGATTCTCTTTATTTGACTCATAGGAAAGCCGTACTAATAAGAGGGGAACCGTAGTGGAAAGGTTTGGGTGGAATCAATCTTGCACGCGCACACTTCACCTCTTTTCCCCTTGCCGGCAACTTTGGAGTGGCTCCCGCCTTGGTGTTTCTTTCTTCTTTGCAAATGGTCCTCCCAGCGGTAGTACCGATGGGCCTAGCGGTAGTACCGCTGGAGTGCTAGTGGTAGTACCGCTGCAGCCAGCGGTAGTACCGCTAGCTGGCGGTAGTATCGCCCCTGGTCAGCGGTAGTACCGCTCCAGGAGCTTAGTACCGCCTGCCTAGCGGTTGTACATGGACGGACCTTTTTGCGAAGACTTTCTTGGCGGGGGTAGTGCTTATGCACTACCAGGGGCCCAGCGGTAGTACCGCTGCATCCAGCGGTAGTACCGCTAGGCACGGGCTGTGAGTGGGAAAACGGTTGGATTCCCCCCCCCCACTATATAAGGGGTTCTTCTAGCTGTGGAACCTCATCTCTTACCCTCCCAAGCTCCATTGTTGCTCCCTAAGCTCAAAAGTGCCCGATCTCTCTCCCTAGCCAATCAAACTTGTTGATTCTTAAGGGATTGGTTGAGAAGGCCTAGATCTACACTTCCACCAAGAGAAAAGTTAATTCCCCCACCAATCCCTTGCGGATCTTGTTACTCTTGGGTGTTTGAGCATCCTAGACGGTTGAGGTCACCTCGAAGCCACATTCCATTGTGGTGAAGCTTCGTGGTCTTGTTGGGAGCCTCCAAGCTTTGTGTGGAGTTTGCCCCAACCTTGTTTGTAAAGGTTCGGTCGCCGCCTTCAAGGGCACCTATAGTGGAATCACGGTACCTTGCATCGTGCGAGGGCGTGAGGAGAATACAGTGGCCTTAGTGGCTTATTGGGGAGCATTGTGCCTCCACACCGCTCCAACGGAGACGTATTTCCTGTAAAAGGGAAGGAACTTCGGTAACACATCCTCGTCTTCATTGGTTCCACTTGTGGTTATCTCTAACCTTTACTTTGTGTATGCTTATGTTGTTTTCTTTCTCTTACTTGTCTTAGTAGCTCTCGTTGTTAGCTTCATTACGGTTCACCCCATTGTTGTTATATTTGTCAACCCGTATGTTGTTTACCCTAACTTGCTAAGATTAATTAAAAAGTGGTCGTTGCCTATTCACCCCCCCTCTAGTCAACCATATCGATCCTTTCACTTGGCATACGGAGACATCTTGAGCATATTAGTTAACCGCATCTGTAGAAAGATGGGTCTTATCATCTCAACGAAACGCTGAAAATCCTCATCATCCTTTTTCTTGGAAGGCTTAGGAGGAAAGGGCATAGGTCTCTGAACCCATGGCTCTCTTTCTTTACCATGCTTCCTAGCAGTGAAGTCATTCTTATCGTATTTCTTAGGTTGTGGGTTATCAGGATTAACCGTAGGTTCAATCTCCGCATCCTCATCATTGCTAGGTTGAGCATTATTATGAACATCACTGTCAATATTGTCACCACGTTCATGTCCATCACCAGATTGTGTTTCTGCATCAGACGCAGAAATATCATTAGGTTCTTCAAGTGTGACAGTATTTGGTGAATTAGCATGCAGGCTTCTATCATCCTTCTTCTTCTCCTTAGGATGACTAGGTGTATCAGCATTGATTCCTTGAGAATCTTGATCAATTCTCTTAGGATGACCTTCAGGATAGAAAGGTTCCTGAGTCATTTTGCCTCCTCTAGTAATGACTCTGACAGAGTTGTCATTTAATTCATTGAGCAGGTCATTCTGAGCTTTAAGTAATTGTTCTACCTGAGTAATAATCATAGAGGCATGTTTACTCAGAAGCTTCAGATCATTGACATTTCTGTCTACACAAGCACTTAAATGGCTAAGCATACGAGTACTTTGTTCCAAATGTCTGCTAACATAATCATTGAAACTCGGTTGTTTGGCAAAAAAGTTGTCAAATTCATCAAAGTATAGGCTAGCAGGTTTGTCAAAAGGAATATCACTCTCATCAAACCTACGCAGAGAATTCACTTCTACTACCTGTATCGGGTTATCGAGACCATGGATCTCTTCGATAGGTGGTAGATATTTGACATCTTCAGATCTAATGCCTTTCTCTTGCACAGATTTCTTGGCTTCTTGCATATCTTCGGGACTGAGGAATAGAATACCTCTTTACTTAGGAATTGGCTTAGGAGGTGGTTCGGGAATAGTCCAAGAATTATCGTTGATTAAGATGTTATTCAGTAGAGTCTCAGCTTGTTCTACAGTTTGTTCCCTAAAAATACAACCGGCGCAACTATCTAGGTGGTCTCTAGAGGCATCGGTAAGTCCGTTATAGAGGATATCAAGTATCTCGTTCTTCTTAAGAGGGTGATCAGGCAAAGCATTTTGTAGCTGGACGAGCCTCCCCCAAGCTTGTGGAAGACTCTCTTCTTGGAGTTGAGCAAAGTTGTATATTTCCTGCAAGGCAGCTTGCTTCTTATGGGTAGGGAAATATTTCTCACAGAAGTAATAAACCATCTTCTGGGGACTACTCACACATCCAGGAGCAAGAGAGGTGAACCAGACTTTAGCATCATCCTTTAGAGAGAAATGAAACAGCTTAAGGATATAGTAGTGGCGGATCTTCTCCTCATTAGTGAAAATGGTGGCTATATCGTGTAGTTTGGCAAGATGGGCTACGACCGTCTCAGACTCATAACCGTGAAAAGGATCAGATTAGACTAGAGAGATTATCTCAGGATCGACACAGAATTCATAATCCTTATCGATCATAAAGATAGGTGAAGTGGCAAACTTCAGGTCATATTTCATCTTAGCTTTAAGAGGTTTTTCCTTCCACTTGAGAAGTAATTTCTCAGTGTCGTAGGCATCCTTACACGCAAGAAAATCCTCAGCTATCTCTCCCTCCATAACGTAACCCTCAGGTATATCAGGCAATTCATATCTAGGAGAGCTAGATCTAGCAGGAGCAAAAGAAGGTTCTATCTCAATAGTATCGGAAGTATCAGAAGCATCACGAGCATTGGCAGTAACTCTAGCAATATGAGCATCAAGGAACACCCCTAGTGGAACATCAGGCAAAATAGCATCTCTAGCATCATCTGGCAAAGCAGTATCAGGCATAGCATCTCTAGCAGTATCATGCCTAGTATCAAGCATGGCATCTCTAGCACTAGAATCAGAAGCATCATCAAGCACAGGCGACATATCAAGATTTCTAGCAGGAGGTGATGTCGCAAACTTACTCATAACTGAAGGTGAATCAAGTGCAGAGCTAGATGGCAATTCCTTACCTCCCCTAGTAGTTGAGGGCAAGACTTTGGTCTTCGGATCCTTCAAATTCTTCATAGTGATCAGCAGATATAAATCCCAAGTGACTCAGAGAATATAGCAATACCTCCCCGGCAACGGCGCCAGAAAAATGCTGATCCCGTGACAACAGACCTTCCCCGGCAACGGCGCCAGAAAAATGCTGCTAGCACTCTCCGGCAATCGAAACTAGAAGAATGTTGTTGATGGCCCACCAGCGCGTGGGATCGTAGCAGTTTTCGAGGGTAGAGTATTCAACCCAAATTTGTTGGTTCGCACGACGGGAGGCGAGAGAATACTCTCAAGTATTAGCAGCTGAATATGTTAGATTCAACCACACCTGAAAGATTAGTATCTGCAAGCAAAGTAGTAGTAGCAAAGTAGCGAGTAACGACAGTGGCAAGGAATAATAGTAGTGACAACAGTAGCAAGTACCAACACCAGCGACAGTAGTAGCAACAGTAGCAGCAGAGAAAGACAAGTAACAACAGTAGCAACAGTAGTAACAACAGCAGAGTAAAACAAGTAACAACAGCAGCAACAGTAGTAACAACAGCAGAGCAAAGCAAGTAACATCAGCAGTAGGACAAACTCGTAGGCAATGGGTCGGTGCTTTGTTTGGATGATATTCATCATGCAACAGTTATAACATGGAGAGATATGTGGCTAGCTCCCGTTCGTCAATATGATGTAGGCATGCATTCTGTGTGTCGTCATACGTGCTTAGGGAAAAGAACTTGCATGACATCTATTGTCCATCCCTCCCGTGGCAGCGGGGTCCAAAAGGAAACTACGGGATATTAAGGTTCTCCTTTTAATAAAGAACCGGACCAACGGATTAGCACTTGGTGAACACATGAACTCCTCAAACTATGGTCATCACCGGGAGTTGTTCCGGTTATTGTCACTCCGGGGTTGCTGGATCATAACACATATTAGGTAACTACAACTTGCAAGATCGGATCTAAAACACACATATATTGGTGACAATATAATAATTTCAGATCTGAAATCATGGCACTCGGGCCCAAGTGAGAAGCATTAAGCATGGCAAAGTAGTAGCAACATCAATCTCAGAACATAGTGGATACTGGGGATCAATCCCCATCAAAACTAACTCGATTACATGATAGATCTCATCCTACTCATCACCGCCCAGCGAGCCTACGAATAGATTACTCACGAACGATGAAGAGCTTCATGGAATTGGAGAGGGAAGAAGGTTGATGATGACGATGGCGACGATTTCCCCTCTCCGGAGCCCAAGACGGACTCCAGATCTTCCCTCCAGATGAAGAATAGGTGGTGGCGGCGCCTCCGTATCGCAAACACGACGAAAACTTCTCTTTTTATTTTTTCTAGGACGAAAGTGAACTTATAGACCTGAGGTTGGGTCACTCACCTTTGCTAAATTTTTATTGTGGAAATGTAATCTATTTTATCCATTTGTACTGAATAATGGATAAAACGATTGTCGGTCATCTTCCCCGAGTACTATCCCTTCGCCCTTCTATTCACATTGTTTTGTATGTTCTTGCTGTACATGACTCCTTGCTGGGTTGGCGCAAGGCGCAAGTGTAGAAGGTGGATCAAGGCCTGTGGCGACACACGATCACCATCCCCCGACAAGACCGCTTGTCGGTATCGACGCGGTCCGTCCTGGAGGCTAATAAGCGACAATGGTTCATCCCGACAAGGGTTCCTATCATGCAGAGAGTTCCATTGTACACAATCGAAAAGGAGAGGCAAGTATTTCTTGAAAGAAAAGAACAGAACCTCACTTAAAAATAAGGTAGTTTAACTTCTATCTTTGAGGGAAGCCCCCTTGAAGGTGCGATGGTTCTTCGTCCTTCCCTTTCCGCTGTGTCCATTTCACCTAGAGGTCAAACATATAGAGCAAAAGAGAGGCTCCGTCCTCTTAAAGAGAGGGGAGACGCGATAACAAGGATCACAAGTCCATCAATCACTCTTAATAATTGGTAAACTAGGGAAGTAGTGACATCATAACATAAGTAAATGCGTAATGCGTGATTGATACATCCAAAACAAATCTATATTTTTTATGGTTTAATGTTACTTTTATGCTTTTGATAATTGTTTTTATATTAAGTTTATGATTTATTTGGACTAACCTACTAATAGTTGCAAAAGTGCACAATGTTCTTGTTTTACACTTTGATGTGTAGGAAATATCAAAAATAGAAGAGGAAACCTTGTTGGAGTGGGAATCTGACTTACCTGAAATCTACCCCCCCTACATATTATAGAGATCGTCCCTTTCCACCTCGAAGATAACATCAAATGGAAAAATAATAGATGCGGAAGTTCTGGGGAATTTTATGCTGATAATTCTAGACATAAGCTTCTTCCCATTTGGAGTTCGGACGCTCCAGGAAATCCCGTTGTACTGGAGGACAAGTATCTGGTTACAAGATTACGGGAATCTGTGATGTGATTGAGTCCAACTCTTACCATATTAGATGGATTCGACCAAGCCATGTCTTGGGGACCTCATTAGGGCTGAGAGGGGTTCCTAGGAAGGTTCTAGAGGTGCCCAAGAGCCCTTGGATCAAAGGGGCATCCATCGGAGGGCCAAGGATGATCGTCCCACCTCATATAAGGAGAAAAAAACCTGATTTCTCGAGAGCCACCAAGAGCCACGAAATTTCCTCCTCCCAAGCAGCCGCCTTGGGGTGGAGAACCACCTCCATACCAAAAACATCTCCAAGTAATAAGGGGGGCCAAGGTACGCCCCCCAAGGGCCGTGGCCGCCGTCGGCCGACGTCTCCTCTCTGAGCTGCACATCTCCATCAACCTCTTGCTCACCATGGCCATGTCTGAGTAGTCTGCCTCACGGCTGAGGTCTTCTACATGTAGCTATGTGGTCATGTCTTTCTCCCATGATGTGATCTTGATTGCGATCATGGGCTATGTTAATCTACGGTGATTCCATGATGTTTCCCCTTCTTCTATGTATTGGATTGATGTACTTACTTGATCTTATCTAGTATAATCCCCGAGACCATGGTGATAACGGTCTATTGGACATGGATTAGAAGAATATTTTCATGAGTGATTTCCTCTTTTGTGAATTGATTGAAGATTAAGAGTCTCTTGGTGCTTGTCTTTGACTATCCTTGAGATATGTTGTGGTGATTGTGGTACTCTCTTTGGATGGCCGCGGTGACATTGGGAAATCCATAGAAGAGAACTACGAACTCTTAGGTGTGATTTTGTAGCCCTACATAATTCTCGTCCTCTCTTGATCACAAAGGAATGACCTCCAAGTACGTCTCCATTGCATGTTTTAGTGGAAATATCATGTGATTAGACTATGTTAATGTTGTTGGGAGTTGCCACTAGTGAAAGTATGAAGCCTAGGCCCTATTTCTTACCATTGTTCCACCGTTTATGCTCACTTTTGTCACTTGCTACCTTGCTACCATTTTTATTTCAGATTTATATTACCTTGTTTTACCATCCATATCACTTGCCTTATAACATCTCTTCGCCGAACTAGTGCACCTATATAACTGGCAATTGTATTAGGTGTGTTGGAGACACAAGAGACTTCATGTATTTTAATTGCAGGGTTGCTTGAGAGAGACCATCTTCAGCCTCTACTTCCTTGAGTTCGATAAAACTTAGGCCATCCACTTGAGGGAAATTGCTGCTGTTCTACAAATCTTGCGCTTGGAGGCACAACATAGTCTACAAGAATAGAAACGTGTGTAGACATCAAGTTATTTCTGGCGCCGTTGCCGAGGAGGTGAGTGCTTGAAGGTATATCTTTAGATCTTGCAATTAAATCTTTTTGTTTCTTGTTTTTATTTTCACTAGTTAGGCTTAATGGAACACAACAAAAATATGAGAGAGCTTTATAAACTTTATCTTGAACTAGGACATGAAGTGTTTGAGGAGAAAATTGAAAAACCTATGAAACTTTATTATTTGCATAACAATTTTGATGGTGGCAATTTAATTAGTATGCTTCCTTTAAATATCAATATTGCTAATGACATGGAAAGCTCTAAGCTTGGGGATTACGGGTTTGATGAACATGATATTTTTAGTCCCCCAACTTTTGAGGTGAAAATTTTCTTTGATGACTACCATGATGATAATGATTGCTTTACTCTCACTATTTCTAATGAGAAAGATTATGCTTATGTGGAGAGTAAGAGTACCTTTTTGCATGTGGATCATGGTAAGAATACTTAATGTGATACTTATATTGTTGAGTTTGTTCATGATCCCACTGAAAATTATTATTATAAGGGAACATATGCTTATAGATATTTCAATAATATAAAGTTCCCTCTCTTTATATTGAAGGTTTTGAAGTTGCACTTGTTTTGCCTTCCAATGCTTATTGCTTTGTGCTTCAATGAATTATTATATTGCAATATTCCTACGCATAGGAAGCATGTTAGACTTAAATGTGTTTAGTATTTGCTTCTTGATGCTCTCTTTTGTTCTAAAACTCTTATTCCTACGAGAGCATCATTAAAATCTTAAGCCTATCTTTATGGATATAAAAAAAGGGCTCTAGGGAGACAACCCTTGTTATCTTTACTTTGAGTTTTTTACTTTAAGTTTTTAGTGGTCTTGATGTGTGTTATTACTGTAGCAACATGATTGTATCTTTATTTTTAAGCTTTGTGCCAAGTTTTAGCCTCCGATTGCAAGAAAGTTCAAAAGTTGTGACATGCTCTCGAGAAACAGATTCTATCTGCTTGACGGAAAAATTCACCAAAAATCACCAGCTCATATTTTTGATCTAATTTTTTTTACAGTATGCTCTATATAATTGTATTTCTGGCATATGTTCTGAGTTTTTTTATTTGAGTTGGAGAATTGCCCCGAACAAATTATTTACTACCTTCTGTTATGTTTTTCACAGATTCTGCCTTGTTTTGCGTTTTCATCATTTTGCAAACCTTAAGCTTGCTTTTACTTTACAAAAACCTTTTGGAAATCATGAGAAATAGTATATTTTCGTGAAAATATTTATTTACAGTAGGTAATGAATTATTTTATCATGGGTACTAACCACTCTAATCAGCTTATGATGAGTTTCGTATGAAGGGAGTTTTCAAGTATGCGATGGAAGATGATGATGAAAGAAGCTCGGGGATGCCCCCATGCACCCCAAGAAATATTCAAGGATACTCAAGCGTCTAAGCTTGGGATGCTCCCGTGCATCCCCAGCTCCATCAACAATCATCAGTTCGTCCTTCTCCATGCTATATTTTTATCACTTCATATGTTATGTGCTATGCTTGGAGTGTCCTTTTGTTTTTCTTTCAGTTTTGTTTTGTTTTATTTTCCGGTCATAAATAAGTTGCAACCTATCATTATTTTTTGGGAGAGAGACACGCTCCATTTTAATTGCTTAGAACACATTTGTTTTCACTCTTATTGTTCTGTGAGTGTTCACTTTTTGCTAGTATTGCGTTTAGCTCTTGTTTTCAACTCATATTTGTTTAGAGCTTGTTAGTTTGCTTCAGTTATATATGATTATCTCTCTGGTATTTAATTAATATTATCTATGAGAGTTGTTTCAATAAAGTTGATTGGTGTTGGAGAAGAGTAAAATATTTCATGCTTATAGTGGTGCAATAGGAAGCTCGTTTAGAGTGTGGCTTAGACTTTAACATGTGATATTAGATATTATATTAATTATATGCTTAGTAGTTATTGATGTAGCATGACTTGTCTTGAATAGCTGAGAGTGCTTAATGTGCCACTGAAAGAATCAAGTGTTGTTTTTATCATATCAAAGCATAATATTGTGGTATTCTCCTTTACTACTTCATTTGGGTTGACTTGGCACATGCTCACACCATGATATGACTACAAACCAGTCACTTATAGCCTCTATGATCATTTAGTTTTTGACTTGTAATACCATTTATGCTTTGATTAATAATGTTTTTGTCACTATGCATGATTATGGCCATTATTGCTCTCTTAATTTGTCGCTCTTAGTCTTTTGCTAGCCTTCACCTGTACTGAGTATGAGCTCTACTCGTGCATCCAACTCCCCAAAACCAAAGTTTGCCAAATGTTTCCACCATACCTACCTACATGTGGTATTTAACCGCCACTCCAAGTAAATTTCTCATATGCTACCTTTAAAACTTTCAAAATTGTTCCTGTTTTGTGCCTCTGTTTTAGCTCATGAGGAAGTAGTAGATAATTCATGATCTTCTCATACTTGACAAGCTTTATCTTGGGTTTGCATGTCTAATCTACGACCCCCTAATACGAGGAGGGACTCGCATGAGTGCGCCCAACTCATAAAAGATAATAGCAATAAACAACACCTCCTTCACGCTTTGTTCATGAGAAATCAGAATAGTGATAAACAAAGGAGACTAAGCGGATGTGATCGTCCCCACTTTGGGAGCCGTTCCTCAAAACTTGTCCAACATGAGAAGTATTGGGCTATCTCCTAGCATTCGTTGATGAATTATGCACCTCCCAAAAGCTTTTTTTACAATCTCTAAAAGCTCTAGCACATGAGTAATCCCTACTTCCCTCTGCGAAGGGCCTTTCTTTTATTTTTATGTTGAGTCTTCATCTTCTAAGTTTATGCACCAATTAAGAGAGCATAGTTGCCATTCCGAGTATAATGTGCATAGTCCCAGAATTTATTATTGATTGATTCATGATTATGTTATTACTTGTTCTCAAATTATTTGTATCTAGTCACCGCTTGAACTTCGAAGGTGTCCCGGTATTTATGTTTTGCCCCACTCTTAAGGACAAGAGAAATACCACTTTGCTATGTTTTCTTTATGCTCGAAACAAACGTATAACTTTCAAGTGCATTATTATTCAAGATCTTTTGTTTGTGTTACTTTTCATGTTGCAACATGGTTGCTAAGTTTCATTGTTAGAATTATATCTATCATGCCTATGTTTAGAGTGCTATGATCTTTGCTTAAAAATGCTTTTACAAATATGATGATCAAGATTATGTTGATAGCATGTCACCTCAATTTTTTTATCGTTTCACCTACTCGAGGACGAGTAGGAACTAAGCTTGGGGATGTTGATACGTCCAAAACGTATCTATAATTTTTGATGGTTTCATGCCACTTTTGTGCTTTGATAATTGTTTTTATATTAATTTTATGATTTATTTGGACTAACCTACTAATAGTTGCAAAATTACACAATGTTTTTGTTTTACACTTTGATGTGTAGGAACTATCAAAAATAGAAGAGTAAACCTTGTTGGAGTGGGACTCTGACTTTCCTAATATCTGTCCCCCTTATAGATTTTAGAGATCATCCTTTTCCGCCTAGATGATAACATCAAATGGAAACATAATAGATGCGAAAGTTGTGGGGAATTTTTATGGTGATAATTCTAGACATAAAATCCGGCCCATTTGGAGTTTGGACGCTCTAGGAAAACCCGTTTTACTGGAGGCCAAATATTTGATTCCAGGACTACGGGAATCGGTGACGTGATTGAGTCCAACTCATACCATATTAGATGGATTCGGTCAAACCACGACTTGGGTACCTCATTAGGGCTGAGAGGGGCTCCTAGGAAGGTTCTAGAGGTGCCCAAGATCCCTTGGATCAAAGGGGCATCCATCGAAGGGCCAAGGATGATCGTCCCGACTCATAGAAGGACAAGAAAAACCACATTTCTCGAGAGCCACCAAGAGCCACGAAATTTCCTCCCAGGTAGCCGCCTTAGGATGGAGAACCACCTCCATACCAGCACCATCTCCAAGGAAGAAGGCGAGTTAAGGGCCGCCGCCCCAAGGGCCGTGGCCAGCGTCGGCCGCCGTCTCCTCTCGGGGCTGCACCTCTCCATCAACCTCTTGCTCACCATGGCCATGTGTGAGTAGTCTCCCTCGGGGCTGAGGTCTTCTACGTGTATCTATGTGCTCATCTCTCTCTCTCGTGATGTGATCCTGATTGTGATCATAGACTATATTAATCTAGGGTGATCCCATGATGTTTCCCCTTCTTCTTTGTATTGGATAGATGTACTTACTTGATCTTATCTAGTATAATCCCCGATACCATGGCGACAACGGTCTATTGGACATGGATTAGAAGAATATTTTCATGAGTGATTTCCTCTTTTTTGAATTGATTGAAGATTAAGAGTCTCTTGGTGCTTGTCTTTGACTATCCTTGAGATATGTTGTGGTGATTGTGGTACTCTCTTTGGATGGCCGCGGTGACATTGGGAATTCCATAGAAGAGAACTACGAACTCCGAGGTGTGCTTTTGTAGCCCTATATAATTCTCGTCCTCTCTTGATCACAAATGTATGACCTCCAAGTACGTCTCCATTGCATGTTTTAGTGGAAATATCATGTGATTAGACTATGTTAATGTTGTTGGGAGTGGATTTTTATTTCATATTTATATTACCTTGTTTTACCATCCATATCACTTGCCTTTTAACATCTTTTCGCCGAACTAGTGCACATATACAACTGACAATTATATTAGGTGTGTTGGGGACACAAGAGACTTCTTGTATCTTAATTACAGGGTTGCTTGAGAGAGACCATCTTCAACCTCTATTTCCTTGAGTTCGATAAACCGTAGGTCATCCACTTGAGGGAAATTGCTGCTGTCCTACAAACCTCTACGCTTGGAGGCCCAACATAGTCTACAAGAATAGAAGCATGCATAGACATCAGTGATGCACATGCAAATGATGATATGATGCAATGCCTAGCTTTATTTACGCACAGGGTCTGCGTCTGGCTTTGTACAAAGGGTTACATGCAACTTTGCCAAAGCTTGTACAAAAGGTGGTTGCCGGGGACTGGGCCCGGCAACCGTGCCTTATGGGTAGAACATACAGAGATGCTCAATATTCCATGAGTTAAGCACTTTGATGCCATCTTCGGTCTCTAGATGGACTGCGCCAGGTCTGGTGACTTGCACTACCCGGTAACGGCCTTCCCACTTTGGCGTCAACTTGTTGGAACCCTTGGCGGACTAAACATGCCTTAGGACAAGTTCGCCTTTCTCAAAGCTCCGGGCATGGACCCCGTGGCTATGGTAGCAGCGCATAGCCTACTAGTAGCGTGCAACACGCGTAGCATCCCGGAGACGATCTTCCTCGAGAAGCGTGGCATCATCATGCCACAGCTGTTGTTGCTCCAGTTCATCGTAGGCAAGCACTCAAGGTGACCCGTATATGAGTTCCATGGGGATAACTGCTTCTGCCCCATATACTAGGAGAAAGGTGTCTGGCTGGTAGCTTGATTTGGTGTCGTTCTGAGGGGCCAAAGGACCACCGACAGCTCATCAATCCAGCACTTGCCCCATCTTCACAGTCTATCAAAAGTTCTTGTCCTGAGTCCCAGAAATACTTCAACATTCATCCTCTCGACTTGCCTGTTGCTCCTTGGATGTGCAAGAGAGGCGAAGGAGACCTTGCTTCCAAGGTTTTGGAAGTACTGCATGAATATGCGGCTTGTGAACTGGGTGCCGTTGTGAGTGATTACTCTATTGGGAACTCCAAAGCGGCACACGAATCCCTTCATGAACTTGATAGCTGACTGCACGGTCAGTTTCTCACTGGCTCCACCTCATGCCATTTTGTGAACTTGTCGATTGCTACGTACAAGAACTTGGAACCCCCGACAGCATGGGGGGAGGGGCCCAAGATATCGAGCCCCCAGACCGAGAATGGCTAGGATAAAGGGATCGTCTGGAGGGCTTGCATTGGCTGATGAATGTTCTTGGAATGGAACTGGTAGGCCTTACACTTGGTGACTAGCTAAGTTGCATCTTGGAGGGCTGTGGGCCAATAGAAAACCCTACCGGAAAGCTTTCCCGGCAAAGGCCCTTGATCCTATGTGCGACCCACACAAGCCTCCGTGAATCTCTGCCAACAGCTTTAGTACTTCTTCCTACCAGATGCACCTTAATTTCACACTCTTAGGTCTCCTTTTGTATAAAGTGTCGTCGACAAACTAGTACATACTAGATCGGCGGGCTGCTTTTTTGGCCTCTTCTTGTTCTTTCGGAAGTTCTCCTGTCTGGAGGAATTGGACGGTGTGCTGAACCCGGGCCGGAGCCTGTGGCTCAACAGTTAGGACTAAAGGCATCTCCTCGTTCGTGGGAGCGCTTGCCTCTACCGCGAAAACCTGGGGTTCCGCGGGAGGGATTGGTTCCCTAGGCGAAATGGAACTGCCTTCGACAACTTCTCTACTGGGGCTTCAGGAAGATACGCCGGGAAATGTTTGCCGGAGTTCAATTTTCTTCCTTTTCTGGTCACCTCGAAGGGGATACAGACGGTTGAGTGAGGTGAAGGACAAAAACTCCTGGTTCCACACGAAGATTTTGCGTGGCACACTTTGACACGTGATCGACAATGCTGTTTTCTGCATGTGGCACATGTTCTGCCTGCAGCCCGTCAAAGCATTCTTCCAACTTCCTCACTTCCTCTATATTAGCCTCCATCAACAGAATCTGATAATCTTTATTGACTTGATTCACCACGAGCTGAGATTCTCCTCTGATGTCCAGCTTCTTGATTGCCAACTCTACTGCGAATCTGAGTCCTCATGGAGTCCTTCATATTCGGCGGTGTTGTTGGTAGCGTCTTCCCAGGGAAAATGCATTTGGACCACGTACTTGAGGTGGGGAGATGAGGAGCACACCTGCCCCGGCACCCTGGAGTGAGAAGGCACCATCAAAGTACATGACCCATTCCTTAGGTGCTTCCCTGTCGGGGATAATGGTTTCTTGAACCTCTTCCTCCGGCGTGGGCGTCCATTCGGCTACAAACTCCGCGAGTGCTCTGCTCTAAATGGTGGAAGTGCTTTCGTACTTCCACCCAAAACTTGATAGCTCCAGCGCCCACTCGACTATCGTGCCAGTGGCTTCGGGGTTCCTCAAGATGCTATGTAGTGGGAAACGGGTGACAAGCGTGATCTCATGAGCTTGGAAGTATGATGGAAATATGCCCTAGCAGCAATAATAAAATAGTTATTATTATATTTCCTGTTTCAAGATAATCGTTTATTATCCATGCTATAATTATATTGAATGGAATCACAAATGCATGTGTGGATATATAGACAAAACAATGTCCCTAGTGAGCCTCTAGTTGACTAGCTCGTTGATCAAAGATGGTTAAGGTTTCCTGGCCATAGACAAGTGTTGTCAGTTGATAACGGGATCACATCATTAGGGGAATGATCTGATGGACAAGACCCAAACTATAAACGTAGCATGTGATCGTGTCATTTTGTTGCTATTGTTTTCTGCATGTCAAGTATACGTTCCTATGACCATGAGATCATGTAACTCACAGACATCGGAGGAATGCCTTGTGTGTATGAAACGTTGCAACATTACTGGGTGACTATAAAGGTGCTCTACAGGTATCTCCGAAGGTGTCCATTGAGTTAGAATGGATCAAGACTGGGATTTGTCACTCCGTATGATAGAGAGGTATCTCGAGGCCCACTCGATAATACAACATCACAAACAAGCCTTGCAAGCAATGTGACTAAAGAGTTAGCCACGGGATCTTATATTACAGAACGAGTAAAGAGATACTGACGATCTAATATCGGGCAAGTAACATACCGAAAGACAAAGAGAATATTATACGGGATTAACTAAATCCTTGACATAGAGGTTCAACCGATAAGATCTTTGTAGAATATGTAGGATCCAATATGGGCATCCATATCCTGCTATTGGATATTGACCGGAGAGTGTCTCGGTCATGTCTACATAGTTCTCGAACCCGCACAGTGTGCACACTTAAGGTTCGGTGACGTTTCGGTATATTTGAATTATTGATGTTGGTAACCTAATGTTGTTCAGAGTCTCGGATGAGATCCGGACATCACTAGGGTCTCCAGAATGGTCTGGAAATGAAGATTGATATATAATAATGTTGCATTTGGCTTCCGGAAAGATTTTGGGCATTACTGGTAAAGTACCGGGAGTGACAAATGGGTTCCGGGGTTTTACCAGGAGGGGCCACTCACCCGGGGGAGGACCTAATAGGCCTATGGGTGGCGCACCAGCCCTTAGTGGGCTAGTGAGGCAAGCCCAATAATCTATTTTGGCCAGAGAAAAAATAAAAAGGAAAAATGAAGAAAAAAGGAATGAGGTGGACAAGTGGGAAGGGAGTCCTCCACCAAACCGAATTGGAGGAGGACTCCTCCCTCTTGGATCGGCCGAACCCTCCTACTTTGAGTAGGAGGCAAGGCAACCCTCCCTCTTGTTCGACCTATATATAGTGGAGGTTTGAGAGGCTTTTTGCACCCCAAGCCATAGTGCAGCCCTCTCTCCCTCCACCACTTTGTGACACCTCGTAGCTAGTTCGATACGGCACGGTGAAGCCCTGCCGGAGTAGCTCCACCACCATCACCGCCTGCCATTGTGTTGTTGGAGCATTCAGCTACCTCTTCGTCTCTCTTGCGGGATCAAGAAGGCGGAGATCCTCATCGAGTTGTACGTGTGCTGAACGCAGAGGTGTCGTCAGTTTGGTACTAGATTGGGACGGAGTTTATGGGACGCTTGTGATTCTGATGACGAAGACGTTCGACTACATCAACCACGTTTCTTAACGCTTCCTGCTCAGCGATCTACAAGGGTATGTGGATCATATCCCCCTCTCATAGATGATCATCACCATGATAGGTCTTTCGTGTGCATAGGAAATTTTTTGTTTCCCATGCGACATTCCCCAACAGTGGCATCATGAGCTAGGTTCATGCGTAGATGATATCTTGAGTAGAACACAAAAGAGTTTGTGGGCGTTGATGTTCAATTTGCTACCCTCCTTAGTCCTTTCTTGATTCAGCGGTATTGTTGGATTGAAGTGGCTCGGACCAACATTACTCGTACACTTACGAGAGACCGGTTTCATCGACTAACATGCAACTCGTTGCATAAATATTGACTGGCGGGTGTCTGTTTCTTCAACTTTAGTTAAATCGGATTTGACCGAGGCGGTCCTTGGAGAAGGTTAAATAGCAATTTTCATATCACCGTTGTGGCTTTGCGAAAGTAAGGTGCGATCATACTAGATACCCATAGGAGCCCCGTAAAATTTGCAACAACAAATTAGAGGACGTCTAACTTGTTTTTGCACGGTATGCATGTGATATGATATGGCCAAAGACATGATATAATATATTGGATGTATGAGATGATCATGTTGTAGTACTTAAATATCGACTTCCTCGTCGATGCTACGGCAACCGGCAGGAGCCATAGGGTTGTCTTTAATTATTTTTGCGCTTGGTGATGCTTTGCTTTATCGCTAGTAGTAGCTTTAGTAGTAACAACATAGTTAGTGTGAAAACCTCGATGGCAGCATGATGATGGAGACCATGGTGTGGCACCGGTGACGATGGAGATCATGCCGGTGCTTTGGTGATGAAGATCAAGAAGCACAAGTTCATGGCCATATCATGTCACTTATGATTTGCATGTGATGTTAATCCTTTTATGCACCTTATTTTGCTTAGAATGAGGGTAGCATTATAAGGTGATCTCTCACTAAAATTTCAAGATAAAATTCGGTTCTCCCCGACTGTGCACTGTTGCAACAATTCGTCGTTTCGAGACACCACGTGATGATCGGGTGTGATAGACTCAACATTCACATACAACAGGTGGAAAACAGTTGCACACGCTGAACACTCGGGTTAAACTTGATGAGCCTAGCATGTACAGAGATTGCCTCGGAACACAAGAGACCGAAAGGTCGAGCATGAATCATATAGTTGATATGATCAACATGGAGATGTTCACCATTGAAACTATACTCAACTCACGTGATGATGAGACTTGAGTTAGTGAATTTGGATCATGCAACACTCGAATGACTAGAGGGATGTCAATTTGAGTGCGAGTTTATTAGTAATATGATTACTAAACTCAATTATCTTGAACATAGTCTAAGCAATCTTTGCAAAATTTATGTTGCAGATCAATGGCTCAGCAGTAGCAACCCTCAATTTTAATACGTTCCTAGAGGAAGCTAAGCTAAAAGATGATGGAAGCAACTGTGTTGACTCGGCTCGTAATCTCAGGCTTATCCACACGGCTGGCCAAAAGCAATATGTCCTTGATGCAGCGCTAGGTGATGCACCACCCGATACAGCGACCCAAGATATTTTGAACGCTTGGCAGCCGCGTAAGGATGACTACTCATTAGTTCAATGTGCAGTTTTGTATGGCTTAGAACCGGGACTTCAAAGACATTTTGAATGTCATGAAGCATATGAGATGTTCAAGGAGTTGAAGTTTATCTTTGAGAAGAATGCCCGGATCGAGAGGTATGAAACCTCTGGTAAGTTATATGCTTGCAAAATGGAGGAGAACGGGTCTGCCAGTGAACACATACTCAGAATGTCTGGGTACCCTGACCATCTAGCTGAGCTGGGGATTGCTCTCCCGCAAGAGCCTATCATTGACAGAGTTCTTCAGTCACTGCCACCTAGCTATAATAGCTTCATGTTGAACTATAACATGCAAGGGATGTATAAGTCACTCGCCGAGCTATTTGCGATGCTGAAAGTCGCTAAGTCAGAAATCCAGAAATAACATCAAGTGTTGATGGTCAATAAAACCACTACTTTCAAGAAAAAACGACTTGGGTTCCGGGGTTTTAGCGGGAGGGACCACCGACCCGGGTGAGGACCTAATAGGCCCATGGGTGGCGCACCAGCACTTAGTGGGCTAGTGAGGCCAACCCAATAACCTATTTCGGCTGAAGGCAAAAATAAAAGGAAAAGGAAAAAAGGAAGGAGGTGGACAAAAGGAAAGGGAGTCGTCCACCAAACCGCATTGGAGGAGGACTCCTCCCCTTTGGTTCGGCCGAATCCTCCTACCTTGAGTAGAGGCAAGGCAACCCTCCTTCTTGTTCCACCTATATATAGTGGAGGTTTGAGAGGCTTTTTGCACCCAAGCCACAGTGCAACCCTCTCTCCCTCCACCACTTCGTGACACCCCATAGCTAGTTTGGTACGACACGGCGAAGCCTTTTCGGAGTAGCACAACCACAATCACCACCACGCCGTCTTTCTGCCGGAGAATTCACCTACCGCTTCGTCTCTCTTGCTGGATCAAGAAGGCGGAGATCGTCATCGAGTTATACGTGTGCTGAACGTGGAGGTGTCGTTCGTTCGATGCTAGATCAGGACGGAGTTCATGGGACGCTTGCGATTTGGATCGCGAAGACGTTCGACTACATCAACTGCATTTCTTAAGGCTTCCCGCTTAGCGGTCTACAAGGGTATGTGGATCCGGTCTCCCCTCTCGTAGATGATCATCACCATGATAGGTCTTTCGTGTGCGTAGGAAATTTTTTGTTTCCCATGCAACACTTCTCAATAGTATGTTGCTCTTCAATAACTCATTCCATATATCCTTGTATAGCCCCCAAGGTCTGGGTCATCTTCTTTAAGATGTGTCGGGTCTTGTGAATATTAATTTGAAACTTCAACCTATAGCCCCCAAGGGTCGGGTCATCTTCTTGAAGATGAGCCGGGTCTTGTAAGTATTAATTGAAAACTTCAACCTGTAGCCCCCAAGGGTCGGGCTATCTCTTGAAGATGAGCGGGTCTTGTAAGTATTAATTGAAAACTTCAATCGGTAGCCCCCAAGGGCTAGGTCATATTCTTGAAGATGAGTCGGGTCTTGTGTGTAATAATTGAAAACTTCAACCTGTAGGCCCCAAGGGCCGAGTCATCTTCTTGAAGATGAGCCGGATCTTATCAGTAGTTACTTCAAACTTCAACCCGTAGCCCCCAAGGGACGGGTCATATTCTTGAAGATGAGCTAGGTCTGTATAAATAACGTGAAAGAAAACTAACGTGCATTAGCCCCCAAGTGTCAAGTATATTGCATGCAGTCTACCTGAGAGTTCATACCAATATTCTATACAAGCAGAAAAGTCTTTTATAGCCCATATTGGCGGCTGAGCTTTGAACTAATTACCCATCTCGTTTTGATTGTATAGGAATCTGTACTTCTGTAGGCCAAGCTGACTCATACATGAATAGTATGAAGAAAAACCTAGCACAACAACAAGACACCAGAGCTGAAGCTGAGGAAAAACTTCGGATTTCCTTGGTAGAGCTTGAAAAAATCAAGCCTGAGTAGACATTATATAAAGAGACGGCCGAAGCTAACAAAGCCTCCCTGTTAAAATGTGTTGAAGTCGCCGAGGGTTAGCTGTAATTGGCTACTGAAGAGTTAACTGGCCTAAAATGACATATCTCCAGGATGACCAATGTTGTGTTTGGTAAGCACTTTATATGTAAGATTGTCAATTGCAACCATTGTAAAGAAATAGAAAACGCCAGGCAACTCACACTCCATATTTGTTGTTGCAGGCCCTCGATCAGCCAATCTTCAAGATGACTCTGTGCTAAAACTGAAGGCTTTATATACCCTGACAGAGCAACTTTATCTGGGTGGCTTATTCACCATCAAAGCTGTATGGGGTGATAGAGAGTGGGTGAAGTTTATCAGTGACATGCTGAAGTGCCTCTCGACCATGCCTAAGCAGATTAAAGAATTGAAGAAATCAGCTGCACGGAAAGGGCTAATTACTTCTCTAAGCGAGTCTTTGGCTTATGCACCGGAACTCAAGCCGGAGGAGATAGCAGGCGGGTTTCCTGAATATAAGGACGATGGCTCAGAATTCACTCAGCAAGACTACGCCCATTGCGTGAGGGCGGTTTGTCCAGCGGCGAGTCAGCTTGCTGAGGGACTTGATCTGGCTAAATATCATGCGGCCTATGATGAAAGCCAAAAGCGTGTGCTAGCTCCCACATTTGCACCAGTGGACCTTACACCTCAGCGCCATAAGCACCTTTTTGCCTCTGATGCTGATCCATTGACCATCTTCACAGAAGAAGCTGAATTCCATGCTTTAATCAATTGCAGCTGGGATATGGGAAACTTCTAAATCCAAGACCCCGAAGGCTCGGCACGGGGTAACCCGAAAGTGGCTTAAACAAGACTTCTCGCCAAGAGTAACCCGGAGGATATTAACCTGAAAAAACTAGCCATCGGGTTGATGTAGGAGAGAAAACTTTGGCCTTCTTGAGCCATGTAATATTTTTTAGGTGTAGAAAACTGCTATGGTTGCATAAAACCTTTATGGACGCTGAAACTTTTGGCATTACCTTTTAATATAAGCCGGCTTTCTGAGGTTTCACTGCTTTGCAAATTTGATTTTCACTTTATGAGAAAAAGGACTTCATAGTCACCATGCTTTGCATGAGCTGGTAAGAATATTAAATCCTTGCCTAAAAAAGATAACACGATATAGGGTATTAAATTGTTATAAATAGGCCGTATTAGTGAGTCCCGACGGGTAGACGGGCTTGCAAGGCTCTAGTCGTAACCTAAGAGGTTTTTGCAAAAACCTTTAGGATTTGAACTAGCGGATCAGGCTCAAGTCAAGCTTTAGTGAAGCCTGTTCTGTGAACCCATGGTTTATCTATTCTCCATGTGCTATCTCTTGCTAGACACCTCAATGTTTTAACCTTGGCAAGTGAGGGTCCAAAATGGGTGAACTCGCCACACGGGGCCAATAGAGCGAGTCGCAAAGACATACAATCTAGTATAACCATTTGTCGGTGTTCTGGGAATGGAGGTACCCAAACCTGCCTGCCTACGACCCAGTGTTGGCCCACTTCATCGACCTAAAGCCAATGGGCCCAGCGTCGCTCAGGACAAGGCCCTCGCGAGGGGACAAGCCTCGCAAGGAGGAGGAGCATCAAGACCCGCAGGGGCCTCCTGAGGACCCCTCCGGAGTGGCGGATATTCCAAGGTGAGACCCGGCCTTAGGAGTCAAGGTTGACTCAAGGGAAGAACATGCGAGCAGCAGACAAGATAGCGGAGGAGTTTCCCCTTTGGTGCAAGGGGAGCGAGGACGAACACAGGTTCCCAAAGCATCTCCTAAAGGTTTCCATTCTGGTGAAACAAGACCCTGGCCGCCCGCCGGCAGGATGGACGTCATCCCTGGGCCAGCCCTTGCAAAACTGGCAGCTACTTTGCAGGCGAAGACCACCTTTTGGCAGGGGCGCATGTTCCCCTGTTCCCCTTCAAAATTGGCCATTGTGGGATCCCTTCCCGCCGAAGCTATAAGGAAAGAGGATCGTGCCACCACTATAAATAGAGGATAGGTTGCTTCGTAGAGGAGATCCGATTCCCGAACCACCTATTCACCCACTAGCACTCCTCAAGGTCATCCAGCCTCCGGACGCACCCACGCACTGTACTAGTTCATCCACCAACCTCCAAGAGAGGCAATCCACCAAAGCAGGAGTAGGGTTTTACGCTTCGCAGCGGCACAAACCTGGGTAAACTGTCGTCTTCTGTGTTTCGCTCGCAACCGAGTGAGTTTCTAGCCATCCGAAGGGAGTTGCGAGCTACGGGAGGCGAATCAGTAAGAGATCCTCGTACACGCCCCTGAGTTCGAATCCTTAGGGTTTTGCGGAGCCCGAAATCCGACATTTGGCGCGCCAGGTAGGGGGCGTGTTATGGTCATCTCCGAGCTTTACCACCTCAGGCCCGCTGCTCCGATGGCCGGCGCCCAACCGGCTTCTTCGAGCCTCATCGTGTTGGCCGCCAACCACTATGTCACGGCGGCCGGAGCGCACACACCGGCGTTGTGGTACCAGGAAGCTCATACCAGATCATCAACATCGTCTCCATCGTCCCAACTACCCGCGCCACCCAGGCGCCCGGTGGCTGGGTAGTGCCCCCGACACCAATGACGCATAGCATCAACTTGGGGGACCTTGGCGCACGCGATGGGTTGTAGATGGCGAGCGAGATGCTCCATCAACGACCCATGCAGGGGGGCTTTGACGCCTGGGCAGACCACATCATGGAGATGATCGCCATCGCCCAGAAGGCCGTCCAACCCCGCTCTTCTTCAAGGCCGGTAGCGTCGGGCACCGGGGGCTCGCACATCATGCTGGCCCCCGGGGCTGCGAGCAATGGGGCCCCTCCTATACAGGGCAGGGCCGAGAGAGACACGCCCCGTGCAACCCTCTTCCTCCTCCAGGTTCCGGCGCCGGCCCCGAAGCGCATCACGCTAACAACCACCAGGGGCGCGAAGAGAACAACGGTACGATCGATGCACACATCAGTGTGCATCACGATGACCAGGTCGCTCCTGATAGCCCGGCACAGCCAACAGAGGGTGGAGGCGTCGGTGTGGGAAAAGTATGACAACGGAGGCATGCCAGGGCACCAAGGAGGTAATCAGCACTGGGCGGCGCCGGGACCAGCCAACGGCAGCAACAGGAACAAGCAACTTCGCGCAGAGGATTATCGGAAGAAGATCTCCGAGCAGTACGGTCGGGGGGATCCTGCTCCACCATCGAGAGGGACCGCCACCGTCGCACTGCTGAGCGGCCACGGGGGACGATCGAGCGCCTACATGGAGCCGTACGTGCCAGAGTAATGTCTGCGCACGCTTCTATTCTTGTAGACTACGTTGGGCCTCCAAGCGCAGAGGTTTGTAGGACAGCAATAATTTCCCTCAAGTGGATGCCCTAAGGTTTATCGAACTCACGGAAGTAGAGGTTGAAGATGGACTCTCTGAAGCAACCCTGCAATTAAGAAACAAGAAGTCTCTTGTGTCCCCGACACACCTAATACAATGGTAAATTGTATAGGTGCACTAGTTCAGCGAAGAGATGATAAAATATTGGTGATAGGTGTGGCAAAGCAAGGTAATATAAACCTGCAATAAAAATTACAGCAAGGTAGCAAGTGACAAAAGTGAGCATAAATGGTGTAACAATGGTGAGAAACAAGGCCTAGGATTCATCTGTGATCAAGAGGGGACGGGAATTATGTAGGGCTACAAAAGCACACCTCAGAGTTCGTAGTTCTCATCTATGGATTTCCCACTGTCACCTCGGCCATCCAAAGGGAGTACCACAATCACCACAACATATCTCAAGGATGGTCAAAGACAAGCACCAAGAGACTCTCAATCTTTAATCAATTCACAAAAGAGGAAATCACTCATGAAAATATTCTTATAATCCATGTCCAATAGACCGCTGTCACCATGGTCTCGGGGATTATACTAGATAAGATCAAGTGAGTACATCAATCCAATACATAGAAGAAGGGGAAACATCATGGGATCACCCTAGATTAACATAGCCTATGATCACAATCAAGATCACATCATGGGAGAGAGAATTAACCACATAGCTACTTTAGAAGACCTCAGCCCCAAAGAGGAACTACTCCCGCTTCATGGAGGGAAGAAGCAATGTCGATGGAGATGAATCCGGGGGCACTTCCCTGTCCCGGCAGGGTGCCGACACAGGAATTCTGGTCCCCCGAAACTTGTTGGCGATGGCGGAGGATATCGGAATTGCTTCTCAAGAAAATGGTTCTGGGATCAGGGTTTCCTTCACGGTGGTAAAAATAGGAGCCAACGTAGGGCACCAGAGGTTGTGGACCCCACCCAGGCGGTCTCCCTGCATGACCAGGGGGCAGGACGCGCCACCAGGGCGCCTAGAGGCCTGGTGGCCTTCCTCTGGCCCTCCTTCGGCCGTCTGGAGTCTTCTGGAATGCTGATTGTTTATATATTTTTTGTGGAATTTTTCGGGCACTTTAAATAAGCATATAAACCTGCAATTCACAGATATCATCACACAGAAACTGGCACTGGGTGCACAGAGTTAGTAGGTTAGTCCAAATATGTTGAAAAAGGTATGGAAGTGGACAAAACACGTAGGAATATCACCAAGAACTTGCATGGAGCAAGCAGAAATTATAGTTACATGTAATTGGACGATGATACAATGTAAGGCGAGGGGGAACTATGTAAGGCCAAACCCCTAGGCCTCAGGAGGACGAGTCGAGTGCAACGATGATACACAAGCAGCACGGGTCACCCGCGACAACCACGATGCAGGTATGGGCGCCGAGGGCCAGCCCTCGCGGGGCGCTCCCCAGGAACAAGAGAGAAATCCGAGGCAATTTTTTGGATTTACTGCCTTAGGAAGTGTCTGCTGACTGCAGGGACTTCAAATATTCAGGGCATGCTTCTGCCTGTCGTATCGTTTGCGCAATCTTTTATAATTTCTGCCGCATCCACTTGGCGACGTGGCACACTGCCTTGCTTGCACCTTTGGGCGATCTAGCCCTCCCTTGCTCGGGGGCTCCGGCCGGTGCGCGTCGCCCTGACGCGGGGAATGAGGAAGCTCCATGGCTCCCCAGGACCACAATCGACAGGATAAAATCTGAGTCGCTTGAGCGTCAAGGGGGGCTCCTGAGAATCGCGTCTCAGGGGCCTTACCGGTAACAAGGCCACCTGCCGCCCTTGATATCGTCCACAATTATCCGGTCGTTATCACGGGTGGCAGGGCTTGACCCCGTAGCTGGGATCGTTCATTCGGTCGCAAGCAGCGGCGGTCAGGAAATGTTTGGGACCGGGTCCTGGCGATGCAGAGTCGCTTGAACGTCAAAAGGGGGCTACCGAGCATCGCACCTCAGGGACCTTACCGGTCACAAGTCCACCTGCCGCCCTTGGCAGCGTCCTCGATTATCCGGTCGTTATTGGGGGTGGCAGGGCCTGATCTTGTAGATACATCTGTTCACTCGGTCACACGCGAGGACGGTTGGGAAATGTGCGGTACTGGATCCTAGCGATGTAGATCCGCTCGAACGACAAAAGGGGGCTCCTGAGCATCGTGCCTCACGGACCTTACTGGTCACAAGGCCACCTGCCGCCCTTAACACCATCCTCGTTTATCCGGTCGTTGTCGGGATGGCAGGGCCTGACCCCGTAGCTACATCCCTTCACTCGGTCACACGCGACGGCGGTTGGGAAAGTGCGGGACTGGGACCTGTCGACGTAGAGCCATAAAAAAGCCCTTAACCGGCCTCTGGGAAGGAGCACGCAGGACCTGCATCAACCCATTGCACCTCTGCATCGTACTTCAATCCTTCTGGAACCTACTTCATCCCGTGACACTCTCACATAATAACGAGCCGAGGCTGTATATGCCAGGCCCCCCCGAGGACGCAGAAGGGGTCCACCCCACGCCTAGTGGAAGACCTATGATCCGCGCTAGGTACAGACGGAGGAAATCAACACAGTCCAGCAATGACTTCCCGAATCAGGCGCCTATGCCTTGGCGGTAGGGACACTCGCGAGGCCAAAGCGTCCTCGCGATCTCCCATATACACCCCTACCGTGACACTCTCACGTGATAATGAGCCGAGGCTGTATACGCCCAGCCCCCCCCCCCGAGGACGCGGAGGGGTCCATCCCATGCCTAGTGGCAGCCCTACGCTCCATGCTGGGGAGAAGACGAAGGCAATCAACACAGTCCACCAATGACTATACCCGCAGATGGCAAGGAAAACCATATAGTCCACCAATGACTATGCCAGCCAAAGTGCCGGACGCGGCGTTTGCTTGCTTTTCTTGGATTTTGAACGATTTTTTGCTGAACTTAAACTTGTCGGTTCCAAAAGTTGTTTTTTGATTCTCAGTGCGTGAAGTTCAAAAAACAGAAAAGGGGGGAAAACTTTCTCTAGCACTTTCTTATTTCACTGGCTTTAAAACCTCCCGTCCGGAGGACGTGTTTGGAGATGAACGCTTCGCACCGCCCCTAGGATTCAAGGAGCATGAAAGCAAGGACTTGCCATGTTACGCCCTGGTTTTGGCTCCTGTTTTTTCATTTGCGGGAATTGACCCCGTCTTTTTCTCGATGTTATCGGATTTCTTTCACTCCTGGGTATGTGAAGATGGTCATCCAGCGTTGACTTCCCTAAATTCTCCCCAGCCTAGCCTTTCCACCCAAGATCTTTCTCAGGGTTGTGCCATCAAAACCCTACCTTCCGAATTGCCAGAAGGGAAACCCCCTGATTTTTCCTGTTTCAAAGGAACCCCAATTTCTTTTGCCTTGTGGCCTCCCAAACCTTTTCCCGAAGATCATCCCTTATCTTTAAACCCTGGATATGCAAAAATATTGCTAAGTCATTTGCAATATTTATCTTTTATAATTAATTCTTTTTCTGTCAGATGAAGGAATTAAATCGAGGAAAATAGCTATCCATCTTCAAAGCTTGTGAAAACTTGTGTAGATATTATTTGTGATCATACTGAGCTCCCATAAAATATTGCCATCATTGAATAAAGGAAAATTGGCTTTTCCTATTTAATTCCAATATTGCATTTTGAGCACTTTCTAAAGGAACTACCATTTTGGTATCCAGGAAAAATCCCAAATAATTTGTGGAGCTTCTGCTATCCATATGTTGCCCATTTCCATCAGGATCCCAAGCCCCATAGTTCAAATTTTGAGCACAACGTCAAATTGCAAATTCTGTCCAGATGGGAAATTTGCAAAGGAAGTGCTCTATTCCTTGATCTCCTTGAGGTGAAACTTCTCATGGTGGTTTACATTGTTAAATCATTAGTGAATACCAAAAATCAGCTCAATCCCTTTTATCAATGTTGTCCAAGAAATTTTGCTAAGTTTCTGCCTGCTTGGAAGCTGTGTGAAGGAAGTACCATGTAGGCATTTCCGAATGATCTGAAATTTTGACAATAGCTTCCTTGGTCAAATCATTATCCTCCAACAAATTTAAGCCAAATCCATCTAACCATTTGAGCCGAGCTTCAAATTCTAGTTTCTGGACCAATTGTTGGTTTGTGGAGGAAGTGTATGCAAATTGGGTCTAAATGACTTCAAATTTTGCAAGCTTATACTCTTCCCTACCATGTTTCATTGTGACAAAGGTTCACAGCCTCCCCTTCATTCATTTCTCCACAAACCACCAGAAACAGTTGCTACCAGAAACTGTTTTGATCGCTTTCTTCTACCCGAGAGCCACCTGGCCGGTTCCAGTCACCGTTCTTATCTCATGGAGCAGTGAAGAACATGTTGGGAAAGGTGTGACATTCAAGCACGGGCCATAGCACTATTTGTCCATGGTGACCACGGGTATAACGCGCCAAATGCGTGCTTTTTGCACCCGAGGCCTCCACATCCTTCCCTGGCATGCCATGAGAGTCGGAGAGCCTTCCTCCGCGTGTGAGAACCCTCTGGAGCTCTCTCCCCTTGCCCCCTTGCTCTTAGCCTCCTCTGTCGCCATGGATTCGCCGCCGAGATCCCTCCAAGGCGATAGTGAGCTCGCAGAGCTTTGGCCAGCATCGAGCAGCTTCCCCAGCGGCTATTTAAGGCTCCCCGAGCTCATCCTCCTCTCAATCTTCCCATTCCCCACTTTCCCTGAGCGCCCTACCTTTTCTTCGCCGCCATGGCCGTCGGCCTCCGCCTCGAATACCCTATTTCGGATGTCCCTAGCCCCGTCCGAGTGTTTCCCCGGACAAGTCGATCCCTCGTGAGTCCATCCCCCATTCGGCCGCTCCAGGGAAGCCCTAGGTCGCCGGGGCTGCGTCGGAGCCGAGCCTCGGCCACCGCGCATCGCCACGCCACCCGGCTCCCCGTGCCGCCTGTGCGACGCCCATGGACGCGACACTCGCCGGCGCATCGATCCATGGCCTCGCCCTGGCCGGAGCCCGCCCGATGTCACCGGAGCCCGTCGTCGGCTGCTCCTCTGCTCCCCTCCCATGTTCTTGGCATGGGAGGAAGAAGAAGGAGATGAGGAGGAGAGAGAAGATGGGGTGGGTTATGTCTGTCATTGGCTAAGGGCCTGTCCAGCTGGATAAGTGGAGGCGTGTTTCCGAAAATATGATTTCCGTTGCAGAAAGCGTATTTCCAGAGAAGGCGCCAGCGCGTGTAATCTGAGGGACCTGAGGGCAATTATTTTAATTACAGATTGGTCCTTTTTCTTAAAATGCTTGTATCTTTTTGCTCGCGACTTCGATGGAGGTGAATCCAGTGCCCACGTCTTCATCTCGTCGAGCCCGTCATGTTGGTATCATTTTCACAAGGTGGTTACACTGTGAAAATGACCTTTTTGCCCTTGTCTCCAATCAGCCCCCTTCGAGAGAGAGCGATATACGGCGATCCTTTCCGCGGACTCTCCGTACCTCTTCCACGAGTATCCTTCAACCCCAGGCAGCCGACCATCGAATATATGCCCTCAAGCTTTGCTCTGTGTTATTCCTGCATGATTAAATTAATATGCTTGTGACTGTATGGACAACAATGTGCAGTATGTGACTCTGATGAACCCTTGCTCACATTTTCTATGATGGCACCACGCCTGAGTCTGAGCTGTTTTCGGCCGTCCGGGGTCGATGCCGACTTTATAATTCTCTTGTCACCAGCTAGCTCATGTTCTGAGCTTCTTTTCGGCCGTCGCGGGCACCTGTTGAATCTCTTTGCGTAGCAGAGACCCTATGCTCTGAGCTGTTCTTCGGCCGTCTTAGGGAACTGCTACATTCTTTTTATCAACACCGCCTCATGCTCTGTGCTGCTTTCCAGCCGTCTTGAGCCGGGGTTGAGCTATTCCGGTAATGTCCCAGATCTGCGTTGTAAAGACCGTTCTGGTGGCTACCGATTTATTTGCCTGTTTTATGCGAGGGTTCCGAGGGTCTAATTTATAGTTATAGCTTGCAAAGTAATAGTTTACCATTTACATCCTGTCGTATTAATGGCTCATGATATAGAGATAGGTTATGGTGTTTCTACCCTTGTTATTTCATGCATAATTATCATCATGTTAAGTTATTGTTGACAACAACCATACTTGATAAATATGTCACTACAAGAAATATGCTCATACATGACGTTCTTTAAGATGTCATTGATGAATTCGTCATAAATCTATGACGATTTCCTCTGAGATTGTCGTAAGTTGTTTGAGGGGATCAAATCTACATATAAATTACGACGATGTGAGTCAAAAACGTCGTAACCGCATAAGATGAGATCGTCATAACTTTTACGACGGTTATAAAAATGCCGTAACATGTTCTAACTATGTTAAAAAAGGTACAATGATCGGAAATGCATACAAATTGGTCCTCATCTAGAAAATATGGTCTAACTCTAGTGAAAATTTATGTGGTGCCCTTTTGCAAAATATTTCTGATAGATGCTTCACAAAATCCCTCTATTTTTAGTACTTGAAAACTATTTTAAATCATTGATTTTTCGAACCAATGAGAAATTTTCCCACAGATCGATGACATGGCGTTCATGCATCCATCCATCCATATCTCCAACCCACATCCATCCATCCATCTCTCTACAGAAGAAGAAAAAAGTCACCCCCACCCATCGCACCCTTCCTCCCGATCCAGTCCTCTCCCCTTTGCCGGAGCCAGGCTCCCCCACCTCCGATCCGGAGCCGCCACCCCAATCTTCTCCCAGATCCGGCGCCGCCGCACGCTCTCCTCTCCTCCTCATCAAAGATCCGGAGCAGAAACATGGGTCCAGAGATAGAGAGAGGGTGATGCGCCGCCCTCTCCCTCCCTCACCCTCTCTCTGTCTCTTCGATGCGCGCGCTAGGGTTTGACGAAGCTGCGCACGCTAGGGCTCTCACTCCCCGCCCGCCGCGATGGTCGCGCCGGCCAAGATCCCGCAGCGGCAGCTCTTCATCGACGGTGAGTGGCGCACGCCCGCGCTCGGCCGCCGCCTCCCCGTCATCAACCCGACCACCGAGGTCTCCATAGGTCCGCCCCTCTCTCTGTCTCTGATTTCCGTTCGCCCGTCTCGTTGGCTGCCCTGCTCATCACTAGGTTTCCACAGGAGAGATCCCGGCGGACACCTCGGAGGACGTGGACGCCGCGATGGCGGCCGCGCAGGCCGCCCTCAAGAGGAACCGCGGCCACGACTGGTCCCGCGCCCCCGACGCCGTCCGGGCCAAGTACCTCCGCGCAATCGCCGCCAATGTACTCTGCCGCTTCCTCCATAGGCGGTCTGTGTGTGTGTGTTGATGGGAGCGTCGAGCTCCGTCGGTGGCGGCGACATGGACCAGTCCTCGGCAGGGAACGCCAGCACCAGGTGGAGCAACTTCTCAAGGTACCGTACCAACTCAACTCACATGACAGCCTACATGTGAATGTTGTGCACATCATCAGTTTCATCACACATACCCCTCCATCGTTTGTTGATTCACGCCTTTTGATCTGCTTTTACACATGTCTGTGTTAGTAGAGTACTACGTAGTACATGCAGATAAGAACGTTAAGTATTGTGTTTGGTTTAGGTTTTGTTGTGCTTAGTTGCTCGCTTAATCCCAAAGAAACACCACCAAACAAACTTTTGTTTGGAATATGGATTGACACCTGAAAAAGGTTCTGAATATTTAGCCAGGCTAACATATGTACCAGTAGATCATCTGATAATGGCTAAAGCTTAAAAGAATGTTTTGGGGGCACATACACACCTGGATGGGAAGGTACACGCAGGGCTGCCCTCCCTACTAGTACATCTATGGGCGGCCAATGTTGTGTCACGGAAACGACGAAAACATCACAACCCCCAAGACCTCCATTGACCTGAGGAGACAACAACTTCTGCTCTGTGAATGTTTGGTCTATGTGGAACTAAGATATGAAAATATTACTACATTTATTCATAATTTTATACATGTATTTATATATAAATCTATAAAGATGTTGCGTGAGTTTTTGTTTGGGTAGGTTCTTGATTTTTGTCCAAACCAAATGGGAGCCATTGTCAGCAACAGTCACATTTCAATTGTATTGTGTGTATGTATATAAAAAACGCATCATTCTAGTTCATGATCCGAAATATATAGGTAGGAAGGTGTGGAAGATAGTGACAAAAGATAACAATTAATATTAAGTAAACTGGTGTGCAGTGAACCATTATATTAATTTCGAAATACAAGAATGTAATTATTCATCTTGATTGAACGATCTTCCACCAAAGTCAAAAAGCACAGTGAAATAGTCGGCTGTAGAAATTTTGATCAAAACTGTCCCACTAAAATCAGCAAAACGAAAAAATGGCATAAATCAATATATAGAAGTGCAATTTTGACAAAGACTATTTCCTAAAACATCACAACATGTCTCATCCCTTGTGCGTGCTACTTTGCTTGTCCTCACCCTCTCGACCCTCCCCTTGCTCATTCGCCATCATTTTATTCAGAACGTAGATGGGGGGCAAAGCACCTAAGCTCCAAGTGAGCTCCTGCTCCACCCTCGAGGTGCCTTCATGTACTGTTTTTATTTTTAGTCTCAACGTTTGGCATAGATTTATAATACGAAAAATGTCAAACTACTTTTCTTCATAGTCTTTGTTCATCAATCACATTTATGGATCCAAATTCATTCAACAGGTTTGCCGCAGCGAGCGCCCAGGGATTACCTTGCGTCGACGTGGGCATTACTAGCGAGCGCCCAGGGATTCCCTCTTGAAGAGTGTAATGGTGTACCGCAGTAGTACACTCTGTCTATGTACCCCAGAAAGTGATTCAAAAAATAGCAATTAAGAACCGCATGGAGGAAATATGTGCCGTGTTTAGTCATCTATAAGACCTGCTTTCTATATCGATGATAGCTTTTTTATACTAGATGAGTAAATGTAATTAAATCTGCTTTTGATCTTAAATTTGTAAAACCTGGTACTTTTTTCACATGTAAGTTACTTTTTGATGCATTTGATGTCCTTTCATTTCAGATGATTGAGCGGAAATCTGATCTGGCTAGGCTAGAGCCACTTGATTGCGGGAAGCCTCTTGATGAGCTAGTAGCAAAATTGCAATGCTGAGAGTGTAAATAAAAAAATACAGTAAAAAATAAAATCTTATATGCAATGTTGTCACCATGTGCAAGCTAGTCGTTGCTCCATTTTCTATGAATGCATTTGTCATGTGCAGTTTAAATTCATTACATATAGAACATAGTATTACTCTTTCTCCAGAGAAGTACCATTGATGTGTATGTATGTTTCTCTCGACAACAGGTGTCAAGAGTTGCTATGACGAGGGCAAGCGTAGAGCTGAAACCTTGACCATGGACTACCACCGTGGTGCCAACCTTGAAGTATTTTGTCATTTGTGTTATACTAATATATTGTTGCAAGCACTAAAATTTCCATTCCATCTGTATAAAAATAGGCCTGTATGTTTAGTGATTGGTGCATTTTGTTGTGTTCACTATTTAGGTTAGGATTGCTCGGATCTGTAACACCTATGGCCCGCGCATGTGCATTGACGATGGCCGTGTTGTCAGCAACTTTGTTGCTCACGTAAACACACAACGTTGTTGCTCTGCTAGTTAAAAAACCGCAAGTTTCTTTTCATTTCCGAACTAGGACCTGAATGCTCTATGTTAATATAATGGCAGGCGCTAAGGAAGGAGCCATTGACGGTTTACGGCGATGGCAAGCAGACCAGGAGTTTCCAATACATTTCTGATTTGGTAGGTCATCTCTAACCATCAGTGAACAATAATTATGGCTATGCTATCTGGAATGCGCTTTCTAAAATAGAACTCTTCTAGGTTGAGGGGTTGATGAGGCTGATGGAAGGTGATCACATTGGGCCATTCAACTTGGGCAACCCCGGTAAGTTCAACATGCTGGAACTGGCCAAGGTTGTCCAGGACACCATCGACCATGATGGTGAGTTCAATAACACTATTATGATGATGGTGTGCTGAGCAGAGGATGTGAAACATTTAGACCACTGAGACCTTTTTTGGTCTTTGATGTATCTAAAATCGAGCTTTTTAAAACTGATGCTAGGCATGCCATCACTGTATATATATTGTTGTAGAGATGCTTGAGGTGGTTCTGTTATTGTGGTACACCATGGAGTTTGTCAGCTAAGCATATGATGTTACAAGGAGATGCTACTGAGATGTCACCCATCGTTGAAGTATCTTAAACTGAGCTTTTTAAAACTGATGCTTGGTTTAGCTAGTGCTGGTAGCTTAGAGTGAGTATTGCTTATCTGCTTGTTAATTGAAATCCACAACACACTGAATTTAGCAGTGAGTATTGCTTATTGCTTATCTTTTTGTCTTCTTAAAAAGAATGGCGTGTTCATTGCGGCCAAACATTGATGGGAATGCCTTAGCTTCTTTCTTTTTCTGCTGGAAACCTTGTTTTTGCTTCACATTTCTTGACTGGTCAGCCTGGCATCTTACCTTATTAACTATATCAACATGTTTTACTCTTACTTTAATTGAAGTATTCTGCAGTATGCAAATCAATTCTTTAAAAGTTGCATTATTAGCAACATGGAGACAAACCTTAGAGTTATATCGGTTAAACTTGGTCACTTGGACGGCAGACTGAGCCACCAGCCCACCACATGTCCATATATATACAAGTTTAATATGTTTTCTTTTATTGTCAGTGTGACCCGCATCATTGGTTGTTGGGTACTGGACTCCGGTGGCATATCCTTCCATGTGATTTTTTAAAGGCGATGGATGCAAATCTAGTTGCATCAGTATACTCCAGTACACTCAATTTAATTGTCAGCTTGCCAGACGAGACGTAGTAGTTGAATCTAACCATATAGTAGTAGTAATAAAAAATACTATACGTTTTGGTGTGGCCAAACTGTTGTACATTATGTTTTCAGTAAGGAGCTCAAGTTCTTAACACAAACTTGCTAAGTTTTGAACACTAACTCTAATATTTTTTATATTTATTTCCGTTTGATTGATTCATGTGCAGTGTAATGTTCTTGTAGGATGGCAAGTTCTCGCATCTCGAGCATGTCTCATAGGAGAGTGGAATGAAGTCCATTGTACTGTTGGGATAGTAGCAGATGTGTCATTGTTGTGTTGTGTAATTCTGTCCGTTCTTGCTATATTCATGTGTAAGGAAATGTATTCATGAGATGAGTTATTGTGTTATGTAAACCTGGGAGATGTATTATGTGATGTTATATGATGGATGATTTTAATTCAACTTGGAGTTTTCTTGATATGAATATGAAATAGTGATGGATTTAATATTGGACAAATAATTGGGTTGAAAAGGCCCAACAAATAGAAATGTAACCAAGTTTTGGAACAAAAAGTCGCTGAATTCAAAAATGAAAAAGGCCAAAACTGAAACTGGACCAAATGTATTCGGGCATTAAAAGGCCAGGGCCCAAATTTTAATGATAAAAAAATAAAACAAATACTAGAAGTGTCTGTAAATAGGCTAAGGCGCAATAAGAAAAAGCCCAAAAAAAATAAAACCAGCCGATGTGATCAATTGAAATGGGTTGGGCTGATTTCAACTATGACGTTTTGATTTCGTCGTAATTTTGCCACGTAGGACTGGCACGTTGGACTGGCTTAGATTGCCAACGACGATTTATGATCGTTGTAAAGGTTACTACAATCCAGGAATCGTCGTAAAAGTTACGACGATTTTGATTAAAACGTCGCTGCTGTTCATTTGTGATGCTCCATTTTTGACGTTTGGTTTTTCGTCGTGAGATCGTCGTAAATGAAAAACCGTGACGATGTAGCGACGAAAAAATAGCGTCGTGTATTAGCATATTCCTTGTAGTGTGTTGTTAAAACCAAACCTAATGGGTTGATTTCAAGTCACCTGTCAGGGCTTATCCGTGCAACCACATTTGCCGATATGGGACGACCGTGACTCGGGATGATCGCGTGACCTCTCACCGGTACTTCCAAAGAGGGAGGATTATGCACGCGTGCTACCCTGATCAGGTGGGCGATGATAATCATGTGAGCCCAGTTGAGTTGTGTTGGGCCCGGCCCTGGTTGGGACAGTTTAGTTTGGCCACAACGGTGGCAGGTGTCATGAGGACACATGGCCACCCAGGCAGGACTCCGGGGGAGGATGGAATGCCGTTAGTACGATGAAAGAATCACGGATGAGGCAGGTTTCGTTGGAGCAACACTGGTCCACCCGAATGGGATCACGAGATCAGTGCTCCATAGTGTGGGTAAAGTGTGCAACCTCTGGAGAGTGTCAAACCTATTCGAATACCCGAGTCCACGGTATTGGACAACCCGATCAAACCTTAGTAAGTGGTCAACCGTATCAGTGATGATAATGATGAAAGAACTCGTCTGGTGCAGACATCGGAAGATGTCCGGTATATGACATGTTAGCCATGGGATGGCTATGAGATGAGTGGTCAGATGACCACATGAGTTGGATTGGATCAGAATCAGACTGGATCATGAGCATAGTGAGAGTATAAATCATTTATCTAATATGCTTCACCTTATCGTATTCACTTTAGTAGTTATCTTGGTAGATAATCCTGTTATACCATGATAATTAATATTGATAGATAGGTATGTTATAATGATTAATATTGCTCTAATAACAAATGCATGCTTGAATGTCATAGATTGCTTTGCTCGGTGTATATGTTAGCTTTGGTTTGCTTGCGAGTACATTCAAAAGTAATCAGTGGCTTTTAACATGGTCAGGTTCACAAAAGGTTCCATCGTAAGCGAGGAACTCGAGCGTTCACGGGCTCGGAACGTAACCGAGTCAGATACCTCTGGATTGGAGCCGCACCAGAACCATGCTGCCTTAGATACAACTTTCCCCGCTGCCATGACCCTTGTAGTTCATCATGTAAAACTCTTATATTCATTAATAGAAATACCGGTGTTCATGATACTTGTTGTAAACGTGCATGCGAGAGTGATTTCCTGGGCTGGTGTGCGCGGCGACCGTCTGGCTATAGTGGTAATCAGGCGGAGTGCCACAACGAATGGTATCAGAGCATCCAGGCTGACTATAGGTTACCCTAGCGAGACTCCACTATCGTGCGTTCAATAGAAGGCCCAGATGGATTTCAGCCATCTTTGGCACCTGGCACGGCTACTATTGATCATAAGGCAACCCCATAATTTTTCGGCTCCATCAGACCCCAACTCTCGTGGCCCTTGCCTCCGATGTGAAATGCTCGCACCCGGCAACGACCTGTGATCCCCGAAACCCCTAAGTCAACCAGATATCCTTACCCCTTCTTGCTAGCCATGACATTTCTCTCCTTACTTTAGTCTCCATTGGGAGATGCTTATAAATTCCATCCCTCCTTGACAACCCTAGAATCATTGACTAAGCCATTTTGGCTATGGTCCTGTGTTGAGAGTGATGTTCCCTAAGGAAGTAGTAGGAGCTGGACACCAGTGCTGCCAGGAGCATTGTGTGGTTTCGCTTCTAAATCCTTAGAGATGCATCGAGTGCACTATATTAGTTATACTAGTGAATCCTTGGCCATGTGTAAGGTCCGCATCACTTGAGCTTTATTTGCTTTTTGGTTTTTCGTGATTCTTGTTTCTTTCGTCGGTTTCGTTTTTCCGCTCCGACTAGATCCATCTGCAAGAGCTGTCTAATAAGATTAACATGCAACCGAGATAATACCCAATAATCCCATTTCAACAAAAGTTAAGCCATGCCAACCGCCTGATATTCAGAACATTACCACCGGATCTGTCAAGAATTAAGAATGGGTCAGAAGCAGAATCTTGTGTAACACACAAGGCCAAAATACACCCAAGAGAGTTGGCCTCAGAACCGATCATACCCGAGGAAGCATTCAGGAAAGCTACCAAGAATGAACATCAGTAGGAACAAATTATTCACTCCGCGATACAAGGATTATTTCAGTCAGTATGGTAAACCCTGAGTTTTCTTTCAATAGACCCAAGAATCATTTATTCTTCACCAAGGACATATTTCAAGAATGAGAGTGACCCAAAAGTAGCGACAAAACTCCGGTACGTCGGTACAAATTTCAAGGCAATCTTGAAGCTCATCGGTGCAAATATAAAATTTTCTCGTCACGTTGAACAAGGTCTTCGAGGAATATGGATAAGTTCACAACTGTCCTAATCAAGGAGCACCTAACATGCTTGGAAACTTAGCTGAACCAAATGGAATTATCCATCAATTGCTTATTACCGGCAACACCTGGTTTGAACATATGGCCTTCTGAATCAATTGTCAACATCAGGTCTGCAACAGTTGTACAACCTTTACAGCAACAATAACCAGACCAGAAGAAGGACAAGCGATGCGCATGACCAATGAAATATCTTTGGTCAAGGTATGAAATATATTAAGTTGTGGCTCTACTATGGGTAAAATTCCGAATAATTCAAAAGGAAGCCGGAACCAGCTCTAGATCTGACGATACATCATAGCAAAAAGGCTTCTCGAATAAGTAACCTAGCCTTCCCCCACAAGCTACCAAGAAGAGCTTACTTTCAGTCCTCCTCGATATGCCACTCGGTGCAAGATCCTTATGGGATACGACACTCCCATCTTCCATAGCAGGCTACCATGGAAAGCTTCTGGCATAAGGAATCCGACCTTCCACAGCAAGCCAGATGAAGGAAAGCTTGTGAGGTATGGTACCCAGCCTGCTTCAGCATGCTACTCTAGAAAAAGCTTCGAGCAGAAGGAATCCAGTCTTCTTCAACACGTCATTGTGCTGACAACAAGCTTGTCAAGAGCATGAACTAGTCGGTACACATATTCACCTCAGAACCCAGTGGTTATGAAAGGATTCACCCTGCACTTGCACATGTTATGCAGTCCAGTGAATCAGTTCATGCAAGCCACTCGTACACGGGAATGACTGTGTTCGGAGAAACATCGGCCCTATGTTTAAAATAAGAATATGAGCACCGCAACCCCTACGAGATATGCAAGAGTAAGTTGTGAGAATAAGCCAACACTCAGGGAAAACAATCAAGGAATAGTGTTGGCAGGACATCAAAAGTACATCAAAGGAGTCCAAAAAACCAAAGAAGTTGTGGACAAACAACCTCCGTGATGGACAACAAGATACAACTTCGTAGACAGAGAGGTATTACTAGTGTCTATCAGGATCTTGCATATGCGGCCACAACAAATGCAGTACCTGCAATTACAAGTAAGTTCGCCGCACTCCTCACGAATATGGGCCATCAAACCAGATAAGAAGCTATGCCCTAAAGGATACACCAAGTGATAGGCATACTATGCACATCTCAGTGGCCACAACAAGAACTACAGAAGTTATATATGATAGAGCCATCTCCACTAGCAACAGACTCTGAACAATACATTAGGCAGCAACAACTCATAAACATCATGAAATCATTGGAATAAGAGATTAATGTCTATGATTATTTTGTGATCATGCTTGACATTTTTGTTGAGGAAATAGCAGTAATAGGACGATGTTGTTGTTCCTTGAGTTATGGATCACCTAAGGGCAAAGTCAGGATGCATAAGCAAACACCAGTACGGAACCCACAGCCAGACTGAGCATTCTGACACAGCAAAAAGTAAGCCACTCCCATTCACTCGAGGACATACGAGCACGTGAGCCTGGTACCAAGAACATATGTATTACCCATGACAATTAGGGTACGAAGCATTACAATAAAACCCGAAGCAGGTACTTCTAGGACCTGGAACTACGATGTTTGTTGGCAGTACCCGCTATCGTACCCCGCAACACTACTATCGGAATAAAGAGTACCCTGAGAGGAAAGAGAAGGATTCAAGAAAGACATGTGCAAATACAATACTTGGTCCCTCCGAAGAGGCAGTTAAAAGTCAGAGAATCAATGAAGGCAGGACAATTGATGGATCCAAGTCGCACGCAGGTAAATTCCCTTTCCTCGGGAGGTAAGCTTGGAAATCTCGAGGACGAGATTTTCTTAAGGGGGGTAGGTTTGTAACACCCTCGTTTTCGCTCCTGTTTCTTTTCATTTCCAGAATTGACCCCCGTCTTTTTCTCGGTGTTATCGGACTTCTTTCACTCCTGTGTATGTGAAGATGGTCATCCATCCGTGGCTTCCCTAAATTCGCCCCAGCCTAGACTTTCGACCCAAGATCTTTCTCAGGGTTGTGTCGTCAAAACCCTACATTCCGAATTGCCGAAAGGGAAACCCCCTGATCTCTCCTGTTTCAAAGGAACCCCAATTTATTTTGCCCTGTTGCCTCCCAAACCTTTTGCCAATGATCATCCCTTATCTATAAACCCTGGATATGCAAAAATATTGCTAAGTCATTTGCAATATTTTTCATTTATAATTAATTCCTTTTTCTGTGAGATGAATAAATTAAATCCAGGAAAATAGCTATCCATCTCCAAAGCTTATGAAAACTTGTGTAGATATTCTTTGTGATCATATTGGCCACCATTGAATAAAGGAAAATTGCCTTTTCCTATTTAATTCCAATATTGCATTATCGGCACTTTCTAAAGGAACTACCATTTTGGTAGCCAGGAAAAATCCCAAATAATTTGTGGAGCTTCTCCTATCCATATCTTGCCCAGTTCCATCAAGATCCCAAGCCCCATAGGTCAAATTTTGAGCACAACATCAAATTGCAAATTCTGTCCAGATGGGAAATTTGCAAAGGAAGTGCTCTATTCCTTGATCTCTTTGAGCTGAAACTTTGCATGGCGGTTTACATTGTTAAATTATTAGTGAATAGAAAAAATTTGCTCAATCCCTTTTATCAATGTTGTCCAAGAATTTTTCCTAAGTTTCTGCCTACTTGGAAGCTTTGTGAAGGGAGTACCATGTAGGCATTTCCAAATTATCTGAAATTTTGAGAGTAGCTTCCTATGCTCAAATCATCATCCTCCAACAAATGTAAGCCAAATCCATCTAACCATTTGAGCCCAGCTTCAAATTCTAGTTTCTCGACCAATTGTTGGTTTGTGGAGGAAGTGTATGCAAATTGGGTCTACATGACTTGAAATTTTGCAAGCTTATACTCCTCCCGACCATATTTCATTGTGACAAAGGTTCAGATCCTCCCCTTCATTCATTTCTCCAGAAACGACCACAAACAGTTGCTGCCAGAAACTGTTTTGGTAGTTTTCTTCTTCCCTAGAGCCACATGGCCGGTTCCAGTCACCGTTCTTATATCGTGGAGCAGTGAAGAAACTGTTGGACAAGGTGTGACATTCACACGCGGGCCAGAGCACTATTTGTCCGTGGTGACCACGGGAAGAACGCGCCAAATGCGTGCTCGGTGCACCCGAGGCCTCCACAGATTCCCTGGCACGCCATGAGCATCGGAGAGCATACCTCCGTGTGCGAGAACCGTCTGGAGCTCTATCCCCCTTGTCCCCTTGCTCTCAGCCTCCTCTGCCACCACGGATTCGCCGCCGAGATCCCTCCATGGCGACAGTGAGCTCTCGGAGCTTCAGCCAGCATCGAGCAGCTTCCCCAACGGCTATTTACGGCGCCCTGAGCTCATCCTCCTCTCAATCTGCCCAGCCCCCACTTTCCCCGAGCCCCCTAGCTTTTCTTTGCCGCCATGGCCGTCGGCCTCCGCCTCAAATCCCCTATTCCGGCTGTCCCTAGCCCCGTCCGAGTGTTTTCCCGGACAAGCCGATCCATGGCGAGTCCATCCCCCATTCGGCCGTTCCAGGGAAGCCCTAGGTCGCGGGGACTGCGCCGGAGCCAAGCCTCGGCCGCCGCGTGTCGCCACGACACCCGGCTCCCCCTGTCGCCTATGCGATTCCCCATGGACGCGGCACTCGATGCCGCACCGATCCATGGCCTCGCCCTGGCCGGAGCCCGCCCGATGTCGCCGGAGTCCGTCGTCGGCCGCTCGTGTGCTCGCCTCCCGTGTTCTTGTCGCACGAGGAAGAAGGAGATGAGGAGGAGAGAGAAGATGGGGTGGGACCCGCCTGTCATTGGCTATGGGCCTGTCCAGCTGGATAAGTGGAGCGTGTTTCCGAAAATACGCTTTCCCTTGTAGAAAGCGTATTTCCAGAGAAGGCGCGAGCGGGTATAATCTCACGGACCCGAGGTCAGTTATTTTAATTGCAGATTGGTCCTTTTTCTTCAAATGCTTGTATCTTTCTGCTCGGGACTCCGATGGAGGTGAATCCAAAGCCCACGTCTTCGTCTCGTCGAGCCCGTCATGTTGGTAGAATTTTCACAAGGTGGTTACACCGCGAAAATGACCCTTTTTCCCTTGTGTCCAATCAGCCCCCTTCAAGAGAGAGTGGTATCCGGCGATCCTTTCCGCGGACTCTCTGCACCTCTTCCAGGAGTATCCTTCGACCCCAGGCAAGCCGACCATCTAATATATGCCCTCAAGTTTTGCTTTGTGTTATTCCTACATGATTAAATTAATATACTTGTGACTGTATGAACAACAATGTGATGTATGTGACTCTGATGAACCCTTGCTCGCATGTTCTATGACGGCACCACGCCTGAGTCTGAGCTGTTTTCGGCCGCCCGGGGTGGATGCCGACTTTATAATTCTCTTGTCAGCAGCTAGCTCGTGTTCTGAGCTGCTTTTCGGCCGTCGTGGGCAGTTGTTGAATTTTGTTCCGTAGCAGTGACCCTATGCTCTAAGCTGTTCTTCGGCCGTCTTAGGTAACTGCTACATTCTTTCTATCAACACCGCCTCATGCTCTGTGCTGCTTTCCAACCGTCTTTAGCCGGGGTTGAGCTATTCCGTTAATGTCCCAGATCTGCGTTGTAAAGACCGTTGTGGTGGCTACCGATTTATTTGCCAGTTTTATGCAAGGGTTACGAGGGTCTAATTTATAGTTACAGCTTGCAAAGTAATAGTTTACCATTTACATCATGTCGTATTAATGGCTCATGATATAGAGATAGGTTGTGGAGTTTCTACCGTTGCTATTTCATGCATAATTATCATCATGTTAAGTTATTGTTGACAACAACCATACTTGATAAATATGTTGTTAAAACCAAAGCTAATGGGTTGATTTCGAGTCACCAGTCCGGGCTTATCCGTGGAACCACATTTGTCGATATGGGACGGCCGTGACTTGGGCTGATCGCGTGACCTCTCACCGGTACTTCCAAAGAGGGCGGATTATGCACGCGTGCTACCCTGATCAGGTGGGCGATGATAATCATGTGAGCCCAGTTGAGTTGTGTTGGGCCCGGCCCTTGTTGGGACAGTTTAGTTTGGCCACAACGGTGGCAGGTGTCATGAGGACACAGGGCCACCCAGGCAGGACTCCGGGGGAGGATGAATGTCGGTAGTACGATGAAAGAGTAACGGATCAGGCAGGTTTCGTTGGAGCAACACTGGTCCACCCGAATGTGATCACGAGGTGAGTGCTCCATAGTATGGGTAAAGTGTGCAACCTCTGCAGAGTCTCAAACCTATTCGAATAGCCGAGTCTACGGTATTGGACAACCCGATCAGACCTTAGTAAGTGGTCAACCGTATCAGTGATGATAATGATGAAAGAACTCGTCTAGTGCAGACACCGGATGATGTCCGGTATATGACATGTTAGCCATGGGATGGCTATGAGATGAGTGGTTGGATGACCACATGAGTTGGATTGGATCAGAATCAGACTGGATCATGAGAATAGTCGGTGTATAAATCATTTATCTAATATGCTTCACCTTATCACATTCACTTTAGTAGTTATCTTGCTAGATAATCCTGTTATACCATGATAATTAATATTGCTAGATAGGTATGTTATAATGATTAATATTGCTCTAATAACAAATGCATGCTTGAATGTCATAGATTGCTTTGCTCAGTGTATATGATAGCTTTGGTTTGCTTGCGAGTACATTCAAAAGTACTCATCGGCTTTTAACATGGCCAGGTTCACATAAGGATCCATCGTACGCGAGGAAGTGGAGTGTTCACGGGATAGGAACGTAACCGAGTCTGATCCTTGCGGATTGGAGCCGCACCAGAACCATGCTGCCTTAGATAGAGATTTCCCTGCTGCCATCACCCTTGTAGTTCATCATGTAAAACTCTTATATTCATTAATAGAAATGCGTGTGTTCATGATACTTGTTGTAAACATGCATGCGAGAGTGATTTCCTGGGATGGTGTGCGCGGCGACCATCTGGCTATAGTGGTAATCGGGCGGAGCGCCACATGCCACCCCAGGGGCAACCATTTTTCAATAATCAACCCCTGCTCTGGGGTCCGGACCGAAACTTGATACCACCGCAAAGAGTCTCGGGAGGCCTCAGGCCCCCCTGGGGCGACGAACAAAGGAACAGACTGCGGAATCGCTCGAGCGCTAGAAAGGGGGCTGCTGGGCACGCCTTAGGAGCCTTACCAGCCATAATGCCACTCGCCACTGTTGGCGCCGTCCGGAAGCTCCAGTCGACGTCAGGAATGGAGGGGCCCCGCCCTGTGAACCGCGAGGCTAATGGCGGGGGGGGGGAATGTGCGGGGCCGGGGCCCGACAACGAAGAGCGGCTTCTGTGTCACGGGTGTTCCTGAGCAGCACGCCTTAGGAGCCTCACTGGTCACAAGGCAACCTCTCCTTCGTGTCAGGGCCTTGCCCCGTGGGGGACAACCTTGGTAACGGGTTGCACCCTAGGGAGGCAGGGAAATGCGTGGGACCGGGACCCGCATACATAGAGTGCCGAAAGGGTCTTCACCTCGTCGCACCTACGAAACGAGAGCTACACAGGAGGGACTACACAAGGGACCATCACAAACCCACGAGCTAAGAACCCCACATGCCCAGACTGGAACCTTCTCATCACACGTCAAACTAACAATGAACTAGGAACATGCATGCTAACGAAGGAATGCAGAGCCTAAAAATTCAGCGGCGGCAAGGAAGGAGGCCATCGGCCGAGCGTGCGGTGGCACGAGCGGTGCCTCGGGAGGACATGACCTCCTGAGGGCCCCGGCCCCCATCACTCCCAAGCAGAGGCTGAGGTAGTGACGGACCCTAAACCTCGAAGCCAAGCCGCGATGACCATCAACAAGCAAGCCATCAATTCAAGAGCGGAAGGACAAAGGAAAATGACAAAGGTAACGAGCAAAATCTTAAATGCCCGACAGGGCAAGGTTCTTGATCCACTATTATAGGGGAACAAGACAGAAGCTGAGGACACCTAAGGGGAGGGGCTATCGACGTCACCCACGACGCTAGCAGGCTCGGCATCGGGGCCCTCCTCCTTGCTCGATGAGGGCACCTGGACATACCGCTCCACCAAGGCATCCACATGCGGGCGGATTTTGTCCCGGAGAAGATGTCGGGACGCGGCGGGCACGGGTTCGGCCACACGCTCGAGATCGAGCTCCCGGACAAGGCGGTGCAAATTGGAGAATACGAGCATCAAGGCAAGGCCCAGAAGCTCGCGTGCGCTGTACGCGCTCTCCTCCTCTAGCCGGGAGACGCCGACCTCCAGTGCCTGCACCATCTTCTCGAAGAGGGCGAGGTAACCCCCGTCGCTCCTCACGTTAGGCAGCGCCGGAGCCTCTACCACGAATCGGCGCGTCGCGGCAACTGCTCGGCCGACGATGTCAGTGAACTGTTTGTCACGTTGTGATGCCATCAGCCGGGCATAGGACTCCTCGTCTTGGGAGGCTTGAACAGTGTTGCTTGCCTCCTTGACCTGCTGCTGCAGCGATGCCAGCTCCGACTTGGCCTCTGCCTCACCATGGCGGGCGGCCTGGAGGGCGGGCCTCGGCGCTGTCAAACCGGGCCCGCAGCCCCTCGACCTCCTCTTGGAGCTCACCAAGCTTTGGCTTCTTGGAGGAGGGCGTGCTAGAGAGGAGAGGAAATCAACAACCGAGTTGCAGAAGAGGCGACAAGTAAAGGGAATTCAAACAAGGGGCTTACTCGCCGGCCAGAGCCAAATGATGAGTATCACGCTGAGGCCCCGGGGGGCCTCCGCTGTTGCCTCCGGGAGCAGACGGAGGCGTCAGAGTCACCACGCGCTTCCCCCGGCCGAGACCATCTCCGGGGGACACCATGAAGACAAGGAACGAAGGGGAGAGGAGGTTTTCTCACGGCGAGCAGAGGAAGTGGAGTAGAAGCTCGAGATTGTAGTGCTTCCCCCCTGGTGGGGGCGGGGCAGATTTATAGGCGATTCGCGGCCACCAACCATCATGGAAGCGTGAGCGTCGCGCGCCTCACGAGGGTCGTGAGGTGGGCCGACGGGAGTGCTGCCGCCCACATCGCCTCACCTGTCCACCAAGTGGTCACGTCCATGAGGGCCGTTGGGAGTGGTCAGGCCGCACCTATGCCATTCAATTGGAGCAATGATGGCCTGCGCGGTTCTAGGAGATTGTGTCGTCGTGGCCCGACGCACCCCGAATACCTCGAGGACGCCTCGAGGAGCGAGAGCGTCGCCACATGGCTACTGGACACGTGCGTCACCTGGCCCACAGACAAATAGGGCACGCAACGCTTCAGGCCGCCCTCTAGGCTTCGCGAAGAAGCCAACCACGGCGCGCCTTGGGCCCGGGGGCTAAGGTCGGCGTTCTGGGAATAGGGGTACCCAGACCTAAGTGCCTGCGGCCCAGGGCTAGTCCACTTCATCGACCTAAAGCCAATGGGACTGCCATCGCTCAAGACAAGTCCCTCGTGAGGGGCCAAGCCTCGCAAGGAGGAGCAACATCAAGACCCGCAGGGGCCTCCTGAGGACCCCTTCGGAGCGGCGGATATTCCGAGGTGAGACCCGGCCTCAGGAGTCAAGGGTGACGCAAGGGAAGGACAGACGAGCAGCAGACAACAGACTGGTGCAGTTTCCCCTTTGGAGCAAGGGCAGCGAGGACGAACGTAGCTTCCCAAAGCATCTCCTAAATGTTTCCATTCTGGTGCAACAAGACCCTGGCCGCCCACCGACAGGACGGACATCATCCCTGGGCCAACCATTGGAACGCTAGGAGCTACTTTGCAGGCGAAGACCACCTTTGGGCAGGAGATCATGTTCCCATGTTCCCCTTCAAACTTGGCCATTGTGGGATCCCTTCCTGCCGAAGCTATAAGGGAAGAGGACCGGGGCCGCCACTATAAATAGACGATAGGTTGCTTCATAGAGGAGATCCGATTCCCGAACCACCTATTCACCCACTAGCACTCTGCAAGGTCATCCAGCCTCCGGAGGCGCCCACACACTGTACTAGTTCATCCACCAACCTCCACGAGAGGCAATCCACCAAAGCAGGAGTAGGGTTTTATGCTTCGCACCGGCCCGAACCTAGGTAAAATGTTGTGTTCTATGTTTCCCTCGCCATCGATTCAGTTTCTAGCCATTCGGAGCGAGTAGCGAGCTAGGGGAGGCGAATCAGTGAGAGATCATCGTACACGGCCGTGAGTTCGAATCTTTAGGGTTTCGCGGAGCCCTAAATCCGACACCATTGTATAGCGTTAATTTTTCGCAAGCCAAGAGGGTGAGAAATCTGAACTCAATGAGTTGGAATTCCCCAAGTGACCTATGATCAGGGAAAAGCCGAGCCTAGGATTGCAGAAGACAATGCTATTATTGCTAAAAAAACCTCGGGACTAATAGCCCCCAAGTAAGTCGGCTTTATTTTTCAAGATCATAAATTGGCGCCTATGTTTGAATCGTGCATTATGGCAACTGGTCCTCTTTGGCTTACTAGTATCCATGTCTGAATGATCGCAATAGGGCGCCTCATCCTCTTTGATACCAATAGCGTACATGTTTGAATGACCTCCTTGGCGGCGGCTCATCCTCTTGGGCAGATTATATAAACAATAAAGACTCATGCTCAATATATAGGCTAAAATGGCTCAGACCCCGAATTTCGTCGGCCCTGACTTTATTGTTTTGATAAAGATAGTACAAAGTACTAAACTATGTACATGGATAAGGAGCCGATGGATCTAAGTGTAGTAAGGCCGAAGGTGGGCAATTTTCTACGGGTGAGTCGTCTCTTCCTCCGAGGATGGCTTATCTGGACGAAGGTCGATCAGATAAGAGGAGCCATTATGAAGACTTTTGCTGATGACGAAAGGTCCTTCCCATGGAGATGATAGCTTGTGCATGCATGTGTTATCTTGAATTAGTCGAAGCACTAAGTCGCCCTCGTAGAAAATCCGGCTCTTAACCCGTCGACTGTGATAGCGACGCAGTTCTTGTTGATATATAGTTGATCGTGCTGCAGCCAAATCACGCTCTTCCTCTAAATCATCCAAGGAATCCTGATGCGTCTGCTCATTATCTGCTTCCACATAAGCAGCGACTCGGGGAGAATAATGCCTTATATCGCTTGGAAGAACCACCTCGGCCCCATAGATGAGGAAAAAGGGAGTATAACTGATGGATCTGTTAGGTGTAGTCTTGATGCTCCAAAGTACCGAGGGGAGTCCATTGACCTAACAACCCGGAGCGTGCTGCAAAGGAACCATGAGCCGGGGCTTGATACCACACAAGATCTCTTGGTTAGCTCCCTCAGCTTGACCATTGAACTGTGGATGAGCTACCGCAGATATGTCAAGTAGGATGTGCTCCCGCTGGCAGAACTCCTTCATGGCGCCTTTGGACAGATTGGTACCATTATCAGTGATGATGCTGTGGGGATAATCAAAATAAAAAATATCAGCTTTTTGAGGAACTTGACAACTGTCTCTGCCTCACAATTGCTGACCGACTCTACTTCAACCCACTTTGTAAACTTGTGAACCTCCACCAGTAGATGAGTCTTTTTGTTTGAAGACATTTTGAACGGGCCGACCATATCAAGCCCCTAGACCGAAAAAGGCCATGTGATTGGAATCATGCGCAATTACTGAGACGACACGTGTACTTGGTGGCCAAACTTCTGACACCCATCACACTTGCGTACTATATCCTCTACGTCAGCATGAGCCGTCAACCAATAGAAACCATGTCGAAAGGCCTTTGACACTAAGGATCACAATCTGGCGTGATGCCTACAGTCGCCAGCATGTATCTCATTGAAAATATCTCATACTTCCTCCGAGGAAATACATCATTGAAAGACCCCACAGGTGCTCCGTTTCTGTAACTCGGCCTTATGGATAACCATGGACTTGCACCTCCGTATGATCTGTTGAGCAAAGATTTCATCAGTTGGCAACTCGCCTCAAGCCAGATAAGCCATATAAGGAATTGTCCAGTGAGGAACCACCCGGAGAGCCGCCACCAGTTGTGATTCCGGGTTAGGAACTGTTATGTCCTCTTCAGAAAGCAACTTCACAGAAGGGTTATGCAAGACATGCAGGAACACATTGGGGGGAACATGCTTGCATTGGGATCCGAGTCATGATAAAGCATCAGCCGCCTCGTTCTATCGCTGATCAATATGATCAACCTCGTAGCCATTAAAATGACCCGCCACCTTGGTTATTGCACCTTATAAGCAGCCATTAGTGGATCTTTGGAGTCCCAAGATCCAAAGACCTGTTCAGCCACTAAATCTGAGCCGCCCAGACATCTGAGCTAGCTGAGGTGCATCTCCTTAGCTATCCTGAGCCCATGGAGCAGAGCCTCATACTCAGCTGCGTTGTTGGTGCAAGGAAACATGAGATGCAAAACATAGAAAAACTTGTCACCTCGTGGGGAAGATAACACCACGCCAGCTCCTGAGCCTTCCAACTACCTAGAACCATCAAAGTGAATAGTCCAATATGTGTTATCAGGCCTATCTTCTGGAATTCGCAACTCAGTTTAACTGTTGATGAAATACACCAAAGCTTGAGACTTGATGGTCGTGCGAGGCATATATTTCACATGGTGAGGACCAAGCTCGATTGCCCACTTAGCAATCCGCCTAGTAGCTTCGTGGTTCTGTATAATGTCCCCAATGGGCGCCGAACTTACCACAGTGAGTGTGTGATCATGGAAGTAATGCTTCAGCTTCCGGCTTGCCATAAAAATCCCAAAGACCAGCTTCTACCAATGTGGATATCGTTGCTTAGACAAAGTCAACACCTCACTAACAAAATACACCATCTGCTGAACCGAATATTCTTTGCTTTCTTGCTTGCACTCAACCATCACCGTCACACTTCCTGTTGTGGTTTTGTCACGGCAGATGTCCTTATACAAGGACTTAGGTGTGAGGCCATTGCACCATGTGGCAGCTTGAGAGGGGTTGCTCGGAATCGAAAGACGCGAGTTTACCCACGTTCGGCCCCTCCGATGGAGGTAAAAGCCCGCGTCCTGCTTGTGTTTCATTGATGAAGATGATGATCTCGATTACAAGGGTGCAGACTCGACACCTCTAATCTCGTGGGTGTCTAATCTGTCTATCTCATGATTTGTCTTGTCTAGACCTAAGTTATGAATCTGTCTATTGAGACGTCTAAAAAACCTTGACCCTCTTGGGGTGTCTCGCCCCTCCTTATATAAGCTGAAGGGGCGGATTACAGATGGAGTCCAAGTCGGATTTAGGCTTAACCTATTATGACTCTCCATCATGGGCTTCTCTTCGTGGGCTGCTGAGTCCCGGGAGGCTTATGATCGGGTGACTTACAACTGGGCTTATCTTCGTGGGCTTCTGAGTCCCGGGCGGCTTACGACCGGGCGACTTACGACCAGGCGGCTTACAACCGGGCTTCTGAGTCCCAGGCGGCTTACGACCGTGCTGCTGAGTCCCACGCGGCTTACAACCTAGCGGCTTACAACTGGGCTGCTGAGTCCGGGGCGGCTTACGACCGGGTGGCTTACAACCGGGCTGCTGTGTCTCGGGCGGCTTACGACCAAGCAGCTCACAACCAGGCTTCTCTTCGAGACTCATCTTCAGGGACTCATCTCCGGAACTTGACTGTCGAACGGATCATAAATGTGTGCTGAGTCATAACTGTCTGCCCATTCATAACCGTCTGCCTGGTCATACCGCGAGGTATATCCCCGACATTAGCCCCCAGGGTAGCTTGAATTTATTCATGGTAAGCTTCTGAAATAAGAATAGCAAATATGCTAAGTGACCGGCTCTCTCCCTTGGCCGGTTTATGAAGTGGCTCCTCAGAAATCCGGTCTCTTCTTCATATGAATGAGTCGTCTTGACAATCATCTTGCAGGTCCATGTCCTTTGCAAAATAAATACATATGCCATTGAGTCGGCCTCCAATGCTTTGTCTTGATGAAACTTTGGGGAATAAGAAATCCACACAATGTTGAACCGGCTTCTCTTGCTTCGGCGGGTTATGATTGACAATGGCGGTTCATGATTGCTAATGGTGGGTCATGATTGTTGGTAACACCCTGTCAAACAACTGAACTCCAATTGACTTAATCAAATTGTTGGGGATAAAGAAATCCGTGTGATGTTGAGCCGGTCTCCCAATACTTCACCTCCATGACGAAATGAAATGTGATCTTCAATTTTTTGATATATCCATATTACTTGTAGCCCCCAAGGGCCTGGTCATCAGTGTGTGATGGGCCAGATCTTCAATTTGAACCTCATGATCTGTGAAACAACTTAGTGTTGTAGCCTCCAAGTGTCGGGTTGTCTTGCCTACGACAACTTGTGACTTTAGAAATTATGATCTGAATAGTGTAGCCCCCAAGTGACGGGTCGATTGCTTGCGGTGACTCGGGACTTCCATGTTCTTCTCCTTTGAAAATAAAACATCATATGATGTAGCCCCCAAGGGCCGGGTCATTATGCAATAATGAGCAGGGACTTTGTAAATCTGATGATGGAACCTTGAGCAGCAATGTGTAGCCCCCAAGGACCGGGTCATTATAAAAATGATGAGCTGGTGCTTCCTTGAATCCATACTTGAATAAAAGAACGATATGTAGCCCCCGAGGGCCGACTTATCTCCTAGAGGTAGCTGGGTCTGATGATGATGTGATGATTTGAAAGAGCAGTTTGCATTAGCCCCCAAGTGTCATGTTGCATGCTTGCAGGGACATGGGACTTCCATACTTTGATGCAATGCAGCGACTTGGGACTATTCCTTCCATTGTAGAATCATATCCACTCTCATGATACCTTCATAATGAAAGCAATCCTCGGCCATGGTTGCAATGTGATCCGAAAAATATATGTTTGAGAAATCCATAAGTGTTGTAGTTTACTACAGAGCACAAGTTGAAGAAATCCAAGAATCGGAAAATTAGATGACTCGGCATTATATGTGATGGGGCGGCTCTTCGAAAATAGTCAATTCTTCCGAGTGGCTTAAAAACCCCAGTCATTTAACACTGTTATGATAAACCATGATGAAAATCCAGCCAAATTGGCTATTCAAAGATTTATTTGTACCTGCAATAATTTATGCTTTGACCCGGTTTGAAGACCGGCATGATATGTATGTATGATGCATGATGCAATGAAAGATGATGCATGTATATCACAAAATAGTACTGGTTTATGAGACTTGAATCTTACTTCAATGAAACTAGCTTGATAGCCACTGGTTTATCATCACTCTCTGTAAGCCGGCACTCACGACCAATCGATGTTTTAACGTGGAAGTCAGGGCCAAATGGATGACTTATCGAGAGTACACGGGGTTCGGAGTAACATCATGTAGACAGGCAGGTTTAACCAAGTTTCAAGAAGGTGGCTTAATAGCCCATGGAATATCCTCGCTTTTTGTAAGCCAGCACTCATGACCAATCGATGTTTTAACCTGGATAGTTCAGGGTCCAACTGGATTGACATATCGAGAGTACATGGGATTCGGAGTAGCATCATGTAGACACGCAGGTTTGACCAAGAAGGCGGCTTAATGGCAAGTGGAGTATCCTCGCTTTTTGTAAGCCAACACTCACGACCAATCGATGTTTTAACCCGGATAAGTTCAGGGTCCATATGGATTGACTTATCATGAAACGGAGTACACGGGATTCGGAGTAGCATCACGCAGACTGGCAGGTTTAACCATGAATTCTTGGCATTAAGCCGGGCACCCATGTTTGAACTGCGCATCGTGGGGAATCGTCCTCTTGGGTGACTTTAAAATACCTGCCAATGAAGCAGGGCACCCATGTTTAAACAGCGCATCGTGGCAACTCGTCCTCTTGGGCGACTTTAAAATACCTGCCAATGAAGCAGGGCACCCATGTTTGAACGGTCGCATCATGGCGGCTTGAGAGGGGTTGGTCAGAATCGAAACACGCGAGTTTACCCAGGTTCGGCCCCTCCGATGGAGGTAAAAGCCTACATCCTGCTTGTGTTTCATTGATGAAGATGATGATCTCGATTACAAGGGTGCAGACTCGGCACCTCTAATCTCGTGGGTGTATAATCTGTCTATCTCATGATTTGTCTTGTCTAGAACTAAGTTATGAATCTGTCTATTGAGACGTCTAAAAAACCTTGACCCTCTTGGGGTGTCTCGCCCCTCCTTATATAAGCTGAAGGGCAGGTTCAATATAGAGTCCAAGTCAGATTTAGGCTTAACCTATTATGACTCTCCATCACGGGCTTCTCTTCGTGGGCTGCTGAGTCCCGGGCGGCTTACGACCAGGCGACTTACAACTGGGCTTCTCTTCGTCGCCTTCTGAGTCCCGGGCGGCTAACGACCGGGCAGCTTACAACCGGGCTTTTGAGTCCCAGGCAGCTTACGACCGGGCTGCTGAGTCCCGGGTGGCTAACGACCGGGCAGCTTACAACGGGGCTGCTGAGTCCCGGGCGGCTTACGACCGGGCGGCTTACAACCGGGCTGCTAAGTCCCGGGCGGCTTACGACCGGGTGGCTTACAACCGGACTTTTCTTCCAGACTCATCTTCAGGGACTCGTCTCCGGAACTTGACTGTCTAACGGGTCATAACTATCTGCCGAGTCATAACTGTCTGCCCAGTCATAACCGTCTGCTGGGTCATAACTGTGTGCCGGGCTATACCGCGGGGTATATCCCCGACACTTACCACTTTAGAGTTAGCAGCAATGTAATGGAGCATCGGTTCCTTATCAGTCGGGGCGGCTAACACAGGCGGCTCTGCAAGTTGTTTCTTGAGGGCTTGAAAACTTCGTTAGCTGCATCAGTCCAAACAAAATGATTCGTTTTCTTGGGCAACTGATAAAGGGGAATGGCCTTCTTGCCGGGGCGACTTATGAAATGGCTCAACGCCGCAATTCGACCCCCCATGCGCTGGACCTGGTTGATGTTGGCCGATTTACCAAGCAAAGTTATCGCCTCGATTTTATCCGGGTTAGCTTCGATGCCTCACTCTGACACCAGGAAACCCAAGAACTTGCATGCACTAACCCCATAAACACACTTGGTCGGGTTAAGATTCATATGGCACACTCAAAGGTTGTCAAACGTCTCCCTGAGATCGCCTAACAACATCTCCTTCTTCTATGATTTCAACATGATATCATCAACGTAAGCATGAACATTACACCCAATATGGCTGTGGAAACAGTTCTGAATACAACGTTGATACGTCGCCCCCGCACTCTTAAGCCCAAAGGGCATAGAGACAGAGCAGAAAGCACCGAAGGGAGTTATGAAAGTCGTCTTCTTCTGATCCTCCTTGGCCATCTTGATCGGATGGTAAGCATAGTACGCATCCAGAAACCACGAACGCTCGCGACCCATTGTAGAGTCAATTATTTGATTGATACGGGGGAGGGCAAAGGGATCCTTCGGGCAAGCTTTGTTGATATTTGTATAATCAATGCACATATGAAAAGTGTCGTTCTTGTTGAGAACTAAAACCAGGTTAGCCAACCACTCAGGATGAAAAACTTCGATGATGAACCCGGCGGCCAAGACCCGGGCGACTTCTTCCCCAATTGCCTTGTGTCTCTCCTTGTTAAAACGACATAGGTACTGCCGAACCGGCTTCATCTTGGGATCCACATTGAGATGGTGCTCAGGGAATTCTCTGGGTACTCCTGGCATGTCAGAAGGCTTCCATGCAAACAAGTCCCGATTCTCACGGATGAATTCGATGAGCGCGCTTTTTTATTTGGGATCCAGGCATGTCCCAATAGTAAACTGCTTAGAAGACTTGCCTGGGGTGAAATTAATTTGTTTGGTGTCATCTGTTGGCTTGAACTTGAGGGGCGGCTTGGTCCACATTGGCCTTGTGAAACTTCAACTCTTCAGCAGCGCATGCCGACTCAGCGTATCCGACGTCTCCTTCTTTGCATTCCTACGCTATCTTTCGGTCCCCATTGACTGTAATGGTACATTTAAGACCGGGCATTTTGAGCTTGAGGTACACATAACAAGGCCGAGCCATCAAGCGGGCATAAGTTGGTCGCCCGAACAGAGTGTGGTAAGGACTCTTGATTTTAACCACCTCAAACATCAGAGCCTCGCTCCCGTAATTGGATTCATTACCAAAATCCACATTCAATTTGATCCGCCTAACTGGATATGGCGACTTTCCAGAAACATTGCCGTGAAAGACCGTAGTCGAGGGCATCAAGTCATTTTCAGAAAAATTCATCCGCCGGAAGGTATCGTAGTACAAGATGTTGATGTTGCTACCTCCATCCACGAGGACCTTAGAGAGGGTGTATCCTCCAACCTGTGGTGCCACCACCAATGCTAAGTCGCAAGGATTATCAACCTGGGGCGGGTGATCAGCTCTACTCCATCTGATGGGCTGTTCAGAGCAACTAAGATATCTGGGAACCGCTGGCTCAACAATGTTGATCGCCCTCTGTTTGATTTTCTTGTCCCTTTTACACGTGTTAGTGGTGAAAACATGATACTGACCATTGTTCATCTGCTTAGGGTTGTTCTAAAAACCGACCTACTTATTTGGCTGCTGAAACCCGCCTTGGTTGTTTTGTTGCTGAAAGCCGCCCTGGTTGTTGTACTGCTGATTACCATGGCCAGACTATTGTCTGCTATTATTATTTGAGCCGCCTTGGCCATGAGGGCCGGAACTAGGGAACTCGCCGAACGAGCCCCTTGTGATCTGCCAGGACCAAACTGGCCGGGATGTCCACCACTGTTTCCCCCCTTGGTGATCTCTGGACGCTTGAAGACGAAATTTATGCATCACGAAGCAGTTTTCCCAAGAATGGTTAGACAGGGCATCTGGGGTACTGTGTTCAGGACAAGGCCCCTTGAGCATCTCCTCTTAATTACGTGTTTTTCCCACAAAAGCTTCGATTTTGATCAGTGTTCCGACACTGGTTTCTTGGCCCGGTGCTGGTTTTGGCAACAAAATCAGGCGCGCCATCTTGCTGCCTTCTCTTTCCTTGACCTCCGTGGTTTCTGCTACTGCAACAAAAGACCTTCCAACGGCGCCAGAAACACGTGCTGACGGGAGACGTCTTGATTCTCCTCAGCAACGGCACCAGGAATCCTTCTGCTACGGCTACGCCTTTAGGGACTTCCTAGGCAAATATGCAAAGGATTTCCCTGCGGCCTTGGCGCCTTGCGTTGGTGTTCCCTCGAAGCGGAATGGGTGATGTAGCGCAGCGGTGGTAAGTATTTCCCTCAGTTTTGAGAACCAAGGTACCGATCCAGTGAAGGAGTATCACAAGTGCCTACACAAACACAAAAAGCTTGCTCCCAACGCTATGAAGGGGTTGTCAATCCCTTATAGATTGTTTGCGAAGTGAGAACTGAAAGCAACAAAGTAACAAAGCGAAGTAAAAGCGAAGTGGAAACGATAGGTGTGAATAGACCCGGGGGCCGTAGTGTTTACTAGTGGCTTTTCTCATGAAAGCAAGAAGACGGTGGGTGAACAAATTACTGTCGAGCAATTGATAGAACCGCGCAAAGTCGTGACGTCATCTATGGCAATGATTATATCTATAGGCATCACGTCCAAAACAAGTAGACGATACTTTGTGCATCTACTACTATTACTCCACACGTCGACCGCTATCCAGCATGCATCTAGTGTATTAAGTCCAAAAGAACAGAGTAACACCTTAAGCAAGATGACATGATGTAGATGGACAATCTCATATCTACGACAAAGCCCACCTTGTTACCCTTGATGGAAACTACACGATGTGTGCCTTGCTGCCCCTACTGTCACTGGGAAAGGTCACCACAGGGTAAGAACCCAAAACCAAGCACTTCTCCCATTGCAAGAATCATAGATCTAGTTGCCCAAACAAAACCCAAGGTTCCGAGAGACTGACAAGGATATCAAATCATGCAAATAAGAAATCAGCAAAGACTCAAATATATATCATAGACAATCTGATCACAAATCCACAATTCATCGGATTTCGACAAACACACCGCCAAAGAGGATTACATCGGATAGATCTCCATGAAGATCATGGAGAACTTTGTATTGAAGAGCCAAGAGAGAGAAGAAGCCATCTAGCTACTAACTACGGACCCGTAGGTCTGAAGTGAACTACTCACGAGTCATTGGAGGGGCGATGATCTTGATGTAGAAGCCCTCCAACTCCAAAGTCCCTCCGGCAGGGCACCGGGAAGGGTCTCTAGATGAGATCTCACGGAAACGGAAGCTTGCGGCGGCGGAAAAGTGTTTTCGTGGATTCCTTGATATTTTTTCTGTATTTTAGGGATATATAGGCGAAGGAGCTAGGTCAGGGGGCGCCAGGGAGGCCACAAGCCTGCTAGCCGTCGCCCCCTGGTGGCAGCTAGGGGGCTTGTGGGCCCCCTGTAGCTCTCTTGGGTTGACCCTCAAGCCCCCTGATCTTCTTCCGTTCGGGAAAATTTATTTCGGGGATTTTATTCCATTTGGACTCCGTTCCAAAATCAGATCTGAAAAGAGCCAAAAACACAGAAAAAACAGGAACTCACACTTGGCATTGAATTAATAAGTTAGTCCCAAAAAAGATATAAAAGGTACATAAAACATCCAAAGATGACAAGATAACAACATGAAACAATCAAAAATTATAGATACGTTTGAGACGTATTAAGCATCCCCAAGCTTAACTAATGCTCGTCCTCGAGTAGGGAAGTGATAAAGAATGAATTTTTGATGCTTTCATGCTACCTAGCATAGATGTCCTTTGTAACTCCTCTTATGTGACGTGAATGTTCAGATCCATTAGATTCAAAACAATAGTTTGCTATTGACGTGGAAACAATAATAATTCAAGCAAACTAGCAAGGTAATCATGAACTTTCAAAATAACAAGGCCAAAAATAAGTTATCCCTACAAAAGCATATAGTCTCGCTATGCTCTATCATCATTGCACAACGAATTTAAATCATGCACAACCCCGGTATTGGCCAAGTAATTGTTTTCACACCTTTAGTTTCTCAAACCTTTTCAACTCTCACGCAATACATGAGCGTGAGCCATGGTTTTAGCACTATAAGTGGTGTGGAGTGTGGTAGAGGTTGCAAGACAAAAAGGAGAAGATGATCACATTAATTAGGCATATCAATGAGCTGTGGAGATGCTCATCAATAGATATCAATGTGAATGAGTAGGGATTCCCATACAAATGATGCACTAGAGCTAAGAGTATGTGAAAGCTCTTAAAGAAAACTAGTGGGTGTGCATCCAACTTGCTTGCTCACGAAGACCTAAGGCAAATTTGAGGAAGCCTATCATTGGAATATACAAGCCAAGTTATATAACGAAAATTTCCCACTAGCTATATGGTGGTGACAAAACGAGAGACTCTCAATCATGAAGATCATGGTGCTTAATAAGCACAAGTGTGGAAGGATAGTAGCATTGTCCCTTCTCTCTTTTTCTCTCATTTTTTGGTGGGCTCTTTGGCCTCTTTTTTTTGGTAGGCATCTTTGGCCTCTTTTATTTCCTCACATGGGACAATGCTCCATCAATGATGATCATCACACTTTCAACTCAAAACTTAGAGCAACGATGACTCTATATGGAATGCCTTCGGTAGTGTACCGTGACAATGATCTAGCATGGCATAGACATTAATGGAAACATCATGCTTGCTATCTTATGATCATGCAATGGCAATGTAGAAATGGTGGCACATGTCATGGTGGTAGTTGCATGGCAATATATCTCGGAATGACTTTGAAAAAGCCATCGTAGGTAGGTATGGTGGCTGTTTTGAGGGAGGCTAATGGTGGGTTTTAGGCACCGGCGAAAGTTGCACGACACTAAGAAGATAGTGATGGTGGAAGGTGAAAGTGCATCTAAACCATGGACTCAACATTAGTCATGAAGAACTCATATACTTGTTGCAAAAGTTTTATTAGTAATCGAAACAAAGCATTCAACGCATACTCCTAGGGGAAGGGTCGGTAGGTATAAACCATCGTGCGATCCCGACCGCCACGCAAAGGATGACAATCAATAGACTAATCATGCTTAGATTTCATCACATTGCGGTTCACCATACGTGCATGCTACGGGAATCACTAACTTCAACACAAGTATTTCTAGATCCACAACACCTTACTAGCATAACTTCAATATTACCACAACCACAACTCAAAACTAATTGAGATGAATCAAACTTCTCTAACTATTCAATGCACATGAAGGTGGAAGTTTTCGTATCCCTTTGGATAACTACCCCTTTTGAGACTACTTTCATAGCATAGATCAACTAACAAGCCACGCACCGCCGTGCTCTAAAAGATATAAGTGAAGCACATAGAGCAAAATCAACTAGCTCAAAAGATATAAGTGAAGCACATGTGAGCTGAATTGTCTACCAAAGGATATAAGTGAAGCTCCATAAAATCACGGTGAGTGCATGTATCTCTCTCTAGGTGTGAAGCAAGGATGATTGTGACACAACAAAATAAAATACTCCTATGATACAAGACGCTCACAGCAAAACACATAACATGTGGTGAATAAAAATATAGCCCCAAGTAACGTTACCGATGGATTGAAGACGAGAGAGGGGATGCCTTCCCGGGGCATCCCCAAGCTTAGGCTTTTACGACATCCTTGAATCTCTTGGGGTGCCTTGGGCATCCCCAAGCTTGAGCTCTTGCCACTCTTTATCTTTTTTTCTATAAGAACTTCACCCAAAACTTGAAAACTACACAACACGAAACTTAAACAGAAACTCGTGATAACATTAGTATAAGAAAGCAAAACACCACTTCCTTAGGTACTGTAGCAAACTTGAATTATACTAATGCTGATGTTGTGTTACTGTATTTTCAATCTTCCATGGCTAATACCCCCGATACTAACCATAGTTTCATCAAAATAAGCAACCAACACAACAAAAACAGAATTTGTTAAGAACATACGAGTCTGTAGCAATCTGTATACTTCATATACTTCTTGTACTTCGAAAATTCTGACAAATTACGATAGTCTGAAGAATTTGCGTTGCAATCAGCAACAGAAAGAATCAACACAAAATATCTTACAGAAAAAAAAATGAAAATTCTTTTCGTGAGCAGAAAGTTTCTATCTTTTCCAGCATGACCAAATGATCATCCCCAAGAATAATCATAACGGTTTTGCTTGGCACAAACGCAAAAAGAAACACAAAGAACACAATCATAACAGAATTATGAAAGTGTGGAAAACACAAAACAGAAAGAAAAAGGATAGATTCGTTGGGTTGCCTCCCAACAAGCGCTTTTGTTTTACGCCCTTAGCTAGGCAAAAGGTCATGGAATCACGTATAGTCATCTTTGGTGCTAAAACCATAAGTAACCCTCATCATAGATTCATAAGGCAATCTTATTTTCTTTCTAGGAAAGTGCTCCATGCCGTTCTTTAAAGGAAATTGAAATCTAATATTCCCTTCCTTCATATCGATGATATCACCAATGTCCTTAGGAAAGGTCTACCAAGAATAATGGGACATGAAGGATTGCAATCTATGTCAAGTACAATGAAATCCATGGGTACGTAGTTCTTATTTGCAACAATAAGAACATCATCTATCCTTCCCATGGGTTTCCTGACAGTAGAATCCGCAAGATGCAAATTAAGAGAACACTCTTCAATCTCATGAAAACCAAGAATATCACATAAAGACTTTGGAATCGCGGAAACACTAGCACCCAAATCACACAAAGCATTGCACTCATAGTTTTTTATCTTGATTTTGATAGTAGGTTCCCACTCATCATGAAGTTTTCTAGGTATAGAGACTTCTAGTTCGAGCTTCTCTTCAAGAGATTTCATCATAGCATCTACGGTATGCGCGGTAAAGCCTTTGCTTTGGCTATAAGCATGTGGAGAGGTTGCAATGGATTGCATCAGAGAAATGCATTGAAACAAGGAGCAATTATCATAATTGAATTCCTTGAAATCCAAAGTGGGAGTTTCATTACTACCCAAAATTTTGATTTCTTCTACTCCACTCTCCACACCTTTATCATCAAGATGGGTGGACTCTGAATCATTGGGGAGTTTTTCAACCAAAGTGGATTCATATCCAGCGCCTTCATCAATAGGTTTGACACGCGAAAACAAAGATTCAAGAGGAGTCACACCAAGCACTTTAAGATCTTCGTGATTTGCATCACTAGAACACACCCTTTTAAACCATTCATGCCTAGCGCGAATTTGGGCGGTTCTTTCTTTGCTCTTATTCATGGAGACACGCATAGCTTTCAAAGTTTAATCCAAGTTGACCTTGGGAGGAGCGCATCTAACTTTCAAAGCATCAATATCACAAGACATCCTGTCAACGCTCTTAGCCAAATCATCAATTTTGAGTTGTTTTTCCTCTATGGACGCATTGAAAATCTTTTGAGAGTTGATGATCTCTTTGATATTACTCTCTAAATCAGAGGGTAATTTGTTGTGATTTCCATAAGTGTTGTTGTAGGAATTTCCATAATTGTTAGAGGAGTTACTAGGAAAAGGCCTAGGAACATAGTTTCCTCTAAAAGCATTGTTGTTGCCAAAATTGTTCCTACCAACAAAATTAACGTCCAAACTAGCGTTGCTACTCTCAATCACGGAAGATAGTGGCAAGTCATTAGGATCTACAGTAGCGTTTCTACTAGCAACCAAATTCATCAACTCGTCCATCTTAGCACTAAGCGAGTTAATTTCTTCTATAGCGTGCACCTTTTTGCTAGCAGGCGACCTTTCAGTGTGCCACTGAGAGTAGTTGGTCATGATATTGTCTAGGAGTTTTGTAGCGTCTCCTAACGTGATTTCCATGAACGTTCCACCTGAGGTGGAGTCCAAGATATTGCGAGAAGCGAAATTAAAGCCAGCGTAAAAGATTTGTATAATCATCCACAAACTCAAGACATGAGCGGGACAATTTCTAATCATAAGCTTCATCCTCTACCAAGATTGTGCAACATGTTCATGATCAAGTTTCTTGAAATTCATGATATCGTTACGTAAGGAGATGATCTTAACCGGTGGAAAATACTTGGATATGTAAGCATCTTTGCACTTATCCCAAGAATCGATACTATTTTTAGGTAAAGAAGAAAACCAAGTTTTTGCGCGATCTCCTAACGAGAAAGGAAAAGGCTTCAACTTAATCACGTCATTATCCACATCTCTTTTCTTTTGCATATCGCAAAGCTCTGTGAAGGTATTGAGATGGGATGTGGCATCTTCACTAGGAAGGCCAGAGGATTGCTCTTTCATAACAAGATTCAGCAAAGCTGCGTTGATTTCATACGATTCCGCAGTAGTGGAGGGAGCAATCGGAGTACTAATAAAATCATTATTATTAGTGCTCGAGAAGTCGCAAAGCTTGGTGTTTTCAGCCATGATGACTTCAACAAACAAACAAGCACACAAGCAAGCAAGAAAACCGGTGAAGGAAGACGGCAAAAAGGCAAAAGAAAAGGGCAAAGGAGAAAGGCAAATGAAAACGGCAAATGTGAAGTGGGGGAGAGGAAAACGAGAGGCAACTGGCAAAAAAGTAAATGCAAGAGATGAGTTTGTGAGACCTACTTAGATAGATATCTCCTTCCCCGGCAACGGCGCCAGAAATACTTCTGCTACTGCAACAAAAGACCTTCCAGCGGCGCCAGAAACACGTGCTGACGGGAGACGTCTTGATTCTCCTCAACAACGGCACCAGGAATCCTTCTAGTACGGCTACGCCTTTAGGGACTTCCTAGGCAAATATGCAAAGGATTTCCCCGCGGCCTTGGAGCCCTGCGTTGGTGTTCCCTCGAAGCGGAAAGGGTGATGTAGCGCAGCGGTGGTAAGTATCACAAGTGCGTGCACAAACACAATAATCTTGCTCCCAACGCTATGATGGGGTTGTCAATCCCTTATAGATTATTTGCCAAGTGAGAACCGAAAGCAACAAAGTAACAAAGCGAAGTAAAAGCAAAGTGGAAACGATAGGTGTGAATAGACCCGGGGGCCGTAGTGTTTACTAGTGGCTTCTCTCATGAAAGCAAGTAGAAGGTGGGTGAACAAATTACTGTCGAGCAATTGATAGAACCGCGCAAAGTCATAACGTCATCTATGTCAATGATTATATCTATAGGCATCACGTCCAAAACAAGTAGAGCGATACTTTCTGCATCTACTACTATTACTCCACACGTCGACCGCTATCCAGCATGCATCTAGTGTATTAAGTCCAAAAGAACAGAGTAACGACTTAAGCAAGATGACATGATGTAGATGGACAATCTCATATCAACGACAAATCCACCTTGTTACCCTTGATGGCAACTACACGATGTGTGCCTTGCTGCCCCTACTGTCACTGGGAAAGGTCACCACACGGTAAGAACCCAAAACCAAGCACTTCTCCAATTGCAAGAATCATATATCTAGTTGGCCAAACAAAACCCAAGACTCGGAGAGACTTACAAGGATATCAAATCATGCAAATAAGAAATCAGCAAAGACTCAAATATATATCATAGATAATCTGATCACAAATCCATAATTCATCGGATCTCGACAAACACACCGCCAAAGAGGATTACATCGGATAGATCTCCATGAAGATCATGGAGAACTTTGTATTGAAGAGCCAAGAGAGAGAAGAAGCCATCTAGCTACTAACTACGGACCCGTAGGTCTGAAGTGAACTACTCACGAGTCATTGGAGGGGCGATGATCTTGATGTAGAAGCCCTCCAACTCCAAAGTCCCTCCGGCAGGGCACCGGGAAGGGTCTCTAGATGAGATCTCACGGAAACGGAAGCTTGCGGCGGCGGAAAAGTGTTTTCGTGGATTCCTTGATATTTTTTCTGTATTTTAGGGATATATAGGCGAAGGAGCTAGGTCAGGGGGCGCCAGGGAGGCCACAAGCCTGCTAGCCGTCGCCCCCTGGTGGCAGCTAGGGGGCTTGTGGGCCCCCTGTAGCTCTCTTGGGTTGACTCTCAAGCCCCCTGATCTTCTTCCGTTCGGGAAAATTTATTTCGGGGATTTTATTCCATTTGGACTCCGTTCCAAAATCAGATCTGAAAAGAGCCAAAAACACAAAAAAAACAGGAACTAGCACTTGGCATTGAATTAATAAGTTAGTCCCAAAAAGATATAAAAGGTACATAAAACATCCAAAGATGACAAGATAACAGCATGAAACCATCAAAAATTATAGATACATTTGAGACGTATCAGTTTCCATTATGTCCTTGAACTTGGAGGTGACTCTTGGTCCCGTATCCTTTCTTGACTTCACTGGCTTTATCATCATTGGAGCCGGCATCCTTCGTGACGTATGACTCGCATACTTGGTGAGGGTGTCCATCAACTCGGTTGTATCCTGCACCTTCAGCTTAAGACGACCGAGCTTTAATACCAGAGGTTGAAAGTGACAGTTCTTCTCCAACATCAACACGGCCTGAGCCGTCATGATGCCATCTGATGCGTGTATAATTTCCGCAACCCGCTGTGTCCAATGGTGTGCCGACTCATCCGTCCGCTGAACGCAATGTTTTAGATCTACAATCATCATTGGGCGTTTGCAAGTTCCATGGATGTCCTTAATGAGCCGTTCCTTCAATTCTGCCCAAGTGTTGATGGAGTTGGGTGGTAAGTTTTTCAACCACGTGCGAGCCGGCCCTTCCAACATCATAGTTAAGTACTTGACGCACACTGCATCACGGGCATCAAGCATATCCATAGCAAGCTCGTAGCTCTCAATCCACGCACCTAGCTCAAGATCGAGTGTGTAATTGGGCACCTTGAGAGGGCCTTTGAAATCTCTGGGCATGCGCTCGTTGCGAAGAGAAAATGACAAGCAGGGGATGCCTATGTTCCTTCCTCCCAACTCATTGTACGTAGGCGTTGACTGGATGTAAGGCAAAACTACCTGACCCGCCATTGCTGCCGCGGCCTCTGCCTCTGCATGTTAGGCGGATTGGGCCACATTCACAAGCGCCTAAGCGTTCGATATGGAAAGTTTGGGCGGGATAGCTTGAGACTGCTATCAGCGACCACTGCTGGAAACCATCGGGGGATTGTCATGACGACTCTTGGTGTGACTAGCATGAGGCATGGAGTGTGGCCGATCACGACTGTAAGAAAATTGTGCCTGCTGAACCACCGCCGTCTTTAGCATCTCGATGGTGTTCCTTGCTTCCACCTCAAGTAGGATGTTTCCAGGAATAGGAAGAGACTCCAAGTGGCAGGTAGCAGCCTACACGTTGCCTACGGGGCTGGAGAAGTCGCCCTATGGTGTTTGGAGATGCTCAGCCGGCGGCTGGATCGGCGGAGGCTGAGCCGGCTGCTGAACCAGCTCAACCTGTTGATTAGTGTGACGAGGTGGGTTATGCTCCGCACCAGGCATTTGTGGGTTGTCAAATAAACGAGTGGGGGTTAAGATTGGTCGGAATACGACTATGATGCCTCCTTTGGTGCACCGCATCGGATGCAACTCGCTGACGCTCAAGCCTCCATGCTTTAGCCTTCAAGCATTCCGCCTCTTCCTTAATTTGAACCTGCCGATCCGCCATCCGGGTGTTCTCAACATCAATTTCACGTTGTATCTTGGCCATCTCCTCCCGCGGTTTTGCCAGCTCAGCATTGACTTCCTCCTGATTGTCAGCTGTCACGGCGACTGCCACGAGTTTTGACATCCCGACCATCAGATCTGTCATGGCTTGGGCCAACGTTTTTCGAGACCCGCTGGATCCATTGACGGTCACCGTATCTTGCTGATTCTGAGTTGTCCCCACTCCCGCCATGTAGATGGTGACTTGGCGAGGTGCTTCATACGGACCTTCAGAAATCGCCGCCTCAGGAAAGCGCCCAAGCCTCCCCTCACAGAGAGGACAGATCGAATCCGTGTCCCCCATGGATGACTCACCGTCTGAGTTGACATTTGTGTCTCCATCAGTCGCCGGCTCATGTGGGAGGCTGACCCCCTGTGTAAAGCCAACAAAGACGCAGCGCCGCCCGATCTAACGCTTGTAAGGTTGGGCGAACCAGGACGGCTCGACGATGTCGGTGTATATGTACGGCTCGAGAACGGGCGCTCCGATCTTGCCGATGAAGACGTGAATCTTGTCGAAGGGGACCCGGTAACCTGATTCGATTCAACCGGCCTCGGGACCCCAGCTCGAATTGTCGATGTAGCACTTTCCACAATGGCTCTTGGTCATGATACCAACCGCGTAGCTCCCAGATAACGCACAAGTATAGGGGATCGCAACAGCTTTCGAGGGTAGAGTATTCAACCCAAATTTATTGATTCGACTCAAGGGGAAGCCAAAGAATATTCTCAAGTATTAGCAGTTGAGTTATGAAATCAACCACACCTGGGAGATTTAGTATCTGCAGCAAAGTATCAGTAGCAAGGTAGGGTGATAGCATCAGTAGCAACAGTAACCAGTAGCAGCAAAGTAACGTAGCAAGGACCAGTAGGAAAAACTCGTAGGCATTGGATCGGTGATGGATGATTATGCCGGATGCTATTCATCATGCAACAGTTATAACACGGAGAGATATGTAACTAGCTCCAATTCGTCAATCTAATGTAGGCATGTATTCCGTATGTAGTCATACGTGCTTAGGGAAAAGAACTTGCATGACATCTATTGTCCATCCCTCCCGTGGCAGCGGGGTCCTAATCGAAACTACGGGATATTAAGGTTCTCCTTTTAATAAAGAACTGGACCAACGCATTAACACTTGGTGAATACAGGAACTCCTCATACTATGGTCATCCCTGGGAGTGGATTCGACTATTGTCACTCCGGGGTTGCCGGGTCATAACACATAGTAGGTGACTACAACTTGCAAGATAGGATCAAGAACACACATATATTGGCGACAACATAATAGGTTCAGATCTAAAATCATGGCACTCGGGACCTAGTGACAAGAATTAAGCATGACAAAGTAGTAGCAACATCAATCTCAGAACATAGTGGATACTAGGGATCAATCCCCGTCAAAACTAACTCGATTACATGATAGATCTCATCCAACCCATCACCGTCTAACAAGCCTACGATGAGATTACTCACGAACGGTGAAGAGCATCATAGAATTGGCGATGAAGTAAGGTTGATGGTGACGATGGCGACGATTTCCCCTCTCCGGAGCCTAGAACGGACTCCAGATCTGCCCTCCAGATGAAGAATAGGAGGTGGCAGCGCCTCCGTATCGTAAAACGTGATGAACTGTTCTCCTTGATTTTTTTTCTAGGCGAGACGGACTAAATAGAGCTGAGATTGGAGGCGGTGGAGCGTTGTGGGCCCCACAAGCCTGTCAGGCGCGACCAGGGGGGCCCGCGCATGGTGGGCTTGTGGGCTCACGACTCCACTTCCTTCGCTGATTCTTGCGCCAGTATTTTTTATATATTCCACAAAAATTCTCCGTAAATTTTTAGGTCATTCCGAGAACTTTTATTTCTGCGCAAAAACAACACCATGGCTATTCTGGTGAAAACAGCGTTAGTCCGGGTTAGTTCCATTCAAATCATGAAAATTAGAGTCCAAAACAAGGGCAAAATAGTTCGGAAAAGTAGATACGACGGAGACGTATCAACTCCCCCAAGCTTAAATCCTTGCTTGTCCTCAAGCAATTCAGTTGACAAACTAAAAGAGACAAAACAAAAACTTTTACGAACTTTGTTTGATCTTGTTGTTGTAACTATGTCTAACTCATAACCAGAGTTTCAGCAAGATCACAAGCAAACCACATAAGCAAATGACATCTAGGTCTCACGGTAAACTCATATCAATGGCATAATCAACTAGCGAGCAAATAATAATAAGTCTCAAACGTCAACACTTCAATCAAAACAATCATGAAGCAGTACGAACAGATGGTATATCGGTAGCTCTTTCTGAGACCGCAAAACATAAATGCAAAGCACCTTCCAAGACCAAGGGCTGACTAAACAGTGTAATTCATGGCAAAGAAGATCCAGTCACAGTCATACTCAATCACAGTTGAAATCAAAGCATAAAAATGACATAGGTGCTCTCTAATTGGTGCTTTTATAAGAGGAGGATGACTCAACGCGAACATAAATAGACAGGCCCTTCGCAGAGGGAAGCATTGATTTGCAGAGGTGCCAAAGCTCAAGCTTTTGAAAACAGAGATAATAATTTTGGGTGGCATGCTTTCATTGTCAATGCAATGACTAAGAGTTCTCACCATCTTCCACGCTACACATGCTATAGGCGGTTCCCAAACAAAAAAGTAAAGTTTTGACTCCCCCACCACCAATCAATCACACTCCACGACTAGCCGAATACTCGGGTGCCGTCCATACCAACATCAATCCTGGAGGAGTTTTGTTTGCAATTATCTTTTCGATTTGAGCATGGAACTGGGCATTCCAATTACCGGCCCCTTTCTTGTGGATGATAGTGAATAAACACATATCGAGGATAAGACGCCTTGCATGGAAGATACTGATAGCCCCCTGTCACCACATGAGCGGTTCGGGCATGCAAAATATATTATGTCTTGAAGGTTTAGAGAGTGGCACATGCAAATTTACTTGGAACGGCAGGTAGATATCGCATATAGGTAGGTATGGTGGACCCATATGGAACAACTTTGGGTTTATGGAAGTGGATGCACAAGCAGTATTCCTGCTTAATACAAGTGTAGGCTACCAAAAGACTGGGAAGCGACCAACTAGAGAGCGACAATAGTCATCAAAATGCATTGAGATTAACCAACATTGAGTGCAAGCATGAGTAGGACATAAATCATCGTGAACATGAATATCATAGAGGCTATGTTGATTTTGTTTCAACTACATGCATAAACATGCGCCAAGTCAAGCCACTTGAATCATTCAAAGGAGGATACCATCCTATCATACTACATCATAGTCATCTCAAAATTCATGTTGGCATCCAAGACAAACCATTATAAGCTCCTAGCTAATTAAGCATGGCATCAGAAACTATGATCTCTAAGTTGCCATTGCAAACATGTTTATCTCACAACAAAGCTGAATCTAGAATGATGAGCTAGTCATATTTACAAAAACAAAATAGATCGAGTTCATACCAGCTTTTCCAGGCTCAGTCACTTCATCATATATCGTCATTATTGCCTTTCACTTGCACGACCGAATGATGTGAACAATAATAAGAGTGCTCGTGCATTGGACTAAAGCTGGATTCTGCAGGCAAACACAAAGGAGAAGACAAAGTATTATGGCTCTTTAACATATAAACGGATATGCATGCGAGAGCCACTAAACATTGTAACCATGGTCTTCTACCTTGACCCAAACAAAAGGAAAACTATTTACACGGGAAAGCTCCCAACAAGCAAAATAAGAAAAAGAAAATATTTTTGTGTTTTCTCAAACTAGACAAACACACGAAAAGAAAACGAGAAAACGAAAATAAACTAGCATGGATGATACAGTGGCAAAGTGCAAACACCGACGAACAAAGTGAAAGCATAAGCAAGAATGTAAAGTCGGTGAGAAACATGTACTCCCCCAAGCTTAGGCTTTTGGCCTAAGTTTTTCTACTCCCAAGGAGGGAAATAACCAGCTCCAGGGTACTCCAGAGTGGACTGAGGATGCCACTGCTGTGTGAGCTCCTCTGGCTCCCACTGATAAACTGGCATCTGGTACTCGACTGGTGGCTCGGGCACGGGCACCTATGGTTGGGATAAGCCCCAATATGCGTAGATGTCCGAGGGCATAATAATGTACCTGCCTGCATGAAGATTGAACAAAGAAGGAGCAGGCAAAGTAATAGTCTCACGAGTACCCTGACAAAATACCAGGTTATAAATCATCCATCTATTTATATCTCTATCAAGAAAGTCATGGCGAACCATGCTATCATAATCTAGATATCTCTCGGGAAGAAGAATCTCCTCTTCCTCGTCCTGTCTAATAGGTATCTCAAAATGTCTGGCAATGCGAGTAGCATAGATACCTCCATAGACAACGCCTTTAGAACAGTTCGTGTTCACCTGTTGAGCTACTATAGCGCGCAAGCTATAAGTTTATCATTATAAAGGGCTTCGCGCAAGACCGCAAGATCTGGGGAGCTAAGGGATCCAGCTTTCCCATGGCCAATCAAACATTTTCCCATGAATAATGAGAAGTACCGAAGCACGGGAAAATGTATGCTAGCAGCTCTAGCGCAAGACACTCCTCTCTCCTCTCCTACAACAATTGTATCTATGAAAGCCTCCAAGTCCCGTGGACGAGATTCATGAATATCCCCAACAAAAGGCAATTTGCAAAGATTGCGAAAATCCTGGAGTGACATGCGCTGAGGGATATCATATAATTTGAACTCAACAATAGGAGGATTCTTCCTTGGATAGAAGTTAAAGCTTTGCACGAAGATATTAGTGAGGAGGAGGTATTGCGGACACTTATCTTCAACGAAGGCGGTAAGGCCTGCCTTCTCCACCAAGTAATAAAAGTCCTCATGAAGTCCGGTGGCGCGTAAGAACACATCGCTTGGCCACTCGCATGCTCGAACTTCTGCAACTCGGGGGACCGGATACTTGGGCTTCTTCTTCTCACTTCCATCATCCTTGGGGTCACGGCTTGAAGAGTCTCTTAAAAACCTCCTCATATTTTCCCTTTTCTATCTCTGAAAATTTCTGAAGTTTTAGTGACTATAAGGAAAAGCGAATAAGGCCCAACGGAACTTGTAGCAAGTACTCCCACAAGTGCCTAGAAGCCATATTACGCTTCAAAACTACTTGGGACCAGCTAAAATTAGCATGCAAAGCTCAAGAACATGGTCACCAAGGCAGCAAAAATACGCAATGTATAAGGCACTAGAGCAAAAACTAATTGGACCAATGGAGGAGTCACTTACCAAGGAGTAATTTCCCCAAAACAGTTTGGTGAATGGTGCTTTGCACAAGGAGATCGAAAATCCCAGCAAGAAGAGCACGAACACGGGTTTGAGCTGCGAAACGATTTTTTCTGGAGGTAGGAGAAGCAGATGGGAGCTATAATGAGTGGAGGGGGTGCACGTGGGCCCCACAAGCCTGGGTGGCGCGGCCAGGGGGGTGCCCGCGCCTCCAGGGCTTGTGGCCCACTGGTGCAGCCCCCACACTAGCTCTTCGTCTCACTATTTTTCAAAAATTCCAGAAACAATCATACTTGATTTTCACGGCATTCGGAGAACTTTTATTTTCGGGGTACTTTTCCACGGGACGCTAAAACAGAAAACAGGGAAAACTAAACTAAATCTATCATTTTCTTCTAAGCAACCGAAGGTGAAAGCTTGGAACAGAGGTTTGTGACTCCTCGATTCATCCATCTCATGGTCATCGAAAGAAATCCGTCAATGAATTTGTCACGCCCAAGATGCGATCCTATCCTCAATTTGGCATGAGGGCCTCGTCAGGGATAGAAGCACATCTCGTCGTTTTGCAAGAATGGATATCTTTACAAGTACATGTACTCAAAAGATGAGATATATAAAGAATTGGCTTACACTCGCCACAAGCTACATCAGAGTCATATCAGTACAATACTTAACATCATGAAGAAGAGCAGGGTTCGACTACGGACGAAAACAAACGAGAAAAGAAGAACGGCGTCCATCCTTGCTATCCCAGGTTGCCGGCCTGGAACCCATCCTAGATCGATGAAGAAGAAGAAGAAGCAACTCCAAAGAAACAATCAACGCGCTCGCCTCAAGTAACCTTTACATGTACCTGCAACTGGTGTAGTAGTAATGTGTGAGCCACATGGGGACTCAGCAATCTCATTTCCAAAGATATCAAGACTAGAAAAGCTTAACGGGTGAGATATGGTTAAGTGGTGAGGCTGCAGCAAGCGGCTAAGCAATATATGAGGTGACTAACTTACGAGTATGTAACGACCAAGATACCGTTCTTTCCGATCCGGGGGTCGAGGCCCCCGAATAGGAAAGAAGCGCATCTAAGTGTTTCGCAAGCAAGTAACATAGCACAAATAATAATACAAGTAGACAATTCGGGATTCAACTGTCTTCTTATTAATAACTCAGAGTACATCACAGATACAATCAAGGTGGTTCCGCTACGGACTACAAAACATGGAAATGCTATGCTACCCTGCCTGCAGGCCCACGATCACGACCATGCCTCAGTCCTCTGGATAGTTCACGTAGAGGCGGCCCGTCTCCTCGTCGTACTGCCACGCCAGCTGCGTGCCGTCGGGATCATCTGTCTCTGGGGTACCTGTACCTGCTCGGAGTTTCGGAGGAATCCATGATCCACGGGGACTCAGCAATCTAAGACCTTGGTGCCAGAACTAGTCATGTCATTGGGTAGGGTAAGGGTGAAGTGTATCAGGCTGCAGCATCCTAAGCTGATTAAGTGGCTAACTTACGCGAAGTAATTGTGAAGGTAGTCTACACTAGCGGTCGGAACTACTTGATCAGTAAGTGATCCTGAACACCTACCTACGGCATTCATAACCCCACCGTGTTCCCGATCGAAGAGAGATTTTCGAAGGGACAGTCACGGTTACACACACAGTTGGCAATTTTATTAGCTTATGTTTAAGTTCTCTAATACCGGATGTTAACAAAATATTCCAAGTTGCCACATAACCGCGGGCACGACTTTTCGAAAGATTAAACCCTGCAGGGGTGCTCCAACTAGTCCATCACAAACGAACACAGGCCGCAAAGGCATCCTCTATCACGAATCTCGTGATCTCGTCGGATTCCTTAAAGGAAAACCTCAACTCTGGGGGAAACCAAAGCTTCACTGGGATTCCTATACGCAAGATATACCACTAAGGTAAGACAAGGCTAGCAGGACCTCCCGACGTGTCGACGACCCTGATAAGAGCCGCGTATCTTAGTCTCAGGACACGCCGGATGCGCGATGGTTACCACGCCAAAACACCGAGTTGCCCCTTGGGAGCGTAATAAGCTGCTCTGGGTTGGACCAACACTCATGAGGAGCACTGGCCCGGGTTGTTGATTAAAATCCTCGGGGTAGCTATTCCCTATGCAATTTATTATTAAGTGATTAGCATGTTAACACCAAAGTTGGGTCCTGCCGGACAAGCCTTAGCACTACGCGATTTATCAAGGGGGTCCCCATAACAACCCCGAACGTGTTAGGAGCGATCATTATGGAATCAAACACCGGTAACCGGTAACTGCGACGGCAATAACGGAACAAAGCACCCAGCAAAAGGCTAGGCCTCCCGTCATTTACCAAGTATATATGTGCATTAATTAAATAACAGAATATAAGATAGTGATATCAAGCTCATGTTATCACATGAGTCAAAGCACCTGCATCTAGCAAAGCTATCATTAGTAGCTGAGCAAAACCTACTTAGCCATACAAGTTTTGCTAGGAAGGGGAACGGTGTTTGGGCTCATGGCATATCAAGAGGCAATTTAATTCAGTGGTAGGCAGCGAGCAATATGACATGGAAACAAAACTAGCATAACAAGTCTAGAGATGGAATCAAGGTCATATCATCTTGCTTGTGATATCCTCAGCTTGGAATGGTTCTGGTTCATCCTGCACGTACTCTCCTGACTCCACGTATCCGTTCTCCAATCCCGGTGCTACCCAACATGAGAATAACACCCAATGAACAGCAGCACCACAAGATGCAACAATCACATGATGCATGAGATGAAAATTGAGCATGCACCACTATCTCTATCTCTAGCACAAGCAAATAAGACTACTGCAAGCTTCTGGACAGAACTGTACACTAAGCTATTTTGACATGCATGAGGATAGCATGAACAGATGCGGCTCGTGAAAACAATGCAAAACCATATAAAGAATATTTCAAACGGAGCTACGGATCAACGGGAATCAACGAAAACAAGATATGAAGCTCTACGTGGAAGAATCAACACCACACTCACAATTGGCACAAATCTGGGATTCCCAGGTTGCCAAGACATGTATCATTCCAACATGAATGGAATGGAGCAAGGAAGAATACCACAACATCCCCTAAGCTCACACAATGATCAAAATGACAAAACTACATAATCTACTGGAGCTTCTGTCTTTGTACTGAAGCTTTTTGACAGCAACCAAAACACAACCTACTGGACTCCAAATGATTTGCAATTTGACAGGGAGCTTCACAAACCTATCAGGTCCAAAATCCTAGCACTGAGCTAAGGCTAGTTCTCAACACAATGACCAGCACATCCTCGTCTATAGGAGAAGAAAATGTTTCCAGAATCTCAGACTTAGTGAAATTCCAGATTCCACTAAGCTGGACCTTTTCAGCCACATGCCCGCTTTGTCTAGGCATAGTTTGCACACAAATAGAACCAAGTGATAAATGACACCACTATGATGTAGAGAAAAACTCCTACTATTACCACACAAAAGCTCATGTCCTTGGGCTCCACCTATTCCATGGAATCAAGGAGCAAACTTGCACCAAATCTGAATATGTCAACTCCACAAAGTATCCTAATGGCAAAACTAACTTCACCACTGGATTCCTTGGGAGATTCTAACCCAAAATCATATATAATATGTGGGCACTTACTTGGAACAAGTGGTCACAAATTTAAGGAAGAGGAAACTACTCCAAATCATGCCTAGTAATTAGTGCATCATTTCATGTAGTTCCTACTAAGACAACAACTACAAAGGTTGAGTTCATGTGCACAATGACAAAGTGATATGGGGGTTTGAACCCCATGTTTGTGTCATTCACATCAACTTCACAACCACTTCTACCAAGCTATCCACACATACAAATCACCATGCCCTCTCACATATGGTCATGTGAAGGTGCAAAGCTTGCTTGCAAAGGTGGCATGCTTCTCACACACACATCTACTCCACATCACCCACAAGCACATCATTATCTAGATCAAAACATATACCTAAACATGTTATCATAGCAATCATCACTAGAACAAGCTCACACACACAAGGTATATGTGGTGAGGGGGAGACCCTCCACACACACATACAAACTCCTCTAAAACTTATAAGATCACTACACAAGAAAAATGGGCAGCACACATGATCAAGCTAGACTTGCATTCCTACTAACATAAAACAACCTACACAACTCTACTCAAAGCAACTACATACACACACAAAGTATCAACACCATGTATGCCCACATAAACACACATACACCACACCACCTATGTTGCCATCAACAAAATAAGTGTTAGACAGGAAAGAAAAAGAAGATGCACACCCCCATGTCTATTATTTAGTCACAAGGTGTAGCAAGCATATAGCAAGGCAAAAAAATAACAGAAAGAAAGGAAAATTAAAAGGGCAGGCCTGGGTTTCGAACCCCAGTGCCCCTGGTACTACCCTGTGGTGCAAACTACCCTGCTACCATGCACAAGCTCGACAGGGAAGGTTAGCTAAGCAGGTAAAATTGCACTGCTGCTGTAATCGCTACTTTTAGGATAAAATGCAAAAAAAGGGGGAGGTGTATCCCCTGGGAATCGAACCCACAACAAATACTAGCTGCTACCACTGCGCTACGATATGGACGACTGACATAACAGGGATCTGTAACAAGGTAACTAGCACATGATCCATACCCTGCTCTACACCAACAAGTCGGCGACAGAGAGATCGCCGGTGTTGGTCTCTCTCTACAGCTCAACGTCGACGAGGGGAACCAACCTAGCCTCGGCGCTGCTACCACGAGGGGAGAGGAAGCCCCTCTCTTGCACCCATGCAACCGAACGCATGTAATAGAACAACATGATGCACTGGACCGATCTACCTCTCGGAGCAGAGAAACTCCGGCGAACTACAAGCGATACTAGCGAGGAGGAAGGATAGAGGAGAGATGCCTCACCTTGGGATGGAAGGGAATATGCCACCCCGCTCGAAGGAGTAGCCGGAGGGGAAGAAGACATGCCGGGTCACTGCTGCCGACGGAGTAGAGGAAGACGACGGAGAACTCCGGGGCCGAGGCGATGGCGAGCCCCTGGTCGTCGTTGTGCTCGCTCCTCGACCTCAAAGACGGCGGGAATGGGGTGCGGGGAGCCTCCCCGAGCTCCTGGACATGGCGGCGGCGCCGGACGCCGACGGGAACGGGGGAAGACGCCGGCGAGGCTTCCCTACTCTCTGTGATCTGAAGGGTGCAGAAGCTTACCTGCGGGGAAGGAAGAAGAGAGGGAGATGGAGAGAGGTGGCGGCGGCAGATGGGGAACGAGGAAACCCTAGGGAGGGAGAGGGCACGGCCGTCCACTTATATGAGGGGGGACCTCGACGGTTGTGCCCTCACGGCGTAGCTCGTGCTCTCTTTGGTGATGGAGACGGAAATAGGCAGAGAGGGGAAACGCCGACAGGGAGGACGAGGGCACACGCTTGGGCTGCCAGCGCACCCGGGAGGGGAATTGGGCCAAGCTGCGCGGGAGTGAGCCCACCAGTGTGCCACTTAGTTGTAAAATAATTCCCTGGTGCTTTTCTTTTTAACAGAAAGTACCAGAGAAGAAAGAATTGCACAAGGGAATCTACAAGAGCAAAAAATAAGGCTAGCACATCCCTGGTCATGAAAATTCATGACCTATTTGAATAAAATGCAACATGAATATATGGGGCAAATTAATATTTAGAAAACAGCCATTGTTTGACCTGTTTTGTAATTATTTGCACCTCTTGAACCCCTCCTTAAAACAGCATCTATACACTACAAATCCACCACAAACAAGAGCTAAAACAGGAACTTTTTAAAAACAGAAAAGGAAGAAGTGAATCTTGACATAGGAGGAATAGAGAGAGGGGTGAAGATGATTTGAAACCTAAGCATTCTCATGGTATCCTACTAGCACAAGCAACCTAGTAGAGTTGCACCACACCACACATATGTCCACAAGATCACAAACACCACATGAAAGCATAAGACCACAATGCAACATCACAAGACATGGGCATGAAATGTTATGTTATGCATGAATGCAAGGGACGGAAAAGTTAAGGGACATCACATGGAATCATGGCATTAATCTCTCTCATAGCATTGACATGGTGGTCCCACATGGAAGGTTCCATATAGGGAAGGCTTTACACTTGGGGCACTACAAACTCTCCCACACTACAAAGAAGATCTCGTCCTCGAGATCTAAGACTGAAAGAAATCGGGAAATTCGGAACAGAGGTGATCCTCGCGTTCCCACGTAGCCTCTTTATCGGAATGGTGAGACCATTGCACTTTGAGAAATTTGACAGTCTTGTTACGGGTCTTGCGCTCAGTCGCCTCGAGAACCGCAACTAGATGCTCACGATAAGAAAGGTCAGGCTAAAGGTCAATATCTTGAAGGTGCACAGTGCGCTCGGGGGTCTTGAAACACCTCCGAAGCTGAGAAACATGGAACACATCATGGACATTTGCAAAGGTTGACGGAAGCTCGAGATGGTACGCAAGGTCGCCCCTCTTGCCAACCACTGTGAATGGACCAACAAAACGAGGCGCAAGCTTGCCTTTGATGGCAAAACGCTGCATACCCTTCATAGGCGACACCTTGAGATAGACAAAGTCATCAAGCTCATAAGACATGTCATGGTGCTTGCTATCGTAATAGCTCTTCTGACGGGACTGAGCTGCTCTGAGGTTGTCGCGAATGATCCGACACATCTCCTCAGCTTCTTCTATCATATCATTGCCAAGGATCTGACGCTCGCCTGTCTGGGACTAGTTGAGCGGAGTACGACACTTCCTGCCATAGAGAATTTCGAACGGAGCCTTGCCTGAACTAGCTTGATAACTGTTGTTATACGAGAACTCCGCGAAAGGCAGACAATCTTCCCACTTCATGCCAAAAGAGATAACACAGGCTCTCAACATATCCTCAAGAACTTGATTCACTCTCTCCACTTGACCACTAGTCTGAGGATGGAACGCTGGGCTGAAGCGGATCTTCGTGCCCATAGCAGACTGAAAGGAGTCCCAGAACTTGGAAGTGAAGATACTTCCGCGATCTGACGAGATCATCATAGGTACGCCATGCAAAGAGACAATCCTGGAGGTGTACAACTCTGCCAACTGAGCTGCTGAAATGGACTCCTTGACTGGAAGGAAATGAGCCACCTTACTCAATTTGTCGATGACGACGAAGATAGCATCATTGCCCTTCTTGGACTTCGGAAACCCGGTGACGAAGTCCATCTCAATGTGATCAAACTTCCACTCAGGAATCGGCAAAGGCTGCAAGAGGCCCGCTGGTCTTTGATGTTCTGCTTTCACCCTTCGACATACATCACACTCGTTTAAGAATTGTGCAATTTCACGTTTCATACGAGTCCACCAGAATGTCTGCTTCAAATCATGGTACATTTTGGAGCTTCCAGGATGAATAGAGAGCAGAGAGTTATGAGCTTCCTCCATGATCACCTTCTTGAGATCACCTTTCGGGACGACAAGGCGATCCTCGAAAAACAATGTGTCCCTGGCATCAACAGTGAAACACTTATACTTGGGGAGACTCTTTCCCGCGCCAATCTTGACCTTTTTCACCATAGCGTCAAGTAGCTGAGCTGCTCTGACCTGATCTTCCAAGGTAGGAGAGATCTGAAGGTTCGCAAGAAAACCCTGAGGAACTAGCTGAAGATTAAGCTTCCTGAAAGACTCAGAAAGACCCGGCTGGAGAGGTTGCAGAATCAGACTGTTGCAATATGCCTTCCTGCTCAATGCATCTGCCACAACATTTGCCTTGCCTGGCGTGTACTCAACACTCGGATTAAAATCCTGGAGCATTTCCACCCAACGTGTTTGCCGAAGATTCAAGTTAGGCTGAGTGAAGATATACTTGAGGCTCTTGTGATCGGTGAAAACTTCAACCTTACGTTCCAACAAGAGATGTCCCCAAGTCATCAAGGCGTGCACAACAGCTGCTAGCTCGAGATCGTGCACATGATAGTTCTTCTCCGCAGGCTTCAGCTGCCTGGAGGTATAAGCAACCACCTTCCTATCTTGCATCAAGACTGCATCGAGACCCTGGAGAGAAGCATCGCAAAAGACCTGGTACGGCTTGGAATCATCTGGAGGGGCCAATACCGGAGTGGAGATAAGCTTCTGTTTGAGTGTATCGAAAGCCAGTTGACACTCTGGAGACCAAACATACTTGACACCCTTCTGAAGAAGACTAGAGAGCGGCTTGGCGATTTTGGAGAAGTTCTCAACAAATCTTTTGCAATATCCGGCAAGCCCGAGAAAGCTTCGAAGCTGCTTCACATTCTGCGGATGTTCCCATTCAACAATGGCTTGAACCTTGGACGAGTCAACCTTAATGCCCTCGGCAGAGATAATATGCCCAAGATAAACCACTTCTTTCAGCCAGAACTCGCACTTGGAAAACTTGGCATACAGCTTGTATTCTCTCAGTTTATCAAGCACCAACCTGAGATGTCTCTCATGTTCTTCTTCATCCTCAGAAAAGATCAGAATGTCGTCGAGATAGAGAAAGACAAATTCATTCTTGTAAGGAGAGAAAATATAGTTCATCAATCGACAAAAAGTCGGAGGAGCATTAGCCAGACCAAAAGACATGACCATATACTCATACGAGCCAAAACTAGTCCTGAATGCCGTCTTCGGAATGTCTTCCTCGCGAATGCGAATCTGATGATAGCCCATTCTGAGATCAAGCTTGGAGAATACTTTAGCACCTTTCAACTGTTCGAACAACTCGGATATGTTCGGAAGTGGATATTTGTTCTTGATTGTCTTCTTGTTCAATGGACGGTAATCGACACACAGCCGGTCCGAGCCATCCTTCTTCTTGACAAATAGAACACCACATCCCCACGGAGACGAGCTTGGTCTGATCAAACCCAAACGCTCCTGCTCATCGAGTTGCCTCTTGAGTTCCTTCAATTCTTCTGGACCCAGCTTGTACGGCCGTTTACACACTAGCTCTGTGTCTGGCTCAAGCTCAATGACAAACTCAATTCACGTTGCGGAGGCATGCCTGGCAGCTCTTCAGGAAACACATCTTGATATTCGCAGACTACTGGAACTTGCTCAATAGGATTGATCTCACCCTTTTCATTCAAGGAGAACAACCGGATTGTATCATCGCGCGCCGCGAATATAATCACATCCTCCGAAGAGTGGGTAAGCTTCACTTCTTTAGCTTCACAATCAATTGACGCCTTGTTCATGGCGAACCAGTCCATACCAAGGATCAAATAAATGTCGGAATTTCCCACGACAATAGGAGACGCCAGAAAAGAATAACTGCCTATCTTGACAGAAGCAACCGGAACCCTCATGTACGAACTCATGCGCATGCCCGGAGAAACCACACGCAAGGGACTATCCAAATGAATTGCAGGAATATCATGCTTAGCTAAGAAAGGCTTGGAGATGAAACAATGCGAAGCACCAGAATCAAATAACACTTTAGCAGGAATATCGTTGACGAGGAGGTTACCCATGATTACATCAGAGGAGTTGTCTGCTTCAGCTGCATTCACCATGTTGACTCGAGCTGATCTGGGGTTGAATTTGACAAGAGCGTTGCTTCGAGGTTTGCCTGGAGGAGGAGGCGGCAGTCGGAGCTGAGAAGTACATTTGTTGGCATAGTGACCCTTCTGCCCACATTTGTGACAAGTGACATCTGTTGGCTGACGGAACTGAGTCTGAGGAGGCCCTTGCTTCCGATGCTGGTATCTCTGCTGGAAGCCAGGGTTGGGTGGGTGGGAAGAACCACGACCACCTGAGTGCTTCAGCTGCTGTGAGTGCCGAGGAGGAGGAGGAGAAACCCAAAACCTCTATTGCTTCTGAACCACCTCAGTCGAGGAAGAGCTGGAATCTCTGAAGCGCTTATTGCAGTTTTCCACCCTGAGTAAGGTTGCCTCTGCCCTGAGGGCTAGGTTGTAGAACTTGTCAAACTCCTCAGGATCGTGCAAAGCAAGAGCCAACTGCAAATCCTCCTTTAAGCCACCCCTGAACTGGTAGATCTTGCTCTTCTGATCCGGAACATCCTGCAGCGCGTAACGAGCCATCTCATGGAACTCGACATTGTACTTGTACACAGAATTGCTGCCCTGCTTCAAACGCCTGAACTTCTCACGCATCTCGTCAACAAAACTGGAAGGGGTGTAGTGGGATCTGAAGTCACGACAAAACTCGTCCCAAGACATCACCCTGTCACCTCTGGAGTCCTTAAGCTGCTGCCACCAAATAGAAGCCTAACCCTTCAACTGAAATGTAGCAAACTTGACATAGTCCTCCGGACGCACATTGCTACACTCGAAATGCTTGTTCATATCACGGATCCAATCTTCCGCATCAAACGTCTAGTCGCCAGAAGTGAACGTCTTAGGCTGGTTTGAAAGGAACTGACTCAGACTGGCGAAGTGATTGCCACCCTGCTGAAAATTGCCCTGCTGATGATTGGCTCTCTCCTGGATCAACTGCAACAGCATCTGAGTGTTTGCATTAGTAGCTGCCATCATTGCCTGCCAGGCCTCTGCAGGAGGAGGCGGCGGCGGCGGAGGAGGAGGAGGTGGAGGCGGCATATCCTAACGCGCTGGGGTCTGACGAGTCGGTGGAGCCATCCTGAAGACGGACAACATATTAGTCCACAGAATAATGAAGATATTGCTGAATCAAAAGACAGAATATTTGAATAGAATTTAGCATTGCACTCGAACAACATAGCAAGAGTGCATCCTCAAAGTAACAGATGACAAAATTCCGATAAGGACCACTGCAAACAAGTGTGAGCTAGAACTGCTCGGAACAAACATATGACCGAGATTTCCCAAACCTCAATCAAGCGTCTGTAGGAAGATAGTCCTATAAGATACTACTAGATACCCCACCTATGAATTCCCGAAATAACTGGTCATGCAACCAGGTACACGGATACAAGGAGTATTTCACACAACTCCTAAACTAACCCGTCACCTGTATCACATCCTTCAACACACAACCAGCATCTCAGACCTTCATCTACAACAAATCCTCGTGATCACAACGATACCAAGTGTGGTAATACCCCCGAACAATCTACACCAGTACTGGGGACATCGGGGTTATCTCACCACTACCCGTATTGAAGCAATAACGAACACCCTCCATTCTTAGATACTCAGAAATCTGAATGATGGCGATGTGCGTGATAATCCCTGGAGCTCAACTCCCCTGATACTTAGAGCAGATAGGAGGCACCAGTGAAGGATTCCGTCACATCGAAATCATATAGATTTCACAAATACCCGCGTGATCCTAAAAAAAATTTGAGCGAGAAAAGGAGTAGAGTTAAAGATTTCCTAAGACGGGAACCTCACCAGAGCATAGAAGAGGAGAAAAAAGAATCCTACTCTCCGATATAACTAAGACTCAAATCATTTTCTAGACTCGACTCGGCCAAGTACGATCACACAAAGGCTCCTATGGTCGTAAGGCTCTGATTACCAACTTGTAACGACCAAGATGCGGTTCTTTCCGATCTGGGGGTCGAGGCCCCCGAATAGGAAAGAAGCGCATCTAAGCGTTTCGCAAGCAAGTAACATAGCACAAATAATAATACAAGTAGACAATTCAGGATTCAACTGTCTTCTTATTAATAACTCAGAGTACATCACAGATACAATCAAGGTAGTTCCGCTACAGACTACAAAACATGGAAATGCTATGCTACCCTGCCTGCAGGCCCACGATCAGGACCACGCCTCAGTCCTCTGGATAGTTCACGTAGAGGCGGTCCGTCTCCTCGTCATACTGCCACGCCAGCTGCGTACCGTCGGGATCATCTGTCTCTGGGGTACCTGTACCTGCTGGGAGTTTCGGAGGAATCCATGAGCCACGGGGACTCAGCAATCTAAGACCTTGGTGCCAGAACTAGTCATGTCATTGGGTAGGGTAAGGGTGAAGTGTATCAGGCCGCAGCATCCTAAGCTGATTAAGTGGCTAACTTACGCGAAGTAATTGTGAAGGTGGTCTATACTAGCGGTCGGAACTACTTGATCAGTAAGTGATCCTGAACACCTACCTACGGCATTCATAACCCCACCGTGTTCCCGATCGAAGAGAGATTTTCGAAGGGACAGTCACGGTTAGGCACACATTTGGCAATTTTATTAGCTTATGTTTAAGTTCTCTAATACCGGATGTTAACAAAATATTCCAAGTTGCCACATAACCGCGGGCACGGCTTTCCGAAAGATTAAACCCTGCAGGGGTGCTCCAACTAGTCCATCACAAACGAACACAGGTCGCAAAGGCATCCTCTATCACAAATCTCGTGATCTCGTCGGATTCCTTAGAGGAAAACCTCAACTCTGGGGGAAACCAAAGCTTCACTGGGATTCCTATATGCAAGATATACCGCTAAGGTAAGACAAGGCTAGCAGGATCTCCCGACGTGTCGATGACCCTGATAAGAGCCGCGTATCTCAGTCTCAGGAGGTTACCACGCCAAAACACCGAGTTTCCCCGGGGAGCATAATAACCTGCTCTGGGTTGGACCAACACTCATGAGGAGCACTGGCCCGGGTTGTTGATTAAAATCCTCGGGGTAGCTATTCCCTATGCAGTTTATTATTAAGTGATTAGCAAGTTAACACCAAAGTTGGGTCCTGTCGGACAAGCCTTAGCACTACGCGATTTATCAAGGGGGTCCCCATAACAACCCCGAACGTGTTAGGAGTGATCATTATGGAATCAAACACCGGTAACCGGTAACTACGGCGGCAATAACGGAACAAAGCACCCGGTAAAAGGCTAGGCCTCCCGTCATTTACCAAGTATATAGGTGCATTAATTAAATAACAGAATATAAGATAGTGATATCAAGCTCATGTTATCACATGAGTCAAAGCACCTGCATCTAGCAACGCTATCGTTAGTAGTTGAGCAAAGCCTACTTAGACATACAAGTTTTGCTAGGAAGGGGAATGGTGTTTGGGATCATGGCATATCAAGAGGCAATTTAATTCAGTGGTAGGCAGCGAGCAATATGACATGGAAATGAAACTAGCATAACAAGTCTAGAGATGGAATCAAGGTCATATCATCTTGCTTGTGATATCCTCAGCTTGGAATGGTTCTGGTTCGTCCTGCACGTACTCTCCTGACTCCACGTATTTGTTCTCCGATCCCGGTGCTACCCAACATGATAATAACACCCAATGAATAGCAGCACCACAAGATGCAACAATCACATGATGCATGAGATGAAAATTGAGCATGCACCACTATCTCTATCTCTAGCACAAGCAAATAAGACTACTGCAAGCTTCTGGACAGAACTATACACTAAGCTATTTTGACATGCATGAGGATAGCATGAACAGATGTGTCTCGTGAAAACGATGCAAAACCATATAAAGAACATTGCAAACGGAGCTACGGATCAACGGGAATCAACGAAAACAAGATATGGAGCTCTACGTGGAAGAATCAACACCACACTCACAATTGGCACAAATCTAGGATTCCCAGGTTGCCAAGACATGTATCATTCCAACATGAATGGAATGGAGCAAGGAAGAATACCACAACATCCCCTAAGCTCACACAATGATCAAAATGACAAAACTACATAATCCGCCATAATCTGCATCTTAGCTCTTTGGGAGCTACATGCAACATAGCTACAGGCCTCCAAACATGACAAATAATATATGTGGCTGTAGCCCACCAAGAACACTACAAGCACCAGCAAGAATCACAAGAAAAGGAACTAAACTCTAGAAGATACAAGGACACATACTTTCCCAAAACCATCAGCTCTCAGGGACTTTGTGAAAATTCCTGCACCTGAGTTTCTGTCTTTGTACTGAAACTTTTACAGCCACCAAAACACAACCTACTTGACTCCAAATGATTTGAAATTTGATAGGGAGCTTCACAAACCTATCAGGTCCAAAATCCTAGCACTGAGCTAAGGCTAGTTCTCAACACAATGACCAGCACATCCTCATCTTTAGGAGAAGAAAATGTTTCCAGAATCTCAGACTTAGTGAAATTCCAGATTCCACTAAGCTGGACCTTTTCAGCCACATGCCCGCTTTGTCTTGGCATAGTTTGCACACAAATAGCACCAAGTGATAAATGACACCACTATGATGTAGAGCAAAACTCCTACTACTACCACACAAAAGCTCATGTCCTTGGGCTCCACCTATTCCATGGAATCAAGGAGCAAACTTGCAACAAATCTGAATATGTCAACTCCACAAAGTATCCTAATGGAAAAACTAACTTCACCACTGGATTCCTTGGGAGATTCTACCCCAAAATCATATATAATATGTGGGCACTTACTTGGAACAAGTGGCCACAAATTTAACGAAGAGGAAACTACTCCAAATCATGCCTAGTAATTAGTGCATCATTTCATGTAGTTCCTACTAAGACAACAACTACAAAGGTTGAGTTCATGTGCACAATGACAAAGTGATATGGGGGTTTGAACCCCATGTTTGTGTCATGCACATCAACTTCACAACCACTTCTACCAAGCTATCCACACATACAAATCACCATGCCCTCTCACATATGGTCATGTGAAGGTGCAAAGCTTGCTTGCAAAGGTGGGATGCTTCTCACACACACATCTACTCCACATCACCCACAAGCACATCATGCTCTAGATCAAAACACATAACTACACATGTTATCATAGCAATCATCACTAGAACAAGCTCACACACACAAGGTATATGTGGTGAGGGGGAGACCCTCCACACACACATACAAACTCCTCTAAAACTTATAAGATCACTACACAAGAAAAATGGGCAGCACACATGATCAAGCTAGACTTGCATTCCTACTAACATAAAACAACCTACACAACTCTACTCAAAGCAACTACATACACACACAAAGTATCAACACCATGTATGCCCACATAAACACACATACACCACACCACCTATGTTGCCATCAACAAAATAAGTGTTAGACAGGAAAGAAAAAGAAGATGCACACCCCCATGTCTATTATTTAGTCACAAGGTGTAGCAAGCATATAGCAAGGCAAAAAAATAACAGAAAGAAAGGAAAATTAAAAGGGCAGGCCTGGGTTTCGAACCCCAGTGCCCCTGGTACTACCCTGTGGTGCAAACTACCCTGCTACCATGCACAAGCTCGACAGGGAAGGTTAGCTAAGCAGGTAAAATTGCACTGCTGCTGTAATCGCTACTTTTAGGATAAAATGCAAAAAAAGGGGGAGGTGTATCCCCTGGGAATCGAACCCACAACAAATACTAGCTGCTACCACTGCGCTACGATATGGACGACTGACATAACAGGGATCTGTAACAAGGTAACTAGCACATGATCCATACCCTGCTCTACACCAACAAGTCGGCGACAGAGAGATCGCCGGTGTTGGTCTCTCTCTACAGCTCAACGTCGACGAGGGGAACCAACCTAGCCTCGGCGCTGCTACCACGAGGGGAGAGGAAGCCCCTCTCTTGCACCCATGCAACCGAACGCATGTAATAGAACAACATGATGCACTGGACCGATCTACCTCTCGGAGCAGAGAAACTCCGGCGAACTACAAGCGATACTAGCGAGGAGGAAGGATAGAGGAGAGATGCCTCACCTTGGGATGGAAGGGAATATGCCACCCCGCTCGAAGGAGTAGCCGGAGGGGAAGAAGACATGCCGGGTCACTGCTGCCGACGGAGTAGAGGAAGACGACGGAGAACTCCGGGGCCGAGGCGATGGCGAGCCCCTGGCCGTCGTTGTGCTCGCTCCTCGACCTCAAAGACGGCGGGAATGGGGTGCGGGGAGCCTCCCCGAGCTCCTGGACATGGCGGCGGCGCCGGACGCCGACGGGAACGGGGGAAGACGCCGGCGAGGCTTCCCTACTCTCTGTGATCTGAAGGGTGCAGAAGCTTACCTGCGGGGAAGGAAGAAGAGAGGGAGATGGAGAGAGGTGGCGGCGGCAGATGGGGAACGAGGAAACCCTAGGGAGGGAGAGGGCACGGCCGTCCACTTATATGAGGGGGGACCTCGACGGTTGTGCCCTCACGGCGTAGCTCGTGCTCTCTTTGGTGATGGAGACGGAAATAGGCAGAGAGGGGAAACGCCGACAGGGAGGACGAGGGCACACGCTTGGGCTGCCAGCGCACCCGGGAGGGGAATTGGGCCAAGCTGCGCGGGAGTGAGCCCACCAGTGTGCCACTTAGTTGTAAAATAATTCCCTGGTGCTTTTCTTTTTAACAGAAAGTACCAGAGAAGAAAGAATTGCACAAGGGAATCTACAAGAGCAAAAAATAAGGCTAGCACATCCCTGGTCATGAAAATTCATGACCTATTTGAATAAAATGCAACATGAATATATGGGGCAAATTAATATTTAGAAAACAGCCATTGTTTGACCTGTTTTGTAATTATTTGCACCTCTTGAACCCCTCCTTAAAACAGCATCTATACACTACAAATCCACCACAAACAAGAGCTAAAACAGGAACTTTTTAAAAACAGAAAAGGAAGAAGTGAATCTTGACATAGGAGGAATAGAGAGAGGGGTGAAGATGATTTGAAACCTAAGCATTCTCATGGTATCCTACTAGCACAAGCAACCTAGTAGAGTTGCACCACACCACACATATGTCCACAAGATCACAAACACCACATGAAAGCATAAGACCACAATGCAACATCACAAGACATGGGCATGAAATGTTATGTTATGCATGAATGCAAGGGACGGAAAAGTTAAGGGACATCACATGGAATCATGGCATTAATCTCTCTCATAGCATTGACATGGTGGTCCCACATGGAAGGTTCCATATAGGGAAGGCTTTACACTTGGGGCACTACAAACTCTCCCACACTACAAAGAAGATCTCGTCCTCGAGATCTAAGACTGAAAGAAATCGGGAAATTCGGAACAGAGGTGATCCTCGCGTTCCCACGTAGCCTCTTTATCGGAATGGTGAGACCATTGCACTTTGAGAAATTTGACAGTCTTGTTACGGGTCTTGCGCTCAGTCGCCTCGAGAACCGCAACTAGATGCTCACGATAAGAAAGGTCAGGCTAAAGGTCAATATCTTGAAGGTGCACAGTGCGCTCGGGGGTCTTGAAACACCTCCGAAGCTGAGAAACATGGAACACATCATGGACATTTGCAAAGGTTGACGGAAGCTCGAGATGGTACGCAAGGTCGCCCCTCTTGCCAACCACTGTGAATGGACCAACAAAACGAGGCGCAAGCTTGCCTTTGATGGCAAAACGCTGCATACCCTTCATAGGCGACACCTTGAGATAGACAAAGTCATCAAGCTCATAAGACATGTCATGGTGCTTGCTATCGTAATAGCTCTTCTAACGGGACTGAGCTGCTCTGAGGTTGTCGCGAATGATCCGACACATCTCCTCAGCTTCTTCTATCATATCATTGCCAAGGATCTGACGCTCGCCTGTCTGGGACCAGTTGAGCGGAGTACGACACTTCCTGCCATAGAGAATTTCGAACGGAGCCTTGCCTGAACTAGCTTGATAACTGTTGTTATACGAGAACTCCGCGAAAGGCAGACAATCTTCCCACTTCATGCCAAAAGAGATAACACAGGCTCTCAACATATCCTCAAGAACAGTTATCAAGCTAGACTTGCATTCCTACTAATATAAAACAACCTACACAACTCTACTCAAAGCAACTACATACACACACAAAGTATCAACACCATGTATGCCCACATAAACACACCTACACCACACCACCTATGTTGCCATCAACAAAATAAGTGTTAGACAGGAAAGAAAAAGAAGATGCACACCCCCATGTCTATTATTTAGTCACAAGGTGTAGCAAGGAAAATTAAAAGGGCAGGCCTGGGTTTCGAACCCCAGTGCCCCTGGTACTACCCTGTGGTGCAAACCACCCTGCTACCATGCACAAGCTCGACAGGGAAGGTTAGCTAAGCAGGTAAAATTGCACTGCTGCTGTAATCGCTACTGTCAGGATAAAATGTAAAAAAAGGGGGAGGTGTATCCCCTGGGAATCGAACCCACAACCTCTCGAGAACAAATACTGGCTGCTACCACTTCGCTACGATATGGACGACTGACATAACAGGGATCTGTAACAAGGTAACTAGCACATGAACCATACCCTGCTCTACACCAGCAAGCCGGCGACAGAGAGATCGCCGGTGTTGGTCTCTCTCTACAGCTCAACGTCGACGAGGGGAACCAACCTAGCCTCGGCGCTGCTACCACGAGGGGGGGGGAAGCCCCTCTCTTGCACCCATGCAAACGAACGCATGTAACAGAACAACACGATGCACTGGACCGATCTACCTCTCGGAGCAGAGAAACTCCGGCGAACTACAAGCGATCCTAGCGAGGAGGAAGGATAGAGGAGAGATGCCTCACCTTGGGATGGCAGGGAAGACGCCACCCCGCTCGAAGGAGTAGCCGGAGGGGAAGAAGACGCGCCGGATCACTGCTGCCGACGAAGTAGAGGAAGACGGCGGAGAACTCCGAGGCCGAGGCGATGGCGAGCCCCTGGCCATCGTTGTGCTCGCTCCTCGACCTCAACGAAGGCGGGAATGGGGCACGGGGAGCCTCCCCGAGCTCCTGAACATGGCGGCGGCGCCGGACGCCGACGGGAACGGGGGAAGACGCCGGCGAGGCTTCCCTACTCTCTCTGATCGGAAGGGTGCAGAATCTTACCTGCGGGGAAGGAAGAAGAGAGGGAGATGGAGAGAGGTGGCGGCGGCGGATGGGGAACGAGGGAAACCCTAGGGAGGGAGAGGGCACGGCCGTCCACTTATATGAGGGGGGACCTCGACGGTTCTGCCCTCACGGCGTATCTCGTGCTCTCTCTGGTGATGGAGACGGAAAGAGGCGGAGAGGGGAAACGCCGTCAGGGAGGACGAGGGCACACGCTTGGGCTGCGAGCGCACCCGGGAGGGGAATTGGGCCAAGTTGCGCGCGAGTGAGCCCACCAGTGCGCCACTTAGGAGAAAAATAATTCCCTGGTGCTTTTCTTTTTAACAGAAAGTACCAGAGAAGAAATAATTTCACAAGGGAATCTACAAAGGCAAAAAATAAGGCTAACACATCCATGGTCATGAAAATTCATGACCTATTTGAATAAAATGCAACATGAATATATGGGGCAAATTAATATTTACAAAACAGCCATTGTTTTACCTGTTTTGTAATTATTTGCACCTCTTGAACCCCTCCTTAAAATAGCATCTATACACTACAAATCCACCACAAACAAGAGCTAAAACAGGAACTTTTTAAAAATAGAAAAGGAAGAAGTGAATCTTGACATAGGAGGAATAGAGAGAGGGGTGAAGATGATTTGAAACCTAAGCATTCTCATGGTATCCTACTAGCACAAGCAACCTACTAGAGTTGCACCACACCACACATATGTCCACAAGATCACAAACACCACATGAAAGCATAAGACCACAATGCAACATCACAAGACATGGGCATGAAATGTTATGTTATGCATGAATGCAAGGGAAGGAAAAGTTAAGGGACATCACATGGAATCATGGCATTAATCTCTCTCATAGCATTGACATGGTGGTCCCACATGGAAGATTCCATATAGGGAAGGATTTACACTTGGGGCACTACAGAGTACAAGAAATAAGCGGGGGGGAGATCTACGCATAGCGGACATGACTACTGATGATCAAATGAATGACCCTGAACACCTACCTACGTCAGACATGACCCCACCGTGTCCTCGATCCGAGAAGGAACTCACGAAAGAGAGAGTCACAGTTACGCACTCAGTTGGCATGTTTTAATTAAGTTACTTCAAGTTATCTAGAACCAGTGTTAAACAAAGTTTCCGCGTTGCCACATAACCGCGGGCACGACTTTCCGAAAGATTTAACCCTGCAGGGGTGCTCCAACTAGTCCATCACAAATTACCACAATCCGCATAGAGATCCTCGATCACGTAGCTCGCAATCTCGTCGGACTCCTTGGTGGAAAACCTCAACTCTGAGATTACCCAAAGCATCACCGGAATCCCGATGCACAAGATATCTCGTCAAAGGTAAAACTAATCCAGCAAGGCCAACCGACGTGTCGACGATCCCGATAGGAGCCGTGTAATTTGTTCTCAGGACACAACGGATAGGCGAAGCGTACGATGGCCAGATAGACATCAACCGAGTTGCCCCGGGTTGGCCCCGCACGGTGTTCTGTTTTGGACCAGCACCATCAACACTGGCCCCCTGTATTATGTAGAATTACTCCTCGGGTAGCGCTAACTTCCTATACATTTCAGTATTAACAGAACTATTATGTTGGGAAAATGTAGAACCAACGTTGGGCCTTGCCAGACCATCTTTAATCTAAAACGAATTATCAAAGGGGTCCCCATAACAACCCCAATCATGTTAGGAGCATTCAATTATGGAACATAACACCTGTAGCCGAAACTAAGGGGGCAAAGGTGGAACAAAACACCAGGCTAAAAAGGCCGAGCCTTCCACCTTTTACCAAGTATATAGGTGCATTAATTTAAATAGCATTTAATAGGGTGATATAACAAGGAACCCATGTTATCACATGGAAGCAACTGCACCTGCAACTAGCAATGCTAACACATGGTTAAGCAAGCAGTAACATAGCCAATCAGTGGTTTGCTAGGTTGAACAGGTTGAAGGTTTTCATGGCAATATTGAGGGGCTGATATTAAACAGGTGGTAGGAAATGACACATAATCAATAGAAATGGTAAAACTAGCATGGCAATGATAGTAATGGTATCTGGGGAAATGGTCATCTTGCCTGAGATCCCGCTTGGAAGAAGAATGACTCCGTGAAGCAGACGAACCGTTGTAGTCGAACAGGTCCTCACTTTCCGACACGCTTGCGGAACTCTAACGAGACGGAGGAAACCGGAAACAATCATCAACACAGATATACACCACACGATGCAAGACACATATGATGCATGAACGGACGAATGCAAGGCATGACAATCACAACAATCAAACACTACACATTAAGTGAAGCTCAATATGCAATGAGTTGCATATCGACGAAACTCTCCGTTGAATTATTTAGTTCACTCCCATTCAGGTACACGGCTATATTAAATGTTGTTAAACATGGCACGAGGGTGAAGCACGAATTAATCTACCTAGCTAGGCATTTTAAATGAGACTGGAACGACATATAGCATCTCCGAAATGACCCCGCGTGTTAAATCTTAATTCTGTCCAGATTTGTCCTAATCACATTTTAGGTTTGTCAAATGGCAAAACAAAGTGGTTCACGTGATTCTACTCGTCATTCTGCTCCATTTACATATATGGTACATCTCCAACGGAGCTACGGACAAATAGTTACGACCTAAACCGTTTTCAACACGTCGACACGCAAACCGATGCAAACAGCACACTCAACAGTTCTAATTATGCATGAGAGTTGGAAATTGTTAACCTACGCAAATTCTAGACAAGGTACAAATTTGAATCACTCCGATCCGATGCATGGTTTAGAAACTAAGCAAGCAGTAACATAGCCAATCAGTGGTTTGCTAGGTTGAACAGGTTGAAGGTTTTCATGGCAATATTGAGGGGCTGATATTAAACAGGTGGTAGGAAACGACACATAATTGATAAAAATGGTAGAACTAGCATGGCAATGATAGTAATGGTATCTGGGGAAATGGTCATCTTGCCTGAGATCCCGCTTGGAAGAAGAATGACTCCGTGAAGCAGACGAACTGTTGTAGTCGAACGGGTCCTCACTTTCCGACACGCTTGCGGAACTCTAACGAGACGGAGGAAACCGGAAACAATCATCAACAGAGATATACACCACACGATGCAAGACACATATGATGCATGAACGGTCTAATGCAAGGCATGACAATCACAACAATCAGACACTACACATTAAGTGAAGCTCAATATGCAACGAGTTGCATATCGACGAAACTCTTCGTTGAATTATTTAGTTCACTCCCGTTCAGGTACACGGCTATATTAAATGTTGTTAAACATGGCACGAGGGTGAAGCACAAATTAATCTACCTAGCTAGGCATTTTAAATGAGACTGGAACGACATATAGCATCTCCGAAATGACCCCGCGTGTTAAATCTTAATTCTGTCCAGATTTGTCCTAATCACATTTTAGGTTTGTCAAATGGCAAAACAAAGTGGTTCACGTGATTCTACTCGTCGTTCTGCTCCATTTACATATATGGCACAGCTCCAACGGAGCTACGGACAAATAGTTACGACCTAAACCGTTTTCAACACGTCGACACACAAACCGATGCAAACATCACACTAAACAGTTCTAATTATGCATGAGAGTTGGAAATTATTAACCTACGCAAAATTCTAGACGAGTTACAAATTTGAATCACTCCGATCTGATGCACGGTTTAGAAACTAAGCAAGCAGTAACATAGCCAATCAGTGGTTTGCTAGGTTGAACAGGTTGAAGGTTTTCATGGCAATATTGAGGGGCTGATATTAAACAGGTGGTAGGAAACGACACATATTCGATAGAAATGGTAAAACTAGCATGGCAATGATAGTAATGGTATCTGGGTAAATGGTCATCTTGCCTGAGATCCCGCTTGGAAGAAGAATGACTCCGTGAAGCAGACGAACCGTTGTAGTCGAACGGGTCCTCACTTTCCGACACGCTTGCGGAACTCTAACGAGATGGAGGAAACCGGAAACAATCATCAACAGAGATATACACCACACGATGCAAGACACATATGATGCATGAACGGTCCAATGCAAGGCATGACAATCACAACAATCAAACACTACACATTAAGTGAAGCTCAATATGCAACGAGTTGCATATCGACGAAACTCTCCGTTGAATTATCTAGTTCACTCCCGTTCAGGTACACGGCTATATTAATTGTTGTTAAACATGGCATGAGGGTCAAGCACAAATTAATCTACCTAGCTAGGCATTTTAAATCAGACTGGAACGACATATAGCATCTCCAAAATGACCCCGCGTGTTAAATCTTAATTCTGTCCAGATTTGTCTTAATCACATTTTAGGTTTGTCAAATGGCAAAACAAAGTGGTTCACGTGATTCTACTCGTCGTTCTGCTCCATTTACATATATGGGACATCTCCAACGGAGCTACGGACAAATAGTTATGACCTAAACCGTTTTCAACACGTCGACACACAAACCGATGCAAACAGCACACTAAACAGTTCTAATTATGCATGAGAGTTGGAAATTATTAACCTACGCAAAATTCTAGACGAGTTACAAATTTGAATCACTCCGATCCGATGCACGGTTTAGAAACTACGCTCGTTTGAAAAACAAAGCTTTTCCTGAAATTAGCAAAGTCCGTGGAAATTGGAAAAAAAATCACAGGACGTTAAAAAAAAGAACAATGGACCGAATTGCACTATTGTGCAGTGGTCCAGGGCTGAAATCGGCCCAAGTGGGCATATGTGTGCAAAAGAAATAAAAACATGGGAAAAACTGGGGTTCCTGGGAGTTGAACCCAACACCTCCTAGTTGAAAACAGGGAGGCTAACGATGGGGCTTGGAACCCAATTTGTTCAAATTGCAGACTAGTACTACCTGAACTAAGAGTGGTCGGCATTGGCTTGGAGAATAATGAGAAAAAGGGCAAAACAAATAGGGGCAGCTGGGATTCGAACCCCAGACCCCTCGAACCACTACGCGATGCAATGACCAGCTGAGCTGAGATGCGTTTTGTGCCAAAAAGGGGTTCCTCTACTAGATGAACATACACACCCAACGAATCTAAACCTAAAAATCGGAATCTGAAAACAGGCTGTAACTGAACCTGCTGGGACGGTTCGGCCGAGGCTGGAGACGAAGCTTGCTGCGGGAACAACTCGGGATGGGGTCCGGCGACGCGGGAACGGATGGGTTCAACTGATCTGGGACCGGGGGTTCCATTCCCGGCGACGAGGTGGCTTGGGGCGGCGCGGGCGCGGAGATCGGGCGACCGACTCCATGGTTGTACCTGCAAACAAGAAGAAGAGGAGGTGTGCTGAGCGGCAGGAGAAAGGGGAAGAGCACCAGCGAGGGGAAGGAAGCAGGGCGCATGGGGTATTGGCCTGAGCGGGCGACGACTTGGACGAGGGGAGCCACCTAGGTGCATCAGGGCGAGCTCCATGTGCTTCCTTGGCGCTTCTGTTGGCTGAAGAACAAAAGGGGTACACAGAAGTTCAGAGAAGAAACATAGGAAGAAAGAATAAATAGGGAGAGAGGGATTCGAGAGGGAGAGGAGAGAAACTGAGGAGGAAGAAGGGGTTTCCTCGTCCTGCAGGCCACCGGCGAGTGGTGCTCCGACGGGGCTCCGGCGAGCTCGCCATGGTGGTGAAGCGCGGGGGCGAGCAAGCATGGGTTGCTGGCGGAGGCGGCTCCCGCTCGGGTGCTGGGCTGCGGGGCTAGATGGACGGGACAATGTACTCAGGGGGGCTGGCTGCTGGCTGAAAACGAGGGAGGTGGTCGGGCTGGATCCAGAGGGAATGGCGGCGCGGACGGGACAAATGTCATAGTTTTTAGGGTTTGACTCATTTGCTAGGGGTGCCTACCTTTATATATAGTAGGGTCCAATGGAGGGAGTTGGGATTATTTAGAGGCATCGGATCGCGATCGGACGTCTAAGGATAATTGGAAAGGATAGATGGGCTATGAAGGGATGAGAGGGAAATGGTGTGGCCCTTGACAGAGTTTTAACGATTTCACGGGCGCGTGCATGTGTGGTTGGTCTCCAACGGTCAACAACAAACACGGAGAGAACCAGCAACTAATAACGGATGCAAGTTTTGAAAACTTATGGCAACGGGATGCCGATGCAATGCAGATGATGCGCATGATGCGATGATGATGCGACAAATAAAAAATAGACACACGACGAAAACGGAATAAAGGGGAATCTTTTGGAACGTCGGTCTCGGGCTGTCACAGAGGTTGATCAAGTCTCCTTGACAAACCTTTTCGAATCACAAAAGAATTTTTGAATAGTCACTAGGTTACCTCAATGGGGATGTGAATCTCCCCAACAAGCAGATCATACTTCATCTTAACAGGAGGAATAGGGCATTCAAAGCTCCCAATAAGAATCGATGAAGTTTTTTCGATAGCATTGATGCAATGTACTCGATATTGTTTCTTCGGAAAGTGCACCGTATGCTCATTACCGTTGACATGGAAAGTGGCATTGCCTTTGTTGCAATCTATAACAGCCCCTGCAGTGTTTAAAAAGGGTCTTCCTAGGATGACCGCCATGGCATCATCCTTGGGAATATCCAGAATAACAAAGTGTGTTAAGATAGTGACGTTGGCAACCACAACAGGCACATCCTCGCAAATGCCGATAGGGAAAGCAGTTGATTTGTCGGCCATTTGCAAAGAGATTTCAGTGGGAGTCAACTTATCCAGTTCAAGCCTACGATAAAGAGAAAGAGGCATAACACTAACACCGGCTCCAAGGTCGCATATAGCAGTTCTAACGTAGTTGCCTTTAATGGAGCAAGGTATAGTGGGCACACCGGGATCACCTAGTTTCTTAGGAGTTCCACCCTTGAAGGTATAGTTAGCAAGCATGGTGGAAATCTCAACCTCAGGTATCCTCCTCTTATTAGTCACAATATCCTTCACGTACTTAGCATACGGAGACATTTTGAGCATATGTGTCAAACGCATTTGCAGGAAGACAGTCTAATCATTTCAACAAATCGCTCAAAATCTTCATCATCCTTTTTCTTGGATGGTTTGGGAGGAAAGGGCATAGGTTTCTGAACCCATGGTTCCCTTTCTTTACCATGCTTCCTAGCAGTGAAGTCATTCTTATCGTATCTCTTATTCTTAGGCTGTGGGTTATCAAGATCACCAAGTTCAATCTCCACATCCTTATCATTGCTAGGTTGAGCATCATCATGAACATTACTATTGATATTATCATTAGGCTCATGTTCATCACCACATTGTGTTTCAGCATCAGAGACAGAGACATCGTTTGGACTCTCAGGTGTATCAGCAACCGGGTTGCTAGCGTGCAGGTTCCTATCATCTCTGTTCTTCTCTCTAGGATGACTAGGTGGATCAGTGCTAACTCCTTGATAATCTTGTTCAATTCTCTTCGGATGACCCTCAGGATACAAAGGTTCCTTGGTCATTCTACCGCCTCTAGTGACGACTCTGACATAATTGTCATTCAACTCATTGAGAAAGTCATTATGAACCTTAAGTACTTGTTCTACCTGAGTAGTAACCATTGAGGCATGTTTAGTCAGAAGCTTAAGATCATTCACATTTCTATCCACACAAGCACTTAAATGACTAAGCATACGAGCATTCTGTTCCAATTGTCTGCTAACATAATCATTGAAACTTTGTTGTTTGGCAACAAAGTTATGAAATTCATCCAGGCATAAGCTAGCAGGTTTATCAAAAGGAATATCACTCTCATCGAATCTACGTAGAGAATTCACTTCTACTACCTGTATCGGGTTATCAAGACCATAGATCTCTTCGATAGGTGGTAGATTTTTGACATCTTCAAATTTAATGCCTTTCTCTTTCATAGATTTCTTAGCTTCTTGCATATCTTCAGGACTGAGGAATAGAATACCTCTTTTCTTCGGAGTTGGCTTAGGAGGTGGTTCGGGAATAGTCCAAGCATTCTCATTGCACAAGATGTTATTCAGTAGGATCTCAGCTTGTTCTACAGTTTGTTCCCTAAAAACACAACCAGCACAACTATCTAGGTGGTCTCTAGAAGCATCTGTAAGTCCATTATAGAAGATATCAAGTATTTCATTCTTCTCAAGAGGGTGATCAGGCAAAGCATTCTGCAGCAGGACAAGCCTCCCCCAAGCTTGTGGGAGACTCTCTTTCTCAACTTGTGCAAAGTTGTATATTTCCGGCAAAGCGGCTTGCTTCTTATGGGCAGGGAAATATTTTTCAGAGAAGTAGTAGACCATATCCTGGGGACTACGCACACAACCAGGAGCAAGAGAAGTGAACCAAGTCTTAGCATCATCCTTTAGCGATATAGTAGTGGCAGATCTTTTCCTCACTAGTGAAGAGGGTGGCTATATCGTGCAGTTTGGTAAGATGGGCTACAACTGTTTCAGACTCATAACCGTGAAAAGGATCAGATTTGACCAGAGTGATTAACTCAGGGTCGATAGAGAATTCATAATCCTTATCGGTCATAAAGATAGGCGAAGTAGCAAACCTCGGGTCGTATTTCATCCTAGCGTTCCGAGATTTTTCTTTCCACTTGAGCAGTAATTTCTCAACATCATAGTTATCCTTACACGCAAGAAAATCCTCAGCTATCTCTCCCTCCATAACATAACACTCGGGCATATCAGGCAATTCATATCTAGGAGAGCTAGTTCTAGCAGGCAAAATAGCAGGTTCTACCTCAATAGTATCAGCAGTTTCAGAAGTATCATCACGTCTAGCAGCAACTCTAGCAATTTGTGCATCCAGGAATGCACCAAGTGGCAAAGCAGTATCAAGCATAGCATCATCAGGCAAAGCAGTATCAAGCATAGCATCATCAGGCAAAGTAGTATCAAGCATAACATCATGAGGCAAAGTAGTATCAAGCATAGCATCATCATAAGCATCATGGGCAGCAGAAGTAGCATCATCAAGCACACACGTCATATCAAGATTTCTAGCAGGAGGTGGTGTCACAAACTTACTCATAACTGAAGGTGAATCAAGTGCATAGCTAGATGGCAGTTCCTCTGTCCTCGTAGTTGAGGGCAAGACTTTAGTTCTTGGATCTTTTGGATTCCTCATAGTGACCAGCAGACGTAAATCCCAAGTGACTCACAGAATATAGATGTGCTTCCCCGGCAACGGCGCTAGAAAAGGCACGTTGATGGGAGAATATTCTTGACTTAGCTTCCCCGGCAACGGTGCGAGAAAAAGGTCTTGATAACCCACAAGTATAGGGGATCACAACAGTTTTCGAGGGTAGAGTATTCAACCCAAAATTATTGATTCGACTCAAGGGGAAGCAAAAGAATATTCTCAAGTATTAGCAGTTGAGTTGTCAATTCAACCACACCTGAAAGATTTAGTATCTGCAGCAAAGTATCAGTAGCAAGGTAGGGTGATAGCAGCAGTACCAACAGTAACCAGTAGTAGCAAAGTGACAACAGTAGCAGCAAAGTAATGTAGCAAGGACCAGTAGGAAAAACTCGTAGGCATTGGATCGGTGATGGATGATTATGTCGGATGCTATTCATCATGCAACAGTTATAACACGGAGAGATATGTAACTAGCTCCAGTTCGTCAATCTAATGTAGGCATGTATTCCGTATGTAGTCATACGTGTGTAAGTGCATCTAGTGCCCCTTAGTGATTTTGGTGGTTTGAAGACTTATAGGTTAAGTATCTAATGTGTTCATGAGTGTACACAGGATCTATAAGTTGCTGAGGAGTTTGAAATATTCGATGAATATCGACCCCTAATAATATATATCTTCGGTTGAAGATATTGGTGTGAAGCTGAAGATTTGAATCGCGAAGAATTTGCGATGAAATTGATATTCCTCATGAAGATATGGAAATTGAGGAATTCGGTGGTTCCTGAAGAAAATCATTCTGAAGACTTGGAAGCATGAAGATTTACTCTTTCTGTTTTGTTTTCTTCACAATTGAGTAATAGGAACACCGTACTGTTAAAGGGGGTCGAGGTAACACATTGGAATGAATTTCCTCATGATCCTCAACCCAAGCCTAATCCTACCAAAAGCCTCAAGTGAGGAATATGAGTGACATGAGGACTCTCACAGTTGAGGTTCCCGACCATTTCGATAGCCACGCCACATCATTGGTCTTATCCACACCAACGGTCATATTAGTTAAGGGCATTAATGTCAACTCATGTCGGGATGCTCCCAGGCTATAAATAGCCGCCCCCCACAACCATTAGCTGGTTGGCTGCTCCGTTAGAAACTGACACTTGTCATAAGAGCAATCCAAATTCCTCAGAGTCTTCGAGAGTAATTCATCAGTGAGGAAATACCCCAAACGCCAAACCACAAGCCGAGAACCAAGTGATTGAGCATCACTGAAGAAGATGTTCCTGTGTGGGGCTGAAGTCTTTTACCTTTGAGGACTGTGCATCCTCCATACGGTTAGGCGTCATGGTCTAGAGCAATCCAGCAGTCAATTGTGGATCGCCGGGTGACCAAGTTTGTGAGGGTTTGGAAGTCTGCCCTCAAGACTTACCACGAGTGTTGGGCGAGGACTGTGTGTTCTTAGCCCAAGGAGAATACGGTAGGGACTGTGTGTCCCGGGGCTGTGTGTCTTTTGGTTTCAATACCAAGCCACTCCAAACCAGATGTACAACTGTCACAGCAGTTGGAACTGGGTCATCAACTACTGTCTTTGCTGTGAAACGGGTTCTAATTCCTCAACTCTTCATATTCCTTAGATTATCCGTTGATGATTTTCACTATCACTATTTGAAGAATTTGCTGAAGACTTTCTCTGAAATTCCTCAACCCCAAATTCTTCACGCAAGTTAATCCTCATATGTTTTCTGCGTGCCTCCTTACTGTGCAATCAGTTTTCACTTTCTTCATCCTGAAAAACTGCTGTAGTGAAACTTTGCATTCCTGATCCTTCACTGTTTCCGCTGTAAGTTAGTCATCAGTGAGGAATTTCCTCAAAAGGAATTTCCTCAGTGATGAAATTCTAAAAATCTCCTATTCACCCCCCCCCTCTAGTCGATATAACGCACTTTCAATTGGTATCAGAGCAAGGTACTCCCTTGTTCTCTGTGATTTTGGTTTAACCACCTGGAGTTTTAGTTATGTCGACTGCAGGCATGATTAAGGTTACTACAGCATGTCCTACTTTCGAAGGAAAGAACTTTCCCTTCTGGAAGACCAAGATGCAGATGCATCTACAAGCTATTGACAATGATCTCTGGTATATTGTGGAACATGGCATCCCCATCATCTCTGCTAGTGTCTCTGCTGCTGATGTGAAGACATTCAAGCAACTTGATTCTCAAGCGAAGAATATCATCTGTGGCCATGTGAGCCCAGGCCAGTTTGCCAGAGTGAGTGCTTTGGTCTCGGCGACACTTATCTGGGAAAGACTGTGCAAAGTAAATGAAGGAGTTTCAACCCAGCGTGATTCTCGTGTTGATGTTATTCGCAATCGCTTCAAGAGGTTCAACAATGAAAGCTGCCAAGATACCTTTGATCGCCTCACTGACATATCAAATGAACTGCAAGCACTAGGAGCTCGAGACATTACTGATCACGAAGTTGTGAAGAAACTGCTAAGATCTTTGGATTCTTCATTTGATACTTTAGTCCTGATGATTCAAGAAAGACCAGACTACAAGATGCTTGATCCAGCTGATATACTCGAAAGACTCAATACTCATGAATTCCAGCAAGAAGAAAAGAAAGATCTATATGGACCAAGCTATTCTAGACCACGTGCACTGAAGGCTAGAGCAATTTCCTCATCTAAAGAAGATGACTCGGATGATAGCATTGGTGATCCTGAAGAATTAGGATAGGAGCTTGCAATGCTCGTGAGGAAATTCCACAGGTTTACACAACGTGGCCAGTTCGGTAAATCTTCAGGAAGAGATATGAGGAAATCAGAATCTTCATCTGAGGACTACAAGAAAAGAACCTGCCACAAATGCAAGAAATCAGGTCACTACATTGCTAATTGTCCCTATTGGGGAAAGGAATCAAAGAAGAAGAAATACAAGGATGACAGTTCTGATGACTCGAAGAAGAAGAAGAAATCTTCAAAATCCTCATCTTCAAAGCCCTCATCGCACAAGAAGACTAGTTTCAGAAAGGCTCGGGCACTTATTGGCAAGGAAATGGATTCCGAGGCAGAATCAGAGGAATGTGATGAAGAGGAGGGTTCTGATGAAGACTCAGAATCCGGACAGGCTAGTCTTGCACTTGCAACCACTTTCGTCGGCAAGTCCATATTCAACCTTGAAGAAGATGATAACACCATCCACACTGATGACTATGCCGATGACTTCGCTCCAACCTATTGCTTCATGGCAAAAGGTTCAAAGGTACCGAATGATGCTTCCTCCTCTGATTCAAGTGACTGTGAACCTGATGATTATAAAAACCCAGTTACAGTAAACTTGCTATCATTGCCACTAAAAAACTAACTACCCAGGAAAAGCTTCAGAAACTGCTAGATAGAAGCGATGATATGTTGAATGATGAAATGAATCTTACCCAAATCCTCACTGAAGATGTGAAAAGTCTTCAGTCGAGATTTGATAATCTTCAAGATCATCATGATACACTCCTCGCTGATCATGAGAAACTTTCCTATTAATTTCTTCAAAGGAAGCTTGATCTAGAGAAGTTGAGGATTTCTCATGATGATCTTCGTATGGAAAATGATTCATTACTAGCTCAACAGATCAGCGCTGATCAAGCTGAATTCATTCCTCCATGTCTTAAATGCATTGAACGTGAAACTGCTAATTCTTCACCAGAATCATCAAATGCTTCTATTGCTAAAAATTCTTCAACTGCTCCTGTAGTGTCAAATTCCTCACTTGAGGAAAACACAAATGTCACTGATGAAAATGCAGGGTTGAAGGAATTGTATGTGACAGACATATACAAAAGTCTCAAAGGACATCAAACCCTTTGTGATGTGCTCAAAAAGAAGATCTTGAACAGGAACCCGAGGAAAGAAGGAATTGCCTTTGAGAGGAAATTGAATGCTGATGGATCTTACTGGAAACCTGAGTAGTATCCCAAAACCTTATGGATTGCTGCTACTGGGCCTCCTTTTGATCCATCCAATCTAACTGGCTTTTCATGTGAATTTTCCTATTACTCAGATGAGTCATTTGACTCCAACTATAAACTGTTCAAAAATCAAGCTCGTGAAGTATTTGCTCGATATGTTGGAACTAACTGCAGGAATGGCCCTCCCATGAGGAAAATCTGGGTTCCGAAAAGTTGTCTTGAAAATCTTCAGGTGACTGTCCTCATAACACCACCAAAGAAGAATCTGAACCGCGGATCAAATTCCTCGAGAGGACCAAAGTCTTCAAGAGGTTCAAAATCCTCAACTGGTCAAAACTATGCTCGTACTCGTGCTAATGCTTCTAACATGCAGGGAAACTACAAGGAATATGAATATGAGTGTTACTATTCAAATCATTATGTTCATATCCTCAAACCAGTTCTCTGCATATTCATATGAGTACTTTAACCCCCCTACTGTTAAGAGAAGTGCATTAGCTTCAATGCCACCTTTCTCATATGGTGCTCGCAGGATGATGAATGCTTTACCACCCCTTCAGATGTGGGTGGTGAAGAAATTGAACTAATCACTTCTGCAGGACAGGTCTACACATGAAAATCATCATCTGAAGAATTTGCTGGAGACCTGAGGAAATGCTTGATAGGACGCAAGCTAATTTTGATGAAATAGAAATATTTCACACGTCCTTATAATATTGTTATGATGAAATTCCTATCTGATGAAGTTGATATCATATTCTTCAAGTTTGAAGCATATGAGATGGTAAGTTGTACTAATTCATCTGCAGGATGACAAACCCAAGAGTACTGAGTGGGTTCTTGATACTGGTTGCACACATCACATGACTGGTGATAAAATCTTGCCGATGAATATGCCACTAATTCCATCACCTCTGAAGCAAATCACATATGCTGACAAAGGTAAAAGCAAGGTATTGGGACTTGGCAAAGTGGCTATTTCCAAGGATAGGCATATGGACAAAGTGATGCTTGTTGAATCCCTTGGATTTAACCTCATGTCAGTCTTGATGCTTTGTGATATTGATATGATTGTTATCTTTGGTAGATATAGATGTGTTGTGATCATGGAATCTAACAAATCCAAAGTCTTCGAAGGTGTCAGAAGAGGGGATTTGTACATTGTTTATTTCTCTACAGGTCCTCAACCAGCCACTTGCTTACTAGCAAAAACCTCAGAAGGGTGGTTGTGGCATCGAAGACTCGGACATGCAGGCATGAGGAATTTGCACACGCTCGCGAAGAAGAAGCATGTCATCGGCATCGAATCAGTCAAATTCCTCAAGGATCATCTCTGCGGTGCATGTGAATCTGGGAAAATGACCTGATCCAAGCATCCCTCGAAGACTATCATGACCACTACTCGTCCATTCGAATTGCTTCCCATGGATCTATTTGGACCTACTCACTATGACACACTAACAAATGTAGCATCCTTATATGGCTTCGTCATAGTTGATGATTATTCCAGATATACATGGGTGCATATCATCTTATATAAAACTGAAGTGCAGGAAATCTTCAAATGATTTTCTTCAAGGGCCTCGACGAACTTCGACATCAAGATCAAACATATTAGGAGTGATAATGGAACAGAGTTCAAAAACACTGGTCTTCATGATTATTTTGATGAACTTCGTATTACTCACGAATTATCTACTCCTTATACTCCTCAACAGAATGGTGCCGTAGAAAGGAAGAACAGGACTTTGGTTGAGATGGCAAGAACCATGCTTGAAGAATATCAGACTCCTCGTCGCTTTTGGCCTGAAGCAATCAACACTGCATTCCATATCATCAACAGGGTATATCTTCACAAATTCCTCAATAAAACCTCATATGAACTCCTCACTGATAAGAAACCCAATGTAAGTTATTCCAAAGTCTTCGGTGCAAAACGTTGGATTAGAGATCCTCATCAGAGCTCAAAATTTGCACCTAAGGCACATGAGGGTTTTATGCTCGGTTATGGAAAGGACTCGCACACCTACAGAGTCTTCAACAACTATCACAACAAAGTTGTTAAGACTCTAGATGTGTGGTTTGATGAAACTAATGGCTCGCAAAGAGAGCAATTGCCTTCTGATCCAGATAAGTTGTCTCATGAGGAAGCAATAAAGCTCAAACCTACTGAAGACATTGTTCCCACTGAGGAAACTAATGAAGAAATCATCCCCATCACTGATGAAAATCAGGAAGGTGCTCCTGAGGAAATTGCTCCAAAACCAATTCCTTAGTCCAGACGAAATCCTCAACCAGCTCATCCGAGGAGTGCAAATGAAGTGGAACTTGACAAAATCCTCAATGACATCAACGCCAAGTCCTCTCACTCGCCCAAAAGCTTCACACTTAGTTAAATTTTGTGGGCATTTCTCCTTTGTATCTATCACAGAACCCTCAAGAGTTGCTGAGGCTTTCCTGGAACCGGAGTGGATCCAAGCTATGCAAGTAGAACTTCTTCAATTCAAGCTGAATGACGTATGGGAGCTCGTCAAACGACCAGCTCCTCGCAAGCACAATATCGTCGGAACCAAGTGGATTTTCCGAAACAACCAAGATGAGGATGGTCAAGTGGTGAGGAATAAGGCACGACTCGTAGCCCAAGGCTACACCCAGGTTGAAGGAATAGATTTTGATGAAACTTTTGCACCTGTTGCTAGACTTGAAGCTATTCGAATACTACTTGCTTATGCTAATCATCATAACATCATATTATATCAAATGGATGTGAAAAGTGAAATTCTCAATGGTAAGCTTGAGGAAGAAGTATATGTTGCTCAGCCCCAAGGTTTTGAGGATCCAAAGAATCCAGACAAAGTCTTCAGACTCAAAAAGGCGCCCTATGGTCTCAAGCAAGCCCCTCGGGCATGGTATGATACATTGAAGGAATTCCTCATGAAGAAAGGCTTCAAACCTAGTTCACTCGATCCAACTCTTTTCACTAAATCATATGATAATGAGCTATTTGTGTGCCATATATATGTCGATGACATTATTTTTGGCTGTACCGACAAACGATATAGTGATGAATTTGCTTACATGATGAGTGAAGAATATCAGATGTCTATGATGGGGGAGCTGAAATTCTTCTTAGGTCTTCAAATTCGTCAACAAAGCAATGGAATCTTCATATCACAGGAGAAATACCTCAAGGATGTTCTGAGGAAATTCGACATGCATGAATGCAAAGGTGCCAAGACTCCAATGCTTACCAACGGCCACCTCTGCACTAAAGAAAATGGTAAAGAATTCGATCAGTAGGTATATCGCTCTATGATTGGCTCTTTATTATATTTATGTGCATCTAGGCCAGATATAATGCTTGGTGTTTGCATGTGTGCACGTTTTCAAGCAAAACCGAAGGAATCACACCATAAGGCTGTGAAGCATATTCTTCGATACTTAGCTCACACACCAACACTAAGATTATGGTACCCCAAGGGCTCAAATCTTCATCTGGTAGGGTATTCTGATTCTGACTATGCTGGTGACCGTGTGGACGCAAGTCTACATCTGGCACATGCCATTTTCTCGAAAGATCACTAGTTTGCTGGTCCTCAAAGAAGCATAACTGCGTATCACTCTCCACTGCTGAAGCTGAGTAAATTGCTACTGGTTCATGCAATGGATGAAGCAAACCCTAAAGGACTACGGCATCAACATGAAAAATGTGCCTCTCTACTGCGACAATGAGAGTGCAATCAGGATTGCATACAACCCAGTACAGCACTCGAAGACCAAGCACATCCAGATTCGTCATCATTTTCTTCGGGACCATGTCCTCAAGGGCAATATCCTCATCGACCATGTGAAGACTAATGATCAACTGGCAGATATCTTCACTAAGCCCTTGGATGAGAGAAGGTTTTGCAAGTTGCGATGTGAGCTAAATATCTTAGAATCTTCAAATGTTTTGTAAAAACATGCACACATCCTAACACTTATGCAAAATTGATGACTTAGATGTGCAACACACGATGAATCGATTTTCTTCAACTGATGAAGAATGTCACTCTGAGTGTGAAGAAATCAACGAAGAAATTGATTCTTAGGGCCCTACGACAATTGTACGCGGCGTCTGTAATCAACATTCTTATATGGTGGGTCACGCCACCGCCCAACGTGAAATTCCTCAAGTTATTCAAATCTTCAAAAACACTTGACGATTTTCATTTACTTAGATAGACTGTGATTTCAAGTCCTCAACTGCATTCACTTATAGCTATTTCTTCAATTTGATATTTCATCTAAGTGAATGTGATCGGACCCTACTTTCCCTCTATGCTATTCTCATCCAGTCTATTCAATTCTTCATATGCATTCTACTTGAAACTTTGTTCGAAATCCTCACTGCGTCCTTGTCAGCTGATAATTTTGTAACAAAATCCTCAAATCTTCAAAAATGCTTTTTTTAATGAATAGTAACTCAACCCCATTTTCCTCGTTCGGATAACTACGATCTTCGCGATCTCCACCGCTTCTCTCGTGCGCTACACGTGTCCTGCGGAGACGTAGAGGCAGGGGCTATTTGGTCCGATTTCCTCGCGCCAACAGTTACCGCCTGGCTATAAATATGCCCCCATCTCCCTCGGTAAAATCTTCTTCGCTCCCTCGCCCTCCTGCTACAGCAAAGCTCCAAACCCTAGCGCCACGGCTAGAAGTCTCGACGCCGGCGAAGAAGAGCTTCACTGCCTCGACTTTTCCGTCGATGAAACCATGCTGGAGTCAGACCATCCTCGTCCGCTGTCTCCGTAGATGTCATGTGCTGCCGGGTTAGGGCGCATTGGACACGCACCGAAAGAGCTTTTCCTGCTACTCTTCTCTGTTCTTCGTGCGTGCCATCTAGGGTAAATAAAAACCCTATTTTTACAGCAAGTTTGATCTACTATTTTACCTCTGAGATGTGAAATCTGTTTTTCCTCAAGAATCCATCAGTTACTTTTCCTCAAACACTGCCTATCACCAAACTATTGATTAACTTCACTAAGCATCTAAGATTTTCACGAGATTCCTTAGTTGTGCGAATTTTAGGATCTGTACAGCTCTGGAACCCAGGAACAGTATGCTTAGGCAAATTCCTCAACCACTGGTCAAATTCCTCAACTGTCAATTTTTTTCATTTTCTTCAAATCTGAGAACGCATATGACCTCTCCAAATTCCTCGCAACTATACTCTGTTCACACGTACACACATGTCTGCTGATGAATCTCTCGGTTCTCATCAAATTAACTCATTTGCAGCGCTTCTTGAAGAAAATCTTCAAGTCTCATCAGAATCCTCAAGAGTTCAATCTCATCAGCAAAATCCTCAAATGAAGAAAATGGAGGATGACACGAAGCAAAAGGGAGGCAAGAAACTTGAGCAGAATACTGCCGCAGATATCCCTGAGGATATATACCTGGATTACTACACTCCAGATGAAAATGAAACTATGCCCAAGAGAAAGATTCGGCTTCAGAAGATAGAACGCCGGTGGGCTAAGGAGTGGAAGGAGTACAGATTCGTCACTCCCAAATATGCGAAGAAATGCGTTGTGAAGCCTCCTGGAAAACGGGCTCCACTTGAGGATTATCAAGCAGCAGATCCCTCAAGCCTCAAAACACTTGATGATTATCCTGATGAAAAGGAAAAACACTTGGCAAAGCTCAAGAAGCAGGCTGAGGCTGCTGTGAGGAAATTCAACGAATCATCTGCTGCTGCGTCAACTGCAGCTACTTGCTCTAGTGTTGAGACTTCTGGTACGGAAATTCCTCAACAAAACTTTGTGCCACCAAAACCAAAGGCTTCAAAGCCTCAAGAGAAAAAAGCTCCAGCATCAGCACCAAAACCATCAGCGCCAAAACCCTCAGCACCAAAATCCTCAGCACCACCACAGGCTTCAAAACCAGAACAGAAGCCGGTAGTGAAACCACTGCCTGCTACCTCCAGCTCATCATTCCCGGCTGCAACTAGCTCGGAGACTAAGTCTTCACCCACTCTTCTGAAGACTAAGGTGACTGCTGGGAGAGGAACAAGACCCAGCCCAAGCAAAATCATCACGGTCCTGGTACGTCCATTTTGCATCATGCTTTCATGTTGATATTTATTGCTTTTTGGGCTGTTATATTACTTGTGGTACCATATTTATGCCTTTTCTCTCTTATTTTGCAAGGTTTATTTGAAGAGGGAGAATTCAGGCACCCGGAATTCTCGACTGGAAAAGGAGGAAATCCTAGTCCACTATTCTGCACATCTCCAAATGCCCTGAAAAGTTACCTAGATTTTTTCTGGATTATATAAAAAATACTGGGCGAAAGAACTACCGGAGGGGGGCCACCAGGGCTCCACAAGCCCTGCCACCACCACCCCCTGGTGGCGTAGGGCAAGCTTGTGGGCTGACTGACAGCCCACTAGCTCCCCCCTTTTGCTATATGAAGGGTTTTGGTCCAGAGAAAATCATTAGGGAGCTTTTTCGTGGTTTCGCCGCCGCCACGAGGCAGAACTTGAGCAGATCCAATCTAGAGCTCCGGTAGGACGATCCTGCCGGGGAAACTTCCCTCCCGGAGGGGGGAAATCATCGCCATCGTCATCACCAACACACCTCTCGTCGGAGGGGAGGCATCTTCATCAACATCTTCATCAGCACCATCTCCTCTCCAATCCCTAGTTCATCTCTTGTAACCAATCTTCGTCTCGCAACTCCGATTGGTACTTGTAAGGTTGCTAGTAGTGTTGATTACTCTTTGTAGTTGATGCTAGTTGGATTACTTGGTGGAAGAGTTTATGTTCAGATCCTTGATGCTATTCATTACACCTCTGATCATGATTATGATTATGTTTTGTGAGTAGTTACTTTTGTTCCTGAGGACATGGGATAAGTCATGTTAATAATAGTCATGTGAATTTGATATTCGTTCGGTGTTTTGATATGATGTATGTTGTTTTTCCTCTAGTGGTGTTATGTGAACGTCGACTACATAACACTTCACCATATTTGGGCCTAGAGGAAGGCATTGGGAAGTAGTAAGTAGATGATGGGTTGCTGGAGTGACAGAAGCTTAAACCCCAGTCTATGCGTTGCTTCGTGAGGGGCTGATTTGGATCCACTAGTTTAATGATATGGTTAGACTTTGTCTTAATTCTTCTTTTGTAGTTGAGGATGCTTGCGAGAGAGGTTAATCATAAGTGGGATGCTTGTCCAAGTAAGGGCAGTACCCAAGCGCCGGTCCACCCACATATCAAACTATTAAAGTAACGAACGCGAATCATATGAACATGATGAAATTAGCATGGCAGAAATTCCCGTGTGTCCTCGGGAGCGTTTTTCCTCCTATAAGACTTTGTTCAGGCTTGTCCCTTGCTACAGAAGGGATTGGGCCACTTGCTGCACCGTTGCTACTACTTGTTACTTGTTACTTTTTGCTCGCTACGTTTCACCTCGCTACACAATCACTTGTTACCACTACTTTCAGTGCTTGCAGTTATTACCTTGCTGAAATCCGCTTATCAGAGCCTTCTGCTCCTCGTTGGGTTCGACACTCTTACTTATCAAAAGGACTACGATTGATCCCCTATACTTGTGGGTCATCAGGTCCCTTCTGCATCAGAAGGTAGTGATGAATTTGATGATGACACTCTGTAAGCAATGATCAGAAACAAGCAAGAGAGGGTAGCTCAAGCTTGTGGCAGCTCCATTCCTCTGGCCATGGACCCAAAAGTCCTCCTCGACTACATCAATATCTAGTATGAGGACCCCAATACTCCACTTGATGATTAGAAACTTCCCCCAGGCATCAGCCACATGGTGGCCACATTCATCAACGAGGCCAAGTGGAAGGAGCAGCAAGCTAAACAGGACAAGGTTGCTAAGCTCAAGAAGGAGAAATTCCTCAAGGAGAATCTCCTCAACCTGACGCCTAATGACTCTGTGTCAACACTGGCAGAGTTGAAGACTTTGACAGATAAGTACTCCAAGCTTTCTGACTGTCAAAGTCTTAAAATCAGTTTCATCAAACTTGCTACTCACACTGTTAACAACTACAACAAGAAAGCAGCCCCTCCAGTACCAACTGCTCAGCCTCTGATTGAAGAACCAACTGATGAAACTGCTAATGCTGAGGAAATCCCTCAAGGAAGCCGTGTGGATGAACCGGCAATTGAGGAAATCACCATGGAAAATCCAGCTGATGAATCTGCTACAACTGGTGAGACAGACCCTACTCCAGCTGCTGCTTCAAAGCCAGCTGATGATTCTGCTCCAGCTGCTGCTTCAAAGACAGCTGATGACTCTGCACCAACTGGTTCCTCAAAGCCAGCTGATGAAAATGTCCCTGCTGAGAAAACACCTTCACCAAAAGCTTCAAAGGTGAAGAAAATGACTCCGTCTGCTTCAGACGTGAAAAAGACAAGGGCTGCTAAAAAAGAAGCCAAGAAGAGAAAAGCTTCATCAGCAGAAGAACACACTGAGGCCAAGCGCCTCAAAGAACTTGAAGAAAATGCTCCACTGGATCATGTGCCTCTTAACAGTGCTCCATCTTATGAAATGGTTACCTTCACAAGCGAAGACCAGGAGAAAGGGCCGGATGAGGAAATGAAGGATGCTGGATCTGAGGAACATACTGACGAGGAAATTTGCATTGATGACAGTCCTCAGCCTTCCATTCCTCATGAAAAAACTACACAAGGATCAGCTGCACCAGCTGATGAATCTGGCTCCGTCACCAAGCTAGATGAGGAAGAACAAAGTGAAAATCCTCAAGCTGATGAAAGTCATAGTCCTGAGCAAAATCCTCAACCTGAGGATCAGGCTGACCCAACTCCTCCTCCTGAGCAAGATCCTCAAGCTGAGGCTCAGGATGAACCCATTCCTCCTCCGGAGCAAAACCCTCAACAGGTTGCTCCAGTTGACGACATTCCTCAGCCTAAAGCTCAACCAGACCCCATTCCTCAGCCTGAAGCGCAACAAGAAAATGCTCCTCAGCCTGAAGCTTAAGCTGATGCAATTCCTCACCCTGAGGACCATGCTGAGGAAAATGCACCAGACCCAGACAATGCCATCGTCGTCCTCAACCCAGAGTCTGCAATTGTTGTCTCCCCTCAGGTCCAACAGCCAAACCTTCAGCCCATGCAGCGTGAGCCGTTCTCCAAGCGGCCAAAGTTTCAAAAGGAGTCCTTCTTTGAAGAACACATGTTCTTCATCGGAGAAAATCCCTATGACAAGCCTCGCATCACGCATCTTAAGTTTTGGACGAGGACACAACTCAATTACTATGCCTCTGTGTTGTGTGGAAGAAACAAGATTTTCCAGCACATGCATGTTCCTCATGTTGAGCTTGAAGAAATACCATGCCTGGCTCCAATCCTCAACGTCCTTCAAGAAGCTGGACTCCTCCCAATGTGCTCAGATATCTGTGATTGGAACAGTGAGCTTATTCTTCAATTTTATGCCACTCTTCACATATCTGGAGATCCCGCAGACATCAACACCTGGGTGTTTGACTGGATGACGCAAACAACACACTACAAGGCTCCTGCCATTGAGCTCCTGCGTGAAGTGCCAGTGTCAATTCCCTCAGAGCAAGCCGTGAAGCTTCATTATCTTCATGAGGTTTTTGATCGCACCTGGGCCACACTTGCTCATCTAAAGACTCCGGCAGAACTTGAAGAATTTGAGTTTGTGCGAGACTTTGACTGGTCGTCGCCACCAAAGAAGAAATTCAGGCCAATTCCAGTTCCAGACCTTGAGGATAGTTCCTTTTCTTCATTCCGCACTGTTGAATCTGATGAAGAACAACAAGACACTGCCACCGGTCCAAGGAAGAAGACTCCTCCCAAGAATCCTCACGCACCTTCATCAACTCCCAAGGAGTGAAAGTCTTCACGGGCGTTAGTCCTCAGTTTATCCCTTTTTTGTCACTTGATGACAAAGGTGGAGAAACTTGAGAGTTAGTCTTCACGCGGGATATTTTGGGGCTTATGAACTATATTTAAGTTACAAACTCTTGGCTCTTCTGAAGTGTTTTATGTAATGGGTTGTAACTTAAGCCCGATGGTACTCTCACGCTTTTGAACGTTTTTCTTCGCATGCTTACTCCTCAAAATTTTAATGCACGCATGCTGGAATTCGTCAAATACCATTTGTCATCATGCATCCTCAATTTCTTCATACTATATGTCATATGTATGCATGATTTACAAGACTCAGGGGGAGATCTCCATGATATAAATCATCAATGTGCATTTGCTGTGAAAAGCAAATCCTCAAGATATCCACATCTTCAGGGGGAGTCTCTCTGAATCTTGATTTCAAATTCCTCAAATGAGTATTTACACTTCATATTTTTATCCGTGTTGAAGACTTAACCTAATTGTCATCAACCACCAAAAAGGGAGAGATTGTAAGTGCATCTAGTGCCCCTTAGTGATTTTGGTGGTTTGAAGACTTATAGGTTAAGTACCTAATGTGTTCATGAGTGTACACAGGATCTATAAGTCGCTGAGAAGTTTGAAATATTCGATTAATATCGACCCCTAAAAATGTATATCTTCGGTTGAAGAAATTGGTCTAAAGCTGAAGATTTGAATCGCAAAGAATTTGCGATGAAATTTATATTCCTCATGAAGATATGGAAATTGAGGAATTCGGTGTGTCCTGAAGAAAATCATTCTGAAGACTTTGAAGCATGAAGATTTACTCTTTCTGTTTTGTTTTCTTCACACTTGAGTAATAGGAGCACCATACTATTAAAGGGGGTCGAGGTAACACATTCGAATGAATTTCCTCATGATGCTCAACCCAAGCCTAATCCTACCAAAAGCCTCAAGTGAGGAATATGAGTGACATGAGGAATCTCACAGTTGAGGGTCCCGACCGTTTCGATAGCCACGCCACATCATTGGTCTTATCCACACCAACGGTCATATTAGTTAAGGGCATTAATGTCAAATCATGTCGGGATGCTCCTAGGCTATAAACAGCCGCCCCCCACAACCATTAGCTGGTTGGCTGCTCCGTTAGAAACTGACACTTGTCATAAGAGCAACCCAAATTCCTCAGAGTCTTCGAGAGTAATTCATCAGTGAGGAAATACCCCAAACACCAAACCACAAACCGAGAACCAAGTGATTGAGCATCACTGAAGAAGTTGTTCCTGTGTGGGACTGAAGCCTTTTACCTTTGAGGACTGTGCATCCTCCGGACGGTTAGGCACCATGGTCTAGATCAATCCAATAGTCAATTGTGGATCGCCGGGTGACCAAGTTTGTGAGGGTTTGGAAGTCTGCCATGAAGACTTACCACGAGTGTTGGGCGAGGACTGTGTGTTCTTAGCCCAAGGAGAATACGATAGGGATGTGTGTCCCGGGACTGTGTGTCTGTTGGTTTCAATACCAAGCCGCTCCAAACCATATGTACAACTGTCACAGCAGTTGGAACTAGGTCAACAACAACTGTCTTCACTGTGAAATGGGTTCTAATTCCTCAACTCTTCATATTCCTCAGATTATGTGTTGATGATTTTCACAGTCACTGTTTGAAGAATTTGGTGAAGATTTTCTCTGAAATTCCTCAACCCCAAATTCTTCGCGCAAGTTAATCCTCATCTATTTTCTGCGTGCCTGCTTACTGTGCAATCAGTTTTCACTTTCTTCATCCTGAAAAACTGCTGTAGTGAAACATTGCATTCCTGATCCTTCACTGTTTCCGCTGTAAGTTAGTCATCAGTGAGGAATTTCCTCAAAAGGAATTTCCTGAGTGATGAAATTCTAAAAATCTCCTATTCACCCCCCTCTAGTCGATATAACGCAGTTTCAATGTGCTTAGGGAAAAGAACTTGCATGACATCTATTGTCCATCCCTCCCATGGCAGCGGGGTCCTAATGGAAACTACGGGATATTAAGGTTCTCCTTTTAACAAAGAACCGGACCAACGCATTAACACTTGGTTAATACATGAACTCCTCATACTATGGTCATCTCCGGGAGTGGTTCCGGCTATTGTCACTCCGGGGTTGCCGGGTCATAACACAGAGTAGGTGACTACAACTTGCAAGATAGGATCAAGAACACACATATATTAATGAAAACATAATAGGTTTAGATCTGAAATCATGGCACTCAGGCCCTAGTGACAAGCATTGAGCATGGCAAAGTAGTAGCAACATCAATCTCAGAACATAGTGGATACTAGGGATCAATCCCCGTCAAAACTAACTCGAGTACATGATAGATCTCATCCAACCCATCACCGTCCAGCAAGCCTACGATGAGATTACTCAGGAACGGTGAAGAGCATCATGGAATTGGCGATGAAGGAAGGTTGATGATGACGATGGCAACGATTTCCCCTCTCCGGAGCCCAGAACGGACTCCAGATCTGCCCTCCAGATGAAGAACAGGAGGTGGCGGCGCCTCCGTATCGTAAAACGCGATGAACTCTTCTCCTTGATGTTTTTCCGGGCGAGACGGACTAAATAGAGCTAAGATTGGAGGCAGTGGAGCGTTTTGGTCCCACAAGCCTGCCAGGCACGGCTCACGCTCCACTTCCTCCGCTGATTCTTGCGCCGGTATTTTTTATATATTCCACCAATATTCTCCGTAAATGTTCAGGTCATTCCGAGAACTTTTATTTGTGTGCAAAAACAACACCATGGCAATTCTGCTGAAAACAGCATTAGTCCGGGTTAGTTCCATTCAAATCATGCAAATTAGAGTCCAAAACAAGGGCAAAAGAGTTCAGAAAAGTAGATATGACGGAGACGTATCACTCCCGAACCCTGGAAGGTCTCCCTTTGAGAACTCAGCTCCACCGTGCGCTGGCCCCACGGTGGGTGCAAACTGTCATGGTTTTGTCACGACAGATGTTCTCGTGAAAGGACTTAGTAGTGAAGTCATCGCAACTATGTGGCTACTCAAAGGGGTTGATTGGGAAGGAGAGACGAGTTTACCCAGGTTTGGCCCCTCTGATGGACATAAAAGCCTACATCCTGCTTTGTGTGTATTGATGATGAAAGTCGATTACAAGGGTGTGGTTTCACCTGACCTAGCTCTCGATTGATGTTAACTTAACCATATCAACCCTAGAGACTCGCCTTCATATACAGGTCGAGGCTCTAGGTTTACAAGAGTCCAACTCTCATTACAATTTGTGAGTCGGTCTACCTCTAACTCGCCTTGTCTCTTACGCAAGGAAACCTCAGGTGACTCTTTCCTCATGTGGGTCATAAGTCGCCTTCTTCGAGTCTTGGGCCAACCGTCCCTTCATAGCGTACGTCTCGCGCCTTCCGCTTCTCAGATAACGGCCCATCTTGATCATGGAGATAGAACCCCCATTATTCTGACCCGACCTCATAGGGCGGGTCTTATAATGGGATAACATCCCCAACATTAGGCCCCAGATTGACTTGAACTTGTTCAGGTCAATACTCATTTCTTGTATGCTTGGCGGCTCAATTAAAGCCTCATCCTATCCCCAATGGAAAAATTATTGGCTTGCAGACTTCCCCTGATTTTCTGCCATGAGGATTAATAAAGTCAATTACTCCGAAATTCCAGGAATCTTTATGATGTCACCCAAAGGATCTTTTAGATCATATCTAACGAGCCCGAAAATCAAGGGACCATCAATTCCAGGATTTACGGCGCCTCCTAGATTCTCGCGCCTGCCATTTCCATTTCCCCACTCCGATCTTTAAATACCGACAAGGGAATATTTTTTCACCTTTACCATAGCTTGTCTTCTTCCTCCTCGAGCCCTTTAGTCCATGACACGCCGCCACCGCCGCTCTTCTGGCGAACTTCTCCGAAGCACAGATTTCGCCTCCGTTCATCTCCTGCACCGAGCCACGATCTTCTTCCCCTCTGATCGACGCTATTAGGTGCGCCCGTATACTCCTGCAACAGATCTACTTAGGTCATGTACTGTAACTCACCGGAGTTCTCTAGGGTTCATCATGTCGCCATTAGCAATGTGAGTTCGTATATTCCTTTTAGCACAACAACCCACCTTAATAGGTAGTGGAAAGGATGCGAAATGAATCTCGCATAAGCTTTATTGATATCTTTGCAAGAACCTCGTCGCCATTTAGTTGTTGCCACCTCCATGCTTTGTTGTTTATTTTAGCCATTAACTTTTCTTATTTCATCGCTGATAGATCCATCCTACTTTGTAGTATTGACGGAAAACTGTTCTTCCGACACTTAGCAGAATTCAATCTTCGTAGTCTCTTCATGACCCAGTAGTAGCTATTATTTATGCTGGCTTAGTCTTTTTCATGACTCGTCATCATCATGCGCCCCCTCATTCTTAGGCGACTTAAAATATTATGATCTCCTTTCCTGCTAGTCATTAGAATAACCCGCCATTTGTATCCATGCAGCTGGCTTCTTTCTGACTCTGAACATTATGTCAAAGCCATCAAAATGTGACTGGTTACCTTCTGATATTGACGAAGCCACCTTGCAATAATTAGTGTCAATGGGAACCTTGTCCCCTAAAGAAGTGATTGGATGGAGAGCTCCTGCCAGAGAAGTGCGACCTCAACCCGTCTAAGGGGAAGTAGTAGTCTTTGCAGACCATTTAGAACGAGGCTTCTCTCCTCCTGGCTCAAAAATCTTCCGAGAAGCCCTCAGCTTTTTCAATCTTCACCCCCAAGATTTAGGTCCTAATTCAACAAGTAACCTGTGCCAGTTCTAGGTTTTTTGTGAAGCATACTTAGAAATAGAACCCACCGTTTCCTTGTTTAGGAATTTTTTTCTATTTAAATCGCCAAATGGAATGGGCTGATGGCCCTAGCTTAGAACTTGGTGGAGTCACCATCCACAGGCGGCGTGAAACCAGCTTCCCTGCTGCCGCCTTACCCAGCCATCCATAAGGCTGGAGGAAAACCTGGTTCTGCTGCAAAAACACTGCTCCAGATCAAGAAAATCCCTTACTCGATGACAGAGAAGACCGTCTTCCAATGGACTTCCAACTCCCTCGATCTCTGACTCAAGAGGAACAAGACGCCCACAAATCCGTTTGGCCCCTCCTGAGGGCTTTGAACGCCAATGGTTTGACTGGAATCGACTTGATCCAATACTGGGTTGAATGGCGCATGATGCCCCTAAGCCGCTGTGAGGGTCTGATGTGTCATTATGATGGTAATTTGAACAACGCTCAGCGTTTCACGAATGTCATGCTTGTCTGAAGAAAGCAACAGTCTCGTTATGAAGTTATGTGGTGAATCCAAAGAGGCTTGTTCCAAAATTGGTCTGAAACCATTCTGCATTGCCAATCCAGCTCGTGAGGTAGATAAATTCACCTCTTATCTGTTTTATTTGATACCTTCTTTTGGTCTTTGGTAGAACTAACTTCCCCTTTTTACAGAAAATACACCCTTCTGGAAACGTAGGATTGTAAAGCCGCCCATAAAAAGGGTGAAGACCCTCGCCAAGAAGAAGAAAGGCAAATCAGGTGCGAGCGAGTTATCCGTCGTGGGCGAGTCACCGCTCATTGTAGATGTGTGTGAGGTAAATACCTAGGCCATTCCCTTGTGGCATCATTTCTTTGTTCTAACCATTTTCTTAATTTCCACGGATATGAGTGGAAAGAGATGCTGAAGAGGCTGAGGTAATTTCCATATCTTCTAACTCAAATATTTCCTTGGAAAGACCTCGAAGGCGGGTTTGTAGGAAAGTCCCTATGAATCACCCAGATGCTCACTTGGATCCTAACTTCCTTTTGAAAAAGGCTTTATATACTCCAAAACGCCACACCCGTAGCTCTTCAGGTGATCTTATGGCGGTTTTTCCTGAAAAAACATCCGGCTGCAAACGCCGTATTGAGGTACCTTCTCGTTTCTTGTCAAGTTTTATTGACAACCTTGCGTGTATTTACCAAACTTTGTGACTATAATAGGTGTCTTCTCCTTCATCTGGCAACTCAGCATCCTCCAAAGTACCACCCCTTGTTCGTCTCGCAGGGTATGACACTAGTTGTTGTATGAACTCTTCACATGATATTCAATTAAGTATGTCCTAACCTTTCATCTTTGTAGAGATCAAGCCAAGAAACGGAAAACTAGTGGGTCAACTCTAAATGCTGACAAGCCTGGAGTGGACGAAACAGATGCCCCTGTCCCTGATATTCCAGATGAAAATATTGGAGCTTATGCTGATCCTCCAGAAGGCTCCACTACGGACAATGTCCCTGATGCCCAACTCACTCCGCCAAGAACTAACAATGTGGCCGTGTAGCCGAGTCATAAAGAGAAACTCAACCCCCCAAGTCCTGTGAAGTTATCCAAAGATGCCACACCCGAAGACGATGATGATGTTCTTATTAGGACAGGTCATACGACCCGTGTTCGCAATGTGTTGGCAAAGCATACTGCCGGGGATGTCTCCACCAAGATGGCGAAATGAAAATCTGCACTTGATCTCCCCTATATCGAGAAGTTAAACTTTGAGGAACTTTACGCAGGATATTTGAACCGCCTTGTTGCGAGCCGGGACTTTGAAGCTGGCTTAATGAACATGCTGAAGAAGAGATACGAGATATTTATGGAATAAACTGCCTTATATATGCTCCTATAGCCCCCAAGGGTCAGGTCATCTTCTTGAAGATGAGTCGGATCTTGTGTAATAATCTTTGAAAAACTTCAACCTGTAGCCCCCAAGGGTCGGGTCATCTTCTTGAACATGAGCCGGGTCTTGTGTAATAATCTTTGAAAAGCTTCAACCTATAGCCCCCAAGGGTCGGGTCATCTTCTTGAAGATGAGTCTGGTCTTGTGTAATAATCTTTGAAAAGCTTCAACCTGTAGCCCCGAAGGGCTGGGTCATCTTCTTGAAGATGAGCCAGGTCTTGTGTAATAATATTTGAAAAGCTTCTTCCTGTGGCCCCCAAGGGACGGGTGTATTGCTTGCAATATGCTTGAGAATTGACTATCCGCCTTTCAATGTAACCAAGTAGTGGTAAGGTTACTGATTCTTCCAGTTTGATTTTGTAGGAAATTATCAGTCAAAATGATGTATCCCTAAGCGGGACGAGAAAAAGTCTGGGACGTCAACCAGACGCCAGGGCCGCAGCACAGGAAAAACTTCGAGTTAGATTGACAGAACTTGAACAGGTCAAGGTTGAGTATTTGAGTTTTAAGGAGTCGACTGAAGCCGAAAAACCACCCTTGTGAAACAAGCCAAGAAGGCCGAGGGTCGATTGAAACAAGGCACCAAAGAATTAACCGATCTGCTTCGTCATATCTCTCATATGACCAATGCTATCTCTGTTAAGTCCTTGGTCCGTCAATTATTTTTGTAAAGGGCACAAAGTTAGAGGCGACTTATACCTCAGTTGCTTCTCAATAGGCCCGCGATCCGCTAATCTTCAAGATGACTTTGTTCTGAAGCTGAAGGCAATATACACTCTGATAGAGCAACTTTATGATGGCGGCTTACTAACCGTCAAGGCTGTCTGGGGGGACAAAGACCCAGTGAAGTATATCAAGGATATGTTGCGGCGGCTCTCAACCATTCCTCATCACATAGCCGAAATAAGGAAATCATCCGCGCGAAAGGGCGTGATGGCAGCCATGAGCCGGGCACTAGCTTATGCTCCTGAACTTAAACTGAACGAAATAGCATGTGGCTTCCCTGAATACAAGGATGACGGCTCAGGATTCACGCAGGAAGACTACGCGCAATGCGTAAAGGATGTTTGTCGTGCGGCAAGCTGCCTTATTGAAAGCATTGATCTGCTGAAATATCAGGTGGCTTATGATGATGATGGGAAGCGTGTGGAAATTCCGAGTTTCGCGTCTTTGGACTTAACACCTTAGAACCGTAAGCCTCTTTTTGCCTTTGACGCTGACCCGTCAACCATCTTGACGGAAGGAGCTGAATTTCATGCCTTAATCAATTGCACCTGGGATGTAGATAACTTCCAGATCCAAGACCCCAAAACCTCAGCATTGGGTGAGCCGGAGGCGGCTTAGACGTGGAGGCCCTTTGAAGCTTCAGCCCGCAGAGGAGATTGAACCCGGAGAAATCTTGCCGCCGGGTTAACATATAATTTTTTTGGCCTTGACGAGCCATGTAATCTTGCTTTGGAATATGCTTCAAACTGCTTATGTATTTGCACCTTAACGTCAAATTTTCCTAGCATTACCTTGCAATATAATTCGCCTTGGTTTGGCTATTGGCGATTTCAAGAAGTATTGTTCTTCTTCCTTGATCATCACCCATCTTGAATGATTTAATCATTGTTGTTGAATCTATGCTTGAAATCATAATCACCATATAAGGTGGAAAATAAGCCGGCTCTGTGAGTCACGGCGGGTAGATGGGCTTGCAAGGCTCTAATCATACCCTAAGAGGTTTTTGCAAAAACCTTTATGTATTTAGACTGACTGATCAGGCTCAAGTCAAGCTTCAGTGAAGCAAGTTCAGTTAACCCATGGTTTATCTACTTACCATATGCTGGCTCTCGCAAGTACCTCAATGTTTTAACCTTGGAAGTTCAGGGTCCAATATTGGATAGACTCGCCAAGAGTACACGGGCCTTTATGGGCGATTCACAAAACACACAGTCCAGTATAACCATTTAGTAATGCGTTAATTTTTCGCTAGCCAAGAGGGTAGTAAGGCGGGACTCAATGAGTCAGAATCCCCCAAATGACCTATGATCAAGAAAAAAGGGCATAGGATAGCAGAAGACAATGCTATTACTGCTAAACAACTTGGGAACTAGTAGCCCCCAAGTAAGCCGGTTTTTCTCGTTCATGATCATACATAGGCGCATATGTTTGAATCGTGCATCATGGCACTTGATCCTCTTTGGCTTTACTGGTACCCATGTTTGAGTGGTCACATCAAGGCGACTTACTCTCTTTGATACCAGTAGCGTCCATGTTTGAATGGCCTCCCCGATGGCGACTCATCCTCTTGGGTGCCTTATTTCAATCAATAAAGACTAATGCTCAGATATGGGCTGAAACAGCAGAGACCCCGAATTTTATGGGCGCCAGCTTTATTGATGTAATGTAAAGAGTACACAATGATCCAAGTATGTACATAGATAAGGAGCCAATGGCTCTAAGTACAATAGGGCCGCAGGTGAGCAATGTTCCAGGGGCGGGTCGTTTCTTCCTCCGTGGTTGGCTTGTCAGGGCCTAAATCAATGAGGTAATACGAGCCGTTGTCGAGTTTCCGCTAACGACGAAAGGCCCTTCCCAAGGGGGTGAAAGCTTGTGCATACCCGTATGATCTTGAATCAATCGAAGCACCAAGTCGCCCTCCTGAAAGACCAGGATTTTGACACGTCGACTATGGTAACGGCATAGATCTTTTTGGTAAATCGTCGATCGTGCTGCGGCCAAATCACGCTCGTCCTCGAGACAATCCTAAGAATCCTGACGTGCTTGCTCATTATCAGCTTCAACATCTGCGGTGACTCTGGGAGAATCGTGCTTCAAATCGCTTGGGAGAACCACTTCTGCCCCATAGACAAGGTAGAAAGGAGTGTAACCAATAGACATGTTAGGTGTTGTTCTGATACTCCAAAGTACAGAGGGGAGTTCTTCAACCCAACAACCCGGAGTGCGCTATAGAGGGACCATGAGTCGGAGCTTGATCCCATGCAAGATCTCCTGGTTAGCTTGCTCAGCTTGACCATTAGATTGTGGATGAGCTACTGCAGATACGTCAAGCCGGATGTGCTCTTGCCGACAAAAATACTTCATTGCCCCCTTAGACAAATTAGTACCGTTATCGGTGATGATGCTATGAGGGTAACCAAACCGTAAAATCAGCTTCCTGAGGAACTTAACTGCCATTTCTTCTTCGCAGTTGCTGACCGGCTCCGCCTCAACCCACTTGGTAAATTTATCAACCGCTACGAGCACATGTGTCTTTTTGTCGGAAGACTCTTTAAAGGGGCCAACCATGTCAAGCCTCCAAACTGAAAAAGGCCATGTAATGGGGATCATGTGCAATTCCTGAGCCGGCATGTGCGCCTGGCGTCCGAACTTCTGACATCCATCACATAGACGCACTATGTCTACCGCATCGGCATGAGCCGTCAACCAGTAGAAACCATGATGAAAGGCTTTTGACAGCAAAGATTGTGACTCGGCGTGATGTCCAAAGTTGCCCGCATGTATCTCATTGACAATATCTCGCCCTCTTCTGGCGAAACACAACACTAGAAAATCCCACAAGTGCTTTGTTTGTGTAACTCGCCTTTATGTATAACCATGGACTTGCATCGTCGTACGATCTGCATGGCGAAAAATTCATCAGATGGCACTGCTCTGAGAGCCTCCACCAATTGTGACTCTGGATCAGGAACCACTATGTCTTCTTCAGAGAGCAACTTCACAGAAGGATTATGTAAGACATCCAAGAATATATTAGGAGGGACAGGCTTACGCTGTGATCCGAGCCAGGAAAGAGCATCAGCCGCCTCGTTCTGTCGACGATCAATATGGTCAACCTGACAGCCATGGAAATAACCCGCCACCTTGGTTACTACACATGTGTAAGCCGCCATCAACAGATCCTTGGAGTCCCAAGTTCCTGACACTTGCTGGGCCACTAAATCTGAGTCGCCCAAGCACCTGACTTGACTCAGGTTCATCTCTTTAGCTATCTCGAGTCCATGGAGTAAAGCTTCATACTCAGATGCATTGTTTGTGCAAGGAAACATGAGTCGTAGAACATAAAAAAACTTGTCTCCTCTTTGGGACGACAACATCACCCCAACTCATGAACCTTCCAATTGTCTAGAACCATCAAAATAAATCGTCCAATGGGTGTTATCAGGCATGTCTTCTGGAATCTGCAACTCGGTCCAATGATTGATGAAATCTACCAACGCCTGAGACTTGATGGCAGTACGAGGCATATACTTCGGATGATGAGGACCAAGCTCTATCGCCCACTTAGCAATCCGCCCGGTGGCCTCTCGGTTCTGTATAATATCCCCGATCGGCGCAGAACTGATCACGGTGATTGGGTGCTCCAAAAAGTAGTGGTTCAACTTCCGGCTTGCCATGAAGATCCCAAAGACCAACTTCTGCCAATGTGGATACCGCTGTTTGGATAGGGTTAATACCTCACTAATGAAATACACCGGTCGCTGGATAGGGTATTCCTTGCCTTCTTCCTTGCGCTCAACAACCACCGCCACGCTACCTCTTTAGAATTAGCGGCAATATACAAGAGCATCAGCTCTTTGTCAGCCGGGGCTGCCAGCACAAGCGGCTCAACAACTTCTATTTTTGAGGGCCTCAAACGCCTCATTGGCCGCATCAGTCCAGACAAAGTGATCTGTCTTCTTGAGCAACTGATAGAGCGGGATAGCCTTATCACCAAGGCGACTTATGAAACGGCTCAGTGCCGCGATGCGACCCGCCATACGCTGGACTTGATTAATGTTGGCCGGCTTCCCAAGCGAGGTAATCGCCTTGATCTTGTCCAGGTTAGCTTCTATGCCATGCTCGGATACTAAAAACCCCAGCAACTTTCCTGCAGGAACCCCAAACACGCATTTCGTTGGGTTAAGTTTCATCTGATAGACCTGGAAGTTGTCGAATGTCTCCTTGAGATCACCTAGAAGTGTTTCCTTCTTCTGCGATTTTACCACGATGTCATTAACATAAGCATGGACGTTGTGTCCAATCTTACTATGCAGAAAGTTCTGGATACAACGCTGATAAGTCGCCCCTGCACTCTTGAGACCAAAAGGCATTGAGACATAGCAAAAAGCACCAAAGGGGTTATAAAGGCCGTTTTCTCCTGATCCTCCTTGGCCATTTTGATCTGATGGTACCCAGAGTACACATCCAGAAAGCATAGCTGCTCACAACCCGTCGTAGAGTCAATGATTTGATCGATATAGGGTAGGGCAAAGGGATCCTTGGTAAAAGCTTTGTTAAGGTTTGTGTAGTCAATGCACATGCGTAAAGTGACGTTCTTCTTGAGAACCAAGACCAGGTTAGATAACCATTTAGGGTGAAAGACTTCGATGATGAAGTTGGCGGCTAAAAGCCAGGCGACTTCTTCTCCAATCGCCTTGCACCTCTCCTCGAAAATGACGAAGGTATTGACGAACCGGCTTCATCTTGGGATCTACATTGAGATGGTGCTCAGCGAATTCTCTCGGTACACCTGGCATGTCAGAAGGTTTCCATGCGAAGATGTCCCGATTCTCATGGATGAATTCGATGAGCGCGTTTTCCTATTTGGGATCCAAGCCGGTCCCGATAGTGAACTGCTTTGAAGAGTCGCCAGGGACAAAATCCACCTGCTTGGTATCATCTGTCGGCTTGAACTTAAGGGGCGGTTCAGAATCAACCATCGGTTTCTTCAATGGGCTCATGTCAGCTGGATCCACATTGGCCTTATGGAACATTAGCTCTTCGGCAGCGCAGCCAACTCAGTGTATGCAGCGTCTCCTTCTTCGCACTCCTGGGCTATCTTTCGGTTTCCATCAACTATAATGGTGCCCTTGAGACCCGGCATTTTAATCTTGAGGTAAACATAGCAAGGCCGGGCCATGAAACGGGTGTAAGCCGGCCGCCCAAACAAAGCATGATAAGGGCTTTTGATCTTGACTACCTCAAACATGAATGACTCACTTCTGTAATTGGACTCATCACCTAAAGCCACATTAAACTTAATCTGCCCAACAGGGTATGCAGACTGGTCCGGAACAATGCCATGGAAGCCCATGGTTGGGGGAATTAAGTCCTTTTCATTGAAATTCATCCGCCAGAAGGTGTGATAGTATAAAATGTTGATACTGCTACCTCCGACCATGAGGACCTTAGAAAGCGTGTATCCACCAACCTAAGGTGCCACCACTAACGCCAAGTCGCCAGGATTATCAATTTGGGGCGGGTGATCGGACCTGCTCCACGTTACAGGATGCTCTAACCAATTTAAATATCTAGGAACCGCCAGCTCAACCATACTAATAGTCCTCTGCCTTACCTTCTTGTCACTCTTGCATGTGCTCGTGGTGAAAACATGGTATTGTCCCCCATTCAATTGCTTAGGGTTGCTCTGAAACCCGCCCTGGTTGTTCACCTGCTGGAACTCGCCCCGGTTGTTATATTGTTGTCCACCTAGCCCTGATGACTGTCCACCATTACGATGTGAGTTGCCTCGCCCCTGAGCCTCCGGGTTAGGAAAATCACCGAACGAAGAGCCACGTGACCCGCCCGGGCCAAACTGATCCTGCTGGGCGCCTCCACCGCCTCCTTGGTGACCCTGAGACGCATGAAGGCGAAACTCTTGCATCACAAAACAATTTTCCCAAGAATGAGTAGATGGGGCACATGGGGTACTGTGCTTGGGGCAAGGTCCCATGAGAAGGTCCTCATAATTGTGCGGCTTCCTCCCCGTAAAGCCTTGGTCTTGAAAACTGCCCTGATTCATGTTCCGCCGTTGATTTCACGACCCGGCATTGTTGTTAGCAACAAAGTCGGAGACGCATCCTGCTGCCTCCTTTTTCCTTGACCTCCTTGGTTATTATTGCACCCAGAATGCTGGAAGTGGCCCTTGCCTCCGTCTCCTCTTTTAGCTTCACTGACCTTCTCATCATCAGAGCCGGCATCCTTCGTTCTGTCCGACTTGGCATACCTAGTGAGACTGTCCATCAACTCACCCATATCCTGCACCTTTCGCTTGAGGCGGCCAATCTTCCACACCAAGGGCTGGAAATGACAATTCTTTTCCAAGATCAACACGGCATGAGCCGCCATAATGTCATCCATGGAATGGATGATTTCTGCGACCCATCGGGTCCAATGGTGGGCGGATTCATCAGCCCGCTGAGCACAGTGTTGAAGATCTACAATGGTCATCTCGCGCTTGCAAGTTCCTCGAAAGTTCTTGATGAACCGCTCCTTGAGCTCCGGCCAAGTGCTGATGGAGTTCGGTGGCGGGTTCTTCAACCATGTACGAGCCGACCCTTCCAACATCATGGTGAAGTACTTTGCACAGACCGCATCACTAGCATCAAGCATGTCCATAGCCAGCTCATAACTCTCAACCCACGCCCCCGGTTCAAGATCAAGAGTATAGTTTGGCACCTTACGAGGACCTTTGAAGCATGTCCATAGCCTTGCACTCGTTGCCCAGTGCGAAAGATAGGCAAGGGACCCCGACATTCCTTCAATGTCCACCGTATCCTGGAGCTGGTTGAGCATTAGCCGGAACTCCTTGACCCGCAAGGGCCGCCGCTCCCTCCGCCTCGGCCTGCCGGGCGGCTCCGGCAGCGTTGACAAGCGCCTGAGCATTGGATGCTGGCAGTTCTGGTAGATTGATCTGAGGTTGGTGTCCACGAGCGTCGTTGGAAATCGCCGGAGGGTCATTTGGGTGACTCTTCGTGTGTCTCTCATGTGGCGTGGAGTGCAGACAATCACAACTGTACGAGAACTGAGCATGCTGGACTACCGCAGTCTTTAACATCTCTAGAGCGTTTCGTGCCCCCACCTCTAGGGAGGTATTCCCATGAATGGGGAGAGACTCGAAGTGGCAGGTCGCAACCAGCACGTTACACACCGGATTGGAGAAGTGACCCTGAGGTGTTTGGAAGTGCTGAGCCGCCTGCGGGTTCAACGGGGGTTGCGTCGGCTGCTGGGCGATCACCCCATGTGGATCACCCTGGCCTGGCGGGTTATGATCCGCATCGGGCGTTTGCGGGCTGCTGAACAGCAGGGTGGATTAAGGTTGGGTGGGATGCGACCCTGGTGCCTCCTCTCACAAACGGCTTCTGACGCGACTCGCCGGCGCTCAAGTCGCGATGCCTCCAATTTTAGACGCTCCTCCTCTTCGTTGATCTGGGCTTGTCGATCCATCATCCGGGTCTTCTCCGCATCAATCTGGCATTGTATCTGGGCCATCTCTTCACGAAGTTTAGCCAATTCGGCGTTAACCTCCGCCTGGTTGTCAGCCGTCACAACTACCGCCATGAGTTTTGACATCTCAGCCATCAGATCTGACATGGCCTGAGCTCGGGTCTTGCCTGACCCACTGGCCCCATTGGCGTTTGCCGCATTTGGCTGGTCCTGAGCCATCGTGGCTCCTGCCATATAAATGGCCTTGGCGGGGGGCGGTCTTGTGGTCCTTCGGAGTTTGCTGCCTCATGAAAACCACCCAGCCTTCCTTCATAGAAAGGGCATATTGAATCGGTATCTCCAATCGACGACTCGCCATCAGAGTTGACAGGGGTGTATGTCGGCATTCTGGGAACGAGCATACCCAGAGCTGTCTGCCTGTGGCCCAGGGCTGGCACACTTCATCAAGCAAGCATAACCGGGCATGGCACCACTCAAGGCAAGGCCCTCGCGAGGAGGAACATCATCAAGACCCGTAGGGGGGCTCCTCAGGACCCCTCCGTAGCGGCGGATATTCCGAGGCAAGACCCAGCCTTTGGAGTCAAGGATGATGCGGAGGAAGGACATGCATGCAGCAGACAGCAGGACGGAGCAGTTTCCCCTTTAGTGCAAAGGGGGCAAGGAAGTACTGGGGTTCCCAAGGCATCTTCCAAAGGTTTCCTTTATGGTGCAACAAGGCCATCACCGCCCGCCAGCAGGACAGTCGTCATCCCTGGACCCGTCCTTGTAGCGCTGGTAGCCACTTTGCAGGCGAAGACCACCTTTGGGCAGGGGAGCATGTTCCCATGTTCCCCTTCAAAATTGGCCATTGTGGGATCCCTTCCCGCCAAAACGATAAGGTAAGAGGACCGGGGCCACCACTATACATATAGAGAGTAGGTTACTTCATAGGAACAAGAGATTCATTCATTCGCCCACCGGCACCACACAAAAAGGCCAGCCAGCCTCCGAAGGCCCTCGAACATTGTACTAGTTCATCCACCAACCTCCACGAGAGGCAATCCACCAAAGAGGAGTAGTGTATTACACTTCTCAGTGGCACGAACCTGGGTAAACTGTCGTGCTATGTATCTTCCTCACCATCGAGTGACTTCTCTGCCATGCCCAGCGACTAGCGAGTTAGGTGAGGCGAGCCCGTGGGAGATCTTCGTACACGCCCCTGAGTTCGAATCTTTAGGGTTTTGCGGAGCCCGAAATCAAACATTTGGCGCACCAGGTAGGGGGCGTGTCAAGGTTTCCTCCAAGCTCCTCCTTCACCAAGCTTCACCGTTCTGATGGCTAACGCTCACCGGGCTCGCGCCAAGTGCCGTGCCACCCGCGTTGCTCAGACGGCGCCTGTAGGCCTCGCCGGCTCGTGCCGGTCGCCATCACCTATGGTGAACGCCGCCACGGGCCCCGACGCTCAAGAACGGTAAGGTTCCTCCTAGCCGGCTACCGAGGAGCCCGACGGTCGCACCGCCACTCCGTCGCGCATCCGGGCTTCCGGGTCGACCTCGCGCTCCTGGTCGGAGATGCCACATGGTCGGCGCGCGCTTGCCATGGCCGCCGAGCTCCTCCGCTACCGGCCCGCCCCTGACCGCCACAACGAGTGCCTCCAGCGCATCGAGGAGATCGTCGCCGTTGTCGGTGATCCCGCGGCGCTCTCCTGCTCGTTTCGACCCCAATCGTCTCTAGCGAACGACGAGGAGCAAGACGCGCCACCCCAACCTCCGGGGCGTGGCGCGCACCCCAAGCCTAGGCAGGAACCGTGTCCCCACGGTCGGCCTCGCGAATCCATGGAGAGACCAAGAGATGAAGCAAGCTGTCGGGTGGTTCCTCCTGGCGCTGCAAATCCCGCGCCACGAGCGTGCCTTGCTCGAAGCAGACCCATTGGAGCAACAGGACGAGGTTGCCCCCATGCGCGCTGCATCAGTCTGGCCGGTAGGGCGCCTCACCATCGCCCCTGAGCTCTACCCTGCAAGTTCACGCTCGACCTACCCCCGCACTACGACGGCACCCTGGACCCGGCCGAGTTCCTGCAACTCTACACGCTGAGTATCAGGGCGGTAGGAGGGGGCGACAAGGTCATGGTGTGTTAGTTCCCCATGGCGCTCAAGGGCGGCGCGCTCTCTTGGCTCCTCAACCTCCCAAGGGCATACATCACTTCCTGGGATGATCTACGCGAACGCTTCATCGCCAACTTCTAGGGCACCCGCGACCGTGCTCCCACCGTGAACGACCTGCGGCGCATCAAGCAGCAGGAGGGGGAGACCCTGCACAAGTTCATACAACGCTTCACGGACATGCGCCTCAAGATCCCCAAGGCGTTGGTAGAGGCTGTCATCTCGGCCTTCTAGGACGGTGTCACCAACCTCGGGATGAAGGAGAAGCTCGTCATGAGTGATGAAATGAGCACTCACTGGAGATGTTAAACCTGGCAAACAAGTGCGCTACGGCTGAAGAAGGTCGCTTGTCACTCCTCGGGCCTCAGGCGGCGGAACCAGAAGAGAACAAGACCAAGGCCAAGGAGACGAAGCGCAAGGCTCATGCGGTGCTTGCAGCCGATCCCGAGGCGAAGTACGGCTGAGGGGGAGAGCATCCGTCAGGAGGGGGGCCAACGTGCATCTTCCACGGCACCAGCGGCCATGATACCTCCGAGCACTTCAGCAGGCGGCTCGCACAGGGAGACACAGGCCCCGCGCGCGGCGGTGGTCGTAGTGGAGGCTGCTGGGATGACCGGGAGCCGTGTCAGGGGTGGCATGAATAGCCTCATGAAGACCGTTAGCGCGGCCAGCCTCAGGAGGACCACTAGCGTGACTAGGCTCGGGACAACCGCTGGCGCCTCAACCTTCAGGAGGGGCAACGACGGGGTCAGCCTCATGACGCTCGCCCTTGTGAAGTTGGGCTGCCTCCGCCACCCAGAAGGAGGGATGAAGACATGCAGAATGATGGGGCAGGGAGCTTCCAGGAGGTTAGGGCGGTCGCCTCTATCCTGGGCGACGCCTAGACCCCGGCCTCGAACCGCGCCTTCAAACAGTTCGCCCGGGAGGTGAATGACGCTCTCCTGAAGCCTGAAGTGATGCGCCCCTTCAACTCGTCCCAGACCACCATCACCTTTGACCCAAGTGATCACCTCAGGTGCTCATTCATGGCAGGCAAGCTCCCCATGATGTGCACCCCGACCATCAGCAACGTCCTCATCACCAAGACCCTTATCGACAGCGGAGCAGGGCTAAACATTCTCTCGGTCGAGACCTTCGAGACACTCCAGCTGCCGTACAAACAACTCATGTTGACCAAGCCCTTCTCAGGAGTCATGGAGGCGTCCACCGTGCCCATCGGGCAGGTGCGTCTGCCAGTCACCTTTGGCGAGCGCAAGAACTACCACACTGAGATAATCATCTTCGACGTGGCGCACATCCACTTGCTGTACAACGCGATCCTTGGGTACCCGGCTCTCGCCAAGTTCATGGCAGTGACCCACCATGGCTACAACGTCCTCAAGATGTCAGGGAGCGGCGGCATCATCACCATCGCCTGTGACGAGAAGGATGCCGTCTGTATACTTGAGCACACCTACCGCGCCGCGACGGCGAAACGCTCGGACGATGAAGAAGACGAGCCACCTCGTGAGGACCCGTGCAAGAAGAACAAGCAGGTCCTCCCCATGGAACACCCTAGGACTTCGAGCTCCGTGCCTGGGGACGGGGTCATGTCTCCCATCGCATAGGAAGGCGCGCTCGATGCCCCCCTTGGGTAAGGACTGGGGGCTCCCACCGGGGAGGTTCCCGGCCTGACCAGTGAGGCGAGGGTGGCGCTCGAGCACAACCCGAGGGTGCAGTCCGGCGTGCATCCGCCCAGCTCCCTTGAGTCCGTCATCAAAGCAATCCAAGAACTTCGAGAGGCCCACGCCGTGCGAGGTGGGGACTGCCCTGCATCACCAATCGCAGTCACCATCGTCGGCACGGTCGATCGGCCCCGCATGTGCATCAACGCGCTCGCAATCGATAGAGCTGCGGCTCAAGGCCCCTTCTGGCTTGTGCGAGCTCACCATCAATGGGTGTGCCCGGGCGCCGGCACCCTCATGCCCTTCGGGATGGGGAATGCGACTGCTACCTACCGGCGGCTTCAGCATGCCATGCTCATGCCTTGCCTGCTGGGGCGTGGTGAGGAAGTGGAGGAGATGCTCGGGCCAAGCGAAGGTCCCGAGCCTCGGGAGACGGCGGACCCGTGAGAGTCGCGGTCGTGGAAGCAGGAGATCGGGCGATGACGGAGCCCTCGGCACTGCAGCGGCATGGCTACCAGGTGACTTTTTGTTGGCTGCTGCCAGGTAACTTTTTGGCTCACACTGTTCGAGGGCGCCCACACGGCCATGTGGCCTCCAGGAGTTCAGGGCACTCCCTAGCCGCCACTTTCATTTAAGCATCCTTCAGTTGTTTCTGTCGCACCCACTTCGAACCCTAACGTTCTACCTTGCTTGCATCTTTGGTCGGCCGCCCCCTGCTTGGGGGCTCCGGCCGAAGCTTATCCTTGCAGGCCTCCTGAGGCAGTACACACCCTGCATCACTCCCTAAGAAGAAGAAGTCAGCAGGGTTTACCAATGTCCCAAAAGGAATCAGGCGCCTATGCCTCGGGGGTAGAGACACTCGCAAGGCCAAAGCGTCCTCGCGACCTCCCAGATACACCCCCCGTGACACTCTCATGTAATAACGAGTTGCGCCTGTATACGCCCGGGGGGCCCTGAGGACGCAGAGGTGTCCCTCCCATACCGAGTGGATGACCTATGCTCTGCGCTGGGTGAACACTCAAAAGGAATCAGGCGCCTATGCCTCGGGGGTAGGGACACTCGTGAGGCCAAAGCGTCCTCGCGACCTCCCAGATACACCCCCACCGTGACACTCTCACGTAATAATGAGATGCGGCTGTATACGCCCCCCCCCCCCCCCCACGGACGTGGAGGGAGCCCTCCCACGCCTAGTGGCAGCCCTATGCACCACGTTGGGGAGAAGACAGAGGCAATCAACTCAGTCCGCTAATGACTATGCCGGAGCTGGAAAGGAAATCAACAGAGTCCACCAATGCGTATGCCCGCAGCTGGCAAGGAAATCAACACAGTCCACCAATGACTATGCCCATAGCTAGCTAGGGAGTCAACCAAGTCCACCTACGACTACGCCCACGCCCAGTGCGGGGGACAGAAAACTGGAGGTACGGAGCCGCTCGTACATCAAGGGGGACCCCTCAGAATCGCGACTGAGGGGCATAACTGCGCCCGTAGACCCTTCCCTCTTGGGTCGTCCTGGAATCCGGTCGGTTCAACGACGGTGGAGGTACACGCGGGGTGGGCCCTGCTGATGCGGAGCCTAGTGCGCTCAACAATACATTTGAAATCTCTTAGGGACAATGCTGTAGTCGCTCGTACGTCAAGGGGGACTCCTGAGCATCGCGACTCAGGAGCCTGAACTGCGCTCGTAGCCCCTTCCCTCTTGGGCCGCCCAGGCGGTCCAATGGCGGCGGAGGAACGTGCTACCTCTTGAGCTTGCGTTGGTTTTTCCCGTGAAAAGGAAAGGGTGATGCAGCACAGTAGCAGTAAGTATTTCCCTCAGTTTGAGAACGAAGGTATCAATCCAGTAGGAGTATCAAGCCAAGTCTCTAGAGTACTTGCGCAAAAACAACAAACTTGCACCGAACGCTACAAAGGGGTTGTCAATCCCTTCACGATTGATTGCAAGGTGAGATCTGAAGGCGGAAAGTGCAACAAAGTAAAAGTGTAAGGCTGAAAATATGATGTGAAGTAGACCCCGGGGCCATAGTGTTCACTAGAGGCTTCTCTCATGATAGCAAATATTATGGTGGGTGAACGAATTACTGTCGAGCAATTGATAGAACCGCGCAAAGTCATGACGATATCTGAGGCAATGATCATACATATAGGCATCACATCTGAGACAAGTAGACCGATACTTTCTGCATCTAGTACTATTACTCCACACATCGACCGCTATCCAGCATGCATCTAGTGTATTGAGTTCTTGATAAACAGAGTAACGCCTTAAGCAAGATGACATGATGTAGAGGTATAAATTCATGCAATTGATATAAACCCCATCTTTTTACCCTTGATGGCAACAACATGATGCGTGCCTCGCTACCCCTTCTGTCACTAGGTGAGGTCATCGCACGATATGAACCCAAAACCAAGCACTTCTCCCATTGCAAGAATTATAGATCAAGTTGGACAAACAAAATCCACAACTCGAAGAGAATTACAAGGATATGAAATCATGCATATAAGAGATTAGAAGAAACTCAAATAAGATTCATAGATAATCTGATCATAAATCCACAATTCATCTGATCTCGGCAAACACATCGCAAAAGAAGATTACATCGGATAGATCTCCATGAAGATCACGGAGAACTTTGTATTGAAGATCCAAGTGAGAGAAGAAGCCATCTAGCTACTAGCTATGGACCCGAAGGTCTATGGTGAACTACTCACACATCATCGGAGAGGAAATGGTGTTGATGAAGAAGCCCTCCGTGTCCGAATCCCCCCTTCGGCAGGGCACCAGAACGTGCCCCAGATGGGATCTTGCGGAGACAAAAGCTTGCGGCGGCAGAAAAGTATTTTCGTGGCTCTTTCACGTGGTTTCAGATTTTTCGGGGATTTATAGGCGGAAGAAGTAGGGCAGAGGAGCCAGAGGGGGCCCATAAGCCTGCTAGGCGAGCCCCCCCCCCAGGCCGCGGCTAGGGGGCTTGTGGCCTCCCCTGGTGCCCTCTGCCTTGGTTCTCAAGCTCCGTGCGTACCTTATGTTCCGGAAAAAATCTTTTCGGAGGTTTTATTCCGTTTGGACTCCGTTCAATATTCTCCTCTGAAAAAGGTCAAAAACACGGAAAAGCAGGAACTGGCACTTGGCACTGAGTTAATAAGTTAGTCCCAAAAAAGATATAAAAGGCATACAAAACATCCAAAGTTTGACAAGATAATAGCATGGAACCATCAAAAATTATAGATACGTTGGAGACGTATCAGTACGCGCGGGGCGGGCCCTGCCGATGCAGAGTGCCGAAGGAGTTCGGTAGTCTCAAATCGTCAGCTTCTTAGGAGGGACATTGGAGTCGCTCGTACTCAGGGGCCTAACTGTGGTCGTAGCCCCTTCCCCCTTTGGACCGTCTTGGTATCCGGTCGGTCCGATGCGAGTGGAGGTACGCGCGGGGCAGGCCCTGCCGACACGGAGTGCTGAAGGTGTTCTGATGTTTCAAAATCCTCGTTGCGTTCCCCTCATGAGGGATTCTCGCACGTCAAGGGGGACTCCTCAGCATCGCGACTCAGGAGCCTAATTGGACTCGTAGCCCCTCACCTCTTGGGCCGTCCTGGAATCTGGTCGGTTTAATGGCGGATGAGGTATGCGCGGGCCGGGCCCTATCGACACAGAGTATCACAACAAACATGAAAGAAACGAGGTGAAGAAAACATTCAAGCTGTCAGCCAGCTATTACAAGCCTTAACAAGTTCTAGAAAACGCAAATGAGTTTGACACCTCCACGAGGCACGGTGTGCATTGCATGGAAAAAACAGGGGGAAGGAATCAGGAGGAACCGCCGTAGCCGGTCGCTCCATTTTCAGGGGGCTTGTCGTCGGCGCCAATGGCGTCGTCTTCCCCGGAGTCGGCTTCAGCGGCATCTGGAGATGGGGGAACAGTGACGCGGGCGAACCTCTTCACCAACGCCTCCACGGGGCCCTTCACCGCCTCCGCAGTGCTGTCACGGACCTCTGTAGGGACCGACGGGATCTCGGAGTTGAAGTCAAACCTCGGCTCACAAAGATGAAGGTGACTGGAGACGCGTGTCGCGGCCTTAGAAAAGAGGTCGTGGCACTCGCTGTCCAAGATCTTGTCCACCTGGATGAAGGCGTCCTCCAACGCCACGGCGAGCTCCGCAACAAGGACGGCGAAGCCGACCTCTCGGGTGGTCAAAGGCTCGACGAACCCGTCCTCGCAGAGGGTGTGGAGTGTCGTGCAAAGCTTGAGCTCAACATCGGGGAAGCCGATAGCTCCGCGACCCTCTTCTTCTCGGCCGTTGCGAGGGCTTCCCCCTTGGCATCGAGAAGAATCTTTTTTGAGGCGATCTCCTTCTCCTGCTCTTCCAAGCGCGCCTGCTTCGCGCCCAGCCGAGTTTCCTCCTGGGACAACTCCTCTTCGTGGGAGGCGAGCTTGGTCTTGTGGGCATCGAGTTCTTCCTCCCGCGGGCGAAGCTACTCGAATAGCTTGGCTTGTTCTTCTTGGAAGGCTTTTAGGCGAGCCTCCGCCTCTTCGCAATGTTTGGCAGCAGCCGCGGCTCCTTCCATCGCCTCCTCGCACGCGGCGCAAGCGGACTCGTCTTCCTTCATCGCCTCCTCACGCGCGACGTGAGCAGATTCAGCTTCCTTCAGCGCCTCCTCGCGCGCAGCGTGAGAGGCCTTGGCCTCCTTCTCGCCCTTCGCCATCACGACCGCGACCTTGCCCAGGGCACCGAAGGCCTTGTTCAGGACGCCCTGGACGTATACCGGAGTCCTCTGGATCTTCTCCTGAGGAGCCTCTAGTGCTGTCACGAGTGGTGTCGTCAGGGAGGACGCGTCACGAGGGACAGTGGGCTCCTAAGGTTGCCCGAAGATTGCGAGCATTGGTGCATCAGAGGATTGAGGGCCCTCAAGAGCCTGCCCCTCAAGCAACGGCGCCGCCACGACCGCCTCAAGACGCTTCCGGGGCTCGGGAGCTCGGCGACCAAGGTCTCGGAGGTCGCCCCGCGAGCCTCCCCTTCTTCATCGGCGGGCGGCGATGCATTGCGGAGGGCCGGCGGTGCGTTAGGAGTCGCCTTTGGCTTGACGCCTGCCTTCTTGTTCTTCGCCCCGAGCGAGGCAACGCCCCAATACATCAAGTGAAAAGGGAACCAGCCATGCGCGGACGATGGACGCGCGGGGCTTGCCAAGACGAGTCACTTACTCTTCGACGTCGACCCATATCCTCTTCCTCTCCACCTAGGCGACGACAGGGGCGACAGGGCCCCTCACGAAAGGGGGCAAGCCGGCACCTCAAACTTCCCGCTAGCGGAGGCCAGATGCACCAAGGGCGACTCAGCCCCGTGCTCCTCAGGAGCGAGCATGCGCACGGACAGTGTGGCGCGCGGGGCCGACGCGGGTCTCTTGGAGGTCCTGGTCATGCGCGAGGATATCACCGCCGAGACTTCGCCCGTGACATCATCATCTTCAAGCTCGCGCAGGAGGACGGCCTGTGACGGGAGAGACGCGCTCGTCGGGCAGTCGTCGACGGTCTTCTCCGAGTCCTCCCCATCGAAGGTGTCGTCCGATGACACCTCTACCGGACTAGAGCCCTCGGCCGGGAGGAGGCCCCGCTCATCGAAGACAGGCAGCACGGCGATCAAGTCAGCCCAGTCGTCGAGACGGTACAGCGGACCCAGAGCCTCGGGCAGGTTACTAGGGTCATCGCCTAGTAGGGTCTCCATGACCCTACTCAGCTCCTCGGTAAGAAGGTCTTGGGACTGGAGTCTGAGCTTGTCATCACCGGACGGGTAGTCCCACAGGGGCCTGGAATGGGCCTGAAGGGGCGCCAGGCGCTGGCCAAGAATTCCTTCACTTTCATCCCACCGGTCAGCCTCTTGGCATTGATGTCGCGGGAGAAGCGCTCCAGGATGGGCACGGCCCGAGGGTCGGAGAGCTTCGCTGAAATCCACACAGAAGTCTTCTATGATAGCCCCTTCGGCTCCTCCAGCCGAGGGTTGGCGTCCTTGAGGCTCATGAGAACCCAACGGTGCCTGAAGTTTTCCACCATCTTCCCGGCCTTCAGGAGCAAATTGCCGCCCTCGTCCGCTTCGAAGGAGACGCATGCCCACAAATGGGCGTTGTCGTGCACGCGCAGGCTGAAGAAATGGCGGAAGAGGGCTACTGAAGGCCGCATGCCTACGAAGGCCTCGCGGTAGAAAGCAAAGACGGACAAGAGCAAGATGGAGTTGGGCTGGAGGTGAAGGGCCTGGATCCCATAGTGGTTCAATATGGCGGCGAAGAACGAGGAGAAAGGCGGCACCAGCCCGCCGAAGATGCTATGGAGGAAGAAGGGGTATAGCACCTTCAACATGGGGCCGCTTTGCTATGCCGTCGGGCCAGATCAGGGTCCGCCCGTGCTCGTTGGACTCGGCCGCAGTCCATGAGAGCACGGGGGTAATATTCGCATCCTTGGAGAGGGCGCACTCCAGGAGCGGAGGAGCTGGGGCAAGACCTTGCGTCTCTCGCTTCTGCTTGCCGGAGGGCGCCATCGCTGAACCAACAAGGGAATGGCGCAGTGCTGGATCTGGGAGACGCTGGTTGGAGTTGGAGGCTGAGAAGGAAAAGCGAGTGTGGGAGAAGGGAAAGAAATAATGGACCAATGCAACAAGTCAGACTCCCGATAACCCAGGAAAAGACAGAAGACAAGGGAGACCCGACATCAGCCGCATGACGCGCACCGGCCTGGCCCACAGGCATTTAGGGCCCGCGACGCCTCAGGCAGCCCCCAAGGCTTCGCGAAGAAGCCAGCCAGAGCACGCCTTGGGCCCGGGGGCTACTGTTTGCGTTCTGGGAATGGGGGTACCCAGACCTTCCTGCCTGTGGCCCAGGGCTGGCCCACTTCATCAAGCAAGCACAATGGGGCACGATGATACGTCTCCAACGTATCTATAATTTTTGATGGTTTCATGCTATTATCTTTTTAAACTTTGGATGTTTTGTATGCCTTCTATATCTTTTTTGGGACTAACTTATTAACTCAGTGCCAAGTGCCATTTGCTGTTTTTTCCGTGTTTTTGACCCTTTTCAGAGGAGGATTTTAAACGGTGTCCAAACGGAATAAAACCTGCGGAATTATTATTTTCCATAACAGAAGACACGCAGGACACTTGAGAACCAAGGCAGGGGACCTCGGAGGAGGTCACAAGCCCACCAGGCCCGGCCTAGGGGGGCCGGGCCTAGCAGGCTTGTGAGCTCCCCGTGGCTCCCCTGCCCTACTTCTTCCGCCTATAAATTCCCTAAAAATCTGAAACCACGGAGGAGATCATCGAAAGTACTTTTCTGATGCCGCAAGCTTCTGTCTCGGCAAGATCCCATCTGGGGCACGTTTTGGTGCCCTGCCAGAGGGGGGATTCGGATACGGAGGGCTTCTTCATCAACACCATGACCTCTTCGATGATGTGTGAGTAGTTCAGCATAGACCTACGGGTCCATAGCTAGTAGCTAGATGGCTTCTTCTCTCTCTTGGACCTTCAATAGCTAGATGGCCATGTTATTTCGAAAGTTCATGATTATCTTGCTAGTTTGCTTTAAGTATTATTGTTTACATGTCAATAGCAAACTATTGTTTTGAATCTTACGGATCTGAACATTCATGCCACGTGAAAGAAGTTACAAAGGACAAATATGCTAGGTAGCATTCCACATCAAAAATTCAGTCTTTATCACTTCCCTACTCGAGGACGAGCAAGAGTTAATCTTGGGGATGCTTGATACGTCTCCAACGTATCTATAATTTTTGATGGTTCCATGCTATTATCTTGTCAAACTTTGGATGTTATGTATGCCTTTTATAACTTTTTTGGGACTAACTTATTAACTCAGTGGCAAGTGCCAGTTCCTGTTTTTTCCGTGTTTTGACCCTTTTCAGAGGAGAATATTAAACGGAGTCCAAACGGAATAAAACTTCCGAAAAGATTTTTTCCGGAACAGAAGATACACAGGGGCGTGAGAACCAAGGCAGAGGCCACCAGGGGAGGCCACAAGACCCCTAGGCGCGGCCAGGGGGGCCGCGCCTAGCAGGCTTGTGGGCCCCTATGGCTCGTCTGCCCTACCTCTTCCGCCTATAAATGACCGAAAAATCAAAAACTACGTGAGAGATCCACGAAAATACTTTTCCGTCGCCGCAAGCTGCTGTCTCCACAAGATCCCATCTGGGGCACGTTCTGGTACCCTGCCGGAGGGGGATTCCGATACGGAGGGCTTCTTCATCAACACCATTGCCTCTCCGATGATGCGTGAGTAGTTCACCATAGACCTTTGGGTCCATAGCTAGTAGCTAGATGGCTTCTTCTCTCTCTTGGATCTTCAATACAAAGTTCTCCATGATCTTCATGGAGATCTATCCGATGTAATCTTCTTTTGCGGCGTGTTTGTCGAGAACTGATGAATTGTGGAATTATGATCAGATTATCTATGAATCTTATTAGAGTTTCTTCTGATCCCTTATATTCCTGATTTCATATCCTTGTAATTCTCTTAGAATTTTGGGTTTTGTTTGGCCAACTTGATCTATGATTCTTGCAATGGGAGAAGTGCTTGGTTTTGGGTTCATACCGTGCGGTGACCTCACCCAGTGACAGAAGGGGTAGCGAGGCACGCATCGTGTTGTTCCCATCAAGGGTAAAAAGATGGGGTTTCATCATTGATTTGAGTTTATCCCTCTACATCATGTCATCTTGCTTAAGGCGTTACTCTGTTCGTCATGAACTCAATACACTAGATGCATGATGGATAGCGGTCGATGTGTGGAGTAATAGTAGTAGATGCAGAAAGTATCGGTGTACTTGTCTCAGACGTGATGCCTATATGTATGATCATTGCCTTAGATATCGTCATGACTTTGCCTGGTTCTATCAATTGCTAACCAGTAATTTGTTCACCCATCGTAATATTTGCTATTTTGAGAGAAGCCCCTAGTGAACACTATGGCCCCTGGGTCTACTTCACACCATATTTTCAGCCTTACTCTTTTACTTCGTTGCACTTTCCGCCTCCAGATCTCACTTTGCAATCAATCTTGAAGGGATTGACAACCCCTTTATAGCGTTGGGTGCAAGCTCGTTTGTGTTTGCGCAGGTACACTCGACTTGACGAGATTCTCCTACTGGATTGATACCTTGGTTCTCAAACTGAGGGAAATACTTACTGCTCCTGTGCTGCATCACCCTTTCCTCTTCAAGGGAAAAACAAACGCAAGCAAGTCTCCGTCAATGTGTCAATTTCTGGCGCCGTTGTTTGATAAGTAGCAGAAGGATTTCTGGCGCCGTTGCCGGGAGGATCAAGTCAAGAACTCATCCAAGCAATTGTCGCAAACTCGTCTCTTGCATTTACTTTTTTGCCTCTCGTTTCCTCTCCGACACTTCTAAAAAACAAAATTTTACAAAAATATTTGCATTCTTTGTTCGCCCTTTTCTTTCGCTTGCCTTTCCTTTGCTTGTGTGCTATCTGCCTTCAATATGCATGCATCTTCGTTTGCTGAAAATCTAGTGATATGGATCCTCGTCCACTTGCTAATCTCTTTAAGAGATCCAATGATGTTGATCCAATTGCTTGTGAGTTGAGTGCACTTGACTATCTTTATGGAGTTTTGCTTGAGATGCGTGAATCTGAAAATCGTGATGAAGAAATTTATGAAGTGATTCACGATGGCTCATTGAATGAAAAGCATTATTGCAATGGTTTCACTATAAATCCTATTAGTGCCAATCATGCTAAAAATATGCAAAACCCTAAGCTTGGGGATGCTATTTTTGCCATGTCCACTACTTGTTGCAATGATCATGATTGGGGTAATGATTTTTCTTATGATCTTGAAAAAAAAATTAAGCCTCATGATGATTATGATATTTGCAATAATATTGAAAGTGGGCTTGGAGAAGTCATGGCTTTAGTTGATGATAATCCCACTATTTTTGAAGAGCGTCAACTTTGCATGCATGTGGATCATGAAAAGAATATCCTTTGTGATAGCTATATTGTTGAATTTGATTATGATCCCACATGTAATTACTATGAGAGAGGAAAATATTGTGGTATAAACTTTCATGTTACCAAATTACCTCTCTTTATGTTGAGATTGCTATTGTCTCTTTCTTCTTCCTTGCATTTCATAACTATTAGTTGTCTTGCCAATTTGTTCTCCTATAAAATGCCTATGCATAGGAAGTATGTTAGACTTAGATGTGATTTTCACATGCTTTATGATGCTCTCGTTGTGATTCAATTCTTGTCTTTTATGTGAGCATCATTGAAATCCTTATGCCTAGCTAAGGGCGTTAAACAATAGCACTTGTTGGGAGGCAACCCAATGAATTTATCTTTTTTCTTTCTGTTTTGTTGCGTACACACCATCATAATTCTGTTATGATTGTGTATTTTGTGTTTCTTTTTGTGTTTGAGCCAAGCAAAACCTTTATGACTAGTCTTGGTGATGGTTGTTTGATCCTACTGGAAAAAGACAGAAACTTTTTGATCACGATATTATTTCTAATTTTTATTCAGAAAGAGATTTTGAGTTGATTCATTTTGCTGCTGGTTAATATGCCTTTTTCCCAGGCATTCGTAATTATTCAGAATTTTTGAGGTACCATAAGTATATGAAGTATATAGATTGCTACAGACTGGTCTATTTTTGACAGATTTTGTTTTTGTTGAGTTGGTTGCTTGTTTTGATGAAACTATGGATAGTATCGGGGGTACTAGCCATGGAAAAGTGAGAATACAGTAATCTAACACCAATATAAATAGAAATCAAGATTGCTACAGTACCTAAAGAGGTGGTAATTTGTTTTCTTATACTAATGATGTCACGAGTTTCTTTTTAAGTTTTGTGTTGTGAAGTTTTCAAGTTTTGGGTGATTTTCTCATGGATAAAGAGATCAGAAGTGGAAAGAGCTCAAGCTTGGGGATGCCCAAGGCATCCCAAGCTAAATTCAAGGACACCAAAAAGTCTAAGCTTGGGGATGCCCCGGGAAGGCATCCCCTCTTTCGTCTTCAATCCATCGGTAACATTACTTGGAGCTATATTTTTATTCACCACATGATATGTGTTTTGCTTGGAGCGTCTTGTATCGTAGGAGTATTTTCTTTTTGTTGTGTCACAATCATCCTTGTTGCACACCTTTTGAGAGACACATGCACTCATCGTGATTTTGCTAGAATGCTCATCGTGCTTCACTTATATCTTTTGAGCTACATAATTTTGCTCTATGTGCTTCACTTAGATCTTTTAGAGCACGGTGGTCCATGACTTGGTAGTTGACTTATGCTATGAAAGTAGTCCCAAAGGTGATAGGTACCCAAAGAGTATACAAAAATCTCCATCTTTGTGTGCAATGAGTAGAAAGAGAAGTCTTGATTCCTCTCAATTAGTTTTGAGACATGAATTTCGTAATATTAAGAGTTATGTTAGTAGGGTGTTGTGAATCTAGAAATACTTGTGTATAAGTTAGTGATTCCCGTAGCATGGACGTATGGTGAACCACTATGTTACGAAGTCGGAGCATAATTGATCTATTGATTGTCATCCTTTGTGTTGAGGTCGGGATCGCGCGATGGTTAACACCTACCAACCCTTCCCCTAGGAGTATGCGTTTAGCACTTTGTTTCGATTACTAATAAAAACTTTCGCAACAAGTATGTGAGTTCTTCATGACTAATGTGAGTCCATGGTATAGATGCACTTTCACCTTCCACCATTGCCAGCCTCTCTAGTGTCGCGCAATTTTCGCTGGTACACAAACCCACCATATGCCTTCCTCAAAATAGCCACCATACCTACCTACTATGGTATTTTTATAGCCATTCCGAGATATATTGCCATGCAACTCCCACCATTCTGTCTCATGACTTGTGTCATCACTCTCATATTGCCATTGCATGATCGTAAGATAGCTAGCGAGATGTTTCAACGTCATACGCCAAGCTAGATCGTTGCACATCCCGGTACACTGCCGGAGGCATTTCCTATAGAGTCATCATCGTTCTGAGCTTTGAGCTATGAGTAAATAAAAGTGTGATGATCATCATTATTAGATCATTGTCCCGTGTGAGGAAATAAAATTAAAAAAAAAGAGGCCAAATAGCCCAAATAAAAAAATGGGGAAAAAAGAGGTGGCTCAAGAGCCCAAATGAAAAAAAAAAGAGAAAAATAGAGAAGGGACAATGCTACTATCTTTGTCCACACTTGTGCTTCATAATAGCACCATGTTCTTCATGATTGAGAGCCTCTCGTTTCGTCACCACCATATGCTAGTGGGAATCTTTATTATATAACTTGGCTTGTATATTTCAATGATGGGCTTCCTCAAAATTGCCCTAGGTCTTCGTGAGCAAGCAAGATGGATGCACACCCACTAGTTATCCTTTTGAGCTTTCACATACTTATAGCTCTAGTGCATCCTTTGTATGACAATCCCTACTCATTCACATTGATATATATTAATGGGCATCTCCATAGCCCTTTGATACGCCGAGTCAATGTGACCATCTCCTCCTTTTTTGTCTCACAACCACCACCACATTCTATTCCACCTATATTGTTATATCCATGGCTCACGCTCATGTATTGCGTGATAGTTATAAAAAGTTTGAGAAAGTAAGAGTGCGAAAACAATTACTTGGCCAATACCGCGCTTGTGCATGATATAAATTAGTTGTGTGAGGATGATGGAGCATAGCTAGACTATATAATTTTGTAGGGATAACTTTCTTTGGCCTTGTTATTTTGAAAGTTCATGATTACCTTGCTAGTTTGCTTGAAGTATTATTGTTTTCATGTCAATAGCAAACTATTGTTTTTAATCTTACGGATCTGAACATTCATGTCACATGAAATAAGTTACAAAGGACAACTATGCTAGATAGCATTCCACATCAAAAATTCAGTCTTTATCACTTCCCCAGTCGAGGACGAGCAGGAGCTAAGCTTGGGGATGCTTGATATGTCTCCAACGTATCTATAATTTTTTATGGTTTCATGCTATTATCTTGTCAAACTTTGGATGTTTGGTATGCCATTTATATCTTTTTGGGGACTAACTTATTAACTCAGTGCCAAGTGCCAGTTCCTGTTTTTCCGTGTTTTTGACCCTTTTCAGAGGAGGATTTTAAACGGAGTCCAAACGGAATAAAACCTACGGAATGATTTTTCCCATAACAGAAGACACGCAGGAGACTTGAGAACCAAGGCACGGGACCTCGGAGGAGGTCACAAGCCCACCAGGCTCGGCCGAGGCGGGGGGGGGGGGGGCTAGCACGCTTGTGAGCTCCCCGTGGCTCCCCTGTCCTACTTCTTCCGCGTATAAATTCCCTACAAATCTGAAACCACGGAGGAGATCATCGGAAGTACTTTTCCGCCACCGCAAGCTTCTGTCTTCGCATGATCCCATCCGGGGCACGTTCTGGTGCCCTGCCGGAGGGGGATCCGGATACGGAGGGCTTCTTCATCAACACCATGACCTCTCCGATGATGCGTGAGTAGTTCACCATAGACCTACGGGTCAATAGCTAGTAGCTAGATGGCTTCTTCTCTCTCCTGGATCTTCAATACAAAGTTCTCCATGATCTTCATGGAGATCTATCCGATGTAATCTTCTTTTGCGGTGTGTTTGTCGAGATCCGATGAATTGTGGATTTATGATCAGATTATCTATGAATCTTATTTGAGTTTCTTCTGATCTCTTATATGCCCGATTTCATATCCTTGTAATTCTCTTCTAGTTGTGGGTTTTGTTTGGCCAGCTTAATGTATGATTCTTGCAATGGGAGAATTGCTTGGTTTTGGGTTCATCCCGTGCGGTGACCTCACCCAGTGAGAGAAGGGGTAGCAAGGTATGCATCGTGTTGTTGCCATCAAGGGTAAAAAGATGGGGTTTTCATCATTGGTTTGAGTTTATCCCTCTACATCATGTCATCTTGCTTAAGGTGTTACTCTGTTCGTCATGAAGTCAATACACTAGATGCATGCTGGATAGCGGTCGATGTGTGGAGTAATAGTAGTAGATCCAGAAAGTATCGGTCTACTTGTCTCGGACGTGATGCCTATATATATGATCATTGCCTTAGATATCGTCATGACTTTGCGCGGTTCTATCAATTGCTCGACAGTAATTTGTTCACCCACTGTAATATTTGCTATTTTGAGAGAAGCCTCTAGTGAACACTATGGCCCCGGGTCTACTTCACACCATATTTTCAGCCTTACTCTTTTACTTCGTTGCACTTTCCGCCTTCAGATCTCACTTTGCAATCAATCTTGAAGGGATTGACAACCCCTTTATAGCGTTGGGTGCAAGCTCGTTTGTGTTTGCGCAGGTACTCTGGACTTGAAAAGATTCTCCTACTGGATTGATACCTTGGTTCTCAAACTGAGGGAAATACTTACTGCTCCTGTGCTGCATCACCCTTTCCTCTTCAAGGGAAAAACCAATGCAAGCAAGTCTCCGTCAACGTGTCAATTTCTGGCGCTGTTGTTTGAGAAGTAGCACACGACACCACTCAAGGCAAGGCCCTCGCGAGGGTCCAAGCCTCGCGAGGAGGAACAACATCGAGACCCGCAGGGGGCCTCCTCAGGACCCCTCCGGAGCGACGGATATTCCGAGGCAAGACCCAGCCTCGGGAGTCAAGGATGACGCGGAGGAAGGATAGACGAGCAGCAAACAGCAGGATGGAGCAGTCTCCCCTTGACTGCAAAGGGGGCAAGGACGTACCGGGGTTCCCAAGGCATCTTCCAAAGGTTTCCTTTCTGGTGCAACAAGTCCGTCGCCGCCCGCCAGCAAGACAGACGTCATCCCTCGACCCGTCCCTGCAGCGTTGGCAGCCACTTTGCAGGCGAAGACCACCTTTGGGCAGGGGAGCATGTTCCCCTGTCCCCCTTCAAAATTGGCCGTTGTGGGATCCCTTCCCACCAAAACGATAAGGGAACAGGACTGGGCCGCCATTATACATATGAGAGTAGGTTACTTCATAGGGACGAGAGATTCATTCATTCGCCCACCGGCACCACACAAAAAGGCAACCCAGCCTCCGGAGGCCCTCGAACACTGTACTAGTTCGTCCACCAACCTCCACGAGAGGCAATCCACCGAAGCAGGAGTAGGGTATTACGCTTCTCAGCGGCCCGAACCTGGGTAAACTGTCGTGCTCCGTGTCTTCCTCGCCATCGTGTGAGTTCTCTGCCATCCCCAGCGAGTAGCGAGTTAGGTGAGGCGAGCCCGCGGGAGATCTTCGTGCACGCTGCTGAGTTCGAATCTTTAGGGTTTTGTGGAGCCCGAAATCCGACAGTGTCACCGCCAGCTTTCGGCTCCTCCGGGAGGGCGGCTCCTTGCGTGAAGCCGACAAATGTGCGACGCTGTCTGAACTGATGTGTGACGGGTTGGGCGAGCCGACCGGCTCGACGATGTCAGTGTAGATGTCTGCTCAGGAACCGGTGTCCCGATCTTGCCGATGAAGACATGGATCTTGCCAAAGGGGACCCGGTATCCGGATTCGATTGAACCGGCCTCGGGACCCCAGCTTGAATTGTCAATGTAGTACTTTCCGTGGCGACTCTTAGTCATGAGGCCGACCGCATAGCTCCCGAACCATGGAAGGGCTGCCTTCGAGAACTCAACTCCACCGTGCGCAGGCCCCATGGTAGGCGCCAACTGTCGTGGTTTTGTCACGGCAGATGTCCTCGTGAAAGGACTTAGTGGTGAAGCCATCACAAGCATGTGGTGACTCAAAGGGGTTGATCGGGAAATGGGGGACGAGTTTACCCAGGTTCGGCCCCTCAGATTGAGGTAAAAACCTACGTCCTGCTATGTGTGTATTGTTGTGGTAATCGATTATAAGGGTGCGGATTCGCCTGACCTAGCTCTCGATTGATGTTAAATTGACCGTATCAACCTTGGAGAATCGCCTTTATATACAGGTTGGGGCTCTAGGTTTACAAGAGTCCAACTCTCATTACAATTCATGAGCCGGTCTACCTCTAAATCGCCTTGTCTCTTACGCAAGGAAACTTCCGGTGACTCTTTCCTCATGTGGGCCGTAAGTCGCCTTCTTCGAGTCTTGGGCCAACCATCCCTTCATAGCATACGTCTCGCGCCTTCCGCTTCTCAGATAACGGCCCATCTTGATCATGGAGATAGAGCTGCCATTATTCTAACCCAGCCTCATAGGGCGGGTCTTATAATGGGATAACATCCCCAACACTTCTCGAAGTGTAGCTTCTCATGAGTTCTTGCAAGCTCTCTATGATCTTCTAGAGTGGTTGCATGAGCTAACATAAGAGTGTTCAGTTCTTTAGTTAGTCGATCAATCTCTTTCTTATCATCGTCATTCGACTTCTCTTGACTAGCATAATAATTAGCAAGTTCATTTTCAATGTTAACACTAGTCTTATCAAAGAGCAAGTCATCTTCTCCTAACAAGTCATCCTCATCACTATCAAAATCAAGATATTTGGGGTGTGATACCTTGGGGCCTTTAGCCATGAATCAGTTTCCAAACCCCACATTTGGTGAATCAAATAAGTCGTAGGAGTTGGAGGAAACGAGTGCAATGTCGGCAACACCATCATCTTGACTATAGTCGAAGTTAGAGTGATAGCTTCTCTCGGATTGGTTGTCTCACTCGGAGCCAGAAACACATTCACCAACATGGGCTTGATGTCTTCTTCTAGAGCTTCTCTTGGTGTATTTGTCCTTCTTCTCCGATTCCTTACCTCTCCGTGAGTGTCTTCGTTCATCAATATCTTCTTTAGTCCTTCTCTCTCTACGACGTGACTCGTCCCTTGAGCTTCGTCTTCGAGGTGACTCTTCTCTTTGTTTGTAGGGAGTCGAGCACATATTAGAGTAGTCTCCGGGCTTCCCACAGTTGTAGCAGTTTCGGTCATGACTGGACGAACGCTTCTCGTCATGTCTTGAGCTTGAGCTTCTCTCTTCGAATTTTCTGACCATGAGGCTTATCTCGTCATCAGTGACAAGATAGTCTTTTGAAGTAGCGGGAGCATCGCTTGAAGCTTTGTAAGCACCGCTTGACTTGTTGTGCAGCTCATCTTTGTCCTTGAGTGACATCTCATGAGCAACAATCCTACCAATGACTTGAGTTGGCTTGAGATATTTGTAGTTTGCCATCATTTGGATCCATGTGCACATAGTGTCATACTTTCCATCAAGAACTCTAAGTGTCTTTTTCATGATGAATTTGTCGGTCATCTCTTCGCTTCCCAAGCTGACAATCTCATTTGTGATGAGAGCTTGCCTAGAGTACATTTCAGCGACTCCTTCACCATCCTTCATCTTGAACTTGTCAAGCTAACTTTGAAGCACATCCAACTTAGGTTCTCTGAGAGTATCAGTACCTTCGTGCATATCGATCATAGTATCCCAAATTTCTTTTGCATTCTCAAGGCGGCTGATTTTGTTGAATTCTTCGGAGCATAGATAGTTGAAGACGATGTCACAGGCTTGTGCGTTGAATTGTAACATCTTCAGTTCTTCCGATGCCGCATCACGATCCGGTACATGCCCTTCTCCCAAGAAATCACCTTGCACGCCAACACGTATAACAGCCCACACGGAAGGATTAAAACCAAGAATATGCATTTTCATCTTATGCTTCCAACTAGAAAAATTAGTGCCATAAAAGTATGGACCTCTACAGTGATAACTTCCCTCACTAAACGCCATACTCTCCTAGGTTGTGAAACGAATGCAATGGAAACCAAAGCTCTGATACCACTTGTAGGATCGAAAGTATCTCTAGAGGGGGGTGATTAGACTACTTGATAGGATAAAAACTTAGCATTTTCCCATTTTAATTGAGGGCCAGCTTTGGGAGTTATGGCAAGTCAAGTACACCCTACACATGCAGTTCTAAGAGTATAGCATCGGAATGTAAAACATGCAAGTGTAAAGTAAATGATTAAGGTAGGGAGATCAAACGCATGAGGTTGACATGACGATTTTTGTCATGGTTTCGATAGGTGGCTCTATCGTATGTCCATGTTAGTGGAGACTTCAACCCACAGAGGGTAACGTCTGTGAGAGTCCATGGAAGGCTCCACCCACAAGGGGTCCACGAAGAAGCGGCCTTGTCTATTCCACCACAGCTTCCGTCCACACATGACTAGCCTCACTCACGGTAGTTCTTCACGAAGTAGGCAATCTCCTTCCCTTACAAACATCTTGGTTCAACTCCACAACACGAAGTAGGAGGCTCCCAAGCGACACCTAACCAATCTAGGAGGCACCACCCTCCAAAAGGTAATAGATGTGGTAGAACGACGAACTCCTTGCTCTCGTGCTTCTAAAGATAGTCTCCTCAACACACAATAAATCTCTCAAAGAATAGGCATGGCTAGGAGAGATTGATTTGGTGGGAAGAATCTTGGGGAGGCTAGAGATCAAGTTTCAAATGGTTGGATTGGAATAACTTGATATCAGCACATGAGTAGGTGGCTCTCTCTCAAAAAAATGGATCTGACAATGAAGTGTGTGTTCTAAGTGCTTCTCCCATGAATGAGAGATGGGTGAGGGGTATATATAGAAAGCAGCCAAAATCCAACCATTACACCTAAAGTGGCCAACTCGGTGACACCAAAGTCGTGAACTCGATGGTTCCTATTTCCACTAAAGGCATCAACTTTTGAATCTCGGTGAGACCAGTATACACAACTCGGTAAAACCAAAAAGGTGAATAACAGTGAGATGATCCAACTCGGTGACACCGATACCCAAACTCGGAAATTCTGATTTTGTGTACCGAGGCAACACAAAGTTGGTCACCTAAACTCAGTAGTACCAACACGGTTTCAGTTGCACCGATTTGGTTGCTATGGCTAGGGTTTTGTCTAAGATGAAAATCGGTGGTGCCGAGTTGGAAAATTTGGTGGCACCGATTTTTTGTATGTGGCTTTGGACAGAAAGATTATGTGGGAAATGACTGAGTATTTTCCGTGGCTATCTCTGAGCACTTGAGCAACCAGTTCATTTGAATACCTCACCCCCTTTGAATAGTATTGTCTTTCCTATGGACTCAAAAGTGATTTCTCACAAATATAAAATGAAGACTCTTCTAGATTGAAGCTTGGAACAATCTTATTCCTTTCTTGCATCAGGGGCATCTCCACATAAACCTTTAGCCAATGCATCTTTTGAACTTATCTGAAATATACTTGGATAAACATATTAGTCCAATCATGCATATATATTGTGATCAATTATCAAAACCACCCTAGGGAGCAATTGTGCTTTCAACACTGTAGTCATACTTGAGCATTGGATGTAGCTAATATTCGGGTGTGTTGCATGAATGGATCAATGATTGAGCATGATCGGCTAGGGATAGCATTCTTTAGCATTGAAATTTTGGAAGACTTTGTTGCTTGTTGATATGCTTGAGTATTAAAGTTTTCATGTCAAATTATAGACTATTGCTTTAAATCATCTACATGTCCACATGTCAATGCTATCAATAAAAGAATACGATGAATACGATAGGTAGCATTCCACATCAAAAATCCCGTTTTCAGGTGCCACTCTATCATGATGAGTTTTATAAAAATGAATTGCAGTTGTGATTCTAGGAAAAGTGATTGAAATTATCATTGATCATCCTTATGCACTATGCTAGCATTCACACTTCATAAATTATTTCTTTTATCATTTATCTACTCAAGGGCGAGTAGGAATTAAGCTTGGGGATGCTGATACGTCTCTAACGTATCGATAATTTATGAATTATTCATGCGAGTTTTGCCTATGTTTACAATACTTTTATATGGTTTTGCTGCACTTTATATGATTTATTTAGAACTAACCCTGAGTGATGCTATTTTCAGCAGAACTACCGTGGTGTTGTTTGTTGTGCAGAAAAAATGTTCTTGGAATAGGATGAAACTTTTGACGATTTGTTTGGAAGAAAAGAGAAATACTGGAGCAAATATCCACCAGAGGAGGGCTGGTGCCCACTAGACACAAGGGCGAGCCAGCCCCCTGGCACGGCCTGGTATCTAGTGGGCACCTCGTGGCCCATCTTGGGGTGATTCCAACGCCAAAAAGTTCTATAAATATAGAAACCTCTAGAAACAACCCTATACAAGAGGTTCTGCCGTCGCAGGCCTTAGTATCCATGAAAACCCAATCTCGAGACATTCCAGTACCCTGCCGGAGAGGGGAAATCATCTCTGGTGGCCATCTTCATCATCCTGGCGGCCACCATGAGGAGGAGGGAGTAGTCCACCCTCGAGGCTGAGAGTTTGTACCAGTAGCTATGTGTTTAGTCTCTCTCTCTATCATGTTGTTGAGATGTCATGATCTTGATATATCACGGGCCTTGTTAATATAGTTGGACCATATGGTGTTTCTCCCATGCTATTATTGTGATGAACTGAATCTTTCACTTTAAGATCTCGTTATGTTGGATTGAATATTCGGATTTGAGAGCACATAATATATGTCTTATATGCGGATACCCGTAGTGACATTGGGGTATTCAAGTGATTCACTGGATATATGTTGTGGCATCAACTTGTGGATTCCCGAGGTGACAATGGGGTAATCTAGGCATAGGGGTTGATTGCACGTTTTCATACTATGTTCTCCAATAGAAATCTTGGTGTGCTCCTTGAAACTGCTTGTGTTGGATTGAGTATTATTAATCTGAATTTGTTATGGTGTTATTTTAGTACGAACTCTTGATAGATCGATCCGAAAGGATAACTTGTTATCTTAGTACGAACTCTTGGAAATATTGATCGGAAAGAATAACTTTGAGGTGGTTTCGCACCCTACAAACAATTTCTTCTTATGTTCTCCACTAGATAGGAACTTTGGAGTGATTCTTTATCGCACGTTGAGGGATTGTTATGTGATCCAATTATATTAGCATTGTTGAGAGATTGCACTAGTGAAAGTACCGACCCTAGGTCTCATTTTCAAGCATTGCAATACCGTTTATGCTCACTTTTGTTACTCGCTACCTTGCTGTTTTTATTTATTCAGATTATAGAAAATATATTTCTACTATCATTACTACACTTGTGTCACCATCTCTTCGCCGAACTAGTGCACCCATACAATTTACCATTGTGTTTGGTGTGTTGGGGACACAAGAGACTTTTTATTCTTTGGTTGCAGGGTTGTTTGAGGGAGACCATCTTCATCCTATGCCTTCCACGGATGGATAAACCTTTGGTCATCCACTTGAGGCAAATTTTCTACTGTCCTGCAAAACTCTACACTTGGAGGCCCAACACGAGTCTACATGAAGAAGTTGTGTAGTAGGCATCACCTATCAAAGTGTCTGCCAATAGCAGCCTCATACTTCATCATCATAGCAGCCCACTTCACGTGAAACTCCTCTAGTGTGAAGATAAAATAAACACAATTATTGAAATCACCTGACAAACCAGGGTTCCTTTCCAACAAGCCCCCAAGCTTCTCTTGCGTTTTCTTCATTATGTGCCGACGAGATCGACGGTGCACGCTTGTAGGGAAAACCTCGCAATGGATTGTGCCATTGCTATGTCCTAGTCTGTGATGATGTTGTTGGGGGCTAGGCCATGCATTGCTTCAATAAAGTCCTCAAATAGCCAATCAAAACTCAATGCCAATTCTTGCCTAACAAAACCACAGCCCAACAAGAATGATTCTCCATGCCGATTGATTCCAATGAAGGGCGTGAATGGCATGTTATACATGTTATTCATGTACGTTGTGTCAAATGAGATGTAATCATGATAGGCTTCAGCGTAGGCCTTCCGTGCCAACCAATCAACCTAGAAAATATTTACAACCTTAACTTATTCTTAATATTCTACCTTGTAGAAGAAATCAGGATCAGTTTTCTGCAACCTTTCGAATAGGCAACTGTCTCAACCATGTCCCCCTCTGTTGTTGCAATCTTATACAAACTTGACTTGAGGTTTGTTATGTGCTTAGTAGTATAAGGCACAATCAACTCTGTCCCATAGAACTCAGACATTTTGAACAACACATTAAAGCTCGGGTTTTCTAGTAAATATATAATTTTTTAAGCAAAGCAATATTAGGTAACCAGCTCAAATTCTAAATGAAAACTCCAGTCAACAAATACTTGTAAGTCAGCACATGTGGTTGCCTCGAAATTTCTGTCCTTTTTATTTTTTTTAGTCATTTATGTTTTAAGGAAACAATAGTTCACAAGAAAAAATTAGGTAACTACTAACAGGACATGGTAGCAACAAACATTAGAGTTACAAAGAAGTTCCCTCGAATCATCATTTTCCTGCTACCATATTTTTAAGATGCAGCAACATTTGCTAGTATTGCCAACGAAAATACAACAGATGAATTAACTAACAGAGTCTAAAATAAATTAAATACAGTAATAATTAGATGTGAAAACACTACAAGCTTTGCACATGAGTTGCCTCAAATATCATCAATTCTATATCATTAAGAGGGAAGGAGGGGGTAGTGCACACGTGTTGTCAAATTGCAATTAGTGTGTAAGGAGAAACACTTGTTCTTCAAGAATTCCTTGGTGTAATTTCATGTATTTAATCAAACATGGTTTTTGAACAAATGTATAATTGTGATCACCAACAAACTAAATCACCTCCCACCGACCATCCTTCAACTTGACCGCCATTTTGGCTTTGCATGTATTATTCTCTCACCCTTTCCTTTCTTGCTTTTCTTCTTAAGTTTAGTCTCATCATCAACAAATGTAATGTTGTTGTCTTCTCCATCATCATATTTTTCTTTTCCAAAGTTATCTTCAAGCACGTTAATGACAGGAGCAGTTTCTACAACTGCATTGTCTTCTTTTGGTTTGTGAAACTTATTACAAACAAACTCGTACTTTTCCAATTGAAAGGTAAGAGTAGATATCCTTGAAGTGCTAATTTTCAAGGGAAAATCTAACTTCAAAGCAGAGGCATTGTAGTGGTCTTTGGCGCCCTCCAAAGTATCAAACCTCATACCCAAGCTAGGATATTTTGGTTGACACCACGCCTCAACATCATTATCACCATCAACTCATGTGTCATGCCCTATAGTCCCACCTGTCCCCCCCCCCCCATGGTTCATGTCCCATCAAGGGTGTGTGCTTTCGATGGATGGCCTTGAACATAATGGGGCAGTAGTACTTTGGGCAAGAGCAGGATTGGGTGATTTGTCAACAACTTCAAGATTTAATCGAGTACTTCGAGGCGCACAGGTTTTGTGCAGTACACAACATCCTCATTTCACGCGTAATCAGTGTGAGATAACTCAACGTTAATGTAATTTTGCAACTCATTTAGGTTAAACACCATCGTGTTGCACATCCTAAAGAAATATAGACCAAAACATTGATAAAGGTTCTCATTATGTACAGAAAACGTCACTTGCACTACAACAATTGTAAAAGATGGATAAAGGGGCAATCAGCAACAACCAACTATGTAACATGTTTTTCAAGCAATAAACCAAGCAATGTCAAGCAACACACCAACCGAGCAAACCAACAACGTCAACGTCAAATGATGTTTATTCCGCATAGGTTGTTTTTTGTAGGAGAGTTTAGAGTGATGGCAATGTTTTTTCCATGAGCTTTATGCATGTCTATTGTTCCAAATTGGGAGTTGCATTTTGAAGAATTAACACTTCTTTTTTTTGGTATGCAACAAGCAGGAATCAATGCGGATGTCGTCAAGGAGGTGTTCATAAAGTAGTATGTCATGTGGGAAATATGAACAACTTGTATAGTTTCTGGAATTTGAACAAGAAAATTACTACGGGTTTCTTAGGCCATCAGTGTGTCTTTAATTGGCATGATCTGGTTGAACTTTTGCATATGTATCCCCTTGATATTTCTTTGGTAGGTGCACTTTCTCCCTATATCATCATGAAAGGCAGACAACCATTGGGAGTGTTTTTATGGGTGCACTACATATCAAGATAAATACCATCCCGCACTTATTCATTTGTTTATAGCACTTGTTTTTTATTATTTTTAGAACAAATTTGCTTCATTTTTAAGAACTTTTTTTTGCTTATAATACATATCGCAGTTGCTCTACTTTTCCCTTTTTCATTGTACACAAACAAGTTCATGAGAAATGTAAAACTAGTAATAAAACTAAATTGTTTCCCCATAGCCTTTGTAAAAAAAATATAAGAGGTCGCCTCATGATAACATTATAGTTGCTCAGTTAGCACCGTGTCGGTTGCTCCTTTTTCCCCCTCTCATACACAGGGAAAACCTAGGGAAATTTTGGCTGGACAAGAATTGCCTAGTTTCTAAACTAGAGTTACCTACATCTGAAACGTTGATTATCCTAACCAAACAAAATGTCCAAACTTGTTGCTTTTGTACAACACATGAGGGTTTTTATTTTGGAACATACAAAATGTGCTCCCTTATATCATTAAATTTGTCCAGTCAAAAGTATATAAATTGTTCTATTTTTTTCCAACTCATAAAACAGTCAAATTCTAGGGAATTTATGGATACACAAGAGTTGAAAAATGTCTAGCCTATAGTTGCTCATATCTTAAGCATTGCTTGCCGAATGAACATTTTTTTTTGCTTTCGTATAGCACATCAGGGGTTTTTGGCACACAAGACTTGCGCCCTCGCACTAGTAAAATTTCTTACTCAACAGTATATAAGTTGCTCTCTTTTTGTTTCACTCATAGAACAGTATAAATCTAGTGAATTTATGACCACACAAGAGTTGACTAATGCCTAGCCTAGAGTTGCTCAGATATAAAGCATTGGCTTGCCTAGTCAACCAATGTCCAAACTTTTTTGCTCATGTACAACACATGTAGTTTTTTGGCAATACAAGAGTTGCTCCCTTGCGCCGGCAGAATTGCTTAGCGAGCAGCAAATTAATTGCCTACTGTAGCCAGAAATTACCTAGCACAAAATAATTGCCTAATGCCTGAAAAAAAATTCCTAGATCCGCACCATTATCTGCATGTGCACCAGGTTGCAAGTCACGAAAACCCCTGGTACATAGGAGCAGCTCCACAAGCGATTATGATGTACAAGACCAAATCTAGGGTTTAGATCCAAGGGGAAAACGATAGGTAAAATAGGGAGCAACTATGTTGTGCACATTAGAGGTAACTAGCAAAAGGGCCCGTGCGTTGCAACGGGAGAAAAACAATTATAATCTCCAATGATGCTGATCGTATTATGTCTTTAAAATAATAGGACATTTCTTGAAATGCTTGAACATTTTTTGAATTAGCAAACATTTTTTTCAATTGCAGTAAAAAAATACACAAACTTTTTTTTCAAAATCATGGAATTTTATTATTTTCACCAACATTGTACCCCATATAAATAAAGGTATTAGTTAAGGATGTAAACATTATTTTGACAATAATTAACATGAAAGATAAGATTATATTTGAAATCTACATATTTTTAAAATTATTTTGTATATAACTTTTGAAATTTGAAGTTAGAGTTTAGAAGATATGAATATATAAATGTATTTGAATCTACAGAAAATAGAAACATTAAAAAGAAAATAGTTGGGCCAAAGTTCTTGAAACGCCTCATATAAAAAAAGGTACTGTATTAACTAAGGATGAAAACACAATTTCAGAAATAATTATCAGGAAAGATAATATTATATTTGAAGTCTATATATTTTTAAAGCTATTTCATATATAACTTCTGAAATTTAGAGTTAGAATTCAAAAGATATAAATATTTAAATATATATTTGAATCTGCAAAAATAGAAACATTAAAAAAAATTGAACACAAGTTGCAACAGTGCAGCTCTAACGTACGTGAGCCTGAAATCAGTAGAAAAAAGACATGAAGAAATTCCCCCATATAAATAAAGGTATTAGTTAAGGATGTAAACATTATTTTGACAATAATTAACATGAAAGATAAGATTATATTTGAAATCTACATATTTTTTAAATTATTTCGTATATAACTTTTGAAATTTAAAGTTAGAGTTTAGAAGATATGAATATATAAATGTATTTGAATCTGCAGAAAATAGAACATTAAAAAGAAAATAGTTGGGCCAAAGTTCTTGAAACGCCTCATATAGAAAAAGGTATTGTATTACCTAAGGATGGAAACACAATTTCAAAAATAATTATCATGAAAGATAATATTATATTTGAAGTCTATATATTTTTAAAGCTATTTCATATATAACTTTTGAAATTTAGAGTTAGAATTTAAAAGATATAAATATTTAAATATATATTTGAATCTGCAAAAATAGAAACATTAAAAAAAATTGAACAAGGTATCCTGGGTGAAAGTTCATAGCTCCAGCTACTCGCCTACTGCCAATCTTGTGTATTTAAATGGGCCGATGTCTAGATGAACGAAACACACTGGGCCGCAAATACACCAAGCGACGGACGACAGAAGCAGTACGCGCTTTATTAGTAGGTAAGATAAGATAAGATTCACCTATTTTTGCACTCCTTCTTCTTGCAGATGCAACTTTCCTCTAAGTCGCCATGCAGGATCAATATTTTTCTTGGGGAAAAAGATGAAGAGAGAACATGGGTGCATGGGGCGTGAGGAGGATTGGTTCATGAGAAGAGGATTGATGCGAGGCGGGGGTAGCAAAAACACGTGAGGTGTAGCAACGGTGAGGGGAAAAGGTGGGGAGGAGCGTCCCCGCATGAATAGGAAGGGGAGCCAAGACACTTTCCTAAGGCTTAGTTGGGTTAATCCCATTCCTATGAGGTTTGGAGGGGATTTGCAGTAGTTTTGGTTTGTAGCGGATTTAATCCCCCTCAATCTCCTTCAAATCCATCTTAACCGAACAAGCCCTAAAGGGGAACTGGGGGACATGAACTTTTCTTTTCTGGGAGGATGCTCGCCTGTCGAAATTGTTAACATGAGAATATGATGCATTTTCTCTTTATTCGTTTACAAAGTCAGATAACGAGTATTTAAAATACGAAGTGTTTCTTGCGGTTCATTTTTTAATTATCCTAAAAAATGACAACAATTATCTATCATGCCATTCATAAGTAGAATGCAATTCGGCAATTGCCTTTGATTATATTACTTAATACTTTAATGAACCACACGCAAGCGAGCGCCCTACTTGCTTGAGGCGCAATAAATCATAAGATAGTTCTTGGTTCAATTTTGGGTTTTTTTTTCTTTTCTCTCTAAATCCTCTCCCTCTTTTTTTGTTTTTCTGTGAATTCTTAGCAAATGGGCTGTACAATTTTCTAATTTCGGTCCGCCAACACTATATTTAACCTTCCTTTTTTAGCAAATTCAAATATTTTTAAATGTTCGTATCATTCAAATAGTAACTCCAAATCTAACATGTTTTATATGAAAAACCTAAAAAAATATGAAGATTACTAACATGCTATTATCTTGCATGTTAATCATTTTTAAAATTGCCTTTAATATGCGATCTTAATCAATACCTTCTTTATAGCGAGCATTTTGAAAATGCATATTATATTTGTTCCTGCCCCATTTAAAATAGAGCAGATAAGATCTTTCTTTTTTAAGCAAATTCAAATGTTTTTATAATTCATATCTTTCCAACACTAACTTCAAATCTAACATATTTTACATGAAAAATCTTCAAAAGATATGTAGATTCCAAATATGCTATTATATTGCATGTTAATCAATTTTAAAATTAGCTTTAACGTGTGCTCTTAATTAATACCTTTTTAGGGATTATTTTGAAAATACATTTCTTGTCCCACTTAAAACAGAGCAGATATGATAGTTTATATATTTTTCATTTATATCCTTGTTTTAACCATATATGATGGTGTTCATTAAACTGTTGATACGAACTTTACGTAAACAAGTGACTTAACATTGATTTTCATATTATTTGAAATTGTGCTCATAACTTTTTTTGGGAAAGACCTTGAGTACACTATAAAATCATCTCACCTCTATGTGTGCAACATCACTGATCATGTGTTTTGTTATGTGACATTGTGAAAGATTTCAATGGTTTACTATTGTCATCGAGTGTGTGACCGAGGGGTGTTTTTTCCCTTCCGTTGCAAGAGGCGGGCATGTTTGCTAGTAGTACTTCTAAACAAGGATGAAGATGTCAGGATAGGATGGTACGCAAGATATAGGATTTTAGCATGCTTAGACTTTGTTGGCCATGAAGTTGTCCCTCCAACATATTAGTGTCGTGAAGAAATATGTGTGCATGCTTCGTAACAAACACGTTTTTGTGACTATGTCCAAGAAAACGACAACGAATACACCAAACGATTCTTGATTGTTCATATCACAATATGTAACTCTTGTTTTCAGCTTCCGAGAGGGCCTTAAAATTAAATTTGATAAGAGTGTATTACTCTACTCCGGAGAAGTCACTGAGGCGACTACTGAATAGGTTGGCCTGTTTGGGTGTGCAAAAGGCCATTGTCGGGACCCCGATCCTAAGCCATACAGATCTAGCATGTAACACGTCATATAGCTTTACGGCCTCACGCACGGTACACAACGGCTTCCACCTTACCTTGGTCGACCTATTTGCGCCTTTTGGCTCACGCATATGATTATGTCGGTAGCATCCATATGTCAAAGAAGCCGGGTCGACATGACTAGTTATAGACCCAAGTGACACAACCATACAGGGACGGGCATACGTAACCTAGCAATGTAGGTGTCGGTCATCAGCGTGTGTAGACCAGTCGTAGCAAGCTACATAGACTCCATTACACCACGTGACATTTATCCGTTGGGACAGACACAACACCAAAGAAGAATACATGTCGGTTAATCAATGTGTCGGGAGCAATAGCAAGCTACCAAGGCTGAGTGGAAGCACAAAGAGGCATTTCCCTGTAAAGGCATACAACTATGTGTCAAATTCCACACATACAATGCGTTTCAAAACCTACACACAATATGCATGATATGTGTAGATACAACATGGCATCACAACATGACTCTATGACTCAAGCATTTATTAAAGACTCATAAGAATCAACTTAGTGTGGTATTACAAACAGGGGTCACATTGTCAACGTTCTAGGCACGGGGGTACCTAGACCTGCTTGCCTGCGGTCCAGGGCTGGCCGCTTCGTCTACACAAGTTCGGCAAGGAACAACACCGCTTTGGACAAGGCCCTCGTGAAGGGTCAAGCCTCACGAGGAGGAGCAGCGTCAAGACCCGCACAGAGGCTTCCTCAAGACTCCTCCGGAGTGGCGCATGTTCCAAGGTAAGGCTGGGCCTCAGGAGCCAAGAGGGATGCCTGGAAAGGGCAGGTGATCAGAAGGTGGCAGAGCAGGACAGTTCCCCCTTTCGGTGCAAAGAAGGCAGGAGCAACTCACGACCCCAAAGGCATCTTCTAAAGGTTTCCCTTCTGGTGCAACAAGACCCTGGTCGCCCGCCGGCAGGACGGACGTCACCTGTGCACTCATCTCTACGGTGCTGGCAGCGGCTTTGAAGGTGAAGACCACTTTTGGCAGGGGAGGCATGTTCCCCTGTCTCCCACCGACACTCGTTGTTGTGGGATCCCTTCCCGCCGACGATAAGGGAAGGGGATCCTGGCTTCCACTATAAATAGAGAGGGTAGGAAACTTGAGAGGGGGGTCGGATGATGAGACCACGAGAACCCTAGAACAACACACGAAGCCACTTGGCCTCCGGAGGCACAAAAGCACTGTACTATCTCGTTCCTCAACCTTGGAGTGAGGCAATCCACCAAAGCAGGAGTAGAGTTTTACGCTTCGCGGCGGCCTGAACCTGGGTAAACTGATGTGTTTTGTGTTCCCCTCACCTTCGAGTGAGTTCTTTGACGTTACTATCGAGCTGCAGGCTAGGCGGGGTGAAGCAGGGAGGAACCTACGCACACGCCCCTTGTGTTCGAATCCTTAGGGTTTTGCGGAGCCCAAAATCCGACATTTTTCATGCCAGGTAGGGGGCGTGTGAAGGTTTTCTTCCAGCTTCCTCCGTCCCAGACCGCTGCACCGATGGCCGGCGACCTACCGCCTCCTTCGAGCCTCGTCGAGCTGATCTCCGACCACCACGTCACCGCGGCTGGAGGCTCGCATACCAGTGTTGCGGGATCAGGCGGCTCGTACCAGGCCGCCAACATCGTCTCAGCCGTGACGGCCACCCGTGCCACCCAAGCGCATGGGGGCTGGGCGGTGGCCCGGATACCCGCCGTACGCCTCATCGACTTGGGGGACCTCAGTGCACACGATGCATTGTGGATGGTGCTACCTCTTGAGCTTGCGTTTTCCCTTGAAGAGGAAAGGGTGATGCAGCACAATAGCAGTAAGTATTTCCCTCAGTTTGAGAACCAAGGTATCAATCCAGTAGGAGAATCAAGCCAAGTGTCCAGAGTACCTGCGCAAACACAAACGAGCTTGCACCCAACGCTATAAAGGGGTTGTCAATCCCTTCAAGATAGATTGCAAAATGAGATCTGAAGGAGGAAAGTGCAATGAGGTAAAAGTGTAAGGCTGAAAATATGATGTGAAGTAGACCCGGGGGCCATAGTGTTCACTAGAGGCTTCTCTCAAAATAGCAAATATTACGGTGGGTGAACAAATTACTGTCGAGCAATTGATAGAACCGCGCAAAGTCATGACGATATCTAAGGCAATGATCATACATATAGGCATCACGTCTGAGACAAGTAGACCAATACTTTCTGCATCTACTACTATTACTCCACACATCGACCGCTATCCAGCATGCATCTAGTGTATTGAGTTCATGACGAACAGAGTAACGCCTTAAGCAAGATGACATGATGTTGAGGGATAAACTCAAACCAATGATGTAAACCCCATATTTTTACCCTTGATGGGAACAACACGATACGTGCCTCGCTACCCCTTTTGTCACTGGGTGAGGTCACCGCACGGTATGAACCCAAAACCAAGCACTTCTCCCATTGCAAGAGTCATAGATCAAGTTGGCCAAACAAAACCCACAACTCGAAGAGAATTACAAGGCTATGAAATCATGCATATAAGAGATCAGAAGAAACTCAAATAAGATTCATAGATAATGAGATCATAAATCCACAATTCATCGGATCTCGACAAACACACCGCAAAAGAAGATTACATCGGATAGATCTCCATGAAGATCATGGAGAACTTTGTATTGAATATCCAAGAGAGAGAAGAAGCCATCTAGCTACTAGCTATGGACCCAAAGGTCTATGGTGAACTACTCACGCATCATCGGAGAGGCAATGGTGTTGATGAAGAAGCCCTCCGTATCGGAATCCCCCTCCGGCAGGGTACCAGAACGTGCCCCGGATGGGATCTTGTGGAGACAGCAGCTTGCGGCGACGGAAAAGTATTTTCGTGGATCTCTCACGTAGTTTTTGATTTTTCGGTCATTTATAGGCGGAAGAGGTAGGGCAGACGAGCCATAGGGGCCCACAAGCCTGCTAGGCGCGGCCCCCCTGGCCGCGCCTAGGGGTCTTGTGGCCTCCCCTGGTGGCCTCTGCCTTGGTTCTCACGCCCCTGCGTATCTTCTGTTCCGGAAAAAATCTTTTCGGAACTTTTATTCTGTTTGGACTCCGTTTAATATTCTCCTTTGAAAAGGGTCAAAACACGGAAAAAACAGGAACTGGCACTTGCCACTGAGTTAATAAGTTAGTCCCAAAAAAGTTATAAAAGGCATACATAACATCCAAAGTTTGACAAGATAATAGCATGGAACCATCAAAAATTATAGATACGTTGGAGACGTATCAAGCATCCCCAAGCTTAACTCTTGCTCGTCCTCGAGTAGGGAAGTGATAAAGACTGAATTTTTGATGTGGAATGCTACCTAGCATATTTGTCCTTTGTAACTTCTTTCACGTGGCATGAATGTTCAGATCCGTAAGATTCAAAACAATAGTTTGCTATTGACATGTAAACAATAATACTTAAAGCAAACTAGCAAGATAATCATGAACTTTCGAAATAACATGGCCAAAAGAAAGTTATTCCTACAAAATCATATAGTCTGGCTATGCTCCATCATCCCCACACAACTAGTTTAAATCATGCACAACCCCGGTATTGGCCAAGTAATTATTTTCGCACTCTTACTTTCTCAAACCTTTTTCAACTCTAACGCAATACTTGAGCGTGAGCCATGGATATAGCACTATAGGTGGAATAGAGTGTGGTGGAGGTTGTGAGACAAAAAGGAGGACATGGTCACATCGACTCGGCGTATCAAAGGGCTATGGAGATGCCCATTAATAGATATCAATGTGAAAGAGTAGAGATTACCATGCAATGGATGCACTTAGAGCTATAAGTATGTGAAAGCTGCAAAGGAGAACTAGTGGGTGTGCATCCAACTTGCTTGCTCACGAAGACCTAGGGCAATTTTGAAGAAGCCCATCATTGGAATATACAAGCCAAGTTATATAATGAAGATTCCCACTAGCATATGGTGGTGGCAAAACAAGAGACTCTCAATCATGAAGAACATGGTGCTATTATGAAGCACAAGTGTGGAAAAGATAGTAGCATTGTCCCTTCTCTTTTTTTTGGGCTCTTTGGCCTCTTTCCATATCTCTCTTTTTTTGTGGGCAACTTTGGCCTTTTTTATTATTATTTCCTCACATGGGACAATGCTCCAATAATGATGATCATCACACTTTAATTTGCTCACAGCTCGATGCTTGGAACGATGATGACTCTATAGGAAATGTCTCCGGCAGTGTACCGGGATGTGCAATGATCTAGCTTGGCGTATGACATTGAAAACATCTGGCTAGCTATCTTACGATCGTGCAAAGGCAATATGAAAGTGACGGAACATGTCATGAGACGGAACGATGGGAGTTGCATGGCAATATATCTCGGAATGGCTATGAAAATGCCATAATAGGTAGGTATGGTGGCTGTTTTGAGGAAGGAATATGGTGGGTTTGTGCACCAACGAAAGTTGCGCGGCACTAGAGAGGCTAGCAATGGTGGGAGGTGAAAGTGCATCTATACCATGGACTCACATTAGTCATGAAGAACTCAGATACTTATTGCAAAAGTTTTTATTAGTAATCGAAACAAAGTGCTAAATGCATACTCCTAGGGGAAGGATTGGTAGGTGTTAACCATCGCGCGATCCCGACCGCAACACAAAGGATGACAATCAATAGATCAATTATGCTCCGACTTCCTAACATAGGGGTTCACCTTACGTGCATGTTACGGGAATCACTAACTTCAACACAAGTATTTCTAGATTCACAACTCCCTACTAACATAACTCTTAATATTACCAAATCCATGTCTCAAAACTATTTGAGAGGAATCAAACTTCTCTTTCTAATCAATGCACATGAAGATGGAAGTTTTATTGTATCCTCTTTGGGTACCTATCACCTTTGGGACTACTTTCATAGCACAAGCCAACTACCAAGTTACTCAGAGAGATCACTCACAAAAAGATATAAGTGAAGATCGAGAGTTCTTATTTCTCCAAAATATAACACCGCCGTGCTTTAAAAGATCTAAGTGAAGCACTTAGAGCAAAATTATCTAGCTCAAAAGGTATAAGTGAAGCACATGTGAGCTAAATTGCCTAACTCAAAAGATATAAGCGTAGCTCAAAGAGTATTCTAGCAAATTCACGATGAGTGCATGTCTCTCTCAAAAGGTGTGCAGCAAGGATGACTGTGACACAACAAAAATAAAAGACTCCTACGATACAAGACGCTACAAGCAAAACACATATCATGTGGTGAATAAAAATATAGCTCCAAGTAATGTTACCGATGGATTGAAGACGAAAGAGGGGATGCCTTCCCGGGCATCCCCAAGCTTAGGATTTTTTATGTCCTTCAATTTGGCTTGGGATGCCTTGGGCATCCCAAAGCTTGAGCTCTTTCCACTCTTTATTCCGTTGTCCATGAGAACATCACCCAAAACGTGAAAACTTCACAACACAAAACTTAAACAGAAACTCGTGATAACATTAGCACAAAAAAACAAACTACCACCTCTTGAGGTACTGTATAAAACTTGATTTCTATTTATATTGGTGTTAGATTACTGTATTATCACTTTTCCATGGCTAATACCCCCGATACTATCCATAGTTTCATCAAAACAAGCAACCAACACAACAAAAAACAGAATCTGTCAAAAACAGACCAATGTGTAGCAATCTGTATACTTCGTATACTTCTGGTATCCTAAAAATTCTGAACAATTACGACACTTTGGAAAAAAAAGTCATATAAACCAGCATAAAAAAGAATCAACTCAAAAGCTCTTTCTGAATAAAAATAAAAAATAATTTCGTGAACGACAAGTTTCTGTCTTTTTCCAGCAGGATCAAACAACCATCACCAAACTAGTCATAAAGGTTTTACTTGGCTCAAACACAAAAATAAACACAAAACACACAATCATAACAGAATTATGATGGTGTGGACGCAACAAAACAGAAAGCAAAAATCAAAAATAAATTCATTGGGTTGCCTCCTAACAAGCGCTATTGTTTAACGCCCTTATCTAGGCATTGATAATTCAATGATGCTCACACAACAGACAAGAATTGAAGCACAACGAGAGCATCATAAAGCATGTGAAAATCACATCTAAGTCTAATATACTTCCTATGCATAGGCATTTTATAGGAAAACAAATTATCAAGACAAGCAATAAGCACCATATGCAAGGAAGAAGAAAGAGACAATATCAATCTCAACATAACGAGAGGTAATTTGGTAACATGAAAGTTTCTACCATAATATGTTCCTCTATCATAGCAATTACATGTGGGATCATAATCAAATTCAACAATATAGCTATCACAAAGGATATTCTTTTCATGATCCACATGCATGCAAAGTTGACGCTCTTCAAAAATAGTGGGATTATCATCAACTAAAGTAATGACTTCTCCAAACCCACTTTCAATATTATTGCAAATATCATATTCATCATGAGGCTTAAACAAATTTTCAAGATCATAAGAAAAATCATCACCCCATTCATGATCATTGCAACAAGTAGGGGGCATAGCAAAACTAGCATCCCCAAGCTTAGGGTTTTGCATATCTTTAGCATGATTGACACTAATAGGATTTATAGTAAAACCATTTCAATCATGCTTTTCATTCCAGGAGCCCTCGTGAATCACTTCATAAGTTTCTTCATTACGATTTTCAGATTCACGCATCTCAAGCAAAACTCCATAGAAAAAGTCAAGTGCACTCAACTCACTAGCAATTGGTTCAACATTCTTGGATCTCTTAAAGAGATTAGCAAGTGTATGAGGATCCATATCAATAGATTTTCAGCAAGCGAAGATGCAAGCATATTGAAGGCACATAGCACACAAGCAAAGGAAAGCAAGCGAAAGAAAAGGGCGAACGAAAAAGGAAAAAAATGTAAAAAAAAATTCAGAAGTGGGGGAGAGGAAAATGAGAGGCAAAAAAGTAAATGCAAGAGATGAGTTTGCGACACTTACTTAGATAAGCTTCACTTAGAATAATCCCCGGTGCCAGAAATTGACACGTTAACGGCAGACTATTCTTGACTTGATCCTCCCCGGAACCGGCGCTAGAAATTCTTCTTGCTACCTCTTGAGCTTGCGTTGGTTTTCCCTTGAAGAGCAAAGGGTGATGCAGCACAGTAGCAGTCAGTATTTCCCTCAGTTTGAGAACCAAAGTATCAATCCAGTAGGAGAATCAAGCCAAGTGTCCAGAGTACCTGTGCAAACACAAACGAGCTTGCACCCAACGCTATAAAGGGGTTGTCAATCCCTTCAAGATTGATTGCAAAGTGAGATCTGAAGGCGAAAAGTGCAACGAAGTAAAAGTGTAAGGCTGAAAATATGATGTGAGATAGACCCGGGGGCCATAGTGTTCACTAGAGGCTTCTCTCAAAATAGCAAATATTACGGTGGGTGAACAAATTACTGTCGAACAATTGATAGAACCGCGCAAAGTCATAATGATATCTAGGGCAATGATCATACATATAGGCATCACGTCCGAGACAAGTAGACCGATACTTTCTGCATCTACTACTATTACTCCACACATCGACCGCTATCCAGCATGCATCTAGTGTATTGAGTTCATGACGAACAGAGTAACGCCTTAAGCAAGATGACATGATGTAGAGGGATAAACTCAAACCAATGATGTAAACCCCATCTTTTTACCCTTGATGGCAAGAACACGATACGTGCCTCGCTACCCCTTCTGTCACTGGGTGAGGTCACCGCACGGTATGAACCCAAAACCAAGCACTTCTCCCATTGCAAGAATCATAGATCAATTTGGCCAAACAAAACCCACAACTCGAAGAGAATTACAAGGATATGAAATCATGCATATAAGAGATCAGAAGAAACTCAAATAAGATTTATAGATAATCTGATCATAAATCCACAATTCATCGGATCTCGACAAACACACCGCAAAAGAAGATTACATCGGATAGATCTCCATGAAGATCATGGAGAACTTTGTATTGAAGATCCAAGAGAGAGAAGAAGCCATCTAGCTACTAGCTATGGACCCGAAGGTCTATGGTGAACTACTCACACATCATCGGAGAGGCAATGGTGTTGATGAAGAAGCCCTCCGTATCCGAATCCCTCCTCTGGCAGGGCACCAGAACGTGCCCTAGATGGGATTTTGCTGAGACAGAAGCTTGCGGCGGCGGAAAAGTATTTTCGTGGATCTCTCGTATAGTTTTGGATTTTTCGGGAATTTATAGGCGGAAGTGGTAGGGCAGACGAGCCATAGGGGGCCCAGAAGCCTTCTAGGTGCGCCCCCCTGGCCGTGCCTAGGGGGCTTCTGGCCTCCCCTGGTGGCCTCTGCCTTTGTCTCACACCCCCTACGTATCTTCTGTTCCAGAAAAAATGTTTTCGGCAGTTTTATTCCGTTTGGACTCCGTTTAATATTCTCCTCTGAAAAGGGTCAAAAACACAGAAAGAACAGGAACTCGCACTTGGCACTGAGTTAATAAGTTAGCCCAAAAAAGATATATAAGGCATACAAAACATCCAAAGTTTGACAAGATAATAGCATGAAACCATCAAAAATTATAGATACGTTGGAGACGTATTAGATCGCAAGAGAGATGATCCGTCAACGACCGACACCCAGGGGCTTTGACGCTTGGCGGACCACATCACGGAGCTAATCGCCATCGCCCAGAAGGCCATCCATCCCGGTACATCTTCAAGGCCACAGGCGCACGGCGCCGGGGGCTCACACCGCGTGCCGGCCCGTGAACCCGCAAGCTCTGGAGCCCTGCCCGCTTTGGGCGGTGCCGAAAGAGACGCGCTCTGCGCTGACCTCCACCTCCTCCAGACCGCAGCAACTGGCTCTGAAGCGTGCCACACTGAAAGCCACCAGGGGCGAGAAGCCAGCGGCGGGATGACCGACGTGCACGTTGGCACGCATCACAGGACCAGGTTGGCCCTCGACAACCAGGGGCGGCCTAATAGGAGCGCTCCATCCGACGCAGCCAGCAGAGGGCGGAGGCGATGGCGCGGGTGAACTCCGACATCGGAGACACGATGGGATATCAAGGCGGAAGTCAGCACCGGACGGCGCCAGGACCAGTCGACGGCGGCAGCAGGAACAAGCGACTTCATGCGGAGGCCTACCGCAAGAAGACCTTCAAGCAGCACGACCGGGGGGTCCCCCTCCGCCACCAAGAGGGACGGCGCCCAACACGCTGATGACCGGACGTGGGGGATGGGCAAGCGCCTACGAGGAGCCATATATACCAGAGTATGGGGCGCTACCTGACCCTCCGGACGGGGAAGAGTTTCAGGCGTCCCCCTGGGGCGCCTACCCTCCTCAGGAGTAAGGAGCGTTCGGGGGCTCCTCCATGGGTCGGGCCCAAGGGGCCCGATCAGGAGGGCGCCCTCAAAACGCGGGCCATGGCACCAGCTACCTCACCTCGCGGAGGGACTATGCGAGGCTAAACTCGCGGGCCTCAGGAGGATGAGTCGAATGCCGCGACGAGACACCTACGACATGGATCACCTGCGATATCCAAAGCGCAGGCATGGGCGTCAGGGGCCAGGCCTTGCGCGGCATTCCTGAAGCGCAAAGGGGCTTCAACTATTCGGCAACGTAATGTTTTGGATCTGCTCCCTTAAGGGGTGCCTGCTCACCGCAGGGACTCCAACTACCTAGGGCATACTCCCACAAGTTGCTCCCTTTACAATTCCTGTTTCGCCCACTTGGCAACCTAACCTGCTGCTTTGCTTGCGTCGAGACAACCGCTCGGCCACAATGCACCGCCCCATTGTGGGAGTTGGGGAACCCCACGACCCCTCAGGATCACAGTTAATAGAATGAAATCAGAGTCGCTTGAGCGTCTAAGGGGGCTCCGGAGCATGGCGCTCCAGGAGCCTTACCGGTCATAAGGCCACCTGCCTCCCTTGATATCGTCCTTGGTGATCCGGTCGTTATCAGGGGAGGCAGGGCATGACCACGTGGCCGAGATTGTTTATTCGGTCTCACGCAGCGGTGGTCGGGAAATGTGCAGGACCGGGTCCTGGCGACGTAGAGCCGCTTGAACATCAAAAAGGAGGCTCCGGTGCATGGCGCTCCAGGAGCCTTACCGGTCATAAGGCCACCTGCCGCCCCTAACAACGTCCTTGATCAAGATATTGTCGGGGGAGGCAGGGCCTCACCCCGCGGCTACAACCGTTCACTCGGTCACACGCAACGACAGTCGGGAAATAAGCGGGACTGGATCCTAACGACGTAGAGCCACTCGAACGACAGAAGGGGGACTCCTGAGCACCGTGCCTCACGAGCCTTACCGGTCATAATGCCACCAGCTGCCCTTGACAGTGTCCGTGGTCTGTGTGTCAAGGGAAGCATGGCCCGACCCCATAGCTACATCCATTCACTCGGTCACACGAAACGGTGGTCGGGAATGCGCGGGACTGGGACCTGACAATGTAGAGCCATAGAAGCCCTTAAATAGGCCTCCGGGAGGGAGTGCAAGCACGCAAGACCCGCATCAACCATTAGCACCTCGGCGCGGTCTTGCGACGCCCTAGCATCGCCACTGCATCGACTCTGCATCGTCCTTTAATCCTTCCGAAACCTACTTCATCCTGTGACACTCTCACGTAATAACGAACCGAGGCTGTTGATGACCCACAAGTATAGGGGATCAATCGTAGTCCTTTCGATAAGTAAGAGTGTCGAACCCAACGAGGAGCAGAAGGCTCTGATAAACGGTTTTCATCAAGGTAATATTTTTAAGCACTAAAAGTAGCGGTTACAAATAATGGTGTAGTGAGGTGAAACGTAGCAGGTGAAAAGTAACAAGTAACAAGTAGTAGCAACGGTGCAGCAAAGTGGCCCAATCCCTTTTGTAGCAAGGGACAAGCCTGAACAAAGTCTTATAGGAAGTAAAACGCTCCCGAGGACACACGGGAACTTCTGTCATGCTAGTTTCATCATGTTCATATGATTCACGTTCGTTACTTTGATAGTTTGATATGTGGGTGGACCGGCGCTTGGGTACTGCCCTTACTTGGACAAGCATCCCACTTATGATTAACCCCTCTCGCAAGCATCTGCAACTACGAAAGAAGAATTAAGACAACGTCTAACCATAGCATTAAACTAGTGGATCCAAATCAGCCCCTTACGAAGCAACGCATAGACTAGGGTTTAAGCTTCTGTCACTCTAGCAACCCATCATCTACTTACTACTCCCCAACGCCTTCCTCTAGGCCCAAATATGGTGAAGTGTTATGTAGTCGACATTCACATAACACCACTAGAGGAAAAACGACATACAACATATCAAAATACCGAACGAATACCAAATTCACATGACTATTATTAGCATGACTTATCCCATGTCCTCAGGAACAAAAGTAACTACTCACAAAGCATAATCATAATCATGATCAGAGGTGTAATGAGTAGCATCAAGGATCTGGATATAAACTCTTCCACCAAGTAATCCAACTAGAATCAACTACAAAGAGTAATCAACACTACTAGCAACCTTACAAGTACCAATCGGAGTCACGAGATGGATTTTGGTTACAAGAGATGAACTAGGGTTTGGAGAGGAGATGGTGTTGATGAAGATGTTGATGGAGATGACTCCCCTCCGACGAGAGGAGTGTTGGTAATGATGATGGCAACGATTTCCCCCTCCGGGAGGGAAGTTTCCTCGGCAGGATCATCGTGCCGGAGCTCTAGATTGGTTCTGCTCAATTTCCGCCTCGTGGCGACGGAGAATCCACGAAAAAGCTCCACCCTGATTTTTTTTTCCGGATGAAAACCTTCATATAGCAACAGAGGGGGGCCAATGGGTCACCAGGGTGCCCACAAGCCCTGTTGCCACGGCCAGGGGAGTAGGTCGAGGCCACCAGGCTTGTGGGCCCGTGGTAGCTCCCCTCTGGTACTTCTTTTGCCCAATATTTTTTATATATTCCCCAAAAATTCCACGTTGATTTTCAGGGCATTTGGAGTTGCGCAGAATATAGGACTCAGACTTGCTCCTTTTCCAGTCCAGAATTCCAGCTGCCGGTATTCTCCCTTTTCAAATAAACCTTGCAAAATAAGAGAGAAAAGGCATAGGTATGGTACCACAAAGTATAATAACAGTCCATAAAGCGATAAATATCAACATAAAAGCATGATGCAAAATGGACGTATCAAACACCACTAGAGGAAAAACAACATACAACACATCAAAATATCGAACGAATACCAAATTCACATGACTACTATTAGCATGACTTATCCCATGTCCTCACGAACAAAAGTAACTACTCACAGAGCATAATCATATTCATGACCAGAGAGGTAATGAGTAGCATCAAGGATCTGAACATAAACTCTTCCACCAAATAATCCAACTAGCATCAACTACAAAGAGTAATCAACACTGCTAGCAACCTCACAAGTACCAATCGAAGTCGCGAGACGGAGATTGGTTACAAGTGATGAACTAGGGTTTGGAGATGAGATGGTGCTGATGAAGATGTTGATGGTGACAAGTCCCCTTCGATGAGAGGAGTGTTGGTGATGACGATGGCGACGATTTCCCCCTCCGGGAGGGAAGTTTCCCCGGCAGGATCGTCCTGTCACAGTTCTAGATTGGTTCTGCTCAAGTTCCGCCTCGTGGCGGCGGCGAATCCACGAAAAAGCTCCTCCCTGATTTTTTCCTGGACGAAACCCTTCATATAGAAAAAGAGGGGCGCCGGTGGGCCAGCAGGCTGCCCACAAGCCCTCATGGCGCGGCCTGGGGGTGGCCGCGTCGTGCAAGCTTGTGGCCACCTGCACGCACCCCTTTGGCACTTCTTCAGCCCAGTATTTTTTATAAATCCGGAAAAAAATCCTCGTTGATTTTTACGGCGTTTGGAGTTGCGCAGAATAGGTATCTCAAACTTGCTCCACTTTGAGGCCAGAATTCCAGCTGTCGGCATTCTCCCTCTTCATGTAAACCTTGCAAAATGAGAGAGAAAAGGCATAAGTATTGTACCGTGAAGTGAAATAACAGCCCAAGAAGCGATAAATATCAACTTAAAAGCATGATGCAAAATGGACGTATCAACTCCCCCAAGCTTAGACCTCGCTTGTCCTCAAGCGAAAGCCGAGCTCAATAAATATGTCCACATGTTTAGGGAGAGAGGTGTCGACAAAACAGAATACGAACATGCATGCATCATGATCATGATCAGAACAGCAATACCAACATATAATCTCTCATGCTAAAGTGATAATTCCTTCACAAAGTAAAGCATGGATCAAGAACCTTACCGAGAAGTAACAACCGATAGCCTTTAGTCATTGAAGCAATTGCAATTTATCACAACATCAGAAAGAGTCAAATAGGAGCTTGTAAAGCAAATCCACATACTCAATCATTCTTTCGTTCTCTACAATTGCTACAACTCACGTGGTACTCATGATATCAAAGTTTCAGCTAGACACAGAGAAAGATAGGGGCTCATAGTTTTGCCTCCCAGCTGCTTACCTCAAGGGTAATGTCAACAATAATAATTCATGAATACTTACCTCCAAGTTGACATATGAACATAGATCTTTCCCAAGCATATGACGTTAGCCAAGACAAAGGCAAAATAGGGAATTGGTGAAGATCACCATGACTCTTTCAAGGGCAAAAAGTAAAGGTACAAGATAGGCCATTCGCAGAGGGAAGCAGAGGTTGTCATGCACTTTTGAGGTTTGGATGCGTGTCCTCTTAGTGCGGAGGAACGTCACTTTATATTGCCTCCTGTGATAAAGAACTTTATTATGCAGTCTGTCGCTTTTATGTCTTCCTCATCACAGGTTCGTACAAAGCTTATTTTGCACACACTAATAGATCATACATATTAGAGAGCAATTTTTATTGCTTGCACCGATGACAACTTACTTGAGGGATCTTATTCAATCCATAGGTAGGTATGGTGGACTCACATGGCAAAACTGGGTTGATGGTTTATGGATGCACAAGTAGTATCTCTACTTAGTGCTGGAGGTTTGGCTAATATGAGGTGGAAGCAATCATCACATGCTAAGGGATCTCTAATCATATAACATTGTTCAGAGCCAAGCAAACACAATTCATTATGTTGTCATCCTTGTCCAACATCTACTTCTAGGCATGCAATAGTTTAGTGAGTGTTCACAATCATAGATGGTGTCAGAGATGATATATTTATATGTGAACCTCTCCTTCTTTATCACTTCCTGTTAATTGCAACAATGACCAAGGTCTATGTTTGTCTACCCTCAACAAGTTTCAATCCTCATTCTTTTTATATGTGAAGCCATCACTTCCCATAAGATCATTACATGATCTTTCATGCTTTTGTTCTATTCTCACTCTTTTGATCATGGCAAGAGGCAAAGCCCTTCAACTAAGACACTCTTTATTATATGGCTCACGAGCTCGAATACATCGGGGGTGACACAAAGCAAAACTCAAGACTAAAACACTAAGACTTTTAATCTACTAGAGAAAGAGAAAACTGAAAAGGAACAAACTAAAACAAAGGTAAAGGCAAAAGATGTGATGGTGATACGATACCGGGGCAACTCCCCCAAGCTTGGCACAGGCCAAGGGGATTGCCCATACCAATGCTCAGCTGTCTTCCTTTGGTGGTGAAGGTGGAGGAGTTGTTGCAGAGGTCTTGAGCTTGTTTAATTTCCACTTGAGCATAAAATTATGCTCCCTCAAATCATCATTTTCCTCTTCAAGCTTCAGCACCCTTTGGCATAATTCCTGCTTACTCTCCTGCAAGAAACGAGAAGGGATAAACAAGGTCTTAGGCTTCTTCCTTGAGTCAGGGAGCCTCGACTTCTTGAAATCCACATGCGTGTGTCCAGGTTGAGGTAGAGGAGCCTCCTCTTCATCGGAACTTGTTTGTTCCTTCCCCTTCGGATCATAATCTTCTTCCTCATGAGTGGTCCAGCCATAAGGATCCAAGTCCCCATAGACCTTGGGGTTAGCAAGGTAATCTACCACAAAGCTCTCCCCCTCTGAATCTTGAGAAGACATCTTGCCCTAAATTTGCGGCACAAAACAGGCTCGAAACAAAAAACAGAAGAGATCTGCGTGATGCAGGGGTCAGACCAAACGAGAGTATATATAATGATTTTTTTTCAGACCAGAAGGATTACCCCGCACGAAAACAGAGTCCGGGAGGCGCACGAGGTGTCCACAAGCCCTCACGGCGCGTCTAGGGGGTGGGCCCGCACCGTGCAGTCTTGTCGCCTCCTCGCGCACTTTCCGGACTACTTCCATTTTTTTATTTTTTCAAATATTACAAAACGGAGAAAATTTCCTACTGGAAAAGTTTTGGACTTTGTTTTCTTACCGAATCACATACCTCTTTGTTTTCGGAGTTTGAAACAGGATGATAAATGTCCCTTAGGTATTCTTCCGGAGTTATGGTATTGATAATATTTCTTTCAACATTTATGGGAGTACCTAAGATATAATGCTTGATTCTCTGCCCATTTACCACTCTCGGACAATTACCTTCCGTATTGTTGATCTTGATAGCACCGGAACGATATACTTCCTCAACAACATAGGGACCTTCCCATTTAGAGAGAAGCTTGCGTGCAAAGAATCTTAAACGAGAGTTATATAGCAAGACATAATCACCTACATTAAACTCACGCTTTTGTATCCTCTTATCATGCCACCTCTTAACCTTCTCTTTGAACAGCTTGGCATTCTCATATGCCTGAATTCTCCACTCATCAAGCGAGCTAATACAAATAACCTCTTCTCACCGGCAAGTTTGAAATCAAAGTTGAGCTCTTTGATTGCCCAATAAGCTTTATGCTCTAGCTCAAGAGGTAAATGACATGCTTTACCGTACACCATTTTGTACGGAGACATGCCCATGGGATTCTTATAGGCAGTCCTATAAGCCCACAGTGCATCATCGAGCTTCTTAGACCAATTATTTCTAGACCTGTTGACAGTCTTTTGCAAAATCAGTTTAATATCTCTATTACTTAGCTCTACTTGACCACTGGACTGAGGGTGATAGGGAGACACAATTCTATGGTTGAGATCATACTTAGCGAGCGTTTTATGGAAAGCACCATGAATGAAGTGTGAACCACCGTCGGTCATTAGATATCTAGGGACTCCAAATCTAGGGAAGATAACTTCTTTCAACATCTTGATAGAGGTGTTGTGATCAGCACTACTAGTGGGGATAGCTTCTACCCACTAAGTGACGTAATCAACAACAACTAGGATATGAGTATACCCGTTGGATTTTGGAAAAGGTCCCATATAATCAAAGCCCCAAACATCAAATGGTTCAATGCCAAGTGAATAGTTCATAGGCATTTCCTGACGTTTGCTAATATTACCTATTCTTTGACATTCGTCACAAGACAAGACAAACTTACGGGCATCCTTGAAGAGAGTGGGCCAATAGAAACCAGATTGTAATACCTTGTCTGCAGTTCTATCTCCCGCATGGTGTCCTCCGTAGGCCTCGGAGTGACACTTCTGTAGGATCTGTCCCTGTTCATGTTCAGGTACACAATGTCTAATAACACCATCTACTCCTTCCTTATAAAGGTGAGGATCATCCCAAAAGTAATGTCTTAAGTCAAAGAAGAATTTCTTCTTTTGCTCGTACGTGAAACTAGGTGGTATGTATTTGGCAACGATATAGTTTGCATAATTGGCATACCAGGGTGCACTATGTGAAGCATTGATGACATTCAATTGCTCATCAGGAAAGCTATCATTAATAGGTTGTGGGTCATCAAGAACGTTCTCCAACCTAGACAAGTTATCTACTACAGGGTTATCAGCACCCTTCCTGTCGACAACGTGCAAATCAAATTCTTGTAGCAAGAGAACCCATCTGATAAGTCTAGGTTTAGCGTCCTTCTTCTCCATTAGGTGCTTAATAGCAGTGTGATTAGTGTGAATAATGACTTTGGAATCAACTATGTAAGACCTAAACTTTTCACATGCAAACACGAGTACTAAAAACTCTTTCTCCGTAGTAGCATAGTTTCTTTGGGCACTGTCTAGAGTTTTACTAGCATAGTGAATAACATTCAACTTCTTATCAACTCTTTGCCCTAAAATAGCACCAACAGCATAATCACTAGCATCACACATGATTTCAAAAGGTAAGTGCCAATCAGGTGGTTGAACAATAGGTGCGGTTATCAAAGCCCTCTTAAGTATTTCGAATGCTTCCTCACAATCATCGTCAAAGACAAAAGGAATATCCTTTTGCAAGAGATTGGTAAGAGGCCTAGAAATCTTAGAAAAGTCTTTAATGAACCTTCTATAGAAACCAGCATGACCAAGGAAACTTCTTATACCTTTGATATCTGTGGGGTATGGCATTTTCTCGATTGCATCAACCTTAGCCTTATCGAATTCAATACCTCTTTCAGAAATTTATGTCCTAAGACGATGCCTTCATTAACCATAAAGTGGCACTTCTCCCAATTCAAGACAAGATTGGTGTCTTTACATCTCTGCAAGACTCGATTAAGGTTGCTGAGGTAATCATCAAAGGAAGACCCGTAAACGGAAAAGTCATCCATGAAAACATCGACAATCTTTTCACAAAAGTCGGAGAATATAGCCATCATACATCTTTGAAAGGTGGCAGGTGCATTACATAAGCCAAAAGGCATACGTCTATAAGCAAAGGTACCGAAAGGGCAGGTCAAAGTGGTTTTCTCCTGATCAGATTGTGCAACTGGTATTTGGGAGAAACCAGAATAACCGTCTAGAAGGCAGAAGTGTGTGTGTTTAGACAACCTTTCTAGCATTTGGTCGATAAAAGGTAAAGGGTAATGATCTGTCCTAGTGGCTTTATTCAATTTCCTAAAATCGATCACCATCCTATAGCTAGTAATAATCCTTTGTGGGATCAATTCATCCTTATCATTAGGGACAACGGTAATGCCTCCCTTCTTAGGGACGCAATGCACTGAACTCACCCAATCGCTATGAGCAACAGGATAGATAATACCCGCTTCCAGGAGCTTTAGTATTTCTTTTCTCACTACTTATTTCATCTTAGGATTTCATCTCCTTTGATGATCAACAACTGGTTTGAAGTTAGGATCAGTTTTAATCTTGTGCTAGCATAGGGTAGGACTAATGCCCTTAAGATCATCAAGAGTATATCCAATAGCAGCACGGTGCTTCCTCAGAGTTTTTAGTAACTTCTTTTCTTCATGCTTTGAGAGGCTAGCACTAATAATAACAGGATATATCTCTTTTTCATCAAGATAAGCATACTTAAGAGTATCAGGCAACTGTTTAAGCTCGAAAACAGGATCACCCTTTGGTGGCGGTGGATCCCCAAGCAGTTCAACAGGCAAGTTATTCTTAAGGATATGATATTGTTCTAAGACAACTCTATCTATCTCATCCCTTTCATCCATATGCATATCATTTTCATGCTCAAGCAAGTATTGCTCTAAGGGATCAGTAGGAGGCACGACAATAGAACCTAAGGCAATAGTTTCATCCTTACTAGGCAACTCTTTTTCATGAGGTTGACTACTAAACTTGGAGAAATTGAACTCGTGTGACACACCTTCAAAGCCAACAGTGATAGTTTGCTTCTCACAGTCAATATGAGCATTGACGGTATTGAGAAAAGGTCTGCCAAATATGATGGGACAAAAGCTATCTTGTGCGGTAGCAAGAACGAGGAAATCAGCAGGATACTTCGTTTTACCACACAAGACTTCGACATCCCTAACAACTCCGTCTCTATTGGCAAGCTGAATAGTGACATCAATAGGTTCTATCTCAACACATGCAATCTCGTCTTTGATTTCATCATATAAGGATTGAGGTATTGCACTAACACTAGCACCCACGTCACATAAGCCATGATAACAATGATCTCCTATCTTAACAGAAACAAGAGGCATGCCAACAAGAGGCCTATGTTTGTCTCTAACGTGAGGTTTAGCAATTCTAGCAGCATCTTCACAAAAGTGAATCTTATGTCCCTCAACATCGTCGGACAGAAGATCTTTGATAATAGCAATGCTAGGTTCAACTCTAATTTTCTCAGGGGGTGTAGGTGTTCTAATGTAGCCTCTACGTATCACAATTGAAGCTTTAGAATGATCCTTTATCCTAACAGGGAAAGGTGGTTTCTCAATGTAAGCACTGGGAACAACAGGATCATTATAGGCAATGACTTTCTCTTCAACTGGAGTGGGTTTAACTACATTGACTTATAAAGGAGGATGATATTTAAACCACTTCTCTTTGGGGAGATCAATATGAGCAGCAAAAGATTCACACAATGAAGCTACTATCTCACAGTCAAGTCCATACTTAGCGCTAAAATCACTAAAGGTATTTGTTTCAACAAAGGATTTAACGCAATCAAACATGAAATTCATACCTGACTCCTTACATTCTTCAACCTCCCAATCTTCAGAGTTGCGTTTAATTCTCTCCAATAAATTCCATTTGAAGTCAATATCTCTCTTCATAAAAGAACCAATACAAGAAGTGTCAAGCATGATGCGATCATCATGAGAAAGCCGAGCATAGAAGTTCTGTATGATAATTTCTCTCGAGAGCTCATGATTGGGGCATGAATATAGCATTGATTTAAGCCTCCCCCAAGCTTGAGCGATGCTTTCTCTGTCACGAGGCCAAAAATTATAAATATAATTCCGATCACGGTGTACTAAATGCATAGGATAAAACTTTTGATGAAATTCCAATTTCAACCGATTGTAGTCCCATGATCCAGTGTCATCACATAGCCTATACCATGTCAACGCCTTATCCTTCAAACATAAAGGAAAGACCTTCTTCTTGATCTCATCCTCGGGCAAACATGTAAGCTTAAATAAACCACAAACTTCATCTACATAGATTAGATGCAAGTCTGGATGTGATGTTCCATCTCCTGTAAAAGGATTAGCCAGCAGTTTCTCAAGCATACCCGAAGGAAATTCAAAGCAAATATTTTCAGTAGGTGCAGCAGGTTGAGGAGCAACTATTTGTGCTTCCGTTCAAGGTGAAGGTACCCCGAACAAGCCCCTCAAAGGATTAGTATCCATAGTGACAAGTGACAATAAATTTCAGCACACTATATGAATGTTTCCTTACCAAGTTCCACTTACCAAAGGCGCTTCACTCCCCGGCAACGGCGCCAGAAAAGATTCTTGATGACCCACAAGTATAGGGGATCAATCATAGTCCTTTTGATAAGTAAGAGTGTCGAATTCAACGAGGAGCAGAAGGATCTGACAAGTGGTTTTCAGCAAGGAAATATGTGCAAGCACTGAAATTGTCGGTAACAAGTGATTGTGTGGTGAGATGATTCGTAGCAAGAAACAAGTAACAAAAGTAGCAACGGTGCAGAAAAGTGGCCCAATACCTTTTGTAGCAAGGGACAAGCCTGGACAAAGTCTTATAGGATGAAAAAACGCTCTCGAGGACACACGGGAATTTCTGTCATGCTAGATTCATCATGTTCATATGATTCGCGTTCGTTACTTTGATAGTTTGATATGTGGGTGGACCAGCTCTCGGGTACTGCCCTTACTTGGACAAGCATCCCACTTATGATTAACCCCTCTCGCAAGCATCTGCAACTACGAAAGAAGAATTAAGACAAACTCTAACCATAGCATTAAACTAGTGGATCCAAATCAGCCCCTTACGAAGCAACGCGTAAACTAGGGTTTAAGCTTCTGTCACTCTAGCAACCCATCATCTACTTACTACTTCCCATTGCCTTCCTCTAGGCCCAAATAATGGTGAAGTGTTATGTAGTCGGCGTTCACATAGCACCACTATAGGAAAAACAACATACAACACATCAAAATATCGAACGAATACCAAATTCACATGACTACTATTGGCATGAGTTATCCCATGTCCTCAGGAACAAAATTAACTACTCACAAAGCATAATCATATTCATGACCAGAGAGGTAATGAGTAGCATCAAGGATCTGAACATAAACTCTTCCACCAAATAATCCAACTAGCATCAACTACAAAGAGTAATCAGCACTACTAGCAACCTTACAAGTACCAATCGGAGTCGCGAGACGGAGATTGGTTACAAGTGATGAACTAGGGTTTGGAGATGAGATGGTGCTGAAGAAGATGTTGATGGTGACAAGTCCCCTCTGATGAGAGGAGTGTTGGTGATGACGATGGCGACGATTTCCCCCTCCGGGAGGGAAGTTTCCCCGGCAGGATCGTCCTACCGGAGCTCTAGATTGGTTCTGCTCAAGTTCCGCCTCGTGGCGGCGGAGAATCCATGAAAAAGCTCCTCCCTGATTTTTTCCTGGACGAAACCCTTCATATAGCAAAAGAGGGGGGCCAGTGGGCCAACAGGCTGCCCACAAGCCCTCATGGCGCAGCCTGGGGGGTGGCCGCGCCGTGCAAGCTTGTGGCCACCTGCACGCGCCCCTCTGGCACTTCTTCGGCCCAGTATTTTTTATAAATCCGAAAAAAAATCCTCATTGATTTTTACGGCGTTTGGAGTTGCGCAGAATAGGTATCTCAAACTTTCTCCACTTTCAGGCCAGAATTCTAGCTGTCCGCATTCTCCCTCTTCATGTAAAACTTGCAAAATAAGAGAGAAAAGGCATAAGTATTGCACCTTGAAGTGAAATAACAACCCAAGAAGCGATAAATATCAATATAAAAGCATGATGCAAAATGGACGTATCAGCTGTATACGCCCTGGGCCCCTCGAGGACACGGAAGGGGTCCACCCACGCCTAGTGGAAGACCTTAGCTCCGTGCTGGGTACAACAAAGTCCCCAATGACTCTAGAAGCTCAGGCCCCAATGCCTCGGGGGTAGGGACACTCGCGAGGCCAAAGCATCATCGCGAGCTCCCATATACACCCCCACCATGACACTCTGATGTAATAATGAGTCGGGGCTATATACGCCCAGGGCCCCCCGAGGATGCGGAAGGGGTCCACCCCACGCCTAGTGGAAGACCTTAGCTGCGCGCTGGGTACAGAGACAAAGGCAATCAGCATGGCCTGCCAATGACCATGCTCGCAGCTGGCAAGGAAACCCATATGGTCCGCCAATGACTATGCCAACTTTAAATGTCGGACGCGGCACTTGCTTTGTTTTGGTTTCGGACTACTTTTCACTAAGTTTGAACTGACCGATTACTTAAGTTGCTTTTCTCCGGTCTTAAACGACCGATGTTTGAAAAATGAAAAGAAGAAAAAAATACTCTCTCCGACATTTCTCGTTTCACTGACTTTGAAACCTCCCTTTCGGGGGACGTGTTTGGAGACAACTACCCCACACTGTCATAAAGAGTCTCGGGAGGACCCAGCCCCCCCCCCCCCGGCAATGACCAGAGGGACGAGGCGCGGAATTGCTCGAGTGTCAAAGGGGGCTCCTGAGCAGCACGCCTCATGAGCCTTACTGGTCGCAAAGCCACTCGGCTCCCCCAGGGTGTCGGGGCCTTGCCCCGTGGAGGACAGCCTTGGTAACGGGTTGGACCTCTTGGAGGCGAGGAAATGTGCGGGACCAGGACCTACAGACATAGAGTGCTGAAAGGGTCTTCACCTCATCCCGCTTGTGAAACAAGAGCTGTTGTGGAGGGACTACGCGAGGAACCAACACAAACCCATAAGCTAAGTGCCTCACAGGCCCTGACCTGGACCCTCCTGCTCTACGACAAACTAACAATGAATCGAAATATGCGCACTAATAAAGGATGCAGGGCCTAAGGATCCGGCGGCAGCAAGGAGCGAACCCAACGTCCAAGCACGCGGCGGCACGGGAGGTGCCACAGGAGGGTAGAGCTCCCGGAAGGTCGCGCCTCCCTCGCCAACTCCAAGCAACGGTAGCTACGGCGACATGCCCTAAGCTACGTAGCTTCGCTACAACGACCACAAGCACGCAAGCCATCACCCAAGGGCAAAAAACGAGGAGAGCAGCAAAGGTAATAATAACAGAAATTTAACACCCAGTCAAGCAGGGTTTTCTCTGGCATCACAGGAATAGTCAGGCAAAAGATGGAGGATACCTAGAAGGAGGGATCGCCGGCGGCACCCTTGATGACCACGTGTTCGGTGTCGGAATCTTCCTCCTCGCTGGAGACGAGCACCCGGGCACACCGCTCCTCCAGAGCGGTCACGTGAGGGCGGACTTCGCCCAGGAGAGAAGACGGGACCCTACCAGCGTCGGTGCAACAACGAGCTGAAGGTCAAGTTTCGAAGCAAGGCGATGCAGGTTGGAGAAGACAAGCGTCAGGGCGAGGCTAAGAAGCTCGCGTGCATCGGCTTTGCCATCCTCCTCGACGCGGGGGACGCCGGTCTCCAGCGCCTCCACCACCTCCTCGAAGAAGGTGAGGTAGCCCCCGTCGCTCATCACATTAGGCCGCGCCGGCGCCACCCCCACCAGTCGGCGAGTCGCGCTGACCGCCCGGTTGGCTACGTCGGCGAAACGCATGGCGCGCTAGCGGGCCATTGTTCGGGCGTTCGAGGCCTCACCATCGGCAGCCAGGACGGCGTCGGTCGCTGCTACCTCTTGAGATTGCATTGGTTTTTTCCTTTGAACAGGAAAGGGTGATGCAGCAAAGTAGCGATAAGTATTTCCCTCAGTTTGAGAACCAAGGTATCAATCCAGTAGGAGTATCAAGATGAGGCACCAATGCACCTGCGCAAAAACAAACAAACTTGCACCCAATGCGAAAAAGGGGTTGTCAATCCCTTCACGATTATTTGCAAGGTAAGATCTGAAGGTGAAAAGTGCAACAAAGTAATTTTGTACATCTGAATATAGGATGTGAAGTAGACCCAGGGGCCATAGTGTTCACTAGAGGCTTCTCCCATGATAGCAAGTATTACGGTGGGTGAACGAATTACTGTCGAGCAATTGATAGAATCACGCAAAGTGATGACGATATCTAAGGCAATGATCATACATATAAGCATCACGTCCGAGAGAAGTAGACTGATACTTTCTGCATCTACTACTATTACTCCACACATCGACCGCTATCCAGCATGCATCTAGTGTATTGAGTTCATAACAAACAGAGTAACGCCTTAAGCAAGATGACATGATGTAGAGGGATAGATTCATGCAATATGATATAAACCCCATATTTTTACCCTTGATGGCAATAACACGATGCGTGTCTCGCTACCCTTTCTGTCATTGGGTGAGGACACCGCACGGTATGAACCCAAAACCAAGCACTTCTCCCATTGCAAGAATTATAGACCAAGTTGGCCAAACGAAACCCATAACTCGAAGAGAATTACAAGGATACGAAATCATGCATATAAGAGATCAGAGGAGACTCAAAAAATATTCATAGATAATCTGATCCTAAATCCACAATTCATCGAATCTCGACAAACACACCGCAAAAGAAAGTTACATCGGATAGATCTGCATGAATATCATGGAGAACTTTGTATTAAAGATCCAAGAGAGAGAAGAAGACATCTAGCTACTAGCTAGGGACCCAAAGGTCTGTGGTGAACTACTCACGCATCATCGGAGAGGCAATGGTGTTTATGAAGAAGCCCTCCGTGTCTGAATCCCCCTCCGACAGGGCACCAGAACGGTCCCGAGATGGGATCTTGCGGAGACAGAAGCTTGTGGCGGCGGAAAAGTATTTTCGTGGCTCTCTTCTTTGGTTTCGGGATTTTAGAGAATTTATAGGCAAAAGAGGTAGGGCAAAGGAGCCACATGGGGCCCACAAGCCTGCCAAGCGCGGCCACCCCCCTAGGCCGCGGCTAGGGGGCTTGTGACCTCCCACAAGGTCTCCTGCCTTGGTTCTCAAGTCCCCTGCATATCTTCTGTAATGGAAAAAATCATCCCGCGGGTTTTATTCCGTTTGGACTCCGTTTAATATTCTTCTGTGAAAAAGGTCAAAAATACGGAAAAATCAGAAACTGGCACTTGGCACTGAGTTAATAGGTTAGTCCCAAAAATAGCATATTTATGCATATAAAACATCCAAAGTTGACATGATAATAGCATGGAACCATCAAAAATTATAGATACGTTGGAGACGTATCAAGCATCCCCAAGCTTAACTCCTTCTCGTCCTCGAGTAGGGAAGTGATAAATACCGAATTTTTGATGTGGAATGCTACCTAACATATTTGTTCGTTGTAACTTCTTTCTTGTGGCATGAATGTTCAGATCCGTAAGATTCAAAACAATAGTTTACTATTGACATGAAAACAATAATACTTCAAGCATACTAGCAAAGTAATCATGAACTTTTGAAATAACAAGGCCAAAGAAAGTTATCCCTACAAAATCATATAGTGTGGCTATGCTCCATCATCCCCACAAAACGAATTTAAATATTGGACAAGTAATTGTTTTCGCACTCTTACTTTCTCAAACTTTTTCATCTCCCATGCAATACATGAGCGTGAGCCATGGATATAACACTGTAGGTGGAATAGAGTGTGGTGGAGGTTGTGAGGCAAAAGGAGAAGATGGTCACATCGACTCGGCGTATCAATGGGCTATGGAGATGCCCATCAATAGGTATCAATGTGAACGAGTAGGGATTGCCATGCAACGGATGCACTAGAGCTATAAGTGTGTGAAAGCTCAAAAAGAAAACTAGTGGGTGTGCACCCAACTTGCTTGCTCACGAAGGCCTAGGGAAATTTTGAGGAAACCCATCATTGGAATATACAAGCCAAGTTATATAATGAAAATTCCCACTAGTATATGGAAGTGACAAAACAAGAGTCTCTCTATCATGAAGAACATGGTGCTATTTTGAAGCACAAGTAAGATAGTAACATTGTCCCTTCTCTCTTTTTCTCTCATTTTTTTGTTTGGGCTCTTTGGCCTCTCTTTTTTTCATTTTTTTTGGTGGGCATCTTTGGCCTTTTTTTGCCTCACAAGGGACAATGCTCTAATAATGATGATCGTCACACTTTTATTTACTTACAACTCAATACTTAGAACAATGATGACTCTATATGAAATGCCTCTGGTAGTGTACCGGGATGTGCAACGATCAAGCTTAGCGTATGACGTTGAAACATCTCACTAGCTATCTTACGATCATGCAATGGCAATATGAAACTGACGGCACATGTCATCAGACGGAACGGTGGAAGTTGCATGGCAATATATCTCGGAATGGCTATGAAAATGCCATAATAGGTAGGTATGGTGGCTGTTTTGAGGAAGGAATATGGTGGGTTTGTGCATCGGCGAAAGTTGCGCGGCACTAGAGAGGCTAGCAATGATGGAAGGGTGAGAGTGTGTATAATCCATGGACTCACAATAGCCATGAAGAACTCATATACTTATTGCGACAGTTTTATTAGTAATAGAAACAAAGTGCTAAACGCATATTCCTAGGGGAAGGGTTGGTAGGTGTTAACCATCGCGCGATCCCGACCGCCACACAAAGGATGATAATCAATAAATCAATTATGCTCCGACTTCCTAACATAGCGGTTCACCATACGTGCATGCTACGGGAATCACTAACTTCAACACAAGTATTTCTAGATTCACAACACCCTACTAACATAACTCTAATATTACCATATCCATCTCTCAAAACTAATTGTGAGGAATCAAACTTCTCTTACTAATCAATGCACAAGAATATGAAAGTTTTTATTATATCTTCTTTGGATGCCTATCATATTTAGGACTAATTTCATAGCACACGCCAATTACCAAGTTACTTAGAGAGAGCACTCTCAAAAAGATATAAGTGAAGATCGAGAGTTTTTATTTCTACAAAATATGACACCGCCGTGCTCTAAAAATATTTAAGTGAAGCACTAGAGAAAAATTATCTAGCTCGAAAGATATAAGTGAAGCACATGCGAGCTAAATTGCCTAACTCAAAAGATATAAGTGAAGCTCGTTGAGTATTCTAGCAAATTCACGATGAGTGCATGTCCCTATCAAAAAGGTGTGCAGCAAGGATGATTGTGACAAAAGAAAAAGCAAAGACTCCTATAATACACGACGCTCCAAGCAAAACATATATCATGTGGTGAATAAAAATATAGCTCCAAGTAACGTTACCGATGGATTAAAGACGAAAGAGGGGATGCCTTCCCGGGGCATCCCCAAGCTTAGGCTTTTTGGTGTCCTTGAATTTGTCTTGGTATGTATTGGGCATCCCCAAGCTTAAGCTCTTTCCACTCTTTGTTCCATTGTCCATAAGAGCATCACCCAAAACATGAAAACTTCACAACACAAAACTTAAACAGAAACTCGTGATATCATTAGCATAAGAAAACAAACCACCAACTCTTTAGGTACTGTAGTAAACTTGATTTCCATTTAGATTGATGTTATATTATTGTATTCACACTTTTCCATGGCTAGTACCCCCCGATACTAACCATAGTTTCATCAAAATAAGCAATCAACACAACAAAAAAACAGAATCTGTCAAAAACAGACCAGTCTGTAGCAATCGGTATACTTCGTATAACTCTGTTATCCCAAAAATTCTGAAAAATTATGACAATTAGGGCAATTCGCATATCAACCAGGAGCAAAAATAATCAACTCAAAAGCTCCTTATGGATAGGAATTAAAAATAATTTTGTGAGCACAAAGTTTTTGTCTTTTTCAGCATGATCAAACAGCCATCACCAAAACTAATCATAAAGGTTCTACTTGGCACAAACACTAAAAGAAACATAAAAAACACAATCATAACATAATTATGATGGTGTGGACACAAATAAACAGAAATAAATAAGCAAAAATAAATTTATTCATTGGGTTGCCTCCCAACAAGCGCTATTGTTTAACGCCCTTAGCTAGGCATAAGGCGATAGAATCAAGTATCGTCATCTTTCGTGCTCAAACCATAAGTTGCCCTCATCATGGACTCATAAGGCAATCTTATTTTCTTTCTAGGAAAGTGTTCCATGCCCTTATTTAATGGAAATTGAAATCTAATATTCCCTTCCTTCATATCGATAACATCACCAGTAGTCCTAAGGAAAGGTCTACTAAGAATGATGGGACATGTCGGATTGCAATCAATATCAAGCACAATGAAATCTACGGGCACATAGTTCCTATTTGCAATAATAAGAACATCACTGATCCTTCCCATAGGTTTCTTAACAGTAGAATCCGCAAGATGCAAATTAAGAGAGCACTCATCAATCTCATTGAAGACTAGAACATCACATAAAGACTTTGGAATAGCGGAAACACTAGCACCCAAATCACACAAAGCATTGCATTCATAAATTTTAATCTTGATTCTGGTAGTAGGTTCCCACTCATCATGAAGTTTTCTAGGAATAGATATCTCCAACTCAAGTTTCGCTTCAAGAGATTTCATCATAGCATCAACGATATGATCGGTAAAGGCCTTATTTTGGCTATAAGCATGTGGATAGTTTAGCATGGATTGCATTAAGGAAATACATTCAATCAGAGAGCAACTATAATAATTGAATTCCTTGAAATCCAAAGTAGTAATTTCATCACTACTCAATGTTTTGATATCCTCTACTCCACTTTCAGTGCTTTTAGCATCAAGATAAATAGACTCCGAATCATTGGGGCGTTTATCAACCAAAGTGGATTCATATCCAGCCCCATCATCATTAGGATTGACATTAGAAAACAAGGATTCAATAGAAGTCACACCAAGCACTTTAAGATCTTCGTGATTCTCATCACAAATTTCAGGTTTAGCAGCCATTTTATTGACTAAGGTAGCTTGTTTATCAGAAATCTAGCCTACCAATTTTTCAAGACGAGCAAATTGAGAATTTAACGCAAATAATTCTTTGGCCATATCATCAACCTCCTTATTCGTATAAGCCATAAAAGGATTTTTCTCCCTTAGTTCTCTACGAAAGTAGCTATTATGATCAAACTGTGTAGACATGAAGCTTTTAAAACTAGTTTCAATCTCTTCCAACCTTTTATAGTAAGCCTCATAATCATTTGGTTGGGCCCTACAGGTCTTAGCAAGCAGACAAGCACACAAGCGAACAGAAAGCAAGCGAAAGAAAGGGAGAATGAAAATGGCAAATATTTTTGTAAATTTTGTTTTTTCGAAAGTGGGGGAGAGGAAAGCGAGAGGCAAAAGGCAAATAATGTAAATACAAGAGATGAGTTTGCGATAGTTACTTGGATATGCTTCACTTTGAATACTCCCCGACAACGGCGCCAGAAATCCTTCTTGCTACCTCTTGAGCTTGCGTTGGTTTTTCCCTTGAAGAGGAAAGGGTGATGCAGAAAAGTAGCGATAAGTATTTCCCTCAATTTGAGAACCAAGGTATCAATCAAGTAGGAGTATCAAGATGAGGCACCAATGCACCTACGCAAAAGCAAACAAACCCAACGCGAAAAAGGGGTTGTCAATCCCTTCACGATTATTTGCAAGGTGAGATCTGAAGGTGAAAAGTGCAACAAAGTAATTTTGTAGATCTGAATATAGGATGTGAAGTAGACCCGAGGGCCATAGTTTTCACTAGAGGCTTATCTCATAATAGCAAGTATTACGGTGGGTGAACGAATTACTGTCGAGCAATTGATAGAATCGCGCAAAGTCATGACGATATCTAAGGCAAAGATCATACATATAGGCATCACGTCCGAGACAAGTAGACCGATACTTTCTGCATCTACTACTATTACTCCACACATCGACCGCTATCCAGCGTGCATCTAGTGTATTGAGTTCATAACAAACAGAGTAACGCCTTAAGCAAGATGACATGATGTAGAGGGATAGATTCATGCAATATGATATAAACCCCATATTTTTACCCTTGATGGCAATAACACGATGCGTGTCTCGCTACCCTTTCTGTCATTGGGTGTGGACACCGCACGGTATGAACCCAAAACCAAGCACTTCTCCCATTGCAAGACTTATAGACCAAGTTGGCCAAACGAAACCCATAACTCGAAGAGAATTACAAGGATACGAAATCATGCATATAAGAGATCAGAGGAGACTCAAAAAATATTCATAGATAATCTGATCCTAAATCCACAATTCATCGAATCTCGACAAACACACCGCAGAAGAAAGTTACATCGGATAGATCTGCATGAATATCATGGAGAACTTTGTATTGAAGATCCAAGAGAGAGAAGAAGCCATCTAGCTACTAGCTAGGGACCCGAAGGTCTGTGGTGAACTACTCACGCATCATTAGAGAGGCAATGGTGTTTATGAAGAAGCCCTACGTGTCTGAATCCCCCTCCGACAGGGCACCAGAACGGTCCCCAGATGGGATCTTGCGGAGACAGAAGCTTGCGGCGGCGGAAAAGTATTTTCGTGGCTCTCTTCTTTGGTTTCGGGATTTTAGAGAATTTATAGGCGAAAGAGGTAAGGCAAAGGAGCCACGTGGGGCCCACAAGCCTGCCAGGCACGGCCACCCCCTAGGCCGCGACTAGGGGGCTTCTGACCTCCCACAAGGTCTCCTGCCTTGGTTCTCAAGTCCCGTGCGTATCTTCTGTTATGGAAAAAAAATCTTCCCACAGGTTTTATTCCGTTTGGACTCCCTTTAATATTCTTCTGTGAAAAAGGTCAAAAACACGGAAAAAACAGAAACTGGCACTTGGCACTGAGTTAATAGGTTAGTCCCAAAAATAGCATATTTATGCATATAAAACATCCAAAATTGACATGATAATAGCATGGAACCATCAAAAATTATAGATACGTTGGAGACGTATCAGTCGCCTCCTGGACCTGCTTCCGTAGTGATGTCGTCTGAGCTATGGCCTCCGCCTCCTCCCCGGGAGCGGTCTGGAGAGCGGCTTCGACGTTCGCAAGCTGGGCCCGCAACCCCTCTGCCTCCTCCTGAAGCCCTCCTAACCTCAACTCCTCGGAAGCGGGCGCGCTGAAGAACAAGAAGAATCAACCCGAGGACAACAGACAGGACGACAAAGGAAGCACGACGAAGGACTTACTCGCCAGCCAGCACCCAGAGTGGGCGGAAGCGTGAGGGCCCCAAGCGCTCTCCGCCACTGCCCCCAGGGGCGGACAAGGGGGCAGGAGGCGCCGCATGCTTTCCCCATCCAGAGCCATCTCCGGGGGATGCCATGAAGATGAAGAGCGAAGAAGGGGAAGAAGTCTCCTCGCGACGGATGGGGGAAGCAGAGAAGGAGCCTAAGGTTGCGGTACCATCCTCCACAGGAGGCAGGGAGTACTTAAGAGTGATCCCCAGCCATCAACCGTTGCTGGAGCGTGGGTGTCGCACGCCTCGTGAGGGGTGCGAGGTGGGTCGATGGAAGCGTTGCCACTCATGTGCCTCACCTGTCCATCGATCGGTCGCACCCGTTGGGGCCGTTGGGTGCACTCGCATTCAATGGGAAAAATGATGGCCTGCGCGACTCTTGGGAATCGCATCGTCGTGGCCTGGCACCGTCGGGGCACCTCGGGGAGCGAGGGCGTCGCCATGCAGCTTCGAGACACGCGGGTCGCCACAACCGCATGCAAATGGGGCCCATGACGCGTCGGGCCGTCTTCAAGACTTTGCTAGGAAGCCAACCCAGGCGCGCCTTAGGCCCGGGGGCTACTGTCGGCATTCTGGGAATGGAGGTACCCAGACCTACCTGCCTGCAGCCCAGGGCTGTCCCGCTTCGTCTACACAAGTTCGGCAAGGAACAACACCGCTTTGGACAAGGCCCTCGTGAGGGGCCAAGCCTCACGAGAAGGAGCAGCGTCAAGACCCGCACGGAGGCTTCCTCAGGACTCCTCTGGAGTGGCGGATATTCCAAGGTAAGGCTGGGCCTTATGAGCCAAGGGTGACGCCAGGAAAGGGCAGGCGATCAGAAGGTGGTAGAGAAGGACAGTCCCCCCTTTCGGTGCAAAGAAGGCAGGAGTCAATCAGGACCCCAAAGGCATCTTCTAAAGGTTTCCCTTCCGGTGCAACAAGACCCTGGTCTCCCGCCGGTAGGACAAACGTCACCCCTGCGCTCATCTCTGCGGTGCTGGCAGTGGCTTTGTAGGCGAAGGCCACTTTTGGCAGGGGAAGCATGTTCCCTTGTCTCCCACCGACACTAGCCGTTGTGGGATCCCTTCCCCTCGATGAAAAGGGAAGGGGATCCGGGCTTCCACTATAAATAGAGAGGGTAGGATACTTGAGAGGGGGATCGGATGATGAGACCATGAGAACCCTAGAACAACACACCAAGCCACTTGGCCTCCGGAGGCACAAAAGCACTGTACTATCTCGTTCCTCAACCTCGGAGAGAGGCAATCCACCAAAGCAGGAGTAGGGTTTTACGCTTCACAGCGGCCCGAACCTGGGTAAACTGTTGTGTTTTGTGTTCCCCTCACCTTCGAGTGAGTTCTTTGCCATTACTATCGAGTTGCAGGCTAGGTGGGGTGAAGTAGGGAGGAACCTACGCACACGCCCCTTGTGTTCGAATCCTTAGGGTTTTGCGGAGCCCTAAATCCAACACACATGACCCAACACTCAAGTCATACAACCATCAAGCGGAAGCATAACATGTGTGAGTACAAACATCTACTAAAAGTTGTTGGAGGAGCCTGAAAATCTACAACGACCCTACCAAAGGAGCAAGACCTCTGTCTGGGATTCCCAAGCTATTCCGTTCGACATCGAACACATCGTGTAGAACCAATAGTGAGACTAATGTCTCCTCTACGAAACCATAAATAAGCAACCGTGAGTACAAAGGTACTCAGCAAGACTTACATCAGAACTATCTACATATGCATCAGTATTAATGAAGGGGTTGTGGAGTTTAATTGCAGCAAGCCAGCTTTGACTCTTGGCTAACCTATACTATGACTAAGAGTACTTTATTTGAGGTGGGATAGAGCACACGAGTCCACATATTCACCAAATCAATACACCATTATGGATCCACTCCCGTCTCCCTACGAGAAGGCCATCCATACACTCACACTTATCTTGCGTATTTTATAGTATCCATTTCAATTGTCTATGTACCACATAATGCTTATGAGTAGTCCATATCCGAGGACGCGGCTATTCGAATAGATTATTTCACCCTGCAGGGGTATACTTCTTCACACATGCTCTCACCACTTATCACCATATGCACGTCATGCATCTCGACAACCTTCAAGCGGAAGCACTAGCATGGGCGTCGGCCACGAACGTTAACCACACAAGACTCTAATCTAGGTTTATCGCCTATTTGATACTGAACTAGCAAGGAAGTCCGACCGAAGTCTCTATTACGGCTCCAAACGAGGTGTACAAGGTTCCCAACCCCACCTCGACGGACGGTTCTATGCTTGGTACACCCGGCCATTGGTGCATATACCGTGCCATAGCCTACCCCTCCGGTCAGCGCTATGCACGGCCGCCAGCACATCCTACAAACACCAAAAACTAGTTGAAACTCCTATACAGAGATCAAGGCGATTAAATAAGTCGAGAGAGTCAATTAAGGATCCCAATGTGTGGTAGTATCTTGTCTTGGATAACATACACAAAACTCAGTTCTTAAGGACGGTCCCAATGAGACAACCCACCATGTACTCCTATATGGCCTCTCATCGCTACCTTTACCAAATCGGATTCACATACTTAGCTCTCACACAGTAGGACATGTTCACAACCATTATGATTCATCGCCCAGATGGATCAGACCCGACACGACTCTAAGCATAGCGGGCATAGTAAGCAAGCATGGATAAGTAAGCACAACAAGGCTCAAGTAGTTGCTACTCATGCTACGTGGTTCAACTATTTACTGTGACAATGACACGTCATGCAAAGGAATGAGTTCAACTACCGAGAACAAGTAATAGTTGAATCATTGTTGTCCTAATGCGGTAAAAGAGAGCAGGAGCGACAGAGTGGGTTTCTACCAGTATGCTCAAGGGAGGGTTGCTTGCCTGGCACTTCCGAAGACAACAATGAATCTTCATTGGTGACAACGATCTCAACATTGAAACAACGTCTAGCGAAGGGGAACAAACACCGGCAAACAAGAGAGAAACAACATTCAATGCAATGCACAAACAAAATGAATGGTATGACATGTTAAGGTACTGAATTGGCCTAATGCAACAGGTGACCAAATTATTGAAGTGCAATTCAAACATATAGCAAATTCAACTCCAAACGTTATTTAATACATTGCCCTAACCATGAATTGCCCTAGTTTGGTGATGTTAAATTGTTCAAACATGCATGAAGTGGCATAAACGGATTCTTCATATTTTTTGATCATTTCTCATATATAATTTATTTTCATCTGAGTTACGGTTGAATTTCTATGAATTTTTGAAGTTTAAAGCATTTTCTGGTATTTCCTGAATTAATTTAAATCCAGAATTATTAACTGCCTCAGCCTCACAATAGCATGACATTAGTAGTTCAACGGCGCGAGGTACTGGTCAAACCTGACGATCAGGACCCACCTGTCGTGGACACAGAGTTAACGTTTTTTGAGTTAAACCTAATTGGACCTATTAGGGTGCATGGCCCCACCTGTTAGAGTTAGAGGGGTTTAGTTAACTGGTCATTAGGCTTAACCTAATTACTTGACAGAGCGGACCCACCCGTGAGTGGCCCAGGTCGGCGAGGTCGTCGCCGGTGACCACAGGGCACGATGGTGTCCGTCCAGAGATCGAGAGGGCGATGGAGAAGGGCACTGGGGCGTTGCCTGCACTCGGGCGCATCCGTGGGAGGTCGCGGAAGGCGGTTGGGTCGCCGGAGCTGTGCCCGAGGACGAGGCTAGCGGCAGCTGGAGCACGGGCTCGGTCGCACGAGGTTTCCAGCGCGCAGGCGAGCGAGGCAACTGGCCAGGAGGCCTCATAAGGTCTGAACAAGCACGACTACGTGCTTGGACGCGACGGGAGCGAGCTCAACGGTGGCAGCGACAGGTGTGGCGGCGGCGAGCTCTCGGGACCAGTGGGGTGCGGCGCTACGGCACAAAATAGACGAAGGGGCAGAGGGAAGAGAATAAGGAGGTCACGGCGGGGCTTTTGGTGCTGCTGCCGAGCTCGGGGAGGCACGGAGTGAGGCGAATCGACGACGACATCGAGCGGCCGGAGGTGGAGAAGACGACGGCGATGACGACGGTAGAGGGCCTCCGGTATCGATTCCTTTTACGGGGAGATGTGGAGAAGCACGACGGAGCTAGGGGACACGGAAGGGGGGCTCGTGAAGCTAGTGGACGCGGTGGTGAGCGACGACAGCGGCGGCAGTGTTCGGGTTCGCGTGGAAAAGGGGCTAGAGAGTGAGAGAGAGTCCAGAGAGCGAGGGAGAGGAAGAGGGAGTCGTCCTCATCTCCTGGGCGAGGAGGTCTACTTGGAGACAGCAGTGAGGCAGGCAGGTAGGAGGTGATCACGTCGGGCGCGCGCGGGCGACACGCTCTCGTGCCCACTAGCACGAGGAAGGAGACGACTAGCGTCGGCTCTTGTGGGCTCGGCGTGCTCATGTGTTGGGCTGGCTATAGGTAAGTTTCTCTCTCTCTCTCTCTCCCTTTTCTTTTTATTGCTATTGTTTTATTTTCTTTAGTTTGTTTGATTTGGTTTAACTACAAAATAATTTTCTAAATATTTTGAAGTTTTACTAGTGAGCTAAATGGAGTAAACCAAAGCCCCACAAATTATTGGATCTATATTTAATATACAACAATTATAAATCCAATGCAATTATTTATTGGATTTACTAAAATGCCCAAAACATATGTTTTTGTAATTCTAAAAATATTGGTTTAAGTTTTTTCTCATGACAATATTTTCTCGGAATAACACGGACATTTTCTTGGACTTTTTTGAGGAAATTTTTATATTGCTCTTTCGAAAAAAAACTATGAGGCTTGATCATTCCTCATTTCAAATTCATTTAAATTTAAAAATGCATGTATGGATGCTCACTGATGGAACTAATATAAATATTTGCAACAAATTATAGGGTTGTGACAACCATTGACTGATTAAGTATTTGGGAATTTCAATTAATTATCGATGTGTCACTAATTCGGAATGGAAACATGTAGAAGAGCCCTTAGATAACCATTGAGGAGTTGGAAAGGCAAGTTACTCTTTGTTGGATGACGATTGATTTTGATCAACGCCATCCTTATAAATATGGTTCTTAATATGCTCTCACTTTTACAACTCCGAAAGGAGTCCTTCAAAGGTTCAATTATTTCAATCGAGATTCTTTAGGTATGGAGATAATGAAAAGAAAAAGTACCCACTAACCAAATGAAGCATGGTTTGTGGCCAAAAGATAAAAGTGGTATACACATTCATGACCTTCGGATCAAGAATGACTTCTTACTCACTAAATGGTAGTTTTGTTGCATAATACTCCCTCCGTCCCAAAATAACTGTCTCAAGCTTAGTACAAATTTATACTAGAGCTAGTACAAAGTTAAGACACTTATTTTAAGACGGAGGGAGTAAGTATCTTGGCCAAAAATTTGTGTCTCGTGTTTGTTGAAAACTACAGATTCACACTTTTGGCCTAGTTTGATGGTGGCAAAGAAACATTTCGCCCTCTCCAGATCTTTCCTGACAAAGGTTGACTTGGAGATATGTTTTTCGAGAGATAAGTGGCTAGGCAGTGTCAGTCTTCAGGAATAACATGCATCCTTGTACCACATTCTACCTGACAAGAATGATACGCTTGTGCGCGTGCTTAGTTCATCTTTGTCAGGATTTGCTTGGTCCGTGTCTCTTGTCATGGAAAAAAAAATTCTTCTCTAATTATTTGATTTGATTAAATTGACACAAGGGCGGGACAATTTTCATGGAATCTCAGTACACCTGGTTTCTTTACACTCGACTCTATATACCATGCGCTTACGCATCCAGAGATCATAGTGGAGAATAATTAGCTCATTTGGAAGTCAAAGATTCACTACAAGTCAAGATTTTTATATGGTATCGTTGAAGGGAATTTGGGGAATTTGTGCTAACAAAAGACAACATTACCCGATGCAATTGGTAAGGAAGTAAGAAGTGTAGTTTTTTAAACTTAAAATGAGATAGTGAAACACCTCATTTTTCACTGCAAGTTTTCACGCTCTATGTGGCTTGTCATCCAAACAATGTGCAATTTATATCGGTCCACAAGTGTTAACAATATTTATGGTCATTGACTGGATGGAATCCCAAATTGGTTTGCCACGTTAAGGAAACGTCTGCCTTATTATGGCCGCTTTAAGTTGTACAAATGATTTTGTGTTTAATAAAAAAAACTAAACCCTTTTACATGTTATTCTTCATTGTAATCATTGGCTTCGTACATGGTTTGTGATACACCAAAGTATCGAAGAGAGTAGAAATCATTGTTCAAGACAGTGCGTGCACGGTTAGAGCCGATGACTAATTTCTCTTTTATGAACATGGATAGCAGCATAACCTTCGGATTGATTCACCACCTCCTTCGACATATGCATAATACCGGTCCTATATGATTTTACTATTACCAATATGTCGGCTTTAATATATTTTTTGTCAAATTGTTGGTGTTTGATTGTGGGGAAATTCTATATAGAAGCGCCCCACCTGGACATCCGATATGGCGGCTTGTGTGCCTTTCTTCCCATGCATGCATGCATGCAATGATGTCATCAGATTCGTTCTAAATGATCGAAATTTAAAAACTTTTATCTCTTAAACCGTTAATTCAATCGATGATCCATTTTCGTCGTTGACTTTGTTTCGACGAAATCTTCAAAACTAGATCCTATATTGATATGTTTTGACAACTTTTTTTTTCTCATATTTACCATATTTTTTGCACTTAGTTGTCATATTAGTAAGTAACTTGTGTGATAAAAAATAACTTAATCGTCAAACTTTTGAAAATTGCGTATAAATATGACATCTCGACATAATCACAATGGCAAGCACAAACAACTTTTTTTAGACGATTACTCGCAAAAATCTGACAACTCAACTTATTTAAAACCGGTGACCATAAAAAAAAATTGGCCATCGTTTGTAAAATATGACAACTCGGCATAGTTAAACTAACATCTTGACAACTAAGTTTTTGTAAAATTGGTAACTATGCAATTTGAAACTACTAGTAGTAGTACTAGTACTAACCAGATGCATTTAGCTAGTGAATAAGGTCTGCCAACACATGTTTTGTGTGTGATACTTTTTCTACTTATTTTATGTGTGACGCTTTGCATGTAATGCATATTTGTGACCCCATCTGCATATTCTTCTAGCACATGCGGCACATGGTTCACATCGAGAAAAAATGGTAATTAAGTTATTTTTTTGGACAAGTAAGTGGCTAATAATACGACAAGTAAGTCAAAAAATATGCCAATTATAAATAGAGAAAAAAAGTTCTCGAAACATGTCGACATGGGATGTAGTTTTGAAGATCTCGTCGCGACAAAGCCAACGGTGAAAACTGATTATCAATTAAATTAACCGTTTTAGAGATAATTTTTTTAAAATTTTAAAGCAATAGAAAGAATCTTGATGACGTCATTGCATGCATGCATTGTAGAGAGATAAATTAACCGCTCCATGAGAAGACTCACATGCGAACGCGGCTGTGTAGTTAAGTCCTTGATTGTGTCCTTCCTAGGTCCTAGCTATGCAAAGCTCAGGTATTATCATCATGCTTTTTATTCATTTAATTAATAAAACCGCTCTTTATCAACAAACTGCTAGCCCCCATTGGAATAAACAACAGCAGCAAAGCATTGGATCTTGGATTGATGTCGTCTACTTAAATCGATGTCCGATATAAATTAGGTTTCTGAACAGCTTAAGGCTGGTCATAATGGAGAGTAACATAAGGTAGGAACCTACACGCTTTCCTAGACTATGTTCCTACCTCCACAATGGAGAGTAACATGTATGTAGTGTCATGCAACAATGCATTTATTAGGCTATAGACTCATTGTTTCTTGGAATGTGTGATGTTCCGGTAACTTAGCTAGTTACCACAAGCACCTCTCTCTTCACTAAATACGTGCCACATAAGCAAAGTTGTATTGGAGTGTGTGATGTTACTGCTAAGTTCCTCCCCGTTGTGACCAGCCTAAACCTGATGCAGTGGCGTGGTCAAGATTGCAGCTCATCTCAAAGTCAACTGAGTTTGGCATTGGATCTTGGAGCCAGACCACAACTAGAGAAATTTATCCACTTCGATCCACTGTAGTAACGAGGTCGCTGTCGGGTCGCATAATTGGAATGGCAGAACCTTGGCAGGGACTAGAAAGTCTTGGTCCTCCGAACTAGTAATGGAGTGCATAAATAAACAACCAAGCAATCTGACCAGAGCAGGGCAGCTCCGGAAGCTTTGTTTATGAGGATGTTTGTGAGATGATGTATCTCCAGATATGACATGTGGGATGCCACTGTTCCTCTTCTCCTCTTCTAGTTTCTTCACTCTTTCTAGTCCCCTGCTTGAAATAGCGTCGTCTGGGACGCGTCAACGAAAAAATCGGCATGGGGTTCCGATTCTCAGCCGCCCCCAAGGTCGTCCCCGAGCCGTTCTTTTTTAAATCAAACTCAGTCTAAATTCGATCAAATACGACACAAATTAAAAGGAAATTCAATGTTTTCATTGGTATTTGTATAAACTGAACTAAAACATAATTTAAAACTAAATTTAAAAACTACTACGCCGTCGCTACCGCCTCCTTCTACATGTCGAGAAGCTTATAGAAGTTGGTGTAGTCACCGCCATCTTCGCCATTGTCGTCCTGGACTCCGCCGCCATCCTTGCTGCCCCCCTGCCCTGGGTCGCCATGGCGGACGGGGTTGGACGGCCCTGGTGCCTCCTCGTTGTTGTCGTCAAGTATGACGACTCCCCCCTCCTTGCGGCCGCGGCGTCGAGCGGCGATCTCCTCGAGGGTGCGGCGCTGACGCTCCATCTCCTCCCGGACATAATCGTCCCACGCCCATTTGAGCATGGTCTCGTCAGTGGCGACCATGTCGAGGTGTTCTTGCTTGACGGGGAGGAACACCGGCTGGGTCTTCGGCTTGACGAGGCGGCAGGAGGAGCCGGAGGAGAAGAGACGCCGGCCTCGTTGCCCTAGCGACATCTCCCGCAGCTCCGGCTTCACGGGGAGGAGCGTCGACGACTCGGACGAGCGGGAGCCGGAGCCGGACGAGGAGGAAGAAGTCGTCTCCATGCGCCTCGGCGTCCAAGAACTGTTGCGACGACGGGAGAAGGAGGAGGTGTCGGGCATTTCAAACACGGTGAGTTGCCGCCCTCGATGTCCTCGAGGACAACCTCCAACGTACGGCCGGGGACGCCCCACCATTGGCATCGCCCCTCGGAGTGTAAGAAGTCGCAGGGTCGGCACTGTTGGTGGCGGCAAGTTGGTCGGCGTGGCGGCATTCGAAGTACTCCATCAACAACGTGTTGCTGTCGGGGGCGTACCTCGGCTGAATCCGCGAGCTCTCCGACAGCGACGACCGGATGTGCACGATCTTCGTGCGCCGGTCAGCTCCAGAGGACAACGGTGGCACCAGGACTCCGCCGGCGCTCAGCCGCCACGAGCTCGGCACCCGCATGTCCGATGGCGTCGGGTAGTCCGCCTTGTAGAGAAGGAGTGCCTTGGACTCGTGCAGGTGGTGGCGGTCGAAGCCTTTGGCCGCCGCTCCATCGTCGGGGTAGCGCTCGGCCATTCGTGGAGAGAGGGAGGGGGCGCCGGTGACGAAAGGGGCGAACAGGGAAGAGGGGCATCGACGGCGAGAGAAGCCTCCCGAGAGGTGTGCATCCATTAGCGAGGGAGGGGCGCTTATATACCCGCGGGCAGGCGGCGAGCGGGCGGCAGCCGTGCGAACGCGTGGCGGGAGTCGACGGGACGCGCGTTACCTCGCCTTCACTGCGTCGCCCGTGAGGAATCAATGAAAGGCTGACCGATGGAGCAGCCATCGCATTGATTCCCGCAGGGAACGAGGTGATGAGGACGATGACCGTGGCTAGTCGCTGACTCGACGGGTCCACACGCGTTTCATGTCAAAACTGTTTCCCTCGACGCCCCCGGACGGCCCCTAACGCGCCGGATTCGGCCTGGGACCGTCGGGGTCAAATTTGGTCCTAACCGACAAAAAACAGGCTTCTGAGGACGAGACTAAGCCATTTTTTCACGTCAACGGTAAAAAGGGCGTTGGAAGCCTGTTGGGGACGCGGGTGAAGATGCACTTAGCTGCAGAGTCCAATATCTGTAGAGCTGATTCAGCCGTGGCACCACTAGCCTTTTTCTTCCCTTTTTCCACGTTAGTTAACCTTTTCAATAATGGTTCAGCTATAGAACTTGTGTAGGAGGCTGGTCCTACCACATGGTTGCTGGTATTATTGCCTTTTCTATGCACCTAGATTGCTTGATTGGATCTGAAGGTCCTGTGGAAACAAGTCAAATAAGTACTCTTTCTTGTCATCATATCCCTTGAATAAATGGTCTTTTAGGGTACATAGGTAACAAATGCCCGGCAAAAAAAACTCGAAGAAGGGTTTTATAAGGTATTGCTGGGTACTGAAATATTAATCACTTCAAAAATTTAGGTTAGTTTGAAACTAAATTCAAATCTAGTCTAAATTTGCCAACATTTTGTGAGTTCTGATTGAGATGAATTGAAAATAATTTTCAGGTTTTTGATGATATCCGGAATGATTGTGGTTCCAAATTTTAGACCTTGGCCTGAGGCTCGTGAGCTTGTCGAGTTTGGCTCAAGATGGTCGACAAAATGTGCAAAGTTCAAGCCAAAGCTTTTGATAATGACCTTTGTTTTGGCTTGAGTAACTCAAACTAAGATGTGACCATCGTTTTAGCTAAACCAATTATTTTCCTTGAATTAAAATGATTGATATTACTTTCCATACACAGAAAGAAAATAGTAAGAATATTTTGTTGAACTCGATGATTAATGCACTGCCAATTTTAAGATCTATTGCGGGTTGTGGAAGACATTAGAGAAAAAGGTGCTGCTCGAAAAGGCGATGATGGTGACACGATGATTTTACCTAGATTCAGACTTTTGATTGATAAAAACATAGGTCCTCCCTATGGAGAATTACAATAAGGTAGATCAAATCTATGGAGAGCTAGGCTACGAGTTTTTTCCTCCAAAAATCTCTAGCTTCTATTTCTTTCCCCTGAAATTTTGTAAACACTATACATAATAATGAAAATTACCATAGAATAAAGGTTCATGCTTAAACAAAAAGGGGGCCGCCACATCTTATAGAGGCTGACTTGCACATGGAATTAGGTAGCCCTCTTTTATCATGGTGTTACAGGGAACGTATCTCATATAACATCCAAACGCTCTACTTTGTGGGTGCGTCCTTATCCCTTTCGAGTGCCTACCCAAGAACAACTTGAGTGCGAGACTCGAGGCCCCTAAGCTATATGTCCGTACTCACCGTTGGAAAATGCAACAAATTAGAGCAACTTCAAAGGCAGTGACCCCAAACGTCTACGGACGTTCGTTTGAATTGGTGCGGACAAAAGTAAAGACCCAATACGTTGATTTAAACCCAAAATGCGTCCGCCGGACCCATTTTCATTTTAAAATTGTGCCTGAAATGCGTGGACGCGAACGCGGCGCGCGCCTTCTCATGTCCGCGCTCGTCCATACATGGCGCCCGATCAAAGCCGACGTCGTCTTTATTAACGACTACCGCCCATCGCAGGTCCATGCGTCAACGACCCATGGGCGTCCTTTTTAATCCGAGCGTGCGGGGGGCAAAAGTCGCCTCCGTCCCCATCTAGCCATCCCTGCTCTCCCGTCGGCGGCAAACCTTAGCCACCATCACCATTGGGTTCTTCTCCACGAAATACAAGGGCAAGTCCCCCGTCGTCCCTGACCGCGCGTCAGTGTCTTCCCGTCCGCCTCGCCAGCGGGTCAGCGTGCAAGTGCACCACGCGAGGTGGCACTAGGAGCACTACGTCTCCCTCCCCTACTTCTATATCATGCTGCCGCACGACTAGCACTTGGATCTGGAGAGGATCCAAGTGCTAATGGTGACGCGGTCATTGCGGGCGCATGGGGAGGAGGTGAGGCGCCGACGGGAGCAGGTGACGCCAGGGTAGAAACGCAACCCCGTCTATGTTGCGGACTCCCCTGACTGGAATGCCTGGTTCGCGTGGGAGCACGAGAAGCAGCGCCGATGTGGCGTCTGCGACGTGGTGGCTTGTGACGCCCTCGATTTTGATCGTACGCTAAACATACACGCAATGTGTATGACCAAGATTAGGGACCCACGAGAAGATATCACAACACAACTCTAGGCACAAATAAAAGTATACAATCTTCGTATTACAAGTCAGGGGCCTCGAGAGCTCGAATATAGAAGCTCGAGAAAACACACGACTCAGCGGAGGCAATAATATCTAAGTACAGACATAAAACAAGGTAATTCCTTAGAGAAGGCTAGCACAAAAGATACATAGATCGAATGAGGCGGGGCTTCCTGCCTGGGAACCTCGTGAACTACTCCTAGTCGTTAGCGGCCTCCACGTAGTGGTAGGCACCGTCGACGTAGTAGTCGTCGACGGCGGGATACGCCATCTCCTAGGCTCCATCATCTGGTCGCGGCAATCGTGTCAAGGGAAAAAGGGGGAGCAAAGCAACGGTGAATACTCCTCCAAAGTACTCGCAAGACTGACATCAAAACTATGCTAAGTATGCATCCGTTATCAAAGGAAAGGAGTTATATGTGGACTGACCGCAGCAATGCGAGAATAGAGAGAAGGGACTATTCCTATCGAAGACTAGCATCTTCAGGTGTCTTGCAACATTAGAAGACAGTAGAGCAAGTAACACAACTATATAGTCATATTGTTGCAGCAAATTTAATTAAGTCACGCCCAGAGATTCCTCCTGGACTCCCTGCGAGAAAGAAATCTCGGAGCAAACATTCTAGTTAAGTAACAATTGTAGTTGTATTAGATTAGGATACGATTCCAAGTCGTCCAGTAACCGTGGACATGGCTATTCGAATAGCTATTTTTCATCCCTCCAAGGATGCACCAACTTACCCGTCACGCTTGATAAACTCTGGCCGGACATACTTTCGAGGGTCATGCGTGGCCTCAGAACATCAACATGTCGCAACCCTACCTAGGCTCAATAGAGAGGCCAGCCTGCTGGTCTAAATCCTAAGCGTGCATGGGTCATGGGCCCATCACCCTTTGCACTCCCGCACGAAGCGAGGCGGCCTCTTATACAAGAACGATGCTTACCGGACCACTTGGGCGTGCCGTGATACGTCAATTTTGCATCATGCTTTCATGTTGATATTTATCGCTTTATGGGCTGTTATTACACTTCACGATACAATACTTATGCATGTTCTCTCTTATTTTGCAAGGTTTACATGAAGAGGGAGAGTGCCGGCAGCTGGAATTCTGGCCTAAAAAGGAGCAAGTTTGAGATACCTATTCTGCGTAGCTCCAAAAGCCGTGAAAATCAACGAGGAATTATTTCGAAATTTATAAAAAATACTGGGCCGAAGAAGTACCAGAGGGGAGCCACCAGGAGGCCACAAGCCTGCTAGGTGCGACCTACCCCCGTGGCCGCGCCTAGGGGGCTTGTGGGCTCCCAGTTGGCCCTGTGGCTCCCCTCTTTTTCTATAAGGAGGGTTTCATTCGAAAAAAATCAAGAGGAGGCTTTCGGGAGGAATCGCCGCCGCCACGAGGCGGAACTTGAGCAGAACCAATCTAGAGCTCTGGCAGGGTCGTCGTGTCGGGGAAACTTCCCTCCCGGAGGGGGAAATCGTCGCCATCGCCATCACCAACACTCCTCTCATCGGAGGGTACTCATCACCATCAACATCTTCATCAGCACTATCTCATCTCCAAACCCTAGTTCATCTCTTGTAACCAATCTCCGTCTCGCGACTTCGATTGGTACTTGTAAGGTTGCTAGTAGTGTTAATTACTCTTTGTAGTTGATGCTAGTTGGATTACTCGGTGGAAGATTATATATTCAGATCCTTGATGATATTCAATACTCCCTCCGTTCCTTTATATAAGGTGTATTTGTTTTTTGATAAAATTCCACAATGTAAGGTGCATTTCTTCTAATTCTTTGTAATTCCATCATTAGCCCTTCAAAAAAAGGAAAATATCTCTCCCTTGATTGCATGCATCTCTTATTATAAAGAGAAAAAGGAAAAAATCTCTCTCATGATTGTGTGTATCTCTTACTTTCCTAGCCTAAATGATTTTATTGCCTCTAATCAATGATTTGGCCAAGGTTAATTTTGTCTTAACATGTGTATAATTATGCGCCTTGGTCACCATGTCGGAAATAATACACCTTACATAAAGGAATGGAGGGAGTACCTCTCTGGTCATGAATATTATTATGCTTTGTGAGTAGTCACTTTTGTTCCTAAGGACATGGGATAAGTCATGCTATATGTAGTCATGTGAATTTGGTATTCGTTCGATATTTTGATGCGTTGTATGTTGTTTTTCCTCTAGTGGTGTTATGTGAACGTCGACTACATAACACTTCACCATTATTTGGGCCTAGAGGAAACCACTGGGAAGTAGTAAGTAGATGATGGGTTGCTAGAGTGACAGAAGCTTAAACCCTAGTTTATGCGTTGCTTCGTAAGGGGCTGATTTGGATCCACTAGTTTAATGCTATGGTTAGACTTTGTCTTAATTCTTCTTTTGTAGTTGCGGATGCTTGCGAGAGGGGTTAATAATAAGTGGGAGGTTTGTCCAAGTAAGGGCAACACCCAAGCACTGGTCACTGATACGTCTCAAACGTATCTATAATTTTTGATGGTTTCACGGTGTTATCTTGCCTTCTTTGTATGTTTTATGTACCTTTTTATATATTTTTGGGACTAACTTATTAATTCAGTGCCAAGTGCTAGTTCCTGTTTTTTCCGTGTTTTTGACTCTTTTCAGATCTGATTTTGGAATGGAGTCCAAACGGAATAAAAACCCCGAAATGTTTTTTCCCGAACAAAGAAGACCAGGGAGCCTTTGGGAGCCCACAAGCTCCCACCACGCCACCAGGGGGAGGCGGCGGTGGGCACGCTTCTGGCCACCCTGGCCGCCCCCTGACCTAGATCTTGCGCCTATATATTCCCAAATATTCTGCAAAAAATCAGGGGAGCCTCGAAAATACTTTTCCGCTGCCGCAAGCTTCCGTTTTCGCGAGATCTCATGTGGAGACCCTTCCCGGCACCCTGCCAGAGGGGACTTTGGAGGTGGAGGGCTGTTGGGAAACGTCACATGGGAAACAAAAAATTTCCTACGCGCACGAAGACCTATCATGGTGATGTCCATCTACGAGAGGGGATGTGTGATCTACGTACCCTTGTAGACCGTACAGCAGAAGCGTTAGTGAACGCGGTTGATGTAGTGGAACGTCCTCACGTCCCTCGATCCGCCCCGCGAAACGTCCCGCGATCAGTCCCACGATCTAGTGCCGAACGGACGGCACCTCCGCGTTCAGCACACGTACAGCTCGACGATGATCTCGGCCTTCTTGATCCAGCAAGAGAGACGGAGAGGTAGAACAGTTCTCCGGCAGATTGAAGGCACTCCGGAGGTTGGGGATGATCTTGTCTCAGCAGGGCTCCGCCCGAGCTCCGCAGAAACGCGATCTAGAGGAAAAACCGTGGAGGTATGTGGTCGGGCTGCAGTGGAAAAGTCGTCTGAAATCAGCCCTAAAACCTCCGTATATATAGGTGGGAGAGGGGGGCCTTGCCTTGGGGCTCAAGGAGCCCCAAGGGGGTCCGCCGAACAAAGGGTGGAAGGTCTCCCCCTCCCAAACCGAGTCCTACTTGGTTTGGAAGGTGGAGTCCTTCTTCCCTTTCCCACCTCCTCCTTTTTTTTCTTTTCTCTTTGATTTTCTTCCTATGGCGCATAGGGCCTTCTTGAGCTGTCCCACCAGCCCACTAAGAGCTGGTGTGCCACCCCAAGGCCTATGGGCTTCCCCGGGATGGGTTGCCCCCCCGGTGAACTCCCGGAACCCATTCGTCATTCCCGGTACATTCCCGGTAACTCCGAAAACCTTCCGGTAATCAAATGAGGTCATCCTATATATCAATCTTCGTTTCCGGACCATTCCGGAAACCCTTGTGACGTCCGTGATCTCATCCGGGACTCCGAACAACATTCGGTAACCAACCATATAACTCAAATACGCATAAAACAACGTCGAACCTTAAGTGTACAGACCCTGCGGGTTCGAGAACTATGTAGACATGACCCGAGAGACTCCTCGGTCAATATCCAATAGCGGGACCTGGATGCCCATATTGGATCCTACATATTCTACGAAGATCTTATCGTTTGAACCTCAGTGCCAAGGATTCATATAATCCCGTATGTCATTCCCTTTGTCCTTCGGTATGTTACTTGCCCGAGATTCGATCGTCAGTATCCGCATACCTATTTCAATCTCATTTAACGGCAAGTATCTTTACTCGTTCCGTAATACAAGATCCCGCAACTTACACTAAGTCACATTGCTTGCAAGGCTTGTGTGTGATGTTGTATTACCGAGTGGGCCCCGAGATACCTCTCCGTCACACGGAGTGACAAATCCCAGTCTCGATCCATACTAACTCAACTAACACCTTCGGAGATACCTGTAGAGCATCTTTATAGTCACCCAGTTACGTTGCGACGTTTGATACACACAAAGCATTCCTCCGGTGTCAGTGAGTTATATGATCTCATGGTCATAGGAACAAATACTTGACATGCAGAAAACAGTAGCAACAAAATGACACGATCAACATGCTACGTCTATTAGTTTGGGTCTAGTCCATCACATGATTCTCCTAATGATTTGATCCCGTTATCAAGTAAAACACTTGCCTATGGCCAGGAAACCTTGGCCATCTTTGATCAACGAGCTATTCAACTAGAGGCTTACTAGGGACAGTGTTTTGTCTATGTATCCACACAAGTATTGTGTTTCCAATCAATACAATTATAGCATGGATAATAAACGATTATCATGAACAAAGAAATGTAATAATAACTAATTTATTATTGCCTCTAGGGCATATTTCCAACAGTCTCCCACTTGCACTAGAGTCAATAATCTAGTTCACATCACCATGTGATTCCAACGAATCCAACACCCACATAGTCATGGGGTCTGATCACGTCTTGCTCATGAGAGAGGTTTTAGTCAACGGTTCTTCAATTTTCAGATCCGTGTGTTGTTTACAAATCTTTATGTCATCTTATAGATGCTGCTACTATGTGCTATTCGGAAATACTCCAAATATCTACTCTACTATACGAATCCGTTTCACTACTCATAGTTATTCGGATTAGTGTCAAATCTTACATCGACGTAACCCTTTACGACGAACTCTTTAACCACCTCCATAATCGAGAAAAATTCCTTAGTCTATCAGTTACTAAGGATAAATTTTGACCGTTGCTAGTGATTCAATCATGGATCACTCTCTGTACCTCTCAACAGAGTGCAAGGCACACATTAGGTGCGGTACTCAGCATGGCATACTTCAGAGTCTACGGCTAAGGCATAGAAGACGACCTTCGTCTATTCTCTTTATTCTGCCGTGGTCGGGTTTTGAGTCTTACTCAAATTCACACCTCACAACGCAACCAAGAACTCCTTCTTTGCTGATCTATTTTGAACTCCTTCAAAACTTGTCAAGGCATGCATTTTGTTGTAACTTCTATTAAGCGTTTTGATCTATCTCCATAGATCTTGATGCTCAACATTCAAGTAGCGCAATCCAGGTATTCCTTTGAAAACTCCTTTCAAACAACCTTGTATGCTTTACAGAAATTCTACATTATTTCTGATCCACAATATGTCAACCACATATACTTATCAGAAATTCTATAGTGCTCCCACTCACTTCTTTGGAAATACAAGTTTCTCATAAACCTTGTACAAACCCAAAATATTTGATCATCTCATCAAAGTGTATATTCCAACTCCGAGATGCTTGCACCAGTCCATTGAAGGATCGCTGGAGTTTGCATATTTGCTAGTATCTTTAGGATCGAAAAAACCTCATGGTTGTATCTCATACAATGTTTTCTCAAGGAAACCGTCGAGGAAACAATGTTTTGACATCCTACATGCAATATTTCATAAATAATGCAGCAACTACTAACATAATTCTAACAGATTTTAGCATCGCTACGCGTGAGAAAGTCTCATCATAGTCAACTGTTTGATCTTGTCGGAAACATCTTTGCGACAAGTCGAGCTTTTCTTAATAGTGACTTATCACTATCATCGTCTGTCTTCCTTTTAAAGATCCATCTTTACTCAATAGTCTCATGACCATCAAGTAGTTCTTCCAAAGTCTACACTTTGTTTTCATACATGGATCCTCTCTCGGATTTCATGGCCTCCAGCCATTTGTCGGAATCCGGGCCCACCATTGCTTTCTCCATAACTCGTAGGTTCACTGTTGCTCAACAATATGACCTCCAAGACAGGGTTACCGTACCACTCTGTAGTAGTACGCGACCTTGTCAACCTACGATGTTTGTAGTAACTTGATCCGATGCTCAATGATCACCATCATCAGCTTCCACTTCAATTGGTGTAGGCGCCACAGGAACAACTTCCTGTGCCCTGCTACACACTAGTCGAAGTGATGGTTCAATAACCTCATCAAGTTCTACCACCCTCCCACTCAATTCTTTCGAGAGAAACCTTTAATCGAGAAAGGATCCGTTTCTAGAAACAAACACTTTGCTTTCGGATCTGAGATAGAAGATGTACCCAACTGCTTTGGATATCCTATGAAGATGCATTTATCCGATTTGGGTTCGAGCTTATCAGACTGAAACTTTTTCACATAAGTGTCGAAGCCCCAAACTTTCAAGAAACGACAGTTTAGATTTCTCTAAACCTCAGTCTATACTGTGTCATCTCAACGGAAATACGCGGTGCCCTATTTAAAGTGATTGCGGTTGTCTCTAATGCATAACTCATAAACGATAGTGGTAATTCGATAAGAGACATCATAGCATGCACCATACCAAATAGTGCGTGGCTACGACGTTCAGACACATCATCACACTATGATGTTCCAAGTGGCATGAACTGCGAAACAATTTCCACATTGTCTTAACTACGTACCAAAACTCGTTACTCAGATATTCATTTCTATGATCATATCGTAGACAGTTTATCCTCTTGTTACGACGAACTTCACTCCGAAACAGAATTGAACTTTTCAATATTTCAGACTTGTGATTCATTAAGCAAATACTCTAGTATCTACTCAAATCGTCATTGAAGTAAGAACATAATGATACCCACTGCGTGCCTCAGCACCCATTGGACTGCATACATCAAAATGTATCACTTCCAACAAGTTACTATCTTATTTCATCTCAATGGAAAAACAAGGCCTTGCTCATGTGGTATGATTTGCATGTCACTAGTGATTCAAAATCAAGTGAGTATAAAGATCCATCAGCATGGAGCCTCTTCATGCAATTTATACCAACATGACTCAAGCGGCAGTGCCACAAGTAAGTGGTACTATCATCATTACCTCGTATCTTTTGGCACCAATATCATGAACATGTGTAACACTACGATCGAGATTCAATAAACCATTGAAGGTGATTATTCAAGAAAATAGAGTAACCATTATTCTCTTTAAATGAATAATCGTATTGCAATAAACACGATCCAATCATGTTCATGCTTAACGCAAGCACCAAATAACAATTATTTAGGTTTAACACCAATCTCGATGGTAGAGGGAGCGTGCGACGTTTGATCATATCAACCTTGGAAACACTTCCAACACGTAACGTCACCTCGCCTTTAGCTAGTCTCCGTTTATGCCGTAGCTTTCATTTCGTGTTACTAATCACTTAGCAACCGAACCGGTATCCAATACCCTCATGCTACTAGGAGTACTAGTAAAGTACACATCAACATCATGTATATCAAATATACTTCTTTCGACTTTTGCCAGCCTTCTTATCTACCAAGTATCTAGAGTTGCTCCGCCTCAGTGACTGTTCCCCTCATTACAGAAGCACTTAGTCTCGGGTTTGGGTTTAATCTTGGGTCTCTTCATTAGTGCAGCAACTGTTTTGCCGTTTCACGAAGTATCCCTCCTAGCCCTTGCCTTTCTTGAAACTTAGTGGTTTTACAAACCATCAACTATTGATGCTCCTTCTTGATTTCTACTTTCGCAGTGTCAAACATCGCGAATCGCTCAAGGATCATTGTATCTATCCTTGATATGTTATAGTTCATCACGAAGCTCTCACAGCTTGGTGGCAGTGACTTTGGAGAACCATCACTATCTCATCTGGAAGATTAACTCCCACTTGATTCAAGTGATTGTCGTACTCAGACAATCTGAGCACACGCTCAACGATTGAGCTTTTCTCCTTTACTTTGTGGACAAAGAATCTTTTCGGAGGTCTCGTACCTCTCAACAAGGGCACGAGCATGAAATCACAATTTCATCTCTTTAGAACATCACTTATGTTCCCTGACGTTTCAAAACGTCTTCGGTGCCTTGCTTCTAAGCCATTAAGTATTTTGCACTGAACTATCGTGTAGTCATCAGAAACGTGTATGTCGTATGTTCACATCATCCACAGACGACGCTCGAGGTGCAGCACACCGAGTGTTGCATTAAGGACATAAGCCTTCTGCGCAGCAACAAGGACAATCCTCTTCAAAGTTTGCTACTATCAACTTTCAACTAAATTTTCTCTAGGAACATATAAAAACAGTAGAGCTATAGCTCAAGCTACATCGTAATTCACAAAGACCATTAGACTATGTTCATGACAATTAGTTCAATTAATCATATTACTTAAGAACTCCTACCTAAAAAGTACATCTCTCTAGTCATTTGAGTGGTACATGATCCAAATCCACTATCTCAAGTCCGGTCATCACGTGAGTCGAGAATAGTTTCAGTGGTAAGCATCTCTATGCTAATCATATCAACTATACGATTCATGCTCGACCTTTCGGTCTCATGTGTTCCGAGGCCATGTCTGCACATGCTAGGCTCATCAAGCTTAACCCGAGTGTTCCGCGTGTGCAACTGTTTTGCACCCGTTGTATGTGAACGTTGAGTCTATCACACCCGATCATCACGTGGTGTCTCGGAACGAAGAACTGTCGCAACGGTGCACAGTCGGGGAGAACACAATTTCGTCTTGAAATTTTAGTGAGAGATCACCTCATAATGCTACCGTCGTTCTAAGCAAGATAAGGTGCATAAAGGATTAACATCACATGCAATTCATAAGTGACATGATATGGCCATCATCATGTGCTTCTTGATCTCCATCACCAAAGCACCGGCACGATCTTCTTGTCACCGGCGTCACACCATGATCTCCATCAACGTGTCGCCATCGGGGTTGTCGTGCTACTCATGCTATTACTACTAAAGCTACATCCTAGCAAAATAGTAAACGCATCTGCAAGCACAAACGTTAGTATAAAGACAACCCTATGGCTCCTGCCGGTTGCCGTACCATCGACGTGCAAGTCGATATTATCTATTACAACATGATCATCTCATACATCCAATATACACATCACATCGTTGGCCATATCACATCACAAGCATACCCAGCAAAAACAAGTTAGACGTCCTCTAATTTTGTTGTTGCATGTTTTACGTGGTGACCATGGGTATCTAGTAGGATCGCATCTTACTTACGCAAACACCACAAGGGAGATATATGAGTTGCTATTTAACCTCATCCAAGGACCTCCTCGGTCAAATCCGATTCAACTAAAGTTGGAGAAACTGACACTTGCCAGTCATCTTTGAGCAACGGGGTTACTCGTAGCGATGAAACCAGTCTCTCGTAAGCGTACGAGTAATGTCGGTCCGAGCCGCTTCGATCCAACAATACCGCGGAATCAAGAAAAGACTAAGGAGGGCAGCAAAACGCACATCACCGCCCACAAAAATTTTTGTGTTCTACTCGAGAAGACATCTACGCATGAACCAAGCTCATGATGCCACTGTTGGGAAACGTCGCATGGGAAACAAAAAATTTCCTACGCGCACGAAGACCTATCATGGTGATGTCCATCTACGAGAGGGGATGTGTGATCTACGTACCCTTGTAGACCATACAGCAGAAGCGTTAGTGAACGTGGTTGATGTAGTGGAACGTCCTCACGTCCCTCGATCCGCCCCGCGAAACGTCCCGCGATCAGTCCCACGATCTAGTGCCGGACGGACGGCACCTCCACGTTCAGCACACGTACAGCTCAACGATGATCTCGGCCTTCTTGATCCAGCAAGAGAGACGGAGAGGTAGAAGAGTTCTCCGGCAGCATGACGGCGCTCCGGAGGTTGGTGATGATCTTGTCTCAGCAGGGCTCCGCCCGAGCTCCGCAGAAACGCGATCTAGAGGAAAAACCGTGGAGGTATGTGGTCGGGCTGCTGTGGAAAAGTCGTCTCAAATCAGCCCTAAAACCTCCGTATATATAGGTGGGAGAGGGGGGCCTTGCCTTGGGGCTCAAGGAGCCCCAAGGGGGTCAGCCGAACCAAAGGGGGGAAGGTCTCCCCCTCCCAAACCGAGTCCTACTTGGTTTGGAAGGTGGAGTCCTTCTTCCCTTTCCCACCTCCTCCTTTTTTTTCTTTTCTCTTTGATTTTCTTACTATGGCGCATAGGGCCTTCTTGGGCTGTCCCACCAGCCCACTAAGAGCTGGTGTGCCACCCCCAAGGCCTATGGGCTTCCCCGGGATGGGTTGCCCCCCGGTGAACTCCCGGAACCCATTCGTCATTCCCGGTACATTCCCGGTAACTCCGAAAACCTTCCGGTAATCAAATGAGGTCATCCTATATATCAATCTTCGTTTCCGGACCATTCCGGAAACCCTCGTGACGTCCGTGATCTCATCCGGGACTCAGAACAACACTCGGTAACCAACCATATAACTCAAATACGCATAAAACAACGTCAAACCTTAAGTGTGCAGACCCTGCGGGTTCGAGAACTATGTAGACATGACCCGGGAGACTCCTCGGTCAATATCCAATAGCGGGACCTGGATGCCCATATTGGATCCTACATATTCTACGAAGATCTTATCGTTTGAACCTCAGTGCCAAGGATTCATATAATCCCGTATGTCATTCCCTTTGTCCTTCGGTATGTTACTTGCCCGAGATTCGATCGTCAGTATCCGCATACCTATTTCAATCTCGTTTAATGGCAAGTCTCTTTACTCGTTCCATAATACAATATCCCGCAACTTACACTAAGTCACATTGCTTTCAAGGCTTGTGTGTGATGTTGTATTACCGAGTGGGCTCCGAGATACCTCTCCGTCACACGGAGTGACAAATCCCAGTCTCGATCCATACTAACTCAACTAACACCTTCGGAGATACCTGTAGAGCATCTTTATAATCACCCAGTTACGTTGCGATGTTTGATACACACAAAGCATTCCTCCGGTGTCAGTGAGTTATATGATCTGATGGTCATAGGAACAAATACTTGACACGCAGAAAACAGTAGGAACAAAATGACACGATCAACATGCTATGTCTATTAGTTTGGGTCTAGTCCATCACATGATTCTCCTAATGATGTGATCCCGTTATCAAGTAACAACACTTGCCTATGGCCAGGAAACCTTGGCCATCTTTGATCAACGAGCTAGTCAACTAGAGGCTTACTAGGGACAATGTTTTGTCTATGTATCCATACAAGTATTGTGTTTCCAATCAATACAATTATAGCATGGATAATAAACGATTATCATGAACAAAGAAATATAATAATAACTAAATTATTATTGCCTCTAGGGCATATTTCCAACAAGGGCTTCTTCATCATCATCATCGCCCCTCCAATGACTCATGAGTAGTTCACTTCAGACCTACGGGTCCGTAGTTAGTATCTAGATGGCTTCTTCTCTCTCTTGGATCTTCAATACAAAGTTCTCCATGATCTTCATGGAGATCTATCCAATGTAATCTTCTTTGGCGGTGTGTTTGTCGAGATCCGATGAATTGTGGATTTGTGATCAGATTATCTATGATATATATTTGAGTCTTTGCTGATTTCTTATATGCATGATTTGATATCCTTCTAAGTATCTCCGAGTCTTGGGTTTTGTTTGGCCAACTAGATCTATGATTCTTGCAATGGGAGAAGTGCTTGGTTTTGGGTTCTGCCATGTGGTGACCTTTCCCAGTGATAGTAGGGGCAGCAAGGCACACATCAAGCAGTTGCCATCAAGGGTAAAAAGATGGGGGTTTTATCATTGGTTTGAGATTATCCCTCTACATCATGTCATCTTGCTTAAGGCGTTACTCTGTTCTTATGGACTTAATACACTAGATGCGTGCTAGATAGCGGTCGACGTGTGGAGTAATAGTAGTAGATGCATAAAGTATCGGTCTACTTGTTTCGGACGTGATGCCTATAGAAATAATCATTGCATAGATGTCGTCACGACTCTGCATAGTTCTGTCAATTGCTCGACAGTAATTTGTTCACCCACCGTCTACTTGCTTTTATGAGAGAAGCCACTAGTAAACACTATGGCCCTCGGGTCTATTCACATCCATCGTTTACATCTCCACTTTTACTTTGCTTTGTTACTTTGTTGCTTTCAGTTCTCACTTGGCAAACAATCTATAAGGGATTGACAACCCCTTCATAGCGTTGGGTGCAAGATTTTGTGTTTGTGCAGGATCTTGAGATACTCTTCCGCCGGATCGATACCTTGGTTCTCAAACTGAGGGAAATACTTACCATCGCTGTGCTACATCACCCTTTCCGCTTCGAGGGAACACCAACGTAAGGCTCCAAGGCCACGGGGGAAATCCTTTGCATACTTGCCTAGGAAGTCCCTTAAGGCGTAGCCGTAGCTAAAGGATTCCTGGTGCCGTCGACACAACTACTTCCTGGCGCCGTTGCAAGGGATACACAACAGAACAATCAGAAGTATTTCCGGCACCTTTGCCGGGGATCCTTTTGAGGTAGCAGTCACCCACATATCAAACTATCAAAGTAACGAACGTGAATCATATGAACATGATGAAAACTAGTTTGAGAGAAATTCCCATGTGTCCTCGGGAGCGCTTTACCTCCTATAAGAGTTTGTCCAGGCTTGTCCCTTGCTACAAAAGGGATTGGGCCACTTTTCTACACCTTTGCTACTATTATTACTTGCTACATGCTGCGAATCATCTTACCACACAACTATCTGTTACCGATAATTTCAATGCTTGCAGATATTTCCTTGCTGAAAACCACTTGTCAGATCCTTCTGCTCCTCGTTGGGTTCGACACTCTTACTTATAGAAAGGACTACGATAGATCCCCTACACATGTGGGTCATCAAGACTCTTTTCTAGCGCCGTTGCCGGGGAGTGAAGCGCCTTTGGTAAGGAAACATTCATATAGTGTGCTGAAATTTATTGTCACTTGTCACTATGGAAACTAATCCTTTGAGGAGCTTGTTCGGGGTATCTTCACCTCGAACGGAAGCACAAGGAGTTTCTCCTCAACCTACTGCACCTACTGAAAATACTTGTTATGAAATTCCTTCGAGTATGCTTGAGAAACTGCTGGCTAATCCTTTTACAGGAGATGGAACATCACATCCCGACTTGCATCTAATCTATGTAGATGAAGTTTGTGGTTTATTTAAGCTTGCAGGTTTGCCCGAGGATGAGGTCAAGAAGAAGGTATTTCCCTTATCTTTGGGGGATAAAGCATTGACATGGTATAGGCTATGTGATGATACTGGATCATGGAACTACAACCGATTGAAATTGGAATTTCATCAAAAGTTATATCCTATGCATTTGGTACATCATGATCGGAATTATATCTATAATTTTTGGCCTCGTGACAGAGAAAGTATCGCTCAAGTTTGGGGGAGGCTTAAGTCTATGCTATATTCATGCCCCAACCATGATCTCTCGAGATAAATTATTATTCAGAACTTTTATGCTCGGCTTTCTCATGATAATCGCAGCATGCTCGACACTTCTTGTACCGGTTCTTTTATGAAGAGAGATATTGACTTTGAATGGAATTTATTGGAAAAGAATTAAATGCAACTCTGAACATTGGGAGTTTGATGAAGGTAAAGAGTCAGGTATGAATCTTAAGTTCGATTGCGTTAAATCCTTTGTTGAAACAAATACTTTTTGTGATTTTAGCGCTAAATATGGACTTGACTCTGAGATAGTAGCTTCATCGTGTAATCATTTGCTGCTCATATTGATCTCCCTAAAGAGAAGTGGTTTAAATATCATCCTCCCTTAGAAGTCAATGTAGTTAAACCCAATCCAGTTGAAGAGAAAGTCATCGCTTATAATGATCCTATTGTTCCTAGTGCTTACATTGAGAGACCACCTTTCCCTGTTAGAATAAAGGATCATTCTAAAGTTTCAACTGTGATACGTAGGGGCTACATTAGAACACCTACACCCCCTGAGCAAATTAGAGTTGAACCTAGCATTTCTATTATCAAAGATCTCCTGTCCGACAATGTTGATGGCCATGACATTCACTTCTGTGAAGATGCTGCTAGAATTGCTAAACCTCATGCTAGAGACAAACATAGGCCTGTTGTTGGCACGCCTGTTGTTTCTGTTAAGATAGGAGATCATTGTTATCATGGTTTATGTGACGTGGGTGCTAGTGTTAGTGCAATACCTCAATCTTTATATGATGAAATTAAAGACGAGATTGCACCTGTCGAGATAGAACCTATTGATGTCACTATTCAGCTTGCCAATAGAGATACTATCTGCCCTTTGGGAATTGTTAGAGATGTTGAAGTCTTGTGTGGTAAAACTAAGTATCCTGCTGATTTTCTCGTTCTTGCCACCACACAAGATAGCTTTTGTCCCATAATATTTGGCAGACCTTTCCTCAATACTGTCAATGCTCATATTGACCGTGAGAAGCAAATTGTCACTGTTGGCTTTGAAGGTGTGTCACATGAGTTCAGTTTCTCCAAGTTTGGTAGACAACCTCATGAAAAAGAGTTGTCTAGTAAGGATGAAATTATTGCTCTAGCTTCTATTGTTGTGCCTCCTACTGATCCGTTAGAGCAATACTTGCTTGAGCATGAAAATGATATGCATATGGATGAAAGGAATGAGATAGATAGAGTTATCTTTGAACAACATCCTATCCTTAAGAATAATTTTCCTGTTGAACTGCTTGGAGATCCACCCCCACCAAAGGGTGATCTTGTGTTCAAGCTTAAACAGTTACCTGATACTCTTAAGTATGCTTATCTTGATGAAAAGGAGATATATCCTGTTATTATTAGTGCTAGCCTTTTAGAGCATGAAGAAAAGAAGTTATTAAAAACTCTGAGAAAGCATTGTGCTGCTATTGGATATACTCTTGATGATCTTAAGGGCATTAGTCCCACTCTATGCCAGCACAAAATTAAAACCGATCCTGATTCTAAACCAGTTGCTGATCATCAACGGAGATTAAATCCTAAGATGAAAGTGGTAGTAATAAAAGAAATACTAAAGCTCCTGGAAGCAGGTATTATCTATCCTGTTGCTCATAGTGATTGGTTAAGTCCGGTGCATTGCGTCCCTAAGAAGGGAGGTATTACCGTTGTCCCTAATGATAAGGATGAATTGATCCCACAGAGGATTATTACTGGCTACAGGATGGTGTTTGATTTTAGGAAATTGAATAAGGCCACTAGGAAAGATCATTACCCCTTGCCTTTTATTGACCAAATGCTAGAAAGATTGTCTAAACACACACACTTCTGCTTTCTAGATGGTTATTCTGGTTTCTCCCAAATACCTTTCGCACAATCTGATCAGGAGAAAACCACTTTCGCGTGCCCTTTCGGTACCTTTGCTTACAGACGTATGCCTTTTGGCTTATGTAATGCACCTGCTACCTTTCAAAGATGTATGATGGCTATATTCTCTGACTTTTGTGAAAAGATTGTTGAGGTTTTCATGGATGACTTCTCCGTTTACGGGTCTTCTTTTGATGATTGCCTCAGTAACCTTGATCGAGTTTTGCAGAGATGTAAAGATTCCAATCTTGTCTTAAATTGGGAGAACTGCCACTTTATGCTTAATGAAGGCACCGTCTTAGGACATAAAATTTCTGAAAGAGGTATTGAAGTCGATAAGGCTAAGGTTGATGCGATCGAGAAAATGCCATGCCCTACAAATATCAAAGGTATAAGAAGTTTCCTTGGTCATGCTGGTTTCTATCGAAGGTTCATTAAGGACTTTTCTAAGATTTCTAGGCCTCTTACCAATCTCTTGCAAAAGGATATTCCTTTTGCTTTTGACGATGATTGTGAGGAAGCCTTCGAAATACTTAAGAAGGCCTTGATAACTACACCTATTGTCCAACCACCTGATTGGAACTTACCTTTTGAAATCATGTGCGATGTTGTGATTATGCTGTGGGTGCTATCCTAGAACAAAGAGTTGATAAAAACTTGAATGTTATTCACTATGCTAGTAAAACTCTAGACAGTGCCCAAAGAAATTATGCTACTACTCAAAAGGAATTTCTAGCAGTCGTGTTTGCATGTGAAAAGTTCAGATCTTACATAGTTGATTCCAAAGTCACTATTCACACTGATCACGCTGCTATTAAGTACCTCATGGAAAAGAAAGATGCTAAACCTAGACTTATCAGATGGGTTCTCCTTGCTACACGAATTTGGTTTGCATGTTGTTGATAGGAAGGGTGCTGAGAACCCTCTAGCAGATAACTTGTCTAGGTTGGAGAATGTTCTTGATGACCCACACCCTATTGATGATAGCTTTCCTGATTAGCAATTGAATGTCATCAATGCGTCATGTAGTACACCGTGGTATGCTGATTATGCAAATTATATCATTGCCAAATATATACCACCTAGTTTCACTTTCCAACAAAAGAAGAAATTCTTCTTTGATTTGAGACATTACTTTTGGGATGATCCTCACCTTTATAAGGAAGGAGTAGATGGTGTTATTAGACCTTGTGTACCTGAGCATGAACAGGAACAAATCCTACAGAAGTGTCACTCCGAGGCTTACGGAGGACACCATGCGGGAGATAGAACTGCACATAAGGTATTGCAATCAGGTTTCTATTGGCCCACTCTCTTCAAGGATGCCCGTAAGTGTCTTGTCTTGTGATGAATGTCAAAGAATAGGTAATATCAGTAAACGTCAGAAAATGCCTATGAATAATTCACCTGCCATTGAACCATTTGATGTTTGGGGTTTTGATTATGTGGGACATTTTCCAAAGTCCAACGGGTATACTCATATCCTAGTTGTTGTTGATTACGTTACTAAGTGGGTAGAAGCTATCCCAACTAGTAGTGCTGATCACAACACCTCTATTATGATGCTTAAAGAAGTTATTTTCCCTAGATTTGGAGTCCCTAGATATCTAATGACTCATGGTGTTTCACATTTCATTCATGGTGCTTTCCGTAAAACGCTTGCTAAGTATGATGTCAACCATAGAGTTGCATCTCCCTACCATCCTTAGTCTAGTGGTCAAGTAGAGCTAAGTAATAGAGAGATTAAACTAATTATGCAAAAGACTGTTAATAGGTCTAGAAAGAATTGGTCTAAGAAGCTTGATGATGCACCGTGGGCTTATAGAACTGCTTATAAGAATCCCATGGGCATGTCTCCGTACAAAATGGTTTACGGTAAAGCATGCCATTTACCTCGTGAGCTAGAGCATAAGGCTTATTGGGCAATCAAAGAGCTCAACTTTTATTTCAAACTTGCTGGTGAGAAGAGGTTATTTGATATTAGCTCACTTGATGAATGGAGAGCTCAGGCATATAAAAATGCCAAGTTGTTCAAAGAAAAGGTTAAGAGGTGGCATGATAAAAGGATACAAAAACGTGAGTTCAATGTAGGTGATTATGTCTTGCTATACAATTCTCGTTTAAGATTTTTTGCACGCAAGATTCTCTCTAAATGGGAAGGTCCTTACATTGTTGAGGAAGTATATCGTTCCGGTGCCATCAAGATCAACAACACGGAAGGTAATTTCCGAGAGTGGTAAATGGGCAAAGAATCAAGCATTATATCTTAGGTACTCCCATAAATGTTGAAAGTAATATTATCAATACCATAACTCCAAAGGAGTACATAAGGGATATTTATCAGCCTGTTTCAGACTCCGAAAATGAAGAGGTATGTGATTCGGTAAGTAAACCGACTCCAAAACTATTCGAGTAGGAATTTTTCTCCGTTTTGGAATTTTTAGAAAAATAGAAAATTTAAAGTAGTCCGGAAAGCGCACGAGGAGGCGACAAGCCTGCTAGGCATGGCCTACCCCCCTCGCCGTGCCCAGGGGGCTTGTGGGCACCTCGTGTGCCTCCCGGACTCCGTTTTCTTGCGGAGTACTCCTTCTGGTCGGGAAAAAATCATTATATATTCTCCCGAAAGGTCTGACCCTCGTATCACGCAAATATCCTCTGTTTTCGTTTCGAGCCTATTTCTGCCGCTTATTTAGGGCAAGGATGTCGTCTCAGGAATCTGTCGGGGAGAACGATCTCTCTGAAGTCTATGAAGAAGTAAATGTTGATCTGAAAAGAATGGAGGTCATGGAGGCCAATGAGAGGCTGCTTGAAGAAACTAAGGGCAAAACTAAGGAGGAGGAGAATCCGGCATTGGACGAAGGGCAATCTGTGCTCAACAAGGAAGGAGCTAAGGAAGAGGATTTTCTTCAGCCCTACCTCCACCTTTTACCTCCATCCTTGATCGAGCTCTTGAGGTTATGTGAAATAACTCATGTTCGTAATACGTATCTCATCCGTGAAGTTGTTTTGCTGGAGAAACATATCACACAGCTCCAAGGTATAAATCAAAGATTGATGACCCTATTGGAATCAAAATACAGGACAACTCCACCACCATCACCTTCGAAGGAAGACAACTAAGCACGAGTATGAGCAATCCCTTGGCATGTGCCAAGCTTGGGGGAGTTTCCCTGGTATCGTATCACCTTCACATCTTTTGCCTTTACCTTTTTCTTAGTTCGTTCCTTTTTGGTTTTATCTTTCTCTAGTAGAATAAAGTTTTTAGTTTGTTCTAGGGTTGAGTTTTGCTTTGTGTCACCCCCAATGTATTCGAGCTCGTGAGTCATATAATAAAGAGTGTTTTATTTAAGGGCCTTGCCTCATGCCATGATCCAAAGAAAAGAATGATAAAAGAACAAAAGCATGAAAGATCATGTAATGATCTTATGGGAAGTGATGGCTTCACATAAAAAAAGAATGTTGATTGAAACTTGTTAAGGGTGGACAAACATAGACCTTGGTCATTTTTGCAATTAATATGAAGTAATAAAGAAAGAGAGGTTCACATATAAATATATCATCTTGGACACCATCTATGATTGTGAACACTCATTAAACTATTACATGCTTAGAAGTAGAAGTTGGACAAGGAAGACAACATAATGAATTATGTTTGCTTGGTTCCGAACAATGTTATATGACTAGAGATCCCTTAGCATGTGACGCTTTCTTCCACCTCATATCAGTCAAAACTTCTGCACTAAGTAGAGATACTACTTGTGCATCCACAAACATTCAACCCCAGTTTTGCCATGAGAGTCCACCATACCTACCTATGGATTGAATAAGATCCCTCAAGTAAGTTGTCATCGGTGCAAGCAATAAAAATTGCTCCCTAAATATGTATGATCTATTTGTGTGTGGAAAATAAGCTTTGTACGAACCTGTGACGAGGAAGACATAAAAGCGACAGACTGCATAATAAAGTTCTTTATCACAAGAGGCAATATAAAGTGACGTTCCTTCACACTAAGAGGACAGACATCTAAACCTCAAAAGCGCATGACAACCTCTGCTTCCCTCTGCGAAGGGCCTATCTTGTACCTTTACTTTTTGCCCTTGAAAGAGTCATGGTGATCTACACCAATTCCTTATTTTGCCTTTATCTTGGCTAACGTCATATGCTAGGGAAAGATCTATATTCATATGTCAACTTGGAAGTAAGTATTCATGAATTATTATTGTTGACATTACCCTTGAGGTAAGTAGTTGGGAGGCGAAACTATAAGCCCCTATCTTTCTATGTGTCCGACTGAAACTTTGATCTCATGAGTACCACGTGAGTTGTAGCAATTGTAGGAGACGAAAGGATGATTGAGTGTGTGGATTTGCTTTACAAGCTCTTATTTGACTCTTTCCGATGTTATGATAAATTGCAATTGCTTCAATGACTAAAGGCTATTGGTTGTTAATTCTCAATAAGGTTCTTGATCCATACTTTACTTTGTGAAGGAATTATCACTTTAGGATAAGAGTTTATATGATGGTATTGTTGTTCTGATTATGATCATGATGCCTGCATGTCCGTATTTTGTTTTGTCGACACCTCTCTCTCTAAACATGTGGGCATATTTATTGATCTCGGCTTTCGCTTGAGGACAAGCGAGGTCTAAGCTTGGGGGAGTTGATACGTCCATTTTGCATCATCCTTTCATGTTGATATTTATCGCTTTATGGACTATTATTACACTTCATGGTACAATACTTATGTCTTTTCTCTCTTATTTGCAAGGTTTACATGAAGAGGGAGAACGCCGGCAGCTGGAATTCTGGCCTGAAAAATGGGAAAGTTTGAGATACCTATTCTGCGCAACTCCAAAAGCCGTGAAAATCAACGAGGAATTATTTTGGAATTTATAAAAAATACTGGGCCGAAGAAATACGAGAGGGGAGCAACCAGGAGGCCACAAGCCTGCTAGGCGCGGCCTACCCCCTGGCCGTGCCTAGGGGCTTGTGGGCTCCTAGTTGGCCCTCTGGCTCCCCTCTTTTGCTATAAGGAGGGTTTCGTTCTAGAAAAATCAAGAGGAGGCTTTCGGGAGGAATCGCCGCCGCCACGAGGCGGAACTTGAGCAGAACCAATCTAGAGCTCCGGCAGGGTCGTCCTACCGGGGAAACTTCCCTCCCGGAGGGGGAAATCATCGCCATCATCATCACCAACACTCCTCTCACCGGAGGGGAATCGTCACCATCAACATCTTCATCAGCACCATCTCATCTCCAAACCCTAGTTCATCTCTTGTAACCAATCTCCGTCTCGTGACTTGGTACTTGTAAGGTTGCTAGTAGTGTTGATTACTCTTTGTAGTTGATGCTAGTTGGATTACTTGGTGGAAGAGTTTATGTTCAGATCCTTGATGCTACTCATTACCTCTCTGGTCATGAATATGATTATGCTTTGTGAGTAGTTACTTTTGTTCCTGAGGACATGGGATAAGTCATGTTAATAGTAGTCATGTGAATTTGGTATTCGTTCGGTAATTTGATATGATGTATGTTGTTTTTCCTCTAGTGGTGTTATGTGAACGTCGACTACATAACACTGCACCATTATTTGGGCCTAGAGGAAGGCATTGGAAAGTAGTAAGTAGATGATGGGTTGCTAGAGTGACAGAAGCTTAAACCCTAGTTTATGCGTTGCTTCGTAAGGGGCTGATTTGGATCCACTAGTTTAATGCTATGGTTAGACTTTGTCTTAATTCTTCTTTCGTAGTTGCGGATGCTTGCGAGAGGGGTTAATCATAAGTGGGAGGTTTGTCCAAGTAAGGGCACCACCCAAGCACTGGTCCACCCACATATCAAACTATCAAAGTAGCGAACGTGAATCATATGAACATGATGAAAACTAGCTTGACAGAAATTACCATGTGTCCTCAGAGCGCTTTACCTCCTATAAGAGTTTGGCCAGGCTTGTCCCTTGATACAAAAGGGATTGGGCCACTTTGCTGCACCTTTCCTACTATTGTTACTTGCTACTTGCTGCGAATCATCTTACCAGACAACTATCTGTTACCGATAATTTCTGTGCTTGCAGAGAATACCTTGCTGAAAACCACTTGTCAGATCCTTCTGCTCCTCGTTGGGTTCGACACTCTTACTTATCGAAAGGACTACGATAGATCCCCTACACTTGTGGGTCATCACGCCGCTCCATTGCGGGCGTCTAAAGAGCTTCGGCTGATACCACGACGTCGAGTACCCATAACTTCTCCCACGTGAAGGTCAGTGCGAAAAGGTCTACGACCAACTCAGATCAAATATCCAAATCCAATTAGCATTTTCATTAACACTGCAGCAACGATCAGCAATCCACGATATGTGGTCCTGTCGCCCATCTCGAGGATGTGTGGAAAGGGCCAAGAATGCCCGGCCACGCCTCATAGCAGCCACACGGGAATCCACCCACAACACACCTCATGTACCAAGTAGCAAGGTCAAGTAACTGTGTGGTTGTAACTGTTAGAAATATGCCCTAGAGGCAATAATAAATTAGTTATTATTATATTTCTTAGTTCATGATAATCGTTTATTATCCATGCTATAATTGTATTGATTGGAAACACAATACTTGTGTGGATATATAGAGAAAACACTGTCCCTAGTAAGCCTCTAGTTGACTAGCTCGTTGATCAAAGATGGTCAAGGTTTCCTGGCCATAGGCAAGTGTTGTCACTTGATAACGGGATCACATCATTAGGAGAATCATGTGATGGACTAGACCCAAACTAATAGACGTAGCATGTTGATCGTGTCATTTTGTTGCTACTGTTTTCTGCGTGTCAAGTATTTGTTCCTATGACCATGAGATCATATAACTCACGGACACCGGAGGAATGCTTTGTGTGTATCAAACGTGGCAACGTAACTGGGTGACTAGAAAGATGCTCTACAGGTATCTTCGAAGGTGTTCGTCGAGTTAGTATGGATCGAGACTGGGATTTGTCACTCCGTGTGACGGAGAGGTATCTCGGGGCCCACTCGGTAATACAACATCACACACAAGCCTTGCAAGCAATGTGACTTAGTGTAAGTTGCGGGATCTTGTATTACGGAACGAGTAAAGAGACTTGCCGGTAAACGAGATTGAAATAGGTATGCGGATACTGACGATCGAATCTCGGGCAAGTAACATACCGAAGGACAAAAGGAATGACATACGGGATTATATGAATCCTTGGCACTGAGGTTCAAACGATAAGATCTTCGTAGAATATGTAGGAACCAATATGGGCATCCAGGTCCCGCTATTGGATATTGACCGAGGAGTCTCTCGGATCATGTCTACATAGTTCTCGAACCCGCAGGGTCTGCACACTTAAGGTTCGACGTTGTTTTATGCGTATTTCAGTTATATGGTTGGTTACCGAATGTTGTTCGGAGTCCCGGATGAGATCACGGACGTCGCAAGGGTTTCCAGAATGGTCCGGAAACGAAGATTGATATATAGGATGACCTCATTTGATCACCGGAAGGTTTTCGGAGTTACCGGGAATGTACCGGGAATGACGAATGGGTTCCGGGAGTTCACCGGGGGGGGGGGCACCCACCCCGGGGAAGCCCATGGGTGTTTGGGGTGCCACACAAGCCCTTAGTGGGCTGGTGAGACAGCCCAAGAGAGGCCTATGCGCATAGGAAAGAAAATCAAAGAGGAAAAAAAAGAAGGAGGTGGGAAAGGGAAGAAGGACTCCACCTTCCAAACCAAGTGGATTTCGGTTTGGGAGGGGGAGACCTTACCCCTTGGCTCGGCCGACTCCCTTGGGAGTCCTTGGACCCCAAGGCAAGTCTTCCCCCTCCTCCTCCTATATATAGTGGGGTTTTAGGGCTGATTTGAGATGACTTTTCAATGGCAGCCCGACCACATACCTCCACGGTTTTTCCTCTAGATCGCGTTTCTGCGGAGCTCGGGCGGAGCCCTGCTAAGACAAGGTCATCACCAACCTCCGGAGCGCCGTCACGCTGCCGGAGAACTCTTCTACCTCTCCGTCTCTCTTGCTGGATGAAGAAGGCCGAGATCATCGTGGAGCTGTACGTGTGCTGAACGCGGAGGTGCCGTCCGTTCGGTACTAGATCGTGGGACTGATCGCGGGATTGTTCGCGGGGCGGATCGAGGGACGTGAGGACGTTCCACTACGTCAACCGCGTTCACTAACGCTTCTGCTGTACGATCTACAAGGGTACGTAGATCACTCATCCCCTCTCGTAGATGGACATCACCATGATAGGTCTTCGTGCGCGTAGGAAATTTTTTGTTTCCCATGCGACGTTCCCCAACAGTGGCATCATGAGCTAGGTTCATGCGTAGATGTCTTCTTGAGTAGAACACAAAAGTTTTTGTGGGCGGTGATGTGCGTTTTGCTGCCCTCCTTAGTCTTTTCTTGATTCCGCGGTATTGTTGGATCGAAGCGGCTCGGACCGACATTACTCGTACGCTTACGAGAGACTGGTTTCATCCCTACGAGTAACTCCGTTTCTCAAAGATGACTAGCGGGTGTCAGTTTCTCCAACTTTAGTTGAATCGGAATTGACCGAGGAGGTCCTTGGATGAGGTTAAATAGCAATTCATATATCTCCATTGTGGTGTTTGCGTAAGTAAGATGCGATCCTACTAGATACCCATGGTCACCACGTAAAACATGCAAACAACAAAATTAGAGGATGTCTAACTTGTTTTTGCAGGGTATGCTTGTGATGTGATATGGGCAACGATGTGATGTGATATATTGGATGTATGAGATGATCATGTTGTAATAGTTAATATCGACTTGCACGTCGATGGTACGGCAACCGGCAGGAGCCATAGGGTTGTCTTTATAACTAACGTTTGTGCTTGCAGATGCGTTTACTATTTTGCTAGGACATAGCTTTAGTAGTAATAGCATGAGTAGCACGACAACCCCGATGGCGACACGTTGATGGAGATCATGATGATGGAGATCATGGTGTGACGCCGGTGACAAGAAGATCGTGCCGGTGCTTTGGTGATGGAGATCAAGAAGCACGTGATGATGGCCATATCATGTCACTTATGAATTGCATGTGATGTTAATCCTTTTATGCACCTTATTTTGCTTAGAACGACGGTAGCATTATGAGGTGATCTCTCACTAAAATTTCAAGACGAAATTGTGTTCTCCCCGACTGTGCACCGTTGCTACAGTTCGTCGTTTCGAGACACCACGTGATGATCGGGTGTGATAGACTCAACGTTCACATACAACGGGTGCAAAACAGTTGCGCACGCGGAACACTCGGGTTAAGCTTGACGAGCCTAGCGTGTGCAGACATGGCCTCGGAACACATGAGACCGAAAGGTCGAGCATGAATCGTATAGTTGATATGATTAGCATAGAGATGCTTACCACTGAAACTATTCTCGACTCACGTGATGATCGGACTTGAGATAGTGGATTTGGATCATGTACCACTCAAATGACTAGAGAGATGTACTTTTTGAGTGGGAGTTCTTAAGTAATATGATTAATTGAACTAATTGTCATGAACATAGTCTAATGGTCTTTGCGAATTACGATGTAGCTTGCGCTATAGCTCTACTGTTTTTATATGTTCCTAGAGAAAATTTAGTTGAAAATTGATAGTAGCAAAAGTTTGCAGACTGGGTCTGTAAAACCGAGGATTGTCCTCGTTGCTGCGCAGAAGGATTATGTCCTTAATGCACCACTCGGTGTGCGGCACCTCGAGCGTCGTCTGTGGATGCTATGAACATCCGACATACACGTTTCTGATGACTACACGATAGTTCAGTACAAAATACTTAATGGCTTAGAAGCAAGGCGCCGAAAACGTTGTAAAACGTCAGGGAACATAAGTGATGTTCTAAAGAGATGAAATTGTGATTTCATGCTTGTGCCCTTGTTAAGAGGTACGAGACCTCCGACAAGATTCTTTGTCCACAAAGTAAAGGAGAAAGGCTCAATCGTTGAGCGTGTGCTCACATTGTGTGAGTACGACAATCGCTTGAATCAAGTGGGAGTTAATCTTCCAGATGAGATAGTGATAGTTCTCCAAAGTCACCGCCACCAAGCTGTGAGAGCTTCGTGATGAACTATAACATATCAAGGATACATACAATGATCCTTGAGCGATTCGCGATGTTTGACACTACGAAAGTAGAAATCAAGAAGGAGCATCAATAGTTGATGGTTTGTAAAACCACTAAGTTTCAAGAAAGGCAAGGGCTAGAAGGGATACTTCGTGAAACGGCAAAACAGTTGCTGCACTAATGAAGAGACCCAAGATTAAACCCAAACCCGAGACTAAGTGCTTCTGTAATGAGGGGAACAGTCACTTAGGCGGAGCAACTCTAGATACTTGGTAGATAAGAAGGCTGGCAAAAGTCAAGAGAAGTATATTAGATATACATGATGTTGATGTGTACTTTACTAGTACTCCTAGTAGCATGAGGGTATTGGATACCGGTTCGGTTGCTAAGTGATTAGTAACACGAAATGAAAGCTACGGCATAAACGGAGACTAGCTAAAGGCGAGGTGACGATACGTGTTGGAAGTGTTTCCAAGGTTGATATGATCAAACGTCGCACGCTCCCTCTACCATCGGGATTGGTGTTAAACCTAAATAATTGTTATTTGGTGCTTGCGTTAAGCATGAACATGATTGGATCGTGTTTATTGCAATACGATTATTCATTTAAAGAGAATAATGGTTACTCTATTTTCTTGAATAATCACCTTCAATGGTTTATTGAATCTCGATCGTAGTGTTACACATGTTCATAATATTGGTGCCAAAAAGATACGAGTTAATGATGATAGTACCACTTACTTGTGGCACTGCTTCTTGAGTCATGTTAGTATAAATTGCATGAAGAGGCTCCATGCTGATGGATCTTTGTACTCACCTGATTTCGAATCACTAGTGACATGCAAACCATACCACATGAGTAAGGCCTTGTTTTCATTGAGATGAAATCAGATAGTAACTTGTTGGAAGTGATACATTTTGATGTATGCAGTCCAATGGGTACTGAGGCACGTAGTGGATATCATTATGTTCTTACTTCACTGACAATTTGAGTAGATACAGGAGTATTTACTTAATGAATCACAAGTCTGAAATGTTGAAAAGTTCAAATCCGTTTCAGAGTGAAGTTCGTCGTAACAAGAGGATAAACTGTCTACGATATGATCATAGAAATGAATATCTGAGTTACGAGTTTTGGTACGCAGTTAAGACAATGTGGAAATTTTTTCGCAATTCATGCCACCTGGAACATCATAGTGTGATGATGTGTCTGAACGTCATAGCCACGCACTATTTGGTATGGTGCATACTATGATGTCTCTTATCGAATTACCACTATCGTTTATGGGTTATGCATTAGAGACAACCGCACTCACGTTAAATAGGGCACCGCGTATTTCCGTTGAGATGACACAGTATAGATTGAGGTTTAGAGAAATCTAAACTGTCGTTTCTTGAAAGTTTGGGGCTTCGACACTTATGTGAAAAAGTTTCAGTCTGATAAGCTCGAACCCAAATCGGATAAATGCATCTTCATAGGATATCCAAAACAGTTGGGTACATCTCCTATCTCAGATCCGAAAGCAAAGTGTTTGTTTCTAGAAACGGATCCTTTCTCGAGGAAAGGTTTCTCTCGAAAGAATTGAGTGGGAGGGTGGTAGAACTTGATGAGGTTATTGAACCATCACTTCAACCAGTGTGTAGCAGGGCGCAGGAAGTTGTTCCTGTGGCGCCTACACCAATTGAAGTGGAAGCTGATGATGGTGATCATTGAGATTCGAATCAAGTTACTACAAACCTCGTAGGTCGACAAGGTCGCGTACTGCTGCAGAGTAGTACGGTAACCCTGTCTTGGAGGTCATGTTGTTGAGCAACAGTGAACCTACGAGTTATGGAGAAAGCGATGGTGGGCCCATATTCCGACAAATGGCTGGAAGCCATGAAATCCGAGAGAGGATCCATGGATGAAAACAAAGTGTAGACTTTGGAAGAATTACTTGATGGTCATAGGACTATTGAGTAAAGATGGATCTTTAAAGGAAAACAGACGATGATGGTGATAAGTCACTATTAAGAAAAGCTCGACTTGTCGCAAAGATGTTTTCGACAAGATCAAACAGTTGACTATGATGAGACTTTCTCACTCGTAGCGATGCTAAAGGTCTGTTAGAATTATGTTAGTTGTTGATGCATTATTTATGAAATATTGCACGTAGGATGTCAAAACATTGTTTCCTCGACGGTTTCCTTGAGCAAACATTGTATGTGATACAACCAGGAGGTTTTGTCGATCCTAAAGATACTAGCAAGTATGCAAGCTTCAGCGATCCTTCAATGGACTGGTGCAAGCATCTCGGAGTTGGAATATATATACTTTGATGAGATGATCAAAGATTTTGGGTTTGTACAAGGTTTATGAGAAACTTGTATTTCCAAAGAAGTGAGTGGGAGCAATATAGAATTTCTGATAAGTATATGTGGTTGACATATTGTGGATCAGAAGTAATGTAGAATTTCTGTAAAGCATGCAAGGTTGTTTGAAAGTAGTTTTTCAAAGGAATACCTAGATTGCGCTACTTGAACGTTGAGCATCAAAGATCTATGGAGATAGATCGAAAGCGCTTAATAGAAGTTTCAACAAGATGCATGCCTTGACAAGTTTTTGAAGGAGTTCAAAATAGATGAGTAAAGAAGGAGTTCTTGGTTGCGTTGTAAGGTGTGAATTTGAGTAAGACTCAAAACCCGACCACGGCAGAATAAAGAGAATAGACGAAGGTCATCTTCCATGCCTTAGCCGTAGAATCTAAAGTATGCCATGCTGTGTACCGCACCTGATGTGTGCCTTGACTCAAAGTCTGTTGAGAGGTACAAAGAGTGATCCATGATTCAATCACTAGAAGCGGTCAAAATTTATCCTTAGTAACAAATGGACTAAGGAATTTTTCTCGATTATGGAGGTTGTTAAAGAGTTCGTCGTAAAGGGTTACGTCGATGCAAGCTTTGACACTAATCCGAATAACTATGAGTAGTGAAACGGATTCATATAGTAGAGTAGATATTTGGAGCATTTCCGAATAGCACGTAGTAGCAACATCTATAAGATGACATAAATATTTGTAAAGAATGCACGGATCTGAAAGTTTCAGAACCGTTGACTAAAACCTCTCTCACGAGCAAGACGTGATCAGACCCCATAACTATATGGGTGTTGGATTCGTTGGAATCACATGGTGATGTGAACTAGATTATTGACTCTAGTGCAAGTGGGAGACTGTTGGAAATATGCCCTAGAGGCAATAATAAATTAGTTATTATTATATTTCTTAGTTCAAGATAATCGTTTATTATCCATGCTATAATTGTATTGATTGGAAACACAATACTTGTGTGGATATATAGACAAAACACTGTCCCTAGTAAGCCTCTAGTTGACTAGCTCGTTGATCAAAGATGGTCAAGGTTTCCTGGCCATAGGCAAGTGTTGTCACTTGATAACGGGATCACATCATTAGGAGAATCATGTGATGGACTAGACCCAAACTAATAGGCGTAGCATGTTGATCGTGTCATTTTGTTGCTACTGTTTTCTGCGTGTCAAGTATTTGTTCCTATGACCATGAGATCATATAACTCACGGACACCAGAGGAATGCTTTATGTGTATCAAACGTCGCAACATAACTGGGTGACTATAAAGATGCTCTACATGTATCTCCGAAGGTGTTCGTTGAGTTAGTATGGATTGAGACTAGGATGTGTCACTCCGTGTGACGGAGAGGTATCTCGGGGCCCACTCGGTAATACAACATCACACACAAGCCTTGCAAGCAATGTGACTTAGTGTAAGTTGCGGGATCTTGTATTACGGAACGAGTAAAGAGACTTGCCGGTAAACGAGATTGAAATAGGTATGCGGATACTGACGATCGAATCTCGGGCAAGTAACATACCGAAGGACAAAGGGAATGACATACGGGATTATATGAATCCTTGGCACTGAGGTTCAAACGATAATATCTTCGTAGAATATGTAGGATCCAATATGGGCATCCAGGTCCCGCTATTGGATATTGACCGAGGAGTCTCTCGGGTCATGTCTACATAGTTCTCGAACCCGCAGGGTCTGCACACTTAAGGTTCGACGTTGTTTTATGCGTATTTGAGTTATTTGGTTGGTTACCGAATGTTGTTCGGAGTCCCAGATGAGATCACGGACGTCACGAGGGTTTCCGGAATGGTCCAAAAACGAAGATTGATATATAGGATGACCTCATTTGATTACTGGAAGGTTTTCGGAGTTACCGGGAATGTACCGGGAATGACGAATGGGTTCCGGGAGTTCACCGGGGGGCCCACCCACCCCGGGGAAGCCCATGGGTGTTTGGGGTGCCACACCAGCCCTTAGTGGGCTAGTGAGACAGCCCAAGAGAGGCCTATGCGCATAGGAAAGAAAATCAAAGAGGAAAAAAAAGAAGGAGGTGGGAAAGGGAAGAAGGACTCCACCGTCCAAACCAAGTGGATTTCGGTTTGGGAGGGGGAGACCTTCCCCCTTGGCTCGGCCGACTCCCTTGAGAGTCCTTGGACCCCAAGGCAAGTCTTCCCCCTCCTCCTCCTATATATAGTGGGGTTTTAGGGCTGATTTGAGACGACTTTTCCACGGCAGCCCAACCACATACCTCCACGGTTTTTCCTCTAGATCGCGTTTCTGCGGAGCTCGGGCGGAGCCCCGCTGAGACAAGGTCATCACCAACCTCCGGAGCGCCGTCACGCTGCCGGTGAACTCTTCTACCTCTCCGTCTCTCTTGCTCGATCAAGAAGGCCGAGATCATCGTCGAGCTGTACGTGTGCTGAACGCGGAGGTGCCGTCCATTCGGTACTAGATCGTGGGACTGATCGCGGGATTGTTCGCGGGGCGGATCGAGGGACGTGAGGACGTTCCAGTACATCAACCGCGTTCACTAACGCTTCTGCTGTACGATCTACAAGGGTACGTAGATCACTCATCCCCTCTCGTAGATGGACATCACCATGATAGGTCTTCGTGCGCGTAGGAAATTTTTTGTTTCCCATGCGACGTTCCCCAACAGTAACATCAGAGGGATCTGAGGTATCACCCTCGATGGACTCCGAGCGATGTAACCGTCGAGGAGACCAGGGAGGAATCACCCTCGATGGTCCACGGTTGAGGGGTTGTACGACACAGTCGTTATCGGAGGTGGCGGAGGAAGAATCACCCTCCGTGAACCACCGCCAGTTAACAACACTAGAGAGCTAACATCAGGAGTACGTAATAAGGTGTCACCCTCGGTACTCGATAGTAGCTCTGCAGCGTCCTACAACAAGAGGGGTGTGAGTAATGTGACGGGTCTTGGCTCGTTGGTCTGAAGATCGAGACTTAGATGAAAAAGCGGAGGCAACTGGGACTAAGGGGTCAATGGAGATCACTGGGCCACCTATACTAAGTATCTAAAGTTGTAGTAGATTATATAGCAGTGTATCAAAAAACAGGCTATGCATTAGAATAGGAGTTATCTACAACAGTAGCAAAATCTAATGCAAGCATGAGGTAGAAAGAATAGGAGATATAGTAATGATCAATAGGGGTTGCTTGCCTTGTTGCTCTGCGACAAAGGGTTGATCGTCAGGAGGGTATTCATACCCGTTAGTAGCATCAGTGTCGGCGTCTACCACAGAGAAGAGGGGGAAGAAACAATTAATAATAGCAAACAGGTGCATCACAATGCATGACATGGCAACATATAGTGTTAGGCATGAGCTAATGCGGTACTACGCGTCATAGACGGATCGGGAAAATATGTGACGATATTTCCCAGGTCTCTGGCTACTACAGGACATGCGAAAACGATGGAAAAGTTTCATGTTCGTTATGCTAACGGCATGTGATAGATGAACGAGCAGCGTATTCGGATTCGTTGGATTTTTCTGAGCAAATTTCAAATATAAATTATTTTCATGTGACTTATAGTTTATTTTCTCTTAATATTCAAAGTTTTAAAGATTTTCTGAAATTTTCTGCAATTATTATTATTTCAAAACATAGAAAGTAAGTGATATGTGCATCCGGTCTAGTACAGTCACAAAGGTACGAGAGGCTAACTGGTGGGGCCAGTTAACTTCTGACGTAGTAGTTGACTGGTTAGCGGGCCGAGTGGGACCCATGTGTCAGGTACACACGGGGGGTATCTAATTAACCTTGTTTTATTTAGACTAACATAATGCCTCGGGCCCATTTGTCAGCGGCACGTGGGGGGCAATTAGAGGTGTCGATAATGGCTAATATCGCCGGACACGTCAACAGTCGCCGGAGTTGGCCAGTGGCCACAAAATCCGCGGTGAGAGTTCACCGGAGTCACTCGGGCTCACACTACAAGGCATCATTTCGTGTGCCGTTTGTGGCTATGGCGAGGTGGTAGTCGCCCGCATCCATTTGGACGGGTGGGAGGAGCGGAGGCCAACCGAGCTCATTGGAACCGAGCTCGTGGTGGCGGCTGGCATTCGGGCTAGAATGGGCGAGTGGATGTGGGGCACGAGGGAGCTTGCGGAAGGTCTCTACGATATCTACGAAGCTCCAGGAGTACAACAGAGGCCTCACGCGACCTACGCAAGCGGTGGCCATGACGGTGATGCGAATGGCGGCGGCAAGGTTCGCTCCCGACAGCAATGCAACAACGGGCTCCGGTGCTTGGCAAAAACATAGGGGAAAGGAAGGCAGCTCACTGCGAAGGAGAAGAGTAGCTCGGGGAGGCCGGAGAGGAGCTGGCGGCGGAAAATCGAGTGGTAGAATCACAACAGTTGTGGAGGAAGAAGGCGATGAGGGCGTCATTGACGTGGCCTCCTAGCTCTGATTTGGTAGTGGAGAAGATGAAGAAGACTGTGGCAGAGCCACCGTACATCTTGGCGGCGATTGGGGTGGATCCAGTGCGCGACGACGACGATAGCGCGAGGACAGTCGAGCTCGGGCAACTCGTGCATGAGGGAGAGGGGAGATGAGAGGGGCAAGCGACGTGCTAGGGTTTGAGGGAGTATGAGAGAGGTGACTGATACGTCTCCAACGTATCTATAATTTTTGATGATTCCATGCTATTATCTTCTCAAACTTTGGATGTTTTGTATGCCTTTTATATCTTTTTTGGGACTAAATTATTAACTCAGTGCCAAGTGCCAGTTCCTGTTTTTCCATGTTTTTGACCCTTTTCAGAGGAGAATATTAAACGGAGTCCAAACGGAATAAAACCTCCGAAAAGATTTTTTTCCGGAAGAGAAGATATGCACGGAGCTTGAGAACCAAGGCAGAGGGCACCAGGGGAGGCCACAAGCCCCCTAGGCGCGGCCAGGGGGGCCCGCGCCTAGCAGGCTTGTGGGGCCCCTGTGGCTCCTCTGCCCTACTTCTTCCGCCTATAAATCCCCGAAAAATCCAAAACCACGCGAGAGATCCACGAAAATACTTTTCCGCCGCCACAAGCTTCTGTCTCCGCAAGATCCCATCTGGGGCACGTTCTGGTGCCCTGCCGGAGGGGTGATTCGGATACGGAGGGCTTCTCCATCAACACCATTGCCTCTCCGATGATGCCTGAGTAGTTCACCATAGATCTTCTGGTCCATAGCTAGTAGCTAGATGGCTTCTTCTCTCTTTTGGATCTTCAATACAAAGTTCTCCATGATCTTCATGGAGATCTATCCGATGTAATCTTCTTTTGCGATGTGTTTGTCGAGATCCGATGAATTGTGGATTTATGATCAGATTATCTATGAACCTTATTTGAGTTTTTCTGATCTCTTATATGCATGATTTCATATCCTTGTAATTCTCTTCGAGTTGTGGGTTTTGTTTGGCCAACTTGATCTATGATTCTTGCAATGGGAGAAGTGCTTGGTTTTGGGTTCATACCGTGCGGTGACCTCACCCAGTGACAGAAGGGGTAGCGAGGCACGCATCGTGTTGTTGCCATCAAGGGTAAAAAGATGGGGTTTATATCTATTGCATGCATTTATCCCTCTACATCATGTCATCTTGCTTAAGGCGTTACTCTGTTTGTCATGAACTCAATACACTAGATGCATGCTGGATAGCGGTCGATGTCTGGAGTAATAGTAGTAGATGCAGGAAGTATCGGTCTACTTGTCTCGGACATGATGCCTATATGTATGATTATTGCCTTAGATATCGTCATGACTTTGCGCGGTTCTATCAATTGCTCGACAGTAATTCGTACACCCACCGTAATATTTGCTATTTTGGGAGAAGCCTCTAGTGAACACTATGGCCCCCGGGTCTACTTCACATCATATTTTCAGCCTTACACTTTTATTTTGTTGCACTTTCCACCTTCAGATCTCACCTTGCAATCAATCGTGAAGGGATTGGCAACCCCTTTGTAGCGTTGGGTGCAAGTTTGCTGTTTTTGCGCAGGTACATTGGTGCCTCATCTTGATACTCCTACTGGATTGATACCTTGGTTCTCAAACTGAGGGAAATACTTACTGCTACTGTGCTGCATCACCCTTTCCTCTTCAAGGGAAAAAACCAAGGCAAGCTCAAGAGGTAGAAGTGACCTGTGGTGGTCTTACCCTCGCCGGAGCACCGCAGATGGCCGATGTGTGGCGGTCGGCGTTTGGACGGTCGTGCGTGCACCATGGCCCTCCCCCGGGTGAGAGGTGGAAGAACGGCCGACCTAAATGGGCGAGACGAGCGTGTAGCATATGGGTCTCGGTGTCGAGTAGGACTTTTTTCTTTTTATTTCATTTTGTGTTTCTATTTTATTTTAATATTTTCCGATTCATTTAGTTTTTGGACCAAAAAGCTTTAGCAAAAATGTGTGAATTGCTCCATTAAGTAGTGTGCAATATTTAGTATTGCCATAATTGGATTGAGACTTTATTGAATAAGTTTCAATTTCTCATGGCACTTAAAGTGCTTTCCAAAAGCAGTTGGGCTTTGTTTTCAATGGTGGGGTTCACACGAGTAGGTTGCTGATATTGTTTTCCTTAACACCATTTGTTTTGGAATATTTTCCAAGTATGCAACAATTTTCTCTTGTTGTTTGAAATTTTATTTTATCACAATAAAATTCTAGGGCCTTTAATGGTGGAATTTGAAATGAGATATGAAATTCAAAGTGATCATGCACTGTTTAGTAACATGATTAGCTTAATCATGGTGATCAGTGTAGCTTGATTACATGGGTCATTGTAGCGTAATCCGGGGATGTCACAACTCTCCACCACTAATAGAAATTCGTGTCCCGAGAATTAAAAGGTCAGGGTAAGGGGGAAAAGTTTGGTTGTGAAATTCTAATGAGTCTCCTTGTATTTATTGCTCTCATTAAAGAGGTAGGGCCTTATTGTTGAGGTATTCATTACTCTCGTTATGGTTAACCTGATGGACTCGTCATCCTTCCTTCGGGATCTTCATCGTCCTACGAATACAATAATAAGGAAAACTTTGGAAAAACATAGCTATACAAAGTTGGGCATCTGACGGCGAACTCAGGGATGCGGACGTGAATTATTCCTCAAGTTGGAAATCATGGAATTCGCTAAGAGTAACATGTGATGGTACCAAGGTTTCAAATGGTTCGGCAATCATTTGATGCCTAAATTGAGATGAAAGGTGGGTTTAGAGCAACGAAAATAACTATTGCGCCTCATACAAGAATAGATCGTCACCTCGGACGGTGGCTTGGAAATTTTACACGAAGCCAAGTGCAAAGGATACTTTGGAGTCAAGGATGTCCAGGAGAGTCAAATTTCGATCCTGTGGAACTTTTGGTTATGGGCCTACCATGTGGGTTGAGAGTAGGCAGAGCGGTGACATCTTTTACGGTCTTAGTAGCAAGACATGTCATAGGATAGCGTGTTAGTTATGTTGGCAACAACATCGGTACCTAGGGCGGGGGGCGAATAGAACCATTTTCCTTCTCGTTGAAATGAGGCGGACCAATAGACTAAGTTCTCGTCCACCGGCAACTACTGGAATGTTATCCACAATAGTAACAAGATCTTACTCACACAATTGTACATCGAGGTTTTTACCTAAGCAGGGAACTATCACTGCTCGGATAAGTTAGATTACAAGAAAGGTTAAACAAACCAATGGAAAGAAAAATGTGTTCACACACACAAGTATTACAGAATACCATTCTCGAGGAAAATAGAGTATGGTATACATGATAGGTCATCAAGTACATAACCATTTTGATAAATGGGAAAGGAGAATCATGATGTTTACTGCTACTTCTCAAACAACAGCGCCAGAAATTGGCACGTTGACAGAGACTTGGCTTGCATTGGTTTTCCCCTTGAAGAGGAAAGGGTGATGCAGCACAGGAGCAATAAGTATTTCCCTCAGTTTGAGAACCAAGGTATCAATCCAGTAGGAGAATCTCGTCAAGTCCAGAGTACCTGCGCAAACACAAAAGAGCTTACACCCAACACTATAAAGGGGTTGTCAATCCCTTCAAGATTGATTGCAAAGTGAGATCTGAAGGCGGAAAGTGCAACAAAGTAAAAGAGTAAGGCCGAAAATATGGTGTGAAGTAGACCCGGGAACCATAGTGTTCACTAGAGGCTTCTCTCAAAATAGCAAATATTACGGTGGGTGAACAAATTACTGTCCAGCAATTTATAGAACCGCGCAAACTCATGACGATATCTAAGGCAATGATCATACACATAGGCATCACGTCCGAGACAAGTAGACCGATACTTTCTGCATCTACTACTATTACTCCACACATCGACCACTATCCAACATGCATCTAGTGTATTGACTTCATGACGAACAGAGTAACGCCTTAAGCAAAATGACATGATGTAGAGGGATAAACTCAAACCAATGATGAAAACCCCATCTTTTTACCCTTGATGGCAACAACACGATGCGTGCCTCGCAACCCCTTCTGCCACTGGGTGAGGTCAGCGCACGGTATGAACCCAAAACCAAGCACTTCTCCCATTGCAAGATTCATAGATCAAGCTGGCCAAACAAAACCCACAACTCGAAGAGAATTACAAGGATATGAAATCATGCATAAGAGAGATCAGAAGAAACTCAAATAAGATTCATAGATAATCTGATCATAAATCCACAATTCATTGGATCTCGACAAACACACCGCAAAACAAGATTACATCAGATAGATCTCCATGAAGATCATGGAGAACATTGTATTGAAGATCCAAGAGAGAGAAGAAGCCATCTAGCTACTAGCCATGGACCCGAAGGTCTATGGTGAACTACTCACGCATCATCGGAGAGGTCATGGTGTTTATGATGAAGCCCTCCGTATCCGAATCTCCCCTCGAGCAAGGTACCAGAACATGCCCCAGATGGGATCATGCGGAGACAGAAGCTTGCGGCGACGGAAAATTATTTTCGTGGATCTCCTGATTTTTTAGGGAATTTAGGGAATTAATAGGCGAAGGAGCTAGGGCAGGGGAGGCCCAGGGAGCCCACAAGCCTGGGAGGCGCGTGCCCCCTGGCCGCGCCATGGGGGCTTGTGGCCTCCCCCGGGACTCCCTGCCTTGGTTCCCAAGCTTTCTGCATATCTTCTGTTCCGGAAAAATCTTTTCGGAAGTTTTATTCCTTTGGACTCCGTTGAAAATTCTCCTGTGAAAAGGGTCAAAAACACGGAAAAAACAGGAACTGGCACTTGGCACTGAGTTAATAAGTTAGTCCCAAAAAAGATATAAAAGGCATACAGAATATCCAAAGTTTGACAAGATAATAGCATGAAACCATCAAAAATTATAGATACGTTGGAGACGTATCAAGCATCCCCAAGCTTAACTCCTGCTCGTTCTCAAGTAGGGAAGTGATAAAGACTGAATTTTTGATGTGGAATGCTACCTAGCATAGTTGTACTTTGTAACTTCTTTCATGTGACATGAATGTTCAGATCCGTAAGATTCAAAACAATAGTTTTCTATTGACATGAAAACAATAATACTTCAAGCAAACTAGCAAGGTAATCATGAACTTTCGAAATAACAGGGCCAAAGAAAGTTATCCCTACAAAATCATATAGTCTAGCTATGCTCCATCATCCCCACACAACTAATTTAAATCATGCACAAACCCAGTATTGGCCAAGTAACTGTGTTCGTACTCTTACTTTCTCAAACCTTTTTCAACTATCATGCAATACATGACCGTGAGCCATGGATAGCACTATAGGTGGAATAGAGTGCGGTGGTGGTTGTGAGACAAAAAAAAGAGGAGGTGGTCACATTGACTCGGCGTATCAAAGGGTTATGGAGATGCCCATTAATAGATATCAATGTGAATGAGTAGGGATTGCCATACAAAGGATGCACGAGAGCTATAAGTATGTGAAAGCTCAAAAGGAGAACTAGTGGGTGTGCATCCAACTTGCTTGCTCACGAAGACCTAGGGCAATTTTGAGGAAGCCCATCATTGGAATATACAAGCCAAGTTATAAAATAAAGATTCCCACTAGTATATGGTGGTGACAAAACAAGAGGCTCTCAATCATGAAGAACATGGTGCTATTATGAAGCACAAGTGTGGAAAAAGATAGTAGCATTGTCCCTTCTCTCTTTTTCTCATTTTTTTTATTTGGGCTCTTTGGCCTCTTTTTTTTATATGTGGGCAACTTCAGCCTCTCTTTTTTCCTCACATGGGACAATGCTCTAATGATGATGATCATCACACTTTTATTTACTCATAGCTCAGAACGATGATGACTCTATAGGAAATGCCTCCGACAGTGTACCGGGATGTGCAACGATCTAGCTTGGCGTATACCGTTGAAACATCTTGCTAGCTATCTTACGATCATGCAATGGCAATATGAGAGTGACGACACAAGTCATGAGACGAAACGGTGGGAGTTGCATGGCAATATATCTCGGAATGGCTATGAAAATGGCATAGTAGGTAGCTATGGTGGCTATTTCGAGGAAGACATATGGTGGGTTTGTGCACCGGCAAAAAATGAGCGGTACTAGAGAGGCTAGCAATGGTGGAAGGTGAAAGTGCATCTATACCATGGACTCACATTGGTCATGAAGAACTCACATACTTATTGTGAAAGTTTTTATTAGTAATCGAAACAAAGTGCTAAACGCATACTCCTAGGGGAAGGGTTGGTAGGTGTTAACCATCGCGCGATCCCGACCGCAACACAAAGGATGACAATCAATAGATCAATTATGCTCCAACTTCCTAACATAGTGGTTCACCATACGTGCATGTTACGGGAATCACTAACTTCAACACAAGTATTTCTAGATTCACAACACCCTACTAACGTAACTCTTTAATATTACCAAACCCACGTCTCAAAACTAATTGAGAGGAATCAAACTTCTCTTTCTACTCAATGCACATGAAGATGGAAGTTTTTGTATCCTCTTTGGGTGCCTATCACCTTTGGGACTACTTTCATAGCACAAACCAACTACCAAGTCACGCACCGCCGTGCTCTAAAAGATCTAAGTGAAACACATAGAGCAAAATTATCTAGGCTCAAAAGATATAAGTGAAGCACAATGAGCATTCTAGCAAATTCACGATGAGTGCATGTCTCTCTCAAAAGGTGTGCAACAAGGATGATTGTGACACAACAAAAATAAAAGAATCCTATGATACAAGATGCTCCAAGCAAAACACATATCATGTGGTGAATAAAAATATAGCTCCAAGTAATGTTACCGATGGATTGAAGACGAAAGAGGGGATGCCTTCCCGGGGCATCCCCAAGCTTAGGCTTTTTGGTGTCCTTGAATTTGGCTTGGGATGCCTTGGGCATCCCCAAGCTTGATCTCTTTCCACTCTTTATCCCTTTGTCCATTAGAACATCACCCAAAACTTGAAAACTTCACAACACAAAACTTAAATAGAAACTCGTATCATTAGCACAAGAAAACAAACTACCACCTCTTTAGGTACTGTATTCTCACTGTTCCATGGCTAGTACCCCCAATACTATCCATAGTTTCATCAAAACAAGCAACTAACTCAACAAAAACAGAATCTGTCAAAAACAGACCAGTCTGTAGAAATCTGTATACTTCGTATACTTCTTGTACCTCAGAAATTCTGAAAAATTACGACTGCCTGGGCAAAAGGCATATCAACCAGAAGAAAAAAGTATCAACTCAAAAGCTCTTTCTTTATTAAAATGAAAAATAATTTTGTGAGCGAAAAGTATCTGTCTTTTTTCAGCAGGATCAAACAACCATCACCAAAACTAGTCATAAAGGTTTTGCTTGGCTCAAACACAAAAAGAAACACAAAAAACACAATCATAACAGATTATGATGGTGTGGATGCAACAAAACAGAAATAAAAATATAAATTCATTGGGTTGCCTCCCAACAAGCGCTATTGTTTAACGCCCTTAGCTAGGCATTGATAATTCAATGATGCTCACATAAAAGATAGCAATCGGACACGAAGAGAGAATCATGAAGCATGTGAAAATCACATCTAAGTCTAACATACTTCCTATGCATAGGCATTTTATAGGAAAACAAATTATCAAAAAAGCAGTAACTGCCAAATGCAAGGAAGAAGAAAGAGACAAGAGCAATCTCAACATAACTAGAGGTGACTTAGTGATATGAAAGTTTTTACCACCATATTTTCCTCTCTCATAATAATTACATGTGGGATCATATTCGAATTCAACAATGTAACTATCACATAGGATATTCTTTTCATGATCCACATGCATGCAAAGTTGACGCTCTTAAAAAATAGTGGGATTATCATCAACTAAAGTCATGACTTCTCCAAACCCACTTTTGATAATATTGCAAATATCATAATCATCATGAGGCTTAAATAAATTTTCAAAATCATAAGGAAAATCATTACCCCAATCATGATCATTGCAACAAGTATTGGACATAGCAAAAATAGCATCCCCAAGCTTAGGGTTTTGCATATTTTTAGCATGATTGACACTAATAGGATTTATAGTGAAACTATTGCAATCATGCTTTTCATTCAAGGAGCCCTCGTGAATCACTTCATAAATTTCTTCATCACGATTTTCAGATTCACGCATCTCAAGCAAATCTACATAAAGATAGTCAAGTGCACTCAACTCACTAACAATTGGATCAACATAATTGGATCTCTTAAAGAGATTAGCAAGTGGATGAGGATCCATATCAATAGATTTTCAGCAAGCGAAGATGCAAGCATATTGAAGGCACATAGCACACAAGCAAAGGAAAGGCAAACGAAATAGGCAAATATTTTTGTATTTTTTCAGAAGTGGGGGAGAGGAAAACGAGAGGCAAAAAAGTAAATGCAAGAAATGAGTTTGCGACACTTACTTGGATGAGTTCTTGACTTGATCTTCCCCGGCAACGGCGCCAGAAATCCTTCTGCTACTTCTCAAACAACAGCGCTAGAAATTGGCACATTGCGGGAGACTTGGCTTGCGTTGGTTTTTCCCTTGAAGAGGAAAGAGTGATGCAGCACAGGAGCGGTATGTATTTCCCTCAGTTTGAGAACCAAGGTATCAATCGAGTAGGAGAATCTCGTCAAGTCCAGAGTACCTGCACAAACACAAAAGAGCTTGCACCCAACGCTATAAAGGGGTTGTCAATCCCTTAAAGATTGATTGCAAAGTGAGATCTGAAGGCGGAAAGTGCAACGAAGTAAAAGAGTAAGGCTGAAAGTATGGTGTGAAGTAGACCCGGGGCCATAGTGTTCACTAGAGGCTTCTCTCAAAATAGCAAATATTACGGTGGGTGAACAAATTACTGTGGACCAATTGATAGAACCGCACAAAGTCATGACGATATCTAAGGCAATGATCATACATATAGGCATCACGTTCGAGACAAGTAGACCGATACTTTCTGCATCTACTACTATTACTCCACACATCGACCGCTATCCAGCATGCATCTAGTGTATTGAGTTCATGACGAACAGAGTAACGCCTTAAGCAAGATGACATGATGTAGAGGGATAAACTCAAACCAATGATGAAAACCCCATCTTTTTACCATTGATGGCAACAACACGATGCGTGCCTCGCTACCCCTTCTCTCACTGGGTGAGGTCACCGCACGGTATGAACCCAAAACCAAGAACTTCTCCCATTGCAAGAATCATAGATCAAGCTGGCCAAACAAAACCCACAACTCGAAGAGAATTACAAGGATATGACATCATGCATAAGAGAGATCAAAAGAAACTCAAATAAGATTCATAGATAATCTGATCATAAATCCACAATTCATCGGATCTCGACAAACACATCGTAAAAGAAGATTACATCAGATAGATCTCCATGAAGATCATGGAGAACTTTGTATTGAAGATCCAAGAGAGAGAAGAAGCCATCTAGCTACTAGCTATGGACCCGGAGGTCTATGGTGAACTACTCACGCATCATCGGAGAGGTCATGGTGTTGATGAAGAAGCCCTCCGTATCCGAATCTCCCCTCCGGCAGGGCACCAGAACGTCCCCCAGATGGGATCTTGCGGAGACAGAAGCTTGCGACGGCGGAAAAGTATTTTCGTGGATCTTCTGATTTTTTAGGGATTTTAGGGAATTTATAGGCGAAGGAGCTAGGGCAGGGGAGGCCCAGGGAGCCCACAAGCCTAGGAGGCGCGGGCCCCCTGGCCGCGCCATGGGGGCTTGTGGCCTCCCCCGGGACTCCCTGCCTTGGTTCCCAAGCTTTCTGCGTATCTTCTGTTCCGGAAAAATCTTTTCGGAAGTTTTATTCCGTTTGGACTCCGTTTCAAATCCTCCTCTGAAAAGGGTAAAAAACACGGAAAAAACAGGAACTCGCACTTGGCACTGAGTTAATAAGTTAGTCCCAAAAAAGATATAAAATGCATATAAAATATCCAAAGTTTGACAAGATAATAGCATGAAACCATCAAAAATTATAGATACGTTGGAGACGTATCATTTACCCATACCATACGATTTGGATAATTGATCATGAACAATTTAGCATTGCGCTTCCAATGTTCCTGGTACATTTGAAGTACCACATTCGTACTTCAAGGTAGCATCAACATGGTCATGAGATAAAGGACGGACTTTGGGTACACAAAAGGATCCACCAGGAATATCTTGTAAACCAAGTCATACAATTTCCTCAGGGAAAAATGGCGAATCTTGTTAAGGATGATAATATAACAATAGGTTCTTCGGCTAGGTGTTCTAGACAATACATCACCGTACCGGGTTACATAAAGACCAAGTTAAAATTATTGGAAAATATTCCAGCCACCTTATCTGCCCGAGATTCAGATCTGATTGGTGCGAGGATACATCAGACTCAGATGCCTGAAAAGAAAAGGGGGCCAACAAGACGGATGATATGGTGATGCAAGATTCTCGGAATATGAACTACGGAAGCAAGTATTGAATCGTGACTTGGATGCCAGACACATGAATTCAATGTCAAGACATTTCTTATAATGAAATGCAACCTAGTTCTGGTTTGGGAACCATCATCGAGGATATCAAGGTCCTCGTGTAAGCCTGGATTAGCTCTTATGAAGGAACTTATTTTCCTTGATCAAATCTGTCAGTGGCTTGGGGTGCTAGGAGAAGTTATATGAAGTGAGGATAGCAAATCTTCAAAACATAGAACACCTCACACATGTGTGAATGATTTGGGATGACCCCAGAGGAAGCAAAACAAAACTGTCCCATATTCACGACGACAAGAATGCACGTGAACTTTGGGGAAACACTTCTTATATCAAACACATTCTTCATGAGCTAGGCACAAGGATAATGCCTTCAAAAGCTTCATCACGAACCATGGCTAAGTTGAGGGTGTGGCCAATGGGCTCAACAACAATCCCTCAAGATTTCTATAAGGATGAATTTCCAAAATGAAAAATAACAAGGAGATAGCATTTGTCAGATCAAATGATATAATGACCTATGCTCGAGGGAACATCAACAATTAAACATTGATTGGAGGGTGCACTTGGAAATATGGAATGAGTAGCACGACCAGTGCTAGAATGGTGAGTCAACAACGAACACACCAAGAATGAAACTATTAATCATTAACTTCAAAGCAATAGGGTTGCCCGAAGTATTGGAATCACACATCAGAGTTCATTTGTTAGTAATCCGATTAGAAACAACACGGGGACCAAGAAATGAATGGTGATGGCGAGAAGTGTCACCATATCAAGAATTCTAAAGAGGTGCATCAATTCTCACAACATTCTTTTCATAAAAGATGGTAATAGCCCAAGGTTGAAGATAACATAAGTCGAATAGAAAGGAACTTAAGGGACAACACAAAACATGAACAAGTTTGTGTTGGAGAGAAAGCAAGAAGGTTGTCGATGATAAAATAGATCATCGAGGGGCAAGGATGGTGTTTCTCATCATGAATTTGATTGATACCCTGGAAGAGCTCAGAATGCTGACGATGATCATGACACATTTGTCAAGAAGTTTATTGAAGATGTAATCATTCAAAGACATCATCATGCAAAGGAATGGTGAAGCAAAAGATTGTCGGAAACACAAATAAGATTGCTAGCTCAGTATCAAAATTGCCTTTCAAGACAATCAACATGACGTTGAAAGCTCGATGTAAGCTTATTGCACTATTGGAATTGTATTCCGGGGATGAAGCACATATATAGCATGGTCAATCTTTTAGCATGACGATGATGATGTAGCCAATCAGCTGGGAATGATATGATCGAGTACAAATTCATAAGAAAAGAATACTACTAAGAGTTTTTGAATCACAATGCATAGTCGATTCAATTATCGGTGTCCTTGAGTGTCCTTCAACTCACAACATGGGGAAACCGGAATCAACAAAATATAATATTTGATGAGGAGCTCATAAGAATTTATATAGCACGGTGATATTCTCGAGATACCAAGGATAATACTCGGAGGTAAATCAGAATAGAGGTTAGACCATTGTGTTGATATGTGGAAGGCAAGCACTTTAACTTTTCATAATGAAATCAAAGTAAAACAACTTGGTCGAAACCGTGATTGCAAAGGACAAGATAATAGATACCAGATCAAATTTACTAATGGAATTTTATTTGTTACGAGAAGCTTCTATGATAAGTCATACATCGAGTCCATGGGTATGAACACAAAGTTCAAGGTCGACTTCCACTTCATCAATGCATCTCCTACCATTTACTCCTCGCCTTTGATGAAGTTGTAGCTTTGAAAGAATATCCGGCAAAACACCAAAAGAGTAAGTCTCGTGAAAACTCTTGGGATCACACGGATTTAGGAAGGCATAGGTGCAACTCATCGGGGCATCTTATGAATATATACCACAAACTTCAAGAGTAATTAACACATGCTTGAAGAGCATGGCTGACAAAGGCATAGGATACAACTTATCGGATGGAGAGGACACAATTTACCAATTGCATCATGTATCAGGGGAAGAATATCACAATAATTTTTGAATGTAAAGGATGCCATCGGATAATAACCCAACAATGGGCCTAGCAGTCCACAAAGGACCTGATGTGAGTATCGGTACTCAATCAGATGGAGATAGAATGCAATGCATCGGATTATAGAACATTTTTTTAATACCAAAGGGATTATGATTTCCAGGTTGGTGTATCAGAATGAGAGGCTCCAAATAAATAAAAGTAAGTTGAATGGACTTAGATGGACAATCAACCAAAGTTGATTTGTCGAGAACCAACTCATGTTTGGAAAGTCATTTGAGCCGAAAGGTAATTCATGAGGAACAACTGATGATTCCGAGCATTCACACACAAGTTGAATCAATAAGATCAAATGAAAATCAGAAAGGATTTAATGAATCTTTCTAGACATATGGAATTAACCATAATGCAAGCACGTGAGAATGTCAAGAGCAATAGGCTACTCAGGATTTTGAAAGATCAAATAGCAGTTTGAAGGATTTTAAGAAACCTGATACGTCTATTTTGCATCATGCTTTCATGTTGATATTTATTGCTTTTTGGGCTGTTCTATTACTTGTGGTACCATATTTATGCATTTGCTCTCTTATTTTGCAAGGATTATTTGAAGAGGGAGAATTCAGGCAGCTGGAATTCTGGACTGGAAAAAGAGCAAATCCTAGTCCACTATTCTACACATCTCCAAATGCCATGAAAAATTACGTGGATTTTTTCTGGAATGTATTAAAAATACTGGGTGAAAGAACTATCGGAGGGGGGCCACCAGGGCCCAAAAAGCCCCCACTCCGCCACCACCCCACTTGTGGCGGTGGGCAAGCTTGTGGGCAGCCTGAAGGCCCACTAGCCCCGCTCTATTGCTATATGATGCGTCCTGACCTGGAAAAAATCATACGGGAGTTTTTCGTGGTTTCGCCGCCGCCACGGGGCGGAACTTGAGCAGATTCAATCTAGAGCTCCGGCAGGACGATCCTGCCGGGGAAATTTCCATCCCGGAGGGGGGAATCGTCGCCATCGTCATGACCAACACTCCTCTCGTCGGAGGGGAGGCATCTTCATCAACATCTTCATCAGCACCATCTCCTCTCCAATCCCTAGTTCATCTCTTGTAACCAATCTCCGTCTTGCAACTTCGATTGGTACTTGTAAGGTTGCTAGTAGTGTTGATTACTCTTTGTAGTTGATGCTTGTTGGATTATTTGGTGGAAGAGTTTATGTTCAGATCCTTAATTCTATTCATTACACCTCTGGTCATGATTATGATTATGTCTTGTGAGTAGTTAGTTTTGTTCCCGAGGACATGGGATAAGTCATGCTGATAATAGTCATGTGAATTTGATATTCGTTCAGTATTTTGATATGATGTATGTTGTTTCTCATGAAGATCATACTATGCTTGACACTTCTTGTACCAGTTCTTTTATGAAGAAGGATATTGATCACAAGTGGAATTTATTGGACAGAATCAAATGCAACTCTGAAGATTGGGAGCTGGAGGAAGGTAAGGAGTCAGGTATGAATTTCTAGTTTGATTGCGTTAAATCTTTTGTTGAGACAAACACTTCTAGAGATTTTAGCGCTAAGTATGGACTTGACTCTGAGATAGTAGCTTCTCTATGTGAATCTTTTGCTGCTCATGTTGAACTTACCAAAGAGAAGTGGTTTAAATATCATCCTCCAGTAGAAAGCAACATAGCCAAAACCAATCTAGTTGAGGAGAAAGTCATTGCTTTTAGTGATCCTGTTATTCCTTGTGCTTATGCTGAGAAACCACCATACCCTGCTAGGATAAAGGATTATTCTAAAGCTCCAACTGTGATACGTAGGGGATACATTAGATCACTTGCACCCCCTGAGGAGATTAGAGTTGAACCTAGTGTTGCTATTATCAAAGATCTCTTAGCCGAAGACATAGATGGGCATGTTACTAAACTTTGTGAGGACTCCGCCAGAATTGCTAAACCTCACGCAAAAGACAAGCACAGACCCATAGTTGGCCTGCCCGTTGTTTCTGTTAAGATAGGAGATCACTGTTACCATGGTTTATGTGATATGGGAGCTAGTGTTAGTGCAATACCCCGTTCTCTCTATGATGAAATCAAAGATGAGATTGCACCTGCTGAGATAGAACCCATTGATGTCACTATCACGCTAGCTAATAGAGACACTATCTGCCCTGTGGGAATTGTGAGAGACGTAGAAGTCTTGTGTGGTAAGACGAAGTATCCTACTAATTTTCTCGTCCTTGGTACTGCACAAGATAGCTTTTGTCCCATCATATTTGGTAGACCCTTTCTCAACACTGTGAATGCTCACATTGATTGCATTAAGCAGACTGTCACGGTAAGTTTCGAGCGTGTGTCTCATGAATTTAACTTCTCCAAGTTTGGAAGACAACCCCATGAAAGAGAGTCGTCTGGTAGAGATGAAATCATTGCTCTTGCTTCTATTGTTGTACCTCCTACGGATCCTTTAGAGCAATATCTGCTTGAGCATGAAAATGATATGCATATGGAAGAGAGAGATGAGATAGATAGAATTGTCTTAGAACAACATCCTATTCTCAAGAATAATCTGCCTGTTGAACTGCTTGGGGATCCTCCCCCACCAAAGGGTGACCTGTGTTCGAGCTTAAACAGTTGCGTGATGCACTTAAGTATGCCTATCTTGATGAGAAGGAGATATATCCTGTCATTATTAGTGCTCTCCTCTCAGAGCGCGAAGAGAAGAAGTTACTAAAAACTCTGAGGAAGCACCGTGCTGCTATTGGATATACTCTTGATGATCTTAAGGGTATTAGTCCTACTCTATGTCAGCACAAGATTAAAACCGATCCTCACTTTAAACCAGTTGCTGATCATCAAAGAAGATTAAATCCTAAGATGAAAGAGGTCATTAGAAAAGAAATATTAAAGCTTCTGGAAGCAGGAATCAGTTGTCTTGTTGCTCATAGTGGTCCAGTACATTGCCTACCTAAGAAGGGAGGTATCACCGTCGTTCCTAATGATAAGGATGAACTAATCCCACAAAGGATTATTACCGGCTATAGAATGGTGATAGACTTCCGAAAACTGAATAAGGCAACCAGGAAAGATCATTATCCTTTGCCATTCATCGACCAAATGCTAGAAAGGCTATCAAAGCACACTCACTTCTGCTTTCTAGATGGTTATTCAGGTTTCTCGCAAATACCTGTTGCACAATCTGATCAAGAGAAAACCACTTTCAGCTACCCTTTCGGTACCTTTGCCTATAGACGTATGCCTTTTGGCTTATGTAATGCACCTGCCACCTTCCAAAGATGTATGATGGCTATATTCTCTGACTTTTGTGAAAAGATTGTCGAGGTTTTCATGGATGACTTCTCCGTTTACGGGTCTTCCTTTGATGATTGCCTCAGCAACCTTGATCGAGTCTTACAGAGATGCGAAGAAACCAACCTTGTCTTGAATTGGGAGAAGTGCCACTTTATGGTTAATGAAGGTATCGTCTTAGGACACAAAATCTCTGAGAGAGGCATTGAAGTTGATAAGGTTAAGGTTGATGCAATTGAGAAAATGCCTTGCCCCACAGATATCAGAGGTATACGAAGTTTCTTAGGTCATGCTGGTTTCTATAGAAGGTTCATTAAAGACTTCTCTAAGATTTCTAGGCCTCTTACCAACCTCTTGCAGAAGGATGTTCCTTTTGTTTTTGATGAGGATTGTGAGGAATCCTTTGAAATACTTAAGAAGGCTTTGATAACCGCACCTATTGTTCAACCACCTGACTCGAACTTCCCCTTTGAAATCATGTGTGACGCTAGTGATTATGCTGTTGGTGCTGTTCGAGGATAAAGTGTTGACAAGAAGTTGAATGTCATTCACTACGCTAGTAAAACTCTAGAGAGTGCCCAAAGAAACTATGCCACTACGGAGAAGGAATTTTTAGCACTCGTGTTTGCATGTGAAAAGTTCAGATCTTACATAGTTGACTCCAAAGTCACTATTCACTCTGATCATTCTGCTATTAAGTACCTTATGTAGAAGAAGGACGCTAAGCCTAGGCTGATCAGATGGGTTCTCCTCCTATAGGAATTTGATTTGCACATCGTTGACCGAAAGGGTGCTGATAACCCTGTAGCAGATAACTTGTCTAGGCTAGAGAATGTCCTTGATGACCCACTACCAATTGATGACAACTTTCCTGATGAGAAACTAAATGTCATCCGCATTTCACATGGTGCACCGTGGTATGCCGATTATGCAAACTATATCGTAGCCAAATACATACCACCCAGTTTCACCTATCAACAAAAGAGGAAATTCTTCGTTGATTTGAGACACTACTTTTGGGATGATCCTCACCTTTATAAGGAAGGAGTAGATGGTGTTATTAGATGTTGTGTGCCTGAACATGAACAGGGACAGATCCTGCAGAAGTGTCATTCCGAAACCTACGGAGGACACCATGCTGGAGATAGAACTGCCCATAAGGTATTGCAATCAGGTTTCTATTGGCGCACTCTCTTCAAGGATGCTCGCAAGTTTGTCTTGTCTTGTGACGAATGCCAAAGGATAGGGAACATCAGTAAACGTCAAGAGATGCCTATGAACTATTCACTTGTCATTGAACCATTTGATGTCTGGGGCTTTGATTATATGGGACCCTTCCTGAGTTCCAATGGGTACACTCACATCTTAGTTGCTGTGGATTACGTTACTAAGTGGGTAGAAGCTATCCCCACTAAAAATGCTGATCACCACACCTCTATTAAGATGCTTAAAGAAGAAATATTCCCAAGATTTGGAGTCCCTGGATACTTGATGACTGATGGCGGTTCACACTTCATTCATGGTGTTTTCCGTAAGATGCTAGCTAAGTATGATGTCAACCATAGAGTTGCATCTCCTTATCATCCTCAGTCCAGTGGTCAAGTGGAGTTGAGTAATAGGGAGATCAAGTTGATCCTACAAAAGACCGTCAATAGATCTCAAAAGAAGTGGTCTAGCAAACTTGACGATGCACTATGGGCTTATAGAACTGCTTATAAGAATCCCATGGGCATGTCACCGTATAAAATGGTTTACGGTAAGGCCTGCCATTTACCTCTTGAGCTGGAACACAAAGATTATTGGGCAATCAAAGAGCTCAACTTTGATTTCAAACTTGCCGGTGAGAAGCGGTTGTTTGATATCAGCTCGTTAGATGAATGGAGAGCCCAGGCATACGAGAATGCCAGGATGTTCAAGGAAAAGGTTAAGAGATGGCACGACAAACGTATACAGAAAGGAGAGTTCAATGTAGGTGATTATGTCTTGCTATGCAATTCACGTTTGAGATTCTTTGCAGGCAAGCTTCTCTCTAAATGGGAAGGTCCCTATGTTGTCGAGGAAGTATATCATTCCGGTGCCATCAAAATCAATAACACAGAAGGAAATTTTCCTAGGGTGGTAAAAGGGCAAAGAATTAAGCATTACATCTGTGGTACTCCCATAAATGTTGAGACCAATATCATCAATGTCATAACTCCAGAGGAGTACATAATGGAATCCAGCCTGTAACACATCGCATCTCTTTGCGGTCTCACGCACGGTTATCCCCACGGCCGCAGCCCTACCTTAGCCGGGACCATTTGCGCCTTTTGACTCGCGTATGCGATTGTGTCGCTAGCAATCCAGTGACAGAGAACCCGGATCAACATGTCTAGTCATAAACCAAAGCGGCAGTTCCGCACAGGGACATGCATACATGACCCAACAAAGCAGGTGTCGGTCACCAGCGAATGTAGATGAGTCGTAGCAAGCTACAAGGACTCCATTACATCGCGTGACATTTCCCCAACGAGGACAGACACAGCAACTAAGAAGGACACATGCCGGTCAACCAATGTGTCCGGAGCAGTAGCGAACTACCATGGCTCGTTGGATCACAAAGGGGCATTTCTCTGTAAGGTATGCTACTAAAGCCTACGACTAGGAGACCGAACCCCATACATATCAGTTACAACACACGTACGCATGGTATACCGATATGTATAGATACATCGATGGCATCACAACATAACCATAAACATAAAACTTTATTTAGAAGGCTCGGAAGAGCCTCACACATAATATTACACAGTAGGGGTCTCATGACCCATCATAACAGTCATTCAAGTTACAAGCCAGCGGAAAGTAATTAAACTGTGTGAGTACAGACAGATGAAACTAGAAGGCACATGGCCTGACTATACTACAGACCCACCCTAGGGCCAGATCGTAGCTGGGATACCAGCTACTCGTCGTCGTCGATATCTAGGTAGAACCCTCCATTAGGGTCATTAACAACCTCTCCAACAAGTTATTAAGAAAACATGAGTACAGGGGTACTGAGCAAGACTTTAGGATAACTATCTACTCATGCAATGTATCAATAAGGAATTGTGGGGTTTCATGCGGAAAGCCAGCCTTTGACTCGTGGCTAGACAACTTGCATTTTTAAATAATTTTGACAACATTGATTTCTCGCACACGAGTCCACTAACACCACAACAATACTCCATCGTGGAATCATTCCGTCTCCAAACGGAAATGCCATCCACGACACTCACGCTTATCTTGACAATTTTATGAGTAGCCATTAAAGTTATCTATGAACAACATATGTCTCCAAGTAGTCCACATCGCCATGTGCATGTCATGCACCTCGGCAACCTTCAAGCGGAATCCCAGCGAAGGAGTCGGCCATGGCCGTTAACCATGCTAATACTTAGTCCAGGTCTATCGCCTATCTGGGGGTAACCCACACGGAAGTCCGGCCGAGGTTTCCACCACGGCCCCAAACGATGTGCGCAGGGTTCCCAAGCCCACCATCCGGGTGCCACTTGGTACACCGCCACTTCCTACCGCATCACAGCCCACCTCTCAGGTCAACGCTATGCACGGCCTCCAGCATGACTATAAACACCAGAAACTACTTGCAACTCCTGGACCGAGTACTAAGCGATTGATAAGTCGAGAGGGTCAATTAAGTATGCCAACGTGTGGTAGTATCTAGTCTTGGATTACATACACGAAACTCAGTTCCTAAGGACGGTTCTAATGAAACAACCCGCCATGTACTCCTACATGGCCTTTCACCGATACCTTTACCAAATCAGGTTCAACACACAACCTTTACTTACTGAACACATTCTCACAATTCTGTTCATCACCCAGATGACAGACCATACACAACTCTAAGCATAGCATGCATAGCAGGACAAGGCACATCATGGCTCAAGCAGCTACCAGGTATGCTAGGTTGCAAGGTTCAGCTATTTACTGTGACAAAGACAGGTCATGCAAAGGAAGTGGGTTCAACTAACGTGGCAAAAGCATTTGAAGCATTTGATCCTAATGCAATAAATAAGTGCAGGCGCGAGAACATGGGATTTATCAGGATGATCAAAATGGATGCTTGCCTTGTTGCTCAGTAAAGGGACAATATCCGCCAGTCGGATATTCGGTGGAATCCGGAGGAGCGGAGCCTACTGATAGAAATGACATCAATCAATAACAATCATGTGCAACAAAATGATGCATGAGCATGGCATGAAGATGCATGGTGGTATGCTAATGTAGCTATCATTTATTAAGTTTGAAGTTGATTTGAATCAGTTTCAAATATCACTTCAAACGAGGTATTCTCGAATACCATTTTAATTGATTCGACCTGAATCCCAGATCAACTTGTTTTAACATGCATGGGAATGATATGTTAAGTTGCTGGTTGTGATTGAACATTGTTTGATCATAGCATTTGAAGTGGAATTCAAATGATTTTCAAATTCCAACTCCAAAGCATTTATTAAATTTAACATATTCATCATTTTATATGTTTGGTCCAGTAACATTTTCAAACATGTTTGAAAATGACATATTAAGATTCCTTGGATTTTTCTGATACTTTTTGATATATGAATTATTTCCATTGGAGTTACAGATTAATTTCTATGATTTTTAGAAGTTTTGGGCATTTTCTGGAATTCTTTTAAACCGGAAAAGTTACTTATTGCGTTAGGCCCATGTCAGCATGGCGTCAGCCGTCGGCCGACCTGGTCAGGTCAAACCCGACAGGGGGGACCTACTGGTCAGCCTCCCAGGGTTAACCCCGCGCTGACCAGCCCCTGACTGCTTTTGACTTGTGTCTAGGGCCCACTGTCACCGACTGCTTAGCGTTTAAACCGGTGGATTAGCGAGGCCAGGTCAGATCCTGCCGGAACTGACCGGCGGCGACCAGATCCGTGGTGGATCTTTGCCGGAGAGTCGCCGGAGATGGCTGTGGTGCTTGGGAACAAGGGCCGAGAGCACTGGGAGGATCCCCAGGCTCGGCCTCATCCAGTACTGGCCTCAGGGAGGACTGGGGAGGACCGGAGGTCACCGGTGACGAGCTGAGGCGACGGCCAGAGCTCGGGCTCGTCGGTCTAGTGGCTAGGGTGCACGGAACCGAGGGGAAGAAGAGGGGAAACGAGCGCAAGTTCACGGGAAGTGCAGTGGAAGGCTCGGACGGCTCGGGGAGGTGCTGTGGGCGACGAATCCAACGAAGCTCGCCGGCGGCCGAAGCTTGAAGACGACGGTGTCGAGGGCGTTGCAGGGCTCAGGGGATCTTCTTCTTCGGCAGGGGCGACCAGCTTGTCGAGGCGGAGAGAATGGAGCACTCGGGGGGAAGAACCTGCGGCCAGAGGCTCGGGGACATAGGCTCGGGGAGATCGAGCTCGAGCTCCTGTCAATGGCGGCAGGAGGAGAGGAAGGAACCGAGAGGAGAGGGGAGGAATGCGTAGCGGGGATGGATAGGGTCCTGCTCGGGGAGGTTATCCTCGCCTTGCCAGCGCACCGAGACGTCCACGCAAGCAGGGAGCTGTGTGGAGGCGCCGGGCGTCGCGGCGGCCACCTCCTGCTGCCCACTGGCGAGGAGGAAGACGACACGGGAGAGCTGGGCCTCGGCCAGGTGAGCGACATATAAGTGTTTTGCTATTTTTTCTGTTTTGTTTTCTGTTTTATCCACTGATTTGAATTCCTATTTATTTTGTCTCAAATATTGGTTCAAAAATCATTTTGAACCCACTGAAATATTAGTTGGAATATTTCCAACCATTCCTGAAGTTTTCAACATTTTTGAGAACTTAAAGTTTTTGAATTCAAATTTAAACTTGAATTCAGTGGCTTTTTGCATTTAAATAAAATGCCAAATCTGTTTTAAAAATAGTTTTCTTCACTCATGATTTGCTTTCAAGAATTATCAGAAAAGTTGAACTTTTCTTGAGCCATTTTGGGTTCATTGATTTTGACAAGTTTGGAAATTCTTTGAATTTGAGAAGTGGCTAGGGTTTTTGAGTTTTGCTTCACCACTTGCTTTGATCTTGTTGCAATTTTCTTGGATGCAATGCAAAGAAGATATGAGCACAATGCTAAACCTTGGTTAGGGTTCCAGGGATGTGACAACTCACCCCCACTCAAAAGAATATCGTCCCGAGATTTAGAAGTCGTCGGGAATAACGTGGGATATTCAAGTCGGAGACGATCCTCTCTTTCCCATTCTGCCTCCTTTTCAGAATGATTTGACCATTAAACTTTAAGAAACTTGAGGTTTCGACGTCGAGTGGTACGCTCAGCTTGATCAAGAATACGCACAGGGTATTCTCGGTATGAAAGGTTATCTTGGAGATCAAGCGTTTCGTGGTCCACTTCACGGATAGGATCCGAAAAGCAACGCCTGAGTTGCGAGACGTGGAAGACATCATGAACCTTGGAAAGATGCGGAGGAAGTTCCAACTGGTAGGCAACTTCTCCTCATTTGGCAAGAATGCGAAAAGGACCGATGTAACGAGGCGCCAACTTGCCCATGATACCGAATCAATGGGTACCCTTCAAAGGTGTAACCCGAAGGTAAGCCTTCTCGTCAACTTCAAAGGTCACAGCCTTATGATGACGATCATATTGGCTCTTTTGACGAGACTGAGCTGTTTTCAACTTTTCATGAATAATGCGAACCTGCTCTTCTGCATCGTGGATCATATCCGGGCCGAAGAGTTGCCTCTCTCCGGTTTCTGACCAATTAGGAGGTGTTCGACATCTTCGTCCATAGAGAACTTCAAAAGGAGCTTTGCCCAAGCTTGAATGATAACTATTGTTATAAGCAAATTCGGTGAATGGAAGGCACTTCTCCCAATTCATACCGAACGATATAACACAAGCTCGGAGCATATCTTCTAGGACTTGATTCACTCTTTTTACTTGACCACTTGATTGAGGATGGAAAGCAGTGCTAAAAGATAAGTGAGTCCCCATAGCATTCTGAAAACTTTCCCAGAAGCGAGAAGTAAAGATACTTCCACGGTTTGAGTTAATCTCCAGAGGAACACCATGAAGAGACACTATTCGAGAGATATATAACTTTGCTAGCTGGCTAGCTGTTATACTCTCACGAACTGGAAGAAAATGAGCTACTTTGGAGAGACGGTCAATGACCACAAAGATAGCGTTATTTCCTTTCTTGGTCTTGGGAAATCCGGTAATGAAATCCATACTGACTTTATCCCATTTCCATTCAGAAATAGCTAAAGGTTGAAGGGTGCCAACACGCCTTTGATGTTCTGCCTTAACTCGACGACAAACGTCGCAGTTAGGAACGAACTCATCAATTTCTCTCTTCATCCTAGTCCACCAAAATCTCTGGCGTAGGTCCTGATACATCTTAGTACTACCAGGATGAATGGTGAGAGGAGAATCATGAGCCTCCTTAAGGATCAGTTGCCGCAGACGTTTGCTCTTAGGAACCACTAAACGGTTCTGAAAGAACACAACACCTTTCTCATTGATGGAGAAATCCCTAGCGTTTCCGCTAGCAATATTCTCCTTGATCCGGGATATACCCTTATCATAAGCCTGCACGGCTATGATTTGATCCCTAAGAGTAGGCTTCGCCACCAGGGTAGAAAGAAATCCTTGAGGAACAATATGAAGATTTAACTTCCGAAATTCCTCATAGAGATGTGGTTGACCTTGTTGTAGCATCAAGTTGTTACAATAAGACTTACGACTTAGTGCATCAGCCATAACATTGGCCTTCCCCGGGGTGTAAGTTATCCCTAAGTCGTAATCCGTGATCAACTCAACCCACCGTCTTTGCCTGAGATTCAAATCTGGCTGGGTGAAGATATATTTCAGACTTTGGTGATCAGTGAATATTTCACAATGATTACCAAGAAGGTAATGTCGCCAGGTTTTAAGTGCATGGACTACAGCTGCAAGCTCAAGATCATGTGTGGGATAATTATCCTCATGTGGACGCAACTGTCGAGATGAGTATGCAATCACATGACAATCTTGCATGAGAATGCAACCTAATCCTTGTCGCGAGGCGTCGCAATAGATAACAAAGTCCTTAGAAAAATCTGGTGGTAGCAACACAGGTGCGGAAGTCAGGCGTCTTTTCAGTTCCTGAAAACTATGCTCACACTGTGGTGTCCACTCGAACTTTTTATCTTTCTTGAGGAGTTCAGTTAGAGGTTTTGCAACCTTGGAGAAATTCTCGACAAAGCGGCGACAATAGCTCGCTAGACCAAGAAAACTCCTAATTTGCTTAACCGATTCAGGTTGAGTCCAATCAAGGACAACTTGAACTCTCTCGGGATTGACAGCAATACCCTTACTAGAGATTATGTGACCTAGATAGGTCACTTCTGGTAACCAAAATTCACATTTTGAAAACTTGGCATAAAGGCGATGCTCCCGAAGTTTCATCAATACCAGCCTTAGATGCGCGGCATGTTCTTGTTTGTTCTTCGAGTAGATGAGAATATCATCGAGGTATACCACGACGAATTTATCCAAATACTCCATGAAGATTGAATTCATCAAGCGAGAGAAGGTGGTTGGGGCATTTGTTAAACCGAAGGACATGACGGTGTACTCGTATTGGCCATAACGAGTGACAAAAGCTGTTTTTGGAATGTCCCCGTTCTTGATCTTGATTTGATGGTATCCCAACCTCAAATCCATTTTTGAGAAGATTGAGGATCCAGCGAGCTGTTCATACAAGTCGTTGATCCTGGGGAGCGGATACTTGTTCTTTATGGTGACCAGATTAACTGGTCGGTAATCTACAACCATCCGATTCGTTCCATCCTTCTTCTTGACGAAGAGGATGGGACAAGCCCAGGGAGAAGAGCTAGGACGAATGAAACCTTTATTCAAGGCCTCATCTAGTTCCTTCTTAAGTTCGGCTAGCTCTAGGGGTGCCATCTTATATGGTCTTCTGGCTATTGGAACGGTTCCCGGAACAAGATCTATCACAAACTCTACATCTTTGTCAGGTGGAATTCCTGGCAGTTCCTCTGGAAAAACATCCGGGAAGTCTCGGACTACCGGAATGTCTTCAAGTTCCGGAAGAGGGTTGGCATTGAGGGAATAGAGTTGGAATTTGGCAACTCAAGTAGATTCATTGACTATCTCACCCGAGGGATGGGTAAGCTGAACATTTCTGGTATGAGTATCAATCTTGGCATAGTGAGCTGACATCCAGTCCATACCCAAGATGATATTAATATCTGAAGATTTCAGGGCTATCAATGATGCTAGAAAAACTAGCCTGTCTAGTAGAATTTCATTGTCATATGTTATCCTAGAGGTTTGCCACTTACTACCAGGGGTCTGGACAACCAATGGAATTGGCATATCACAGAAAGACATGTTATGCAACTATGCATAACTTTCTAAAATGAAGGAATGAGAAGACCCAGTGTCAAAAAGAACAGACGCTGGGTGATGATTAACAAGGAGCGTACCCAATATGACGTCGGGATCCTTTGCAGCTTCTTCTGCTGAAACATAGTTCACACGGCCACGTGCAGGAGTTGGCTTCACATAGTAAGCTTTGCCCGACATGCCTTGACCGACGGACTTTCCGGGTTTCTTGGCACCCACATTCTGAGGACACTCACGGGAATAGTGCCCTGGTTCTCCACACTTGTAACAGATCACTTGATTGGCACGTGGTGCAGCATTGCTAGCTGGACCACCATAGGTTTTTTGCTGGAGGGTTGGTCTGATTCGACTGAGGCGCCACATAGGATGGCCTCGGAGTGTATCTTGGCGGCAGAGAACTGTTTGGAACCCACAGCCTGCGTTTTGGAAACGCGGAACCAGACGACGAGCCAGAGTCACGGGAGTGCTTCTTTGTGGCTTCAAAGTCGGTATGACCAGTCTCGGCACTGATCGCCTTGTTGACCAGGGCTTGGAAGCTTGTACATTCATGGAGGCGCAAATCACGACGAAGCTCAGGGCTCATACCCTTACGGAATCTTGCTTGCTTCTTGGCATCAGTAGACACCTCCTCTGTTGCATAGCGGGCGAGATTACCGAACTCGCGACTATAGGCATCCACGATCAACTTTCCCTGGGTGAATGCACAAAACTCCTCTCTCTTTCTGTCTATCAGGCCCTCTGGAATATGGTGCAGATGGAAGGCTGCACTAAAGTCTGCCCATGTGGTTGCTGGTTCCGCAGGACGCACAGCTTCAAAGTTCTCCCACCACAGATTGATGGGTCCTTCTAGAAAATACGCCGCAAAGGTCACCTTGTCGGCCTCAGAAACGTTCGCAGAGCGAATCTTACGTGAAATACTGCACATCCAATCATCAGCATCGAGGGTATGGACGAAGTGATGGAACTTTGGAGGATTCGACTTCACAAAGTCATTGAGGGACACTGCAGCATTCCTAGGCTGACGAGTCGTATTTTGCTCAATACGCTCTAACAGTCGGTTGGTCTCCCTTATGTTTCTTTCTGCCTCAAGCATAACTACCGCTAGAGAGGGCGGGTGAGGCAGTTCTTCCTCCGACGCTTGACTACCCTCGCCTTGCTCATGAGCAGGGGCACGGTTCAACCTAGTGAACACCATCCTGACAAACAAACTCACAGCTTAGTTCAATATCATCATCAATGCAAGCTATGGATTAAGAATGCACTGAACACATGGAATGCGGAAATGAATATCCGAACAACATGGTAACAAGCAACTGCTATATATACACCATGGTTCATACACACCCTTACATAGTTCAGTACAACCTTAACCGAAGAGCAAACTACTGAAGTTATGAAACTAATCATCAGAGGCTTACAAGCTTCCCATCGAAGTTGTCAGAATCACGATTTTGAATCGGATCGGAGCTCCGTTGCTAGGATCATGAATTGTAGAATCTTAACTATCAGGATCGTAGAAACTTAGATTCTATGAGCAAAATCGTAGAATCAGAGGGGCTATTTTGGATCGTAGGATCGTAAGATTCTAAGACTTGATTCATGATTCTGACAACTTTGCTTCCTATACATTATTTATCTATGCCTCCTGAATTCATTTCACGACACAAGCATACTTCACAAGTCACACAGGACTGTGAAAGTACAGCTACTACCATACTATCCTTCCACTCACGGTCCAGGCATCCGCATAGAACATCTCATAAAGATTGCCTCCTTGGCCTGGAAGCTCAACCTGCGGATCAGGAAATACTCTAGCCTGAGATCCCTGGGATCCGTAAGGACACGGATGTGACCTTGGTCCCCTGACTGGTGGTAGTAGGGGTCCCCGAAGAGGGGTGACTCCTCCTATGGCAGGCCAGTCAACATGGGCCGGAAGATGGGTTCTAACAGGGTTCAACATCTCCATATCTCCATACCCTGTCTGGACTACATGTGCCAGCTGCGTCAAAGCCGTCCACAGACGGGCACGTGTAGCATAAAGCTCCATATGGAGGGCACGAGCATCCCTGTCTCTATTCTCTAGCATCTCAGCAGTGGACTGCAGCAGCGGATCCTCCATAGTGGAATCAAAATAGACCCCACTGAGGTATGCCTCTTCACCTGGCTGAGAGGCAGGAACATAACAGAACTCTGAATTCTGCAGCAGTGCATGTCTAGCCCTCATGATGGTCAGCATTGAATAGGCAGCATCTTGTACAGCCATGTCAACAGTGACTCCCAATCCATAAGACCAATGGATTGGCTCCTCAGCTCCAGGGTAATCTCGGAATACCCTAACAGTGCAGACATACTGGCTCTGGTTGAAGTCTCGGCACAGTTCTTCCACTGTGTACTCTGGGTACCAGCGGTAACCGCACACCGACATCACCCTGACTAGCATGGCCGTATGACCCGGCACATCAATGCACCTAGTCACACGAACCACCTGACAAGAAGGACGGCGAGGCATCTGAAAATATAGAGTAATGCAAAAGCATTAGAGCTCTGAATGCAAAATTGGGCAGCATAACGGCTGTAAATGCTCAAAAACAATTTTGAGACAACCCATAAAATAGAATAGCGTAACCACTCAACTATCAAGTTCAATTCTCTGATCATCAAACTTACATCCTTTTCCTAGGGATAAAAGGAACCCCAAAATAACTCTCAACCCGTTGTCCTATAATCTACCGATTAGAAACACGAGCCTAAAAGAAGATGAGTAACCTAGTCCTTAATCCCCGCAGAAAAGACGAGGATGACCAGAATAGAATAACTTGAGAAGAGAACAAGAGTCTTACGTTCCCTTCCACAAACAATTCCCTTATATATAACTAAGGCAATTCTAGACTCAACGTCGACCAGTTTGGCTTAGTAATCCTACAGCCAGTCAGGCTCTGATACCAACGCTGTCGGGACCCCGATCCTAAGTTATAGGAATCCAGCCTGTAACACATCGCATCTCTTTGCGGTCTCACGCACGGTTATCCCCACGGCTGCAGCCTTACCTTAGCCGGGACCGTTTGCGCCTTTTGACTCGTGTATGCGATTGTGTCGCTAGCAATCCAGTGACAAAGAACCCGGATCGACATGTCTAGTCATAAACCAAAGCGGCAGTTCCGCACATGGACATGCATACATGACCCAACAAAGCAGGTGTCGGTCACCAGCGAATGTAGACGAGTCGTAGCAAGCTACAAGGACTCCATTTCATCGCGTGACATTTCCCCAACGGGGACACACACAACAGTTAAGAAGGACACATGCCGGTCAACCAATGTGTCCGGAGCAGTAGCGAACTACCATGGCTCGTTGGATCACAAAGGGGCATTTCCCTGTAAGGAATGCTACTAAAGCCTACGGCTAGGTAATCGAACCCGATACATATCAGGTACAACACACATACGCATGGCATACCGATATGTATAGATACATCGATGGCATCACAACATAACCATAAACATACAAACTTTATTTAGAAGGCTCGGAAGAGCCTCACACGTAATATTACACAGTAGGGGTCTCACGACCCATCATAATAGTCATTCAAGTTACAAGCCAGCGGCAAGTAATTAAACTGTCTGAGTACAGACAGATGAAACTAGAAGGCACATGGCCTGACTATACTACAGACCCACCCTAGGGCCAGATCGTAGCTGGGATACCAGCTACTCGTCATCGTCGATGTCTAGGTAGAACCCTCCATTAGGGTCATTAACAACCTCTGCAACAAGTTATTAAGCAAACGTGAGTACAGGGGTACTCAACAAGACTTTAGGATAACTATCTACTCATGCAATGTATCAATAAGGAATTGTGGGGTTTCATGCGGAAAGCCAGCATTTGACTCGTGGCTAGACATCTTGCATTTTTAAATAATTTTGACAATATTGATTTCTCGCACACGAGTCCACTAACACCACAACAATACTCCATCGTGGAATCATTCCGTCTCCATACGGAAATGTCGTCCACGACACTCACGCTTATCTTGACAATTTTATGAGTAGCCATTAAAGTTATCTATGAACAACATATGTCTCCAAGTAGTCCATATCCGCGGACGCGACTATTCGAATAGATCATAACCCTGCAGGGGTGTACTTCTTCACACATGCTCTCGCCAGTTATCGCCATGTGCACGTCATGCACCTCGGCAACCTTCAAGCGGAAGCCCAGCGAGGGAGTCGGCCACGACCGTTAACCATGCTAATACTTAGTCCACGTCTATCGCCTATCTGGGGGTAACCCGCACGGAAGTCCGGCCGAGGTTTCCGCCACGGCCCCAAACGATGTGCGTAGGGTTCCCAAGCCCACCATCTGGGTGCCACTTGGCAAACCGTGCCACTGCCTACCGCATCACAGCCCACCTCTCAGGTCAGCGCTATGCACGGCCTCCAGCATGACTATAAACACCAGAAACTACTTGCAACTCCTGGACCGAGTACTAAGCGATTAATAAGTCGAGAGGGTCAATTAATTATCCCAACGTGTGGTAATATCTAGTCTTGGATTACATACACGGAACTCAATTCCTAAGGACGGTCCCAATGAAACAACCCGCCATGTACTCCTACATGGCCTTTCACCGATACCTTTACCAAATCAGGTTCAACACACAACCTTTACTTACTGAACACATTCTCACAATTCTGTTCATCACCCAGATGACAGACCATACACAACTCTAAGCATAGCATGCATAGCAGGATAAGGCACATCATGGCTCAAGCAGCTACCAGGTATGCTAGGTTGCAAGGTTCAGCTATTTACTGTGACAAAGACAGGTCATGCAAAGGAAGTGGGTTCAACTAACGTGGCAAAAGCATTTGAAGCATTTGATCCTAATGCAATAAATAAGGCAGGAGCGAGAACATGTGATTTATCGGGATGATCAAAATGGTTGCTTGCCTTGTTGCTCAGTAGAGGGACAATATCCGTTAGTCGGATATTCAGTGGAATCCGGAGGAGCGGAGCCTACCGATAGAAATGACATCAATCAATAACAATCATGTGCAACAACATGATGCATGAGCATGGCATGAAGATGCATGGTGGTATGATAATGTAGCTATCATTTATTAAGTTTGAAGTTGATTTGAATCAGATTCAAATATCACTTCAAACGAGGTATTCTCGAATACCATTTTAACTGATTCGACCTGAATCCCAGATCAACTTGTTTTAACATGCATCGGAATGATATGTTAAGTTTCTAGTTGTGATTGAACATTGTTTGATCATAGCATTCGAAGTGGAATTCAAATGATTTTCAAATTCCAACTCCAAAGCATTTATTAAATTTAACCTATTCATCATTTTACATGTTTGGTCCAGTAACATTTTCAAACATGTTTGAAAATGACATATTCAGATTCCTTGGATTTTTCTGGTACTTTTTCATATATAAATTATTTCCATTGGAGTTACAGATTAATTTCTATGATTTTTAGAAGTTTTGGGCATTTTCTGGAATTCTTTTAAATCAGAAAAGTTACTTATTGCGTCAGGCCCACGTCAGCATGGCGTCAGCTGTCGGCCGACCTGGTCAGGTCAAACCCGACAGGGGGACCCACTGGTCAGCCTCACAGGGTTAACCCCGCGCTGACCAGCCCCTGATTGCGTTTGACTTGTACCTCGGGCCCACTTTCAGCGACTGCTTAACGTTTAAACCGGTGGATTAGCGAGGCCAGGTCAAATCCTGCCGGAACTGACCGGCGGCGACCAGATCCGCGGCGGATCTTTTCCAGAGAGTCGCCGGAGATGGATGTGGTGCTCGGAACAAGGGCTGAGAGCACTGGGAGGATCCCAAGGCTCGGCCTCATCCAGTACTGGCCTCAGGGAGGACTGGGGAGGACCGGAGGTCACCGACGACGAGCTGAGGCGACGGGCGGAGCTCGGGCTCGTCTGTCTAGTGTCTAGGGTGCACGAAACCGAGGGGAAGAAGAGGGGAAACGAGTGCAAGCTCATGGGGAGTGCAGTGGAAGGCTCGGACGGCTCGGGGAGGCGCTGTGGGCGACGAATCCAAAGAAGCTCGCCGGCGGCCGAAGCTTGAAGACGATGGTGTCGAGCGCGTTGCAGGGCTCGGGGGATCTTCTTCTTTGGCTGGGACGACCAGCTTGTCAAGGCGGAGCGAATGGAGCACTCGGGGGGAAGAGCGTGTGGCCTGAGGCTCGGGCAGCTCGAGCTCGAGCTCCTGTCAATGGCGGCAGGAGGAGTGGAAGGAACCGAGAGGAGAGGGGAGGAATGGGTAGCGGGGATGGATAGGGTCGTGCTCGGGGAGGTTATCCTCGCCTTGCCAGCGCACCGAGACGTCCAGGCAAGCAGGGAGCTGCATGGAGGCGCCGAGCGTGCGGCCACCTCCTACTGCCCACTCGCGAGGAGGAAGACGACACGGGGGAGCTGGGCCTCGGCCACGTGAGCGACAGGTAAGTGTTTTGCTATTTTTTCTATTTTGTTTTCTGTTTTATCCACTGATTTGAATTCCTATTTGTTTTGGCTCAAATATTGGTTCAAAAATCATTTTGAACCCACTGAAATATTAGTTGGAATATTTCCAACCATTTCTGAAGTTTTCAACATTTTTGAAAACTTAAAGTTTTTGAATTCAAATTTAAACTTGAATTCAGTTGTTTTTTGCATTTAAATAAAATGCCAAATCTGTTTTAAAAATAGTTTTCTTCACTGATGATTTTCTTTCAAGAATTATCAGAAAAGTTGAACTTTTCTTGAGGCCATTTTGGGTTCATTGATTTTGACCAGTTTGGAAATTCTTTGAATTTGAGAAGTGGCTAGGGTTTTTGAGTTTTGCTTCACCACTTGCTTTGATCTTGTTGCAATTTTCTTGGATGCAATGCAAAGAAGGTATGAGCACAATGCTAAACCTTGGTTAGGGTTCCAAGGATGTGACATTTATCAGCCTGTTTCAGACCTTGAAAATGAAGATGTTTCTGTTTCGGCAAGAAATTGGACTCCGATGCTTTTCCAATAGGAAATTTCCTCAGTTTTGGACTTTTTCGAAAATTAGAAAAATAAAAAGCAGTCTGGAGAGCAAACGAGGAAGCCACAAGGTCCCACACCGCCACCACCCCCTGGTGGCGGTGGGAAAGCTTGTGGGCACCTCGTGTGCCTCCCGGACTCCCTTTTCTTGCGGAGGACTCCTTCTGGCCCAAAAAAAATCAATATATAGTCGCCCGAAGGTTTTGACCTCCGTATTGCGCAGTTTTCCTCTCTTTTCGTTTCGAGCTTGTTTGTGCTGCAAATTTGAGGATTCCGGCAACTCGTTCATCTTGCCATGATGGAACACCTATGCCTTGGAAGACGGAGGATCAGACCGCTCCAACAACACCACCATCACCACCAAAGGAAGGCAACTAAGCATTGGTATGGGCAATCCCCTTGGCTTTTGCCAAGCTTGGGAGAGTTGCCCTGGTATCGTATCACCTTTATATCTTTTGCTTTTACCTTTGTTTTAGTTCTTTCCTTTTCAGTTTTTATTTCTTCTTTTAGAGGAATAAGTCTTTAGTTTTTAGTTTGAGTCTTTTGCTTTTGTCTCTCCCCCGATGTATTCGAGCTTATGAGCTATATAATAAAGAGTATCTTAGTCAAGGGCTTTGCTTTGTGCCATGATCAATAGTATGAAAAGAACGATAGCATGAAAGATCATGAGACGATCTTATGGAAGGTGATAACTTCACTTGGGACACGTATGATGATTGAAACTTGTTGAGAATAAATCAACATAGACATTAGTCATTGTTGCAATTAATAAGAAGTGATAAGGAAAGAGAGGTTCACATATAAATATATCATCTTAGACATTTTTTACAATTGTGAGCACTCACCAAACTATTACATGCCTAGGAGTAGATGTTGGACAAGGAAGACAACATAATGAATTGTGTTTGCTTAGTTCCAAACAATGTTATATGATTAGAGATCCCTTAGCATGTGACGATTGCTTCCACCTCATATTAGCCAAAACTCCCGCACCAAGTAGAGATACTACTTGTGCATCCATAAACCTCCAACCAGTTTTGCCATGAGAGTCCACCATACCTACCTATGGATTGAATAAGATCCTTCAAGTAAGTTGTCATCGGTGCAAGCAATAAAAATTGCTCTCTAATATGTATGATCTATTAGTGTGTGGAAAATAAGCTTTGTACGAACATGTGGTGAGGAACACATAAAAGCGACAGACTGCATAATAAAGTTCTTTATCACAGGAGGCAATATATAGTGACGTTCCTCCGCACTAATAGGACACGCATTCAAACCTCAAAAGCGCATGACAACCTCTGCTTCCCTCTACGAAGGGCCTATCTTGTACCTTTACTTTTTACCCTTGTAAGAGTCATGGTGATCATCACCAATTCCCTTTTTGCCTTTGTCTTGGCTACCGTCACATGTTTAGGAAAGATCTATATTCATATATCAACTTGGGGTTGAGTACTCATGCTTTATTGTTGTTGACTTTACCCTTGAGGTAAACTGTTGGGAGGCAAAACTATAATCCCCTATCTTCCTTTGTGTCCAACTGAAACTTTGACACCATGAGTACCACGTGAGTTATAACAATTGTGGAAAACAAAAGAGATGATTGAGTATGTGGGTTTGCCTTACAAGCTGTTATTTGAATCTTTTTGATGTTGTGATAAATTGCAATTGCTTCAATGACTATGGACTATTGTTGGTTACTTCTCGGTAAGGTTTTTGCTTCATGCTTTGCTTTGTGAAGGAATTGTTACTTTCCCATAAGAATCTATATGATATATTGTTGTTCTATGTGTGATCATGATGCCGTATTATGTTTTATCGACACCTTCATCCCCAAACATGTGGACAGGTTTATGGAACTTGGTGTTCGCTTGAGGGCAAGCGAGGTCAAAGCTTGGGGGAGTTGATACGTCCATTTTGCATCATGCTTTCATGTTGATATTTATTCCTTTTTGGGCTGTTATATTACTCCTGGTACCATATTTATGCCTTTTCTCTCTCATTTTGCAAGGATTATTTGAAGAGGGAGAATTAGGCAGCTGGAATTCTGGACTGGAAAAGAAGCAAATCCTAGTCCACTATTCTACAATCTCCAAATGCTGTGAAAATTTACGTGGATTTTTTCTGGAATATATTAAAAATACTGGGCGAAAGAACTACCGGAGGGGGGCCACCAGGGCCCCACAAGCCCCCACTCCGCCACCACCCCCTGGTGGCGGTGGGCAAGCTTGTGGGCTGCCTGAAAGCCCACTAGCCCCCCTCTTTTGCTATATGATGCGTCCTGGCCAGGAAAAAAATCATACGGGAGATTTTTCGTGGTTTCGCCGCCGCCACGGGGCGGAACTTGAGCAGATTCAATCTAGAGCTCCGGCAGGACGATCCTGCTGGAGAAATTTCCCTCTCGGAGGGGGGAATCGTCGCCATCGTCATCACCAACACTCCTCTCGTCGGAGGGGAGGCATCTTCATCAACATCTTCATCAGCACCATCTCCTCTCCAATCCCTAGTTCATCTCTTGTAACCAATCTCCGTCTCGCAACTCCGATTGGTACTTGTAAGGTTGCTAGTAGTGTTGATTACTCTTTGTAGTTGATGCTTGTTGGATTATTTGGTGGAAGAGTTTATGTTCAGATCCTTGATGCTATTCATTACACCTCTGGTCATGATTATGATTATGTCTTGTGAGTAGTTACTTTTGTTCCTGCGGACATGGGATAAGTCATGCTGATAATAGTCATGTGAATTTGATATTCGTTCGGTATTTTGATATGATGTATGTTGTTTTTCCTCTAGTGGTGTTATGTGAACGTCAACTACATAACACTTCACCATATTTGTGCCTAGAGGAATGCATTGGGAAGTATTAAGTAGATGATGGGTTGCTGGAGTGACAGAAGCTTAAACCCCCATTTATGCGCTGCTTCATGAGGGGCTGATTTGGATCCACTAGTTTAATGCTATGGTTAGACTTTGTCTTAATTTTTCTTTTGTAATTGCGGATGCTTGCGAGAGAAGTTAATCATAAGTGGGATGCTTGTCCAAGTAAGTGCAGCACCCAAGCGCTGGTCCACCCACATATCAAACTATCAAAGTAACGAACGTGAATCATATGAACATGATGAAACTAGCATGACAAAAATTCCTGTGTGTCCTCGGGAGCGTTTTTCCTCCTATAAGACTTTGTTCAGGCTTGTCCCTTGCTACAAAATGGATTGGGACACTTGCTGCACCGTTGCTACTACTTGTTACTTGTTACTCTTTGCTTGCTACGTTTCACCTCGCTACACAATCACTTGTTACCGCTACTTTCGGTGCTTGCAGTTATTACCTTGCTGAAATCCATCTATCAGAGCCTTCTGCTCCTCGTTGGGTTCGATACTCTTACTAATCGAAAGGACTACGATTGATCCCCTATACTTGTGGGTCATAAAAACCCATGACAACTAAGGACAAACGAATCCCAAATAAGATAATTCGTTCAACCTTGTAAGGGCAGGAGCAACTCGAAAAGAAAGTATGAACGACTTTTATATGTAGTCGCCCAAATGGGTTGACGGAGGAAGGTAATAGCAAAAGCGATGAGCAAAAGTGATAGGGAGAACTTCGGAGTATTCTGATGAATCGAACCATTGTATGGATTGAGGGGCTCTGTGGGAGGAAGTATTTATGAGAACCTAGAGTTAGAGTTAGCAAAATCTTTAACCCGAAAGAGAAGAGAGATCATAATCCACAATATAGAAGAGGAGTAAAATATCCTAATACCACCCGATTGAGATGTGGGCCCGTGAGCCACACAACAAATTTAGTAAAGTTTGTCAAGCACTAGACACAACTTTGGCCAAGGAGTTGGAAAGGGGGCTACCTACACGCAGTTGGCCCTGAAACCAACTTGTGACGCCCCCGATTTTGACCATACGCTAAACATACACGCAATGCTTACGACCAATATTAGAGACTCAGAAGAAGATATCACAACACAACTCGAGACACAAATAAAAGCATACAATCTTCATCCCTGCAGGGTGCGCCAACTTACCCATCATGCTTGATAAACTCTGGCTGGACATACTTTCTAGGGTCATGCCCGACCTTGGAACATCAACACGTCATAGCCCTACCTAGGCTCAACACAGAGGCCAGCCGTCGGTCTGAATCCTAAGTGCGCAGGGGTCATGGGCCATCATCATTTGCACTCTTGCATGATGCCAGGGTGGCCGAGGTTGGTCCTGTCACCTCTTATACAAGAACGATGCTTACGTGGACCACTCGGGTGCGCGCCACTTCATTGCTGACGTCTAAAGAACTTCGGCTGATACCACAATGTCGAGTACCCATAACTTCTCCCATGTGAAGGTTAGTTTTAAAAAGTCTACGACCAACTCAGATCAAATACCCAAATCCCATTAGCATTTTAATTAACACTGCAGCGACAATCAGAAATCCACGATATGTGGTCTCCTCGCCCCGTCTCGAGGATGTGTGGAAGGGCCAAGAATGCCCGGCCACACCTCGTGACAACCACGTGGGAATCCACCCGCAACACACCTCATGTTCCTAGTAGCAAGGTCAAGTAACTGTGTGGCCGAAACATCAGAGGGATCCGAGGTATCAACCTCGATGGATTCCGAATGATGTAACCGTCAAAGCGACCAGGGAAGAATCACCCTCGATGGTCCACGCTTGAGGGGTTGTACAATGATGACCCACAAGTATAGGGGGTCAATCGTAGTCCATTCCATAAGTAAGAGTGTCGAACCCAACGAGGAGCAGAAGGCTCTGATAAACGGTTTTCAGCAAGGTAATAATTCCAAGCACTGAAAGTAGCGGTAACAAGTGATGGTGTAGTGAGGTGAAACGTAGCAAGCGAAAAGTAACAAGTAACAAGTAGTAGCACTGGAGCAGCAAGTGGCCCAATCCCTTTTGTAGCAAGGGACAAGCCTGAACAAAGTCTTATAGGAGGAAAAACGCTCCCGAGGACACACGGGAATTTCTGTCATGCTAGTTTCATCATGTTCATATGATTCGCGTTCGTTACTTTGATAGTTTTTTATGTGGGTGGACTGACACTTGGGTACTGCCCTTACTTGGACAAGCATCTCACTTATGATTAACCCCTCTCTCAAGCATCCGCAACTACGAAAGAAGAATTAAGACAACGTCTATCCATAGCATTAAACTAGTGGATCCAAATCAGCCCCTTACGAAGCAACGCATAGACTGGGGTTTAAGCTTCTGTCATTCCAGCAACCCATCATCTACTTACTAATCCCCAATGCCTCCCTCTAGGCCCAAGTATGGTCAAGTGTTATGTAGTCGACGTTCACATAACACCACTAGAGGAAAAACAACATACAACATATCAAAATACCGAACGAATATCAAATTCACATGACTATTATCAGCATGACTTATCCCATGTCCTCAGGAACAAAAGTAACTTCTCACAAAGCATAATCATAATCATGATCAGAGGTGTAATGAATAGCATCAAGGATCTGAACATAAACTCTTCCACCAAGTAATCCAACTAGCATCAACTACAAAGAGTAATCAACACTACTAGTAACCTTACAAGTACCCATCGGAGTCGTGAGACAGAGATTGGTTACAAGAGATGAACTAGGGATTGGAGAGGAGATGGTGTTGATGAAGATGTTGATGAAGATGCCTCCCCTCCGAAGAGAGGAGTGTTGGTGATGACGATGGCGATGATTTCCCCCTCCGAGAGGGAAGTTTCCCCGGCAGGATCGTCCTGCCGGGGCTCTAGATTGGATCTGCTCAAGTTCCGCCTCGTGGCGGCGGCGAAACCACGAAAAAGCTCCTGGTTGATTTTTTCTGGAATGAAACCCTTCATATAGCAAAAGAGGGGGGCCAGTGGGCCGTCAGGGAGCCCACAAGCTTGCTAGCCGCCACCAGGGGGTGGCGGCTACCAGGCTTGTGGCGCCCTGGTAGCTCCCCTGTGGTATTTCTTTCGCCCAGTATTTTTTATATAATCCCAAAAAAATCCACGTAACTTTTCAGGGCATTTGGAGATGTGCAGAATAGTGGACTAAGAATTGCTCCTTTTCCAGTCCAGAATTCCAGCTGCCAGAATTCTCCCTCTTCAAATAAACCTTGCAAAATAAGAGAGAAAAGGCATAAATATGGTACCACAAAGTAATATAACAGCCCAAAAAGCAATGAATATCAACATGAAAGCATGATGCAAAATGGACGTATCAACTCCCCCAAGCTTAGACCTCGCTTGTCCTCAAGCAAAAACCAAGTTCCATAAACATTTCCACATGTTTAGGGATGAAGGTGTCGATAAAACATAATACGGACATGAGGGCATCATGATCACACATAGAACATCAATATATCATAAATATTCTTATGGGAAAGTAACAATTCCTTCACAAAGCAAAGTATGAAGCAAAAACCTTACCGAGAAGTAACCAACAACAGTCCATAGTCATTGAAGCAATTGCAATTTATCATAACATCAGAAAGAGTCAAATAAGGGCTAGTAAGGCAAACGCACATACTCAATCATCTCTTTTGTTTTCCATAATTGTTACAACTCACGTGTTACTCATGGTGTCAAAGTTTCACCTAGACACAGAGGAAGATAGGGGCTTATAGTTTTGCCTCCCAACGATTTACCTCAAGGGTAAAGTCAAAAATAATAAAGCATAAGTACTCAACTCCAAGTTAATATATGAATATAGATCTTTCCCAAGCATGTGACGGTAGCCAAGACAAAGGCAAAAATAGGTAATTGGTGAAGATCACCATGACTCTTACAAGGAAAAAAAGTAAAGGTACAAGATAGGCCCTTCGCAGAGGGAAGCAGAGGTTGTCATGCGCTTTTGAGGTTTGAATGCGTGTCCTCTTAGTGCGGAGGAAAGTCACTTTATATTGCCTCCTGTGATAAAGAACTTTATTATGCAGTCTGTAGCTTTTATGTCTTCCTCATCACAGGTTCGTACAAAGCTTATTTTCCACACACTAATAGATCATACATATTAGAGAGCAATTTTTATTGCTTGCACTGATGACAACTTACTTGAAGGATCTTATTCAATCCATAGGTAGGTATGGTGGACTCTCATGGCAAAACTGGGTTGAAGGTTTATGGATGCACAAGTAGTATCTCTACTTGGTGCGGGAGTTTTGGCTAATATGAGGTGGAAGCAATCGTCACATGCTAAGGGATCTCTAATCACATAACATTGTTTGGAACCAAGCAAACACAATTCATTATGTTGTCTTCCTTGTCCAACATCCACTCCTAAGCATGTAATAGTTTGGTGAGTGCTCACAATTGTAAAAGGTGTCTAAGATGATATATTTATATGTGAACCTCTCTTTCCTTATAATTCTTATTAATTGCAACAATGACTGAGGTCTATGTTGACTTATTCTCAACAAGTTTAAATCATCATACTTGTCATATGTGAAGTTATCACTTCCCATAAGATCGTCTCATGATCTTTCATGCTATCGTTCTTTTCATACTTTTGATCATGGCACAAAGCAAAGCCCTTGACTAAGATACTCTTTATTATATAGCTCGTAAGCTCGAATACATCGGGGGAGAGACAAAAGCAAAAGACTCAAACTAAACACTAAAGACTTATTCCTCTAAGAGAAGAAATAAAAACACTAAAGTTGAGCTCTTTGATTGCCCAATAAGCTTTGTGTTCCAGCTCAAGAGGTAAATGCCAGGCCTTACTGTAAACCATTTTATACGGCGACATGCCCGTGGGATTCTTATAGGGAGTCCTATAAGCCCATAGGGCATCGTCAAGTTTGCTAGACCAATTCTTTCGAGATCTATTGACAGTCTTTTGTAGGATCAATTTGATCTCCCTATTACTCAACTCCACTTGACCACTAGACTGAGGATAATAAGGAGATGCAACTCTATGGTTGACATCATACTTAGCTAGCATCTTACGGAAAACACCATGAATGAAATGTGAACCGCCATCAGTCATCAAGTATCTAGGGACTCCAAATCTTGGGAATATGACTTCTTTAAGCATCTTAATAGAGGTGTGGTGATCAGCATTTTTAGTGGGGATAGCCTCTACCCACTTAGTAACGTAGTCCACAGCAACTAAAATGTGAGTGTACCCATTGGAACTCGGGAAGGGTCCCATATAATCAAAGCCCCAGACATCGAATGGTTGAATGACAAGTGAATAGTTCATAGGCATTTCCTGACGCTTACTGATGTTGCCTATTCTTTGGCATTCGTCACAAGACAAGACAAACTTACGGGCATCCTTGAAGAGAGTGGGCCAATAGAAACCTGATTGCAATACCTTGTGGGCAGTTCTATCTCCAGCGTGGTGTCCTCCATAGGCTTGGGAATGACACTTCTGCAAGATCTGTCCCTGTTCATGTTCAGGCACACAACGTCTAATAACACCATCTACTCCTTCATTATAAAGGTGAGGATCATCCCAAAAGTAGTGTCTCGAATCAAAGAAGAATTTCTTCTTTTGCTGATAGGTGAAACTGGGTGGTATGTATTTGGCTACGATATAGTTTGCGTAATCGGCATACCACGGTGCACTATGTGAAGTGCGGATGACATCCAATTGCTCATTGGGAAAGCTGTCATCAATAGGTAGTGGGTCATCAAGGACATTCTCTAGCCTGGACAAGTTATCTGCTACAGGGTTATCAGCACCCTTTCGGTCAACAGCATGCAAATCAAATTCCTGTAGCAGGAGAACCCATCTGATCAGCCTAGGCTTAGCATCCCTCTTCTCCATAAGGTACTTAATAGCAACATGATTAGAGTGAATAGTAACTTTGGAGTCAACTATGTAAGATCTGAACTTTTCACATGCAAACACGACTGCTAAAAACTGCTTTTCCGCAGTGGCATAGTTTCTTTGGGCACTGTCTAGAGTTTTACTAGCGTAGTGAATAACATTCAACTTCTTGTCAACTCTTTGTCCTAGAACAGCACCAACAACATAATCACTAGCATCGCACATGATTTCAAAGGGCAAGTTCCAGTCAGGTGGTTGAACAATAGGTGCGGTTATCAAAGCCTTCTTAAGTATTTCGAAGGCTTCCTCACAATCCTCATCAAAAACAAAAGGAACATCCTTCTGCAAGAGGTTGGTAAGAGGCCTAGAAATCTTAGAGAAGTCTTTAATGAACCTTCTATGGAAACCAGCATGACCTAGGAAACTTCGTATACCTCTGATATCTGTGGGGCAAGGCATTTTCTCAATTGCATCAACCTTAGCCTTATCAACTTCAATGCCTCTCTCAGAAATTTTGTGTCCTAAGACGATACCTTCATTAACCATAAAGTGGCACTTTTCCCAATTCAAGACGAGGTTGGTATCTTCGCATCTCTGTAAGACTCGATCAAGGTTGCTGAGGCAATCATCAAAGGAAGACCCGTAAACAGAGAAGTCATCCATGAAAACCTCGACAATCTTTCCACAAAAGTCAGAGAATATAGCCATCATACATCTTTGAAAGGTGGCACGTGCATTGCATAAGCCAAAAGGCATACGTCTATAAGCAAAGGTACCGAAGGGGCAGGTGAAAGTGGTTTTATCCTGATCAGATTGTGCAACACGTATTTGCGAGAAACCTGAATAACCATCTAGAAAGCAGAAGTGTGTGTGTTTGGATAGCCTTTCTAGCATTTGGTCGATAAACGGCAAAGGATAATGGTCTATCCTAGTTGCCTTGTTCAGTTTCCGGAAGTCTATCACCATCCTATAGCCAGTAATAATCCTTTGTGGGATTAGTTCATCCTTATCATTAGGAACGACGGTGATACCTCCCTTCTTAGGTACGCAATGTACTGGACTTACCCAATCACTAAGAGCAACATGATAAATGATTCCTGCTTCCAGAAGCTTTAATATTTCTTTTCTAACGACCTCTTTCATCTTAGGATTTAATCTCCTTTGATGATCAGCAACTGGTTTAAAATCAGGATCGGTTTTAATCTTCTGCTGACATAGAGTGGGACTGATACCCTTAAGATCATCAAGAGTATATCCAATAGCAGCACGGTGCTTCCTCGGAGTTTTTAGTAACTTCTACTCTTCGTGCTCTGAGAGGAGAGCACTAATAATAACAGGATATATCTCCTTCTCATCAAGATAGGCATACTTAAGAGTATCAGGCAACTGTTTAAGGTCGAACACATGATCACCCTTTGGTGGGGGAGGATCCCGAGGCAGTTCGACACGCAGATTATTCTTGAGAATAGGATATTGTTCTAAGACAATTTTATCTATCTCATCTCTCTCCTCCATATGCATATCATTTTCATGCTCAAGCAGATATTGCTCTAAAAGATCCGTAGGAGGTACGACAATAGAGGCAAGAGCAATGATTTCATCCCTACCAGACGACTGTTTTTCATGGGGTTGTCTTCCAAACTTGGAGAAGTTAAATTCATGAGACACACCCTCAAAACTAAAAGTGACGGTCTGCTTAATACAATCAATGTGAGCATTGAAAGTGTTGAGAAAGGGTCTACCAAATATGATGGGACAAAAGCTATCTTGTGCAGTACCAAGGACGAGGAAATCAGTAGGATACTTCGTCTTACCACACAGGACTTCTACGTCTCTCACAATTCCCAAAGGGCAGATAGTGTCTCTATTAGCTAGCGTAATAGTGACATCAATGGGTTCTAGCTCAGCAGGTGCAATCTCATATTTGATTTCATCATATAGAGAACGGGGTATTGCACTAATACTAGCTCCCATATCACATAAACCATGGTAGCAGTGATCTCCTATCTTGACAGAAACAACGGGCACGCCAACTACAGGTCCATGTTTGTCTTTCGTGTGAGGTTTAGCAATTCTAGCGGAGTCCACACAGAATTTGATAACATGCCCGTCTACGTCTTCGGCTAAGAGATCTTTGATAATAGCAACACTAGGTTCAACTCTAATCTCCTCAGGGGGTGCAAGTGGTCTAATGTAACCCCTACGTATCACAGTTGGAGCTTTAGAATAATCCTTTATCCTAGCAGGGTATGGTGGTTTCTCAGTGTAAGCACAAGGAACAACAGGATCACTAAAAGCAATAACTTTCTCCTCAACTAGATTGGTTTTGGCTATGTTGCTTTCTACAGGAGGATGATATTTAAACCACTCCTCTTGGGGAAGATCAACATGAGCAGCAAAAGATTCACATAGAGAAGCTACTATCTCAGAGTCAAGTCCATACTTAGCGCTAAAATCTCTAGAAGTGTTTGTCTCAACAAAAGATTTAACGCAATCAAACTGGAAATTCATACCTGACTCCTTACCTTCCTCCAGCTCCCAATCTTCAGAGTTACGTTTGGTTCTTTCCAATAAATTCCACATGGGGTCAATATCCTTCTTCATAAAAGAACCGGTACAAGAAGTATCAAGCATGGTACGATCTTCATGAGAAAGCCAAGCATAAAAGTTTTGAGTGATGATTTCTCTCGAGAGCTCATGATTGGGGCATGAATATAGCATTGATTTAAGCCTCCCCCAAGCTTGAGCTATGCTTTCCCTGTCATGAGGCCAAAAGTTATAAATAAAGTTCCGATCACGATGTACTAAATGCATAGGATAGAACTTTTGATGAAATTCCAATTTCAACCGATTGTAGTCCCATGATCCAGTATCATCACATAGCCTATACCATGTCAACGCCTTATCCTTCAAAGATAAAGGAAAGAAATTCTTCTTAACCTCATCCTCGGGCAAACCTGCAAGCTTAGATAAACCACAAACTTCATCTACATAGATCAGATGCAAGTCTGGATGTGAAGATCCATCTCCTGTGAAAGGATTAGCCATCAGTTTCTCAAGCATACCCGAAGGAATTTCATAAAAGATATTTCCAGTAGGTACCTCAGGTTGAGTAACAACTATTCGTGCTTCCGTTCGTAGTGAAGATACCCCGAACAAACTCCTCAAAGGAACAGATTCCATAGTGACAAGTGACAATAAATTTCAGCAGAGTATATAAATGTTTCCTTACCAATTTCCACTTACCAAAGGCGCTTCACTCCCCGGCAACGGCGCCAGAAAAGAGTCTTGATGACCCACAAGTATAGGGGATCAATCATAGTCCTTCGATAAGTAAGAGTGTCGAACCCAACGAGGAGCAGCAGGCTCTTATAAACAGTTTTCAGCAAGGTAATAACTGCAAGCACTGAAAGTAGCGGTAACAAGTGATGGTGTAGTGAGGTGAAACGTAGCAAGCGAAAAGTAACAAGTAACAAGTAGTAGCAATGGTGCAGCAAGTGGCCCAATCCCTTTTGTAGCAAGGGACAAGCCTGAACAAAGTCTTATAGGAGGAAAAACGCTCCCGAGGACACATGGGAATTTCTGTCATGCTAGTTTCATCATGTTCATATGATTCGCGTTCGTTACTTTGATAGTTTGATATGTGGGTGGACTGGCGCTTGGGTACTACCCTTACTTAGACAAGCATCCCACTTATGACTAACCTCTCTCGCAAGCATACGCAACTACGAAAGAAGAATTAAGACAACGTCTAAACATAGCATTAAACTAGTGGATCCAAATCAGCCCCTTACGAAGCAACGCATAGAGTGTGATTTAAGCTTCTGTCACTCCAGCAACCCATCATCTACTTACTACTCCCCAATGCCTTCCTATAGGCCCAAGTATGGTGAAGTGTTATGTAGTCGACATTCACATAACACCACTAGAGGAAAAACAACATACATCATATCAAAATACCGAACGAATATCAAATTCACATGACTATTATCAGCTTGACTTATCCCATGTCCTCAAGAACAAAAGTAACTAGTCACAAATCATAATCATGATCAGAGGTGTAATGAATAGCATCAAGGATCTGAACATAAACTCTTCCACCAAGTAATCCAACTAGTATCAACTATAAAGAGTAATCAACACTACTAGTAACCTTACAAGTACCAATCGGAGTCGTGAGACGGAGATTGGTTACAAGAGATGAACTAGGGATTGGAGAGGAGATGGTGCTGATGAAGATGTTGATGAATATGCCTCCCCTCCGACGAGAGGAGTGTTGGTGATGACGATGGCGATGATTTCCCCCTCCGGGAGAGAAGTTTCCCCGGCAGGATCGTCCTGCCGGGGCTCTAGGCTGGATCTGCTCAAGTTCCGCCTCGTGGCGGCGGCGAAACCATGAAAAAGCTCCCGATTGATTTTTTCTGGAACGAAACCCTTCATATAGCAAAAGAGGGGGGCGGTGGGCCGTCAGGGAGCCCACAAGCTTGCTAGCCGCCACCAGCGGGTGGCGGCTACCAGGCTTGTGGCGCCCTGGTAGCTCCCCTCTGGTACTTCTTTCGCACATTATTTTTTATATAATCCCAAAAAAATCCACGTAACTTTTCAGGGCATTTGGAGATGTGCAGAATAGTGGACTAAGATTTGCTCCTTTTCCAGTCCAGAATTCCAGCTGCCTGAATTCTCCCTCTTCAAATAGACCTTGCAAAATAAGAGAGAAAAGGCATAAATATGGTACCACAAAGTAATATAACAGCCCAAATAGCAATAAATATCAACATGAAAGCATGATGCAAAATGGACGTATCACACAACAGAGTCGTTATCGAAGGTGGCGGAGGAGGAATCACCCTTCGTGAAGCACTGTCGGTTAACTACACTACAGAGCTAACATCATGAGTATGTAACGAGGTGTCACCCTCGGTACTCGATAGTAGCTCTGCGGCATCGTACAAGAAGAGTGGGTGTGAGTGATGTGACGGGTCTTGGCTCGTCGATCACAAGATCAAGACTTAAATGAAAAAGCGGGGGCAACTGGTACTAAGGGTTCAATGGGGATCACTGAGCCACCTATACTAAGCATTTAAAGTTGCAGTAGAGTATATAGTAGTGTAACAAAAAGATGCTATGCATTAGAATAGGAGATGTCTACAACAGTAGCAAAATCTAATGCAAACATGAGGGAGAAAGAATAGACGATATATGAATGATGAAGGGGTCTTGCTTGGCTTGTTGCTCTGCAACAAAGGGCTGATCGTCACGAGGGTAGTCGTACCAGGCAGCAGCATCAGCGCCAGCGTCTACCAGAGAGAAGAGGGGGAAGAAGAAATAAATAATAGCAAACAGGTGCATAACGATTCATGACATGGCAACATAGAGTGTTAGGCATGAGCTAACGAGGTACTACACGTCATAGACGGATCAGGAAAATATTTGACGATAGTTCCCGGGTCTCTCACTACTACCGAACACGCAGAAATGATGGAAAAGTTCCATGTTCGGTATGCTAGGGGCATGTGACAAAGGAATGAACAACGAATTCAGATTTGTTGGATTTTTCTGAGCAACTTTCATATTTAAATTATTTTCATGTGACTTATGATTTATTTTCTATTAATATTCAAAGTTTTAAAGATTTACTGATACTTTCTGCAATTATTATTATGTCGAAAAATAGAAAGTAACTGATATGTGCATCTGGTCCAATACACTCAGAGAGGTATGAGAGGGTGACTCATGGTGCAAGTCAATTGCTCACGCAATAGTTGACTGGTCAACCATTGACTGGTGAGCTGGCCGAGTGGGACCCGTGTGTCAGGGGAATAGAGGGCGGTATCTAATTAACCCTATTTTGTTTAGAGTAACCTAATGCCTCAGGCCCATCTGTTAGTGGCACGTGGGGGTAATTAGAGGCATCGATAGTGGCTAATGACGTCGGACACGTCAGCGGTTGTCGGAGTTGGTTAGCGGCGACCAAATCTGCGGCAGGAGTTCGTCGGAGTTGCTTGGGCTCGTGCTACGAGGCATCATTTCATGCGTCATTTGTGGCTATGGCGAGCTGGCAGTCGCCCCATCCATTTGGATGAGTGGGAGGAGTGGAGGCCGACCGAGCCCGTCGAAACCGAGCTCGTGGCGGCGGCTGACATTCGGTCTAGCATGGGAGAGTGGCTATGGGGCATGGGGGAGGTAGCGAAGGGTCTCTACGATATCTACGGAGCTCCAGGAGTACAATGGAGGGCTCGGACATGATCTACGCAAACGGTGGTCACGACGGCATTGTGAGCAGCGGTGGCAAGGTTCGCTCCCAACAGCGATGCAGCAACGGGCTCGGTTGCTTGATAGAGGCAAAGTTGTCCGTGTCTTTCGATGAGATGGTGGTTATCGTTTTGGTGGAGTAGACTTTGACGATCCGACTTCGAATGTGTGAGTACGTCGCACCTTTGAAATCCTGAAACCAACTCCGAGAGGTTATTGACCACACCGGAGCACTATCAACCTGACCACCAGGATCTATTTCCTGCACGAAAACAAAGAACAAATAAGAAACTAAGATTGCAATATGGATATTGCGAATATAAGAGGAAAGATTTATTGATGAAAATGGGGTTCTGTGACGCCTTTGTTTGGTCGTGGAACACAAACGAATAACGTGAAGTTGCAGCTATGGAGAACTTGTAATCTAAACAAAACCCAAGTCTAAACGGCGCCCTAAGGGTTGTATATATGGGGGAATAGAGGAGGAATTTCCTAGTCCCTTGGAGGAGGGGTCCGAAATCGACCCTAACTCAGTTTCCCCACTCAAAAGGACTCTAAAAATAGCATATAATATGGTATTTCGAAATTACATGGGCATGGCCCAAAAATAAGGTTGTGCAGCACCTATAATAGCCTATGGACGAAATTTATAAAGTGACGTCTTGAATATTTTTTCCAAGCCTTCATGCTCTCCTTATGGTGGCTTCAAAGTGCGAAAATCACGAGTGGAAGCTCCATTGTTCTTTCCCGCGCATGCACCTTCTTCTCCATGATTGATCCCTCTCCAACGGATATCCTAATTGTCCATGCTAGGTCCTTCATTCATAAGTACAACAAAAATACCTAACTTAGGCAGCATCATATGTTCATAAACATTAGAAGGATTTCCAAGAAACGAAAGTACCTCGTAATTCAACTGGCATGCGCAAGCTCTAGTAACTGGTCCCATATGTATAGCAGCTGGGGTTGTGGGCGTAACAATGGTATTGATGTCCTCATAAGTGCTTGGCACAAACATAGGGGAACGGAAGGCGCGATCACCGCGAAGCGGAAGAGCAGCTCGGGGAGGTCGGGAGGAGCTAACAGCGGAAAATCGAGCGATGGCGTCGCGATAGACATGGAGGAAGAAAGCGATGAGGGCGTCGTCGACGTAGCCTACTAGCTACGATTTTGTGATGAAGACGACGGACAAGACCCCGACAAAGCCACCGGACATCTTGGCGCCGACTGGGGTGGCTTCACTGTGCGACGACGCAATGGCGCAAGGACGACCGAGCTCGGGAAGCTCGTGCACGAGGGAGAGGGGAGATGAGAGGTGAAGCGTCATGCTACGGTTTTGGTGTTGGAAATATGCCTTAGAGGCAATAATAAAGTGGTTATTATTATATTTCCTTGTTCATGATAATATTTTATTATCAATCCTAGAATTGTATTGATTGGAAACTCAAATACATGTGCGGCTACATAGACAAACACATTGTCCCTAGTGAGCCTGTAAAGGACTATCTCGTTGATCAAAGATGGTCAAGGTTTCTTCTCCATAGACACAAGTTGTCATTTGATAAAACGATCACATCATTAGGAGAATGATGTGATGGACAAGACCCAAACTCTGAACGTAGCATATGATCGTGTCAGTTTATTGCTATTGTTTTCTACATGTCAAGTATATGTTCCTATGACCATGAGATCATGCATCTCCCGGACACGGGAGTAATGCCTTGTGTGTCTCAAACGTCTTAACGTAAATGGGTGACTATAAAGGTGCTCTACACTTATCTACGAGGGTGTCTGTTGGTTGGCATGGATCGAGACTGGGATTTATCACTCGTATGATGGAGTGGTATCTCTAGGGACCACTCTATAATATAACATCACAAGAAGCTTGCAAGCAATGGGACTAAGGAGTTGGTCACGGGATCTTGTATTACGAAAAGAGTTAAGATACTTGCCGGTAACGAGATTGAACTAGGTATGCAGATAGCGACGATCGAATCACTGGCAAGTAACACACCGATGGACAAAGCAAACAACATACGGGATTAACTGAATCCTTGGCATAGAGGTTCAACCTATAAAGATCTTTGTAGAATATGTAGGAACCTATATGGGCATCCAGGTCCCGCTATTGGTTATTGACCGGAGAGTGTCTCGGTCATATTTGCATAGTTCTCGAACCCGCATGATCTGCACGCTTAAGGTTCGGTGATGTTTCGGTATTATTGAGTTATGTGTGTTGTTGACCGAAGGTTGTTTGGAGTCCCGGATGAGATCCTGGATGTCACGAGGAGCTCCGAAATGGTCCAGAGGTAAAGATTTATTTATAGGAAAGTGGTATTCGGGTTCTAGAATAGTTTCGAGGTTTTCCGGTATTGTACATGGAGTGCTGAAAGGGTTCTAGGGGTCCACCGAGAGGGTCCCACACACCCAGGGGGCACATGGGCTTAGGAGGTGGTGCACCAGCCCCTGGTGGGCTTGGGAATCCGACCCCAAGAGGCCCATGTGCCAAGAGTTGGTGGAGGAGGTGGAGGAGGAGTCCTCCCTAGGGTGTCCACCTCCCTTGTGGGAGGTGGACTCCTTCCCCACTTCGGTCGAATACTCCTCCTTGGAGGAGGGGACAAGGCTATCCCTACCTACCCCTTCCTCCTATATATAGTGGAGGTTTTTAGGGCAGCCAACACCTAAAAAGATGCATGTTTCCCTCTCCTATCTAGATCGTCTTCCTCCTCTAGATTAGTTCAGTAGAGCTTTGCGAAGCCCTGCCAGATTAGTTCACCACTAGCTCCACCACGTCGTTGTGCTGCCGGAGAACTCATACCTCTCCACCCTCGCTTGCTGGATCAAGGAGGTGGACGTCGTCATCGAGGTGTACGTGTGCTGAACGTGGAGGTGTCATCCATTCGACACTAAATCGTGATTGGATCGCGGGACGGCTTGCGATATGAATCATGAAGACGTTCGATTACATCAACCCGCTTAGCGATCAACAAGAGTATGTGGATTCGGTCTCTCCTCTCATAGATGGTCATCACCATGGATAGATCTTCTATGTGTGTAGGAATTTTTTTGTTTCCCATGCAACGTTCCCCAACTGTGGTGTCAGAGCCAGGTCTATGCGTAGATGACATCTCGAGTAGAACACAAAGGAGTTTGTGGGCTCTGATATTCAGATTGCTTCCCTCCTTATTATTTTCTTGATTCATCAATATTATGGGATGAAGCTGCCCGGACCAACCTTACTCGTCCACGTACGAGAGACCGGTTCCATCCACAGACATGCAACTTGTTGCATAAAGATGGTTGGCAGGTGTTTGTCTCTCCCACTTTACTTGAATCAGATTCGACAGAGGCGATCCTTGTAGAAGGTTAAATCGCAACTTGCATATCACTGTTGTAGTTTTGTGTAGGTAAGAAGCGTTCTTACTAGATACCCATAGCAGCCACGTAAAACATGCAACAAGAGAGGACGTCTAACTTGTTTCTGCAGGGTATGTTGTGATATGATATGGCCAGAGTCATGATGATATATATTTGATGTATGATATGATCATGTTGTAATAGTTAACATCGACTTGCGTGTCGATGCTACGGCAACCGGCGGGAGCCATAGGGTTGTCTTTAATTATTGTATGACCTGCGTGTCAATCATTAAGCGCTATGTAATGCTTTACTTTATCGCTAAATGGTAGCAATAGTAGTACAAGCATGGTTGGCGCGACACCCTTGATGGCAACACGATGATAGAGATCCTGATGATGGAGATCATGGTGTTGTGCTGGTGACGATGGAGATCATGCCGGTGCTTTGGAGATGGAGATCAAAAGCACAAGATCATGGCCATGTCATATCACTTATGATTGGCATGCGATGTTAATCCTTTTTATGCACCTTTTTTTCCTTAGGATGATGGTACATTATAAGGTGACCCCTCACTAAAATTTCAAGATAAAATTGTGTTCTCCCCGAGTGTGCACCGTTGTGAAAGTTCGTCGTTTCGAGACACCATGTGATGATCGGGTGTGATAGACTCTACATTCACATACAATGGGTGCAAGACAGTTTTGCACATGCGGAACACTCGAGTTAAACTTGATGATCCTAGCATGTACATACATGGCCTCGGAACACAAGACACTGAAAGGTCGAACATGAGTCATATAGTAGATATGATCAACATGTAGATGTTCACCATTGAAACCAGCTCATCTCACGTGATGATCGGACTTGGGTTGGTGGATTTGGATCATGTATCACTCGAATGACTAGAGGGATGTCAATTTGAGTGGTAGTTTTTTAGTAATATGATTAACTAAACACATTATCTTGCACAATAGTCTAAGTAATCTTTGCAAATTTATGTTGTAGATCAATGGCTCACGCAGTAGCACCCCTGAATATTAATGCGTTCCTAGATAAAGCCACGCTGAAATATGATAGAAGTAACTTTGTAGACTGGGCCCGTAATCTAAGGATTGTCCTCACGGTTTACCAAAAGGATTGTCCTCACTGAAGACGTTATGAACGTCTCGCAGTCGTGTATGGATGACTACTCAGTAGTTCAATGTGCAATTTTGTATGGCTTAGGACAGGTACTTCAAAGATGTTTTGAACGTCATGGAGCATATGAGATGTTCCAGGAGTTGAAGTTCATTTTTGAAAAGAATGCCCGGATGGAGAGCTATGAGACCTCCGATAAGTTCTATGTTTGCAAGATGAAGGAGAACAGGTCTGTCAGTGAACACATACTCAGAATGTATGGGTGTTCCAACCGTCTGGATGAATTGGGAATTATTCTCCCGCCACAGGCAATCACTGACAGAGTTCTTCAATCACTGCCAGCTAGCTATAAATGCTTTGTGTTAAACTATGACATGCAAGGGATAAATAAATCAGTCGCCGAGCTATTTGTGATGCTGAAAGTCGCTAAGTCATAAATTCAAAATGAGCATCAAGTGTTGATGGTCAATAAAACCACTAGTTTAAACAAAAATGGCAAGGGCAAGAAGGGTAACTCCAAGAAGAGTGGCAAAGTTGTTGCCCCTCCCATGAGGAAACCCAAGGATGGACCCAAGCCAGAAACTGAGTGCTTTCATTGCAAGGGGACTCATAACCCACAAGTATAGGGGATCACAACTGTTTTCGAGGGTAGAATATTTAACCCAATTTTATTGATTCGACACAAGGGGAGCCAAAGAATATTCCCGAGTATAAGCAGTTGAGTTGTCAATTCAACCACACGTCAAAGACTTAATATCTGCAGCAAAGTATTTAGTAGAAAAGTAGTATGGAAGTAACGGTAATGGTGGCAAATGTGACAATAGCAGTTTTGTAGTGATTGTAACAATATCAACGGAAAAGTAACTTAGCAAAGATCAATACGTGAAAAGCTCGTAGGCAATGGATCAGTGATGGATAATTATGTTGGATGGCATTCATCATGCAACAGTCATAACATAGGATCATACAGAAGTAGCTCCAATTCATCAATGTAATGTAGGCATGTATTCCATGTATAGTCATATGTGCTTATGGAGAAGAACTTGCATGACATGTTTTGTCCTACCCTCCCGTGGCAGCGGGGTCCTAATGGAAACTAAGGGATATTAAGGCCTCCTTTTAATAGAGAACGGACCAAAGCATTAGCACTTACTGAATACATGAACTCCTCAAGCTACGGTAATCACCGGAAAGAATCCTTGTTATTGTCACCCTCGGGAATGCGGATCATAACTCGTAATAAGTGTATACAACTTGCAAGATAGGATCAAGAACACATATATATTCATGAAATCATAATAGGTTTAGATATGAATTCATGGCACTCGGGCCCTAATGACAAGCATTAACCATAGCAAAGTCATAGCAACATCAATCTCAGAACATAATGGATACTAGGGATCAAACCCTAACAAAACTAACCCGATTACATGATAGATCTCATCCAACCCATCACCGTCCAGCAAGCCTACGATGGAATTTCTCACAAACGACGGAGAGCATCATGAAATTGGTGATGAAGGATGGTTGGTGATGACGACGGTGTCGATTTCCCCTCTCCGGAGCTCAAATCAGACTCCAGATCTGCCCTCCCGAGGAAGAATAGGAGGCGGCGGCGGCTCCGTATTGTCAAACATGATGAACTCTTATCCTTGATTTTTTTCTCCCCGGATAGGAATATTTAGGAGTGGAAACGTGGTTGGTGGAGCCACAGGGGCCCCAGAAGCCAGGGCGCGACCTAGGGGGGCGCCTTGCAGGCTTGTGGCCACGTGGTGGCCCCTCTCCGGTTGATTATTTTGCCAATATTTTTTATTAATTTCAGAAATGTTCTCCGTAAATTTTCAGGTCAATCCGATAACTTTTAATTGTGCACAAAAATAACACCAAGGAAATTCTACTGAAAACAACGTCAGTCCGGGTTAGTTCCATTCAAATCATGCAAATTAGAGTCCAAAATAAGGGCAAAAGAGTTTGGAAAAGTAGATACGTTGGAGACGTATCAACTCCCCCAAGCTGAAACCTTTGCTTGTCCTCAAGCAATTCAGTTGATAAACTGAAAGTAATAGAGAAAACTTTTACAAACTCTATTTGATCTTGCTGTTGTAAATATGTCTAACTTATGTTCAGATCTTCAACTGGGATTATAGACTAACCACATTCACAATAATATTTAGGTCTCATATTTACTTATATCAATGGAGTAATCAACTAGCGAGCAATAATAATAAATCTCATATGAAAACAATTTTATCAAAACAGTCATAATACAATATGATAAATTGGTATCCCGCTAGCCCTTTCTGAGACCACAAAACATAAATGCAGAGTACCTCCAAAGAACAAGGACTGACTAGACATTGTAATTCATGGTAAAAGAGACCCAGTCATACTCAAAGTCAATATCAATTAATAACAGAACATACAAATGACGGGGGTGCTCTCTAACTGGTGCCTTTCTATAAGAAGAGGATGACTCAAGAGTAAAGTAAAATAGATAGGCCTTTCGCAGAGGGAAGCATTGATTTATAGAGGTGCCACAACTCGAGCTTTTAAAACAGGGATGAATAAATTTTTTGGGTGGTATGCTTTCATTGTCAACATAACAACTAAGAGATCTCAATATCTTCCATGCTAAATACATTATAGGCGGTTCCCAAACAGAATAGTAAAGTTTTTACTCCCCCTACACCAATCGATAACACTCCACGGCGGGCCGAATCCACGGGTACCGTCCATACAAACAACAATCCTGGGGGAGTTTTGTTTCATTAAATTTGATTTGACTTTTGAGCATGGAATTGGGCATCCCGATTACCAGCCACTTTCTCATGAATGATAGTGGATCAATACATATCTTGAGAATAACCCACCTAGCATGGAAGATACTCACAGCCCCTAGTCACTACATGAGCGATCCAGGCATACAAAACAGAATATTTATTTGAAGGTTTAGAGTATGACACCTGCAAATTTACTTGGGACCGCAGGTGAATACCGTATATAGGTGGGTATGGTGGACTCATATGGAACAACTTTGGGTTTATGCAAATGGATGCACAAGCAGTATTCCCGCTTAGTACAAGTGGGGGATAGCAAGAGACTGGGAAGCGACCAACTAGAGAGCGACAACAGTCATGAACATGCTTTGAGATTAACCAACATTGAATGCAAGCATGAGTAGGATAAACATCACCATGAATATAAACATCATGGAGGCTATGTTGGTTTTGTTTCAACTACATGCGTGAACATGTGCCAAGTCAAGCCACTCGAATTATTCGGAGGAGGATACCATGCTATCATACTACATCACAATCATTTTAATATGCATGTTGGCACTCAAGACAAACCATTATTCACTCCTAGCTAATTAAGCATGGCATAAGTAACTATAATCTCTAATTGTCATTCCAAACATGTTCAATCCATAACAAGTTGAATCCAGAACGATGAGCTAATCATATTTACAAAAACAAGATAGGTCGAGTTCATACCAACTTTTCTTCATCTCTGTCACTTCATCACATATCGTCATTATTGCCTTTCACTTGCATGACCGAATGGTGTGAAAAATAATAATAAGAGTGTACGTGACTAAGCTCGAATCTGCAAGCAATAACTCAAAGGAGAAGACAAGGTAATATGGACTCTTTGGTACATAAACGATAATGAATATGAGAGCCACCCAGCATGTCATCGTGGTCTTCTCCTTTTGACCCAAAGAAGAAGAAAGAAAAACTATTTACACGGGGAAGCCCCCAACAAGCAAAAGAAGAACAAAAAATCTTTTTGGGTTTTCTTTTAACACTACAACTAAACAAACTAGAAGGTAAAGCTAGAACTAATTTTTTTTGGGTTTTCTCAAGGTTAATGAGACACACAAGAAAAAAAAAGAAGAAATAAACTACCATGGATGGTACAATGAAAAAGTATGAACACCTACAACTGGAATGAGTGTGTGAACATTAATGTAATGTCGGTGAGAAATACGTAATCCCCCAAGCTTAGGCTTTTGGCCTAAGTTGGTCTAAGGCCATGGCTGGCCCGGATAATATCCAAAGTCATAGTTGGGGTTGTAAAGGGTTGCGGGAGCAGCCGCCTGAAGGGCTTCAGCATGGAGACGAGCGGCTTTCGCCTCTCTCTCATACTCGTCTGCCTAATCTCTGGTTATAAAGTACCTTCATTTTTCGTGAAAGTTAAAGAAGGCAGGAGCAGGAAGGGTAATATGGACATCATATTGTCTATCAAAAATTAGTCAGTGATACGTCCATTTTGCATCATGCTTTCATGTTGATATTTATTGCTTTTTGGGCTATTATATTACTTGTGGTACCATATTTATGCCTTTTCTCTCTTATTTTGCAAGGTTTATTTGAAGAGGGAGAATTCAGGCAGCTGGAATTCTGGACTGGAAAAGGAGCAAATCCTAGTCCACTATTCTGCACATCTCCAAATTCCCTGAAAAGTTACGTGGAATTTTTGGGGATTATATAAGAAATAATGGGCGAAAGTACTACCGGAGGGGGGCTGCCAGGGCGCCACAAGCCCGGACACCGCCACCCCCTGGTGGCGGAGTGGGGGCATGTGGGCTCCCTGACGGCCCACTAGCCCCCCTCTTTTGCTATATGAAGCGTCCTGGTCCAGAAAAAAATCAAGAGGGAGCTTTTTCGTGGTTTCGCCTCGCCACGAGGGGGAACTTGAGCAGATCCAATCTAGAGCTCCGGCAGGACGGTCCTGCCGGGGAAACTTCCCTCCCAGAGGGGGGAATCGTCGCCATCGTCATCACCAACACTCCTCTCGTCGGAGGGGAGGCATCTTCATCAACATCTTCATCAGCACCATATCCTCTCCAATCCCTAGTTCATCTCTTGTGACCAATCTTCGTCTCGCAACTCCGATTGGTACTTGTAAGGTTGCTAGTAGTGTTGATTACTCTTTGTAGTTGATGCTAGTTGGATTACTTGGTGGAAGAGTTTATGTTCAGATCCTTGATGCTATTCATTACACCTCTGATCATGATTATGATTATGTTTTGTGAGTAGTTACTTTTGTTCCTGAGGACATGGGATAAGTCATGTTAATAATAGTCATGTGAATTTGATATTCGTTCAGTATTTTGATATGTTGTATCTTGTATTTTCCTCTAGTGGTGTTATGTGAACACCGACTACATAACACTTCACCATATTTGGGCCTAGAGGAAGGCATTAGGAAGTAGTAAGTAGATGATGGGTTGCTGGAGTGACAGAAGCTTAAACCCCAGTCTATGCGTTGCTTCGTGAGGGGCTGATTTGGATCCACTAGTTTAATGCTATGGTTAGACTTTGTATTAATTCTTCTTTTGTAGTTGCGGATGCTTGCGAGAGAGGTTAATCATAAGTGGGATGCTTGTCCAAGTAAGGCCAGTACCCAAGCGCCGGTCCACCCACATATCAAACTATCAAAGTAACGAACGCGAATCATATGAACATGATGAAACTAGCATGACAGAAATTCCCGTGTGTCCTCGGGAGCGTTTTTCCTCTTACAAGACTTTGTTCAGGCTTGTCCCTTGCTACAAAAGGGATTGGGCCACTTGCTGGACCGTTGCTACTACTTGTTACTTGTTACTCTTTGCTTGCTACGTTTCACCTCGCTACACAATCACTTGTTACCGCTACTTTCAGTGCTTCCAGTTATTACCTTGCTGAAATCCGTTTATCAGAGCCTTCTGCTCCTCGTTGGGTTCGACACTCTTACTTATCCAAAGGACTATGATTCATCCCCTATACTTGTGGGTCATCAAGACTCTTTTCTGGCGCCGTTGCCGGGGAGTGAAGCGCCTTTGGTAAGTCGAAATTGGTAAGGAAACATTTTTATACTGTGCTGAAATTTATTGTCACTTGTCACTATGGAATCTGTTCCTTTGAGGAGTTTGTTCGGGGTATCTTCACCACGAACGAAAGCACGAGGAGTTGTTCCTCAACCTGAGGTACCTACTGAAAATATCTTTTATGAAAGTCCTTCGGGTATGCTTGAGAAACTGCTGGGTAATCCTTTCACAGGAGATGGATCTTCACATCGAGACTTGCATCTAATCTATGTAGATGATGTTAGTGGTTTATTTAAGCTTGCAGGTTTTCCCGAGGATGAGGTAAAGAAGAAAGTCTTTCCTTTATCTTTGAAGGATAAGGCGTTGACATGGTATAGGCTATGTGATGATATTGGATCATGGGGATACAATCGGTTGAAATTGGAATTTCATCAAAAGTTCTACCCTATGCATTTAGTACATCGTGATCGGAACTTTATTTATAACTTTTGGCCTCGTGACAGGGAAAGCATAGCTCAAGCTTGGGGGAGGCTTCAATCAACGCTATATTCATGCCCCAATCATGAACTCTCGAGAGAAATCATCACTCAAAACTTTTATGCTCGGCTTTCTCACGAAGATCGTACCATGCTGGACACTTCTTGTACCGGTTCTTTTATGAAGAAGGATATTGATCACAAGTGGAATTTATTGGAGAGAATCAAACACAACTCTGAAGATTGGGAGCTGGAGGAAGGTAAGGAGTCAGGTATGAATTTCCAGTTTGATTGTGTTAAATCTTTTGTTGAGACAAACACTTCTAGAGATTTTAGCGCTAAGTATGGACTTGACTCTGAGATAGTAGCTTCTCTATGTGAATCTTTTGCTGCTCATGTTGATCTTCCCAAAGAGAAGTGGTTTAAATATCATCCTCCTGTAGAAAGCAACATAGCCAAAACCAATCTAGTTGAGGAGAAAGTCATTGCTTTTAGTGATCCTGTTATTCCTTGTGCTTATGCTGAGAAACCACCATACCCTGCTAGGATAAAGGATTATTCTAAAGCTCCAACTGTGATACGTAGGGGATACATTAGATCACTTGCACCCCCTGAGGAGATTAGAGTTGAACCTAGTGTTGCTATTATCAAATATCTCTTAGCCGAAGACATAGACGGGCATGTTATCAAATTCTGTGAGGACTCCGCTAGAATTGCTAAACCTCACACGAAAGACAAACACGGACCTATAGTTGGCCTGCCTGTTGTTTCTGTTAAGATAGGAGATCACTGTTACCATGGTTTATGTGATATGGTAGCTAGTGTTAGTGCAATACCCCGTTCTCTATATGATGAAATCAAAGATGAGATTGCACCTGCTGAGTTAGAACCCATTGATGTCACTATTACGCAAGCCAATAGAGACACTATCTGCCCTCTGGTAATTGTGAGAGACGTAGAAGTCCTGTGCGGTAAGACGAAGTATCCTACTGATTTCCTCGTCCTTGGTACTGCACAAGATAGCTTTTGACCCATCATATTCGGTAGAACCTTTCTCAACACTGTCAATGCTCACATTGATTGCATTAAGCAGACTGTCACAGTAAGTTTCGAGGGTGTGTCTCATGAATTTAACTTCTCCAAGTTTGGAAGACAAACCCATGAAAGAGAGTCGTGTGGTAGAGATGAAATCATTGCTCTTGCCTCTATTGACGTACCTCCTACAGATCCTTTGGAGCAATATCTTCTTGAGCATGAAAATGATATGCATATGGAGGAGAGAGATGAGATAGATAAAATTGTCTTAGAACAATATCCTATTCTCAAGAATAATCTGCCTGTTGAACTGCTTGGGGATCCTCCCCCACCAAAGGGTGATCATGTGTTCGAGCTTAAACAGTTGCCTGATACTCTTAAGTATGCCTATCTTGATGAGAAGGAGATATATCCTGTCATTATTAGTGCTCTCCTCTCAAAGCGCGAAGAGAAGAATTTACTAAAAACTCTGAGGAAGCATTGCGCTGCTATTGGATATACTCTTGATGATCTTAAGGGTATTAGTCCTACTCTATGTCAGCACAAGATTAAAACCGATCTTGACTTTAAACCAGTTGTTGATCATCAAAGGAGATTAAATCCTAAGATGAAAGAGGTCGTTAGAAAAGAAATATTAAACCTTCTGGAAGCAGGAATCATTTATCATGTTGCTCATAGTGATTGGGTAAGTCTAGTACATTGCGTACCTAATAAGGGAGGTATCACCGTCGTTCCTAATGATAAGGATGAACTAATCCCACAAAGGATTATTACCGGCTATAGAATGGTGATAGGAAAGATCATTATCCTTTGTCGTTTATCGACCAAATGCTAGAAAGGCTATCAAAGCACACTCACTTATGCTTTCTAGACGGTTATTCAGGTTTCTCGCAGATACCTGTTGCACAATCTGATCAAGAGAAAACCACTTTCACTTGCCCTTTCGGTACCTTTGCCTATAGACGTATGCCTTTTAGCTTATGTAATGCACCTGCCACCTTCCAAAGATGTATGATGGCTATATTCTCTGACTTTTGTGAAAAGATCGTCGAGGTTTTCATGGATGACTTCTCCGTTTACGGGTCTTCCTTTGATGATTGCCTCAACAACCTTGATCGACTCTTACAGAGATGCGAAGAAACCAACCTCGTCTTGAATTGGGAGAAGTGCCACTTTATGGTTAATGAAGGTATCGTCTTAGGACACAAAATCTCTGAAAGAGGCATTGAAGTTGATAAGGCTAAGGTTGATGCAATTGAGAAAATGCCTTGCCGCAAAGATATCAGAGGTATACGAAGTTTCCTAGGTCATGCTGGTTTCTATAGAAGGTTCATTAAAGACTTCTCTAAGATTTCTAGGCCTCTTACCAACCTCTTGCAGAAGGATGTTCCTTTTGTTTTTGATGAGGATTGTGAGGAAGCTTTCGAAATACTTAAGAATGCTTTGATAACCGCACCAATTGTTCAACCACCTGACTGGAACTTGCCCTTTGAAATCATGTGTGACGCTAGTGATTATGTTGTTGGTGCTGTTCTAGGACAAAGACTTGACAAGAAGTTGAATGTCATTCACTATGCTAGTAAAACTCTAGACAGTACCCAAAGAAACTATGCCACTACGGAGAAGGAATTTTTAGCAGTCGTGTTTGCATGTGAAAAGTTTAGATCTTACATAGTAGACTCCAAAGTCACTATTCACTCTGATCATGCTGCTATTAAGTACCTCAAGGAGAAGAAGGATGCTAAGCCTAGGCTGATCAGATGGGTTCTCCTCCTACAGGAATTTGATTTGCACGTCGTTGACCGAAAGGGTGCTGATAACCCTATTGCAGATAACTTGTCTAGGCTAGAGAATGTCCTTGATGACCCACTACCTATTGATGACAGCTTTCCTCATGAGCAATTAAATGTCATCCGCACTTCACATAGTGCACCGTGGTATGCCGATTATGCAAACTATATCGTAGCCAAATACATGCCACCCAGTTTCACCTATCAGCAAAATAAGAAATTCTTCTTTGATCTGAGACACTACTTTTGGGATGATCCTCACCTTTATAAGGAAGGAGTAGATGGTGTTATTAGACGTTGTGTGCCTGAACATGAACAGGGACAGATCTTGCAGAAGTGTCATTCCGAAGCCTATGGAGGACACCATGCTGGAGATAGAACTGCCCACAAGGTATTGCAATCAGGTTTCTATTGGCCCATTCTCTTCAAGGATGCCCGTAAGTTTGTCTTGTCTTGTGACGAATGCCAAAGAATAGGGAACATCAGTAAGCATCAGGAAATGCCTATGAACTATTCACTTGTCATTCAACCATTCGATGTATGGGGCTTCGATTATATGGGACCCTTCCCGAGTTCCAATGGGTACACTCACATCTTAGTTGCTGTGGATTACGTTACTAAGTGGGTAGAAGCTATCCCCACTAAAAATGTTGATCACCACACCTCTATTAAGATGCTTAAAGAAGTCATATTCCCAAGATTTGGAGTCCCTAGATACTTGATGACTGATGGTGGTTCACACTTCATTCATGGTGTTTTCCGCAAGATGCTAGCTAAGTATGATGTCACCACAGAGTTGCATCTCCTTATCATCCTCAGTCTAGTGGTCAAGTGGAGTTGAGTAATAGGGAGATCAAGTTGATCCTACAAAAGACCGTCAATAGATCTCGAAAGAACTATTCTAGCAAACTTGACGATGCACTATGGGCTTATAGGATAGCTTATAAGAATCCCATGGGCATGTCACCATATAAAATGGTTTACGGTAAGGCCTGTCATTTACCTCTTGAGCTGGAACACAAAGCTTATTGGGCAATCAAAGAGCTCAACTTTGATTTCAAACTTGCCGGTGAGAAGCGGTTGTTTGATATCAGCTCGTTAGATGAATGGAGAGCCTAGGCATACGAGAATGCCAGGTTGTTCAAGGAAAAGGTGAAGAGATGGCACGACAAACGAATACAAAAATGAGAGTTCAATGTAGGTGATTATATCTTGCTATACAATTCTCGTTTGAGATTCTTTGCAGACAAGCTTCTCTCTAAATGGGAAGGTCCCTATGTTGTCGAGGAAGTATATCGTTTCGGTGCCATCAAAATCAATAACACGGAAGGAAATTTTCCTAGAGTGGTAAATGGGCAAAGAATCAAGCATTACATCTCTGGTACTCCCATAAATGTTGAGACCAATATCATCAATGTCATAACTCCAGAGGAGTACATAAGGGATGTTTATCAGCCTGTTTGAGGCCTTGAAAACGAAGATTTATCTATCTCGGTAAGAAATTGGACTCCGGTGCTTTTCCAATAGGAATTTTCTCCGTTTTGGAACTTTTGGAAAATTAGAAAAATAAAAAGTAGTCTGAAGAGCGAACGAGGCGGCCACAAGCCCTGCCACCGCCCCCTACCCCCCTGGTGACGGAGGGCAAGCTTGTGGGCACCTCGTGTGCCTCCCGGACTCTGTTTTCTTGCGGAGGACTCCTTCTGGCCCAGAAAAAATCAATATATAGTCGCCCGAAGGTTTTGATCTCCGTATCGCGCAGTTTTCCTCTGTTTTCGTTTCGAGCTTGTTTCTGCCGCAGATCTAGATCATCATGACTTCCCCCAAACGCTCCTAAGGACAAGATCTTCGAGAAGGTCATCAATCCCTACCTCACGGAAGTGCTGAAACACCCTCAATGTATCAAGATGAGCGAGGGGATGTTGCACATCCGTGATGTTGAGGGGCCTAAGAAGACGGGAAGTGTGGAGACGACGCTCGAAGCAATGGAGCAACAAGTCTTGAAGTGCCAAGGGATGGTGGAGCGTGGACTCAATGCCAACCACACGATGATCACAGAGTTCACTAGCAATCACAAGATGGATGCCATTGATATTGGGAAACACCTCTCCAGGATCTATGATAGGGTTGATCAACTTCAACGCCAGATCTATGACGTGCAGAACCAAAACTGTTAGTATGAGTACAGATTTAAATCAATAAGGTTGGCTGCAAATTTGAGGATTCCGGCGACTCGTTCATCCTGCCATGATGGAGGACCTATACCTTGGAAGATGTAGGATCAGACTGCTCCAACAACACCACCATCACCACCAAAGGAAGACAACTAAACATTGGTATGGGCAATCCCCTTGGCTTCTACCAAGCTTGGGGGAGTTGCCCTGGTATCGTATCACCTTTATATCTTTTGCTTTTACCTTTGTTTTAGTTCTTTCCTTTTCAGTTTTTATTTCTTCTTTTAGAGGAATAAGTCTTTAGTTTTTAGTTTGAGTCTTTTGCTTTTGTCTCTCCCCCGATATATTCGAGCTTACGAGCTATATAATAAAGAGTGTCTTTGTTAAGGGCTTTTCTTTGTGCCATGATCAAAAAGTATGAAAAGAACGATAGCATGAAAGATCATGAGACGATCTTATGGAAAGTGATAACTTCACTTATGACACGTATGATGATTGAAACTTGTTGAGAATAAATCAACATAGACCTCAGTCATTGTTGCAATTAATAAGAAGTAATAAGGAAAGAGAGGTTCACATATAAATATATCATCTTAGACACTTTTTACAATTGTGAGCGCTCACCAAACTATTACATGCCTAGGAGTAGATGTTGGACAAGGAAGAGAACATAATGAATTGTGTTTGCTTGGTTCCAAACAATGTTATATGATTAGAGATCCCTTAGCATGTGACGATTGCTTCCACCTCATATTAGCCAAAACTCCCGCACCAAGTAGAGACACTACTTGTGCATCCATAAACCTCCAACCTAGTTTTGCCATGAGAGTCCACCATACCTACCTATGGATTGAATAAGATCCTTCAAGTAAGTTGTCATCGGTGCAAGCAATAAAAATTGCTCTCTAATATGTATGATCTATTGGTGTGCGGAAAATAAGCTTTGTACGAACCTGTGATGAGGAAGACATAAAAGCGATAGACTGCATAATAAAGTTCTTTATCACAGGAAGCAATATAAAGTGACGTTCCTCCGCACTAAGAGGACACGCATTCAAACCTCAAAAGCGCATGACAACCTCTGCTTCCCTCTGCGAAGGGCCTATCTTCTAACTTTACTTTTTGCCCTTGTAAGAATCATGGTTATCATCACCAATTCCCTATTTTTGCCTTTGTCTTGGCTGCCGTCACATGTTTGGGAAAGATCTATATTCATATATCAACTTGGAGTTGAGTACTTATGCTTTATTGTTGTTGACTTTACCCTTGAGGTAAATGGTTGGGAGGCAAAACTATAAGCCCTTATCTTCCTCTGTGTCCAGCTGAAACTTTGACACCATGAGTACCACGTGAGTTGTAACAATTGTGGAAAACAAAAGAGATGATTGAGTATGTGGGTTTGCCTTACAAGCTCTTATTTGACTCTTTCTGATATTGTGATAAATTGCAATTGCTTCAATGACTATGGACTATTGTTGGTTACTTCTCGATAAGGTTTTTGCTTCATGCTTTGCTTTGTGAAGGAATTGTTACTTTCCCCTAAGAATATTTATGATGTATTGTTGTTCTATGTGTGATCATGATGCCCTCATGTCTGTATTATGTTTTATCGACACCTTCGTCCCCAAACATGTGGACATGTTTATGGGACTTGGTTTTCGCTTGATGACAAGCGAGGTCTAAGCTTGGGGGAGTTGATACGTCCATTTTGCATCATGCTTTCATGTTGATATTTATTGCTTTTTGGGCTGTTATATTACTTGTGGTACCATATTTATGCCTTTTCTCTCTTATTTTGCAAGGTTTATTTGAAGAGGGAGAATTCAGGCAGCTCGAATTCTGGACTGGAAAAGGAGCAAATCCTAGTCCACTATTCTGCACATCTCCAAATGTCGTGAAAAGTTACATGGATTTTTTTGGGATTATATAAAAAATACTGGGCGAAAGAACTACCGGAGGGGGGCTGCCAGGGCGGCACAAGCCGTGACACCGCCACCCCCCTAGTGGCGGAGTGGGGGCTTGTGGGCTCCCTGACGGCCCACTAGCCCCCCTCTTTTGCTACATGAAGCGTCCTGGTCCAAAAAAAATCAAGAGGGAGCTTTTTCGCGGTTTCGCCGCCGCCATGAGGCGGAACTTGAGCAGATCCAATCTAGAGCTCCGGCAGGACGATCCTGCTGGGGAAACTTCCCTCCAGGAGGGGGGAATCGTCGCCATCGTCATCACCAACACTCCTCTCGTCAGAGGGGAGGTATCTTCATCAGCACCATCTCCTCTCCAATCCCTAGTTCATCTCTTGTAACCAATCTTCGTCTCGCAACTCCGATTGGTACTTGTAAGGTTGCTAGTAGTGTTGATTACTCTTTGTAGTTGATGCTAGTTGGATTACTTGGTGGAAGAGTTTATGTTCAGATCCTTGATGCTATTCATTACACCTCTGATCATGATTATGATTATGTTTTGTGAGTAGTTACTTTTGTTCCTGAGGACATGGGATAAGTCATGTTAATAATAGTCATGTGAATTTGATATTCGTTCGGTATTTTGATATGTTGTATGTTGTCTTTTACTCTAGTGGTGTTATGTGAACATCGACTACATAACACTTCACCATATTTGGGCCTAGAGGAAGGCATTGGGAAGTAGTAAGTAGATGATGGGTTGCTGGAGTGACAGAAGCTTAAACCCCAGTCTATGCGTTGTTTCGTGAGGGGCTGATTTGGATCCACTAGTTTAATGCTATGGTTAGACTTTGTATTAATTCTTCTTTTGTAGTTGCGGATGCTTGCGAGAGAGGTTAATCATAAGTGGTATGCTTGTCCAAGTAAGGCCAGTACCCAAGCGCCGGTCCGCCCACATATCAAACTATCAAAGTAACGAACGCGAATCATATGAACATGATGAAACTAGCATGACAAAAATGCCCGTGTGACCTCTGGAGCGTTTTTCCTCCTATAAGACTTTTTTCAAGCTTGTCCCTTGCTACAAAAGGGATTGGGCCACTTGTTGCACTGTTGCTACTACTTGTTACTTGTTACTCTTTGCTTGCTACGTTTCACCTCGCTACAAAATCACTTGTTACCGCTACTTTCAGTGCTTGCAGTTATTACCTTGCTGAAATCCGTTTATCACAGCCTTCTGCTCCTCGTTGGGTTCGACACTCTTACTTATCGAAAGGACTACGATTGATCCCCTATACTTGTGGGTTATCAGTCAGTATAGGAGGTGTTGTTCATTTCTCTTGAGGAACTGGTAGCACCATTGCCTCATAATCAAGAAAAGCAGGTGGTAGCTCGGTATCATTCTCCCTTATAGGTATCCCAAGATAATTGGCTACACGGGTGGCATAAACTCCACCAAATAAATATCCGTCCTTAGTATTTTTATGTAGCCTCCTAACAATAATAGCTCCTAAGTTATACCGTCTATCACCCTTGACCGCACTCTTAAGAATATTAAGGTCAGGTACGCAAAGGTGGCAATGCCCATGTTTACTGTTAATACATCTATCTATGAAGAGAACAAGATAATGTATGGCAGGAAAGTGAATGCTCCCCAAGGTAGCCTGTGTAATATTTCTAGTTTCTCCCACGGTGATGCTAGCAAGAAAATCATTATATTCGGCTTTGTGAGGCTCACTATGGCTACCCCATTGTGGAATTTTGCAAGCATGGTTAAAATCTTCTAGGTCCATAGTATAAGATTCATCATAAAGATTAAATAGAATGGAATGTGTATTACGCCTGGATGAAAATTCAAACCTCTGCACGAAGGAATCCGTGAGTTGATGATATTGCTTGCATTGGTCTAAAACAAAATCTTCAAGGCCAGCATTCCGTACGTACGCCTAAAATTCTTCCTTGAATACGGCTTGGACCATGAATAATTCGGACGGCCATTCACAAGGCCGTACTAGAGCTTCCCTTGGGTGCTCAAAGTCGGGCTCGCGTATCGCGAGTTTCGGGGTCTTCTTGCTCACGGAACAACCTTGGTATATTTTCCGTAACATTTTTCTTTTTCTGAAGAATAAATCTGAAATTTTTAGTGACTCCACATAAAATTAACAAACTCAATCAAACTTATAGCAACTACTCCCACAAGTGCCTAGAAGCTATATCATTGATACGTCCCAAACGTATCTATAATTTTTGTTTGTTCCATGATCCTTTGGGTGACATTGTTATATGTTTTGCTACACTTTCACACCTTTTTACATATATTTGGACTAACCTACTAACTCGATGCACCTAGTGCCAATTTTTGTCTGCTGATGTATTTTTTGCAGGGACTTCTACCCAAATTTACAAAGCCTCAAAAATCCCGAGAAAAATATATAATAATCAGCGTGACGGAAGCTTCACGAGCACCAAAGGTGGGCCAGAGGGGAGCCAGGGCTTGCCCAGGCGGCCTCCCTGCGCGGCCCCCCTCCTGGCTGCGCCACCAGGTCGCCTGGGTGGGGCCCACCACCTCTGGTGCCCTCCTTCGGCCTATATTTTCCTCTCCGAGAGAAACCCTTGGAGGAGATCCAGAATCACGAATTTCTCCACCGTTCCGTCGCCGCAGCGCTTCTGAGATCGGGTATGTCAGAAGACCTCTTCCTGGCACCTTGCCGGAGGGAGGATTGACCTCTGGGAGCTTCTCCACCACCATGGACGCTTCCTCGACGTGCCGTGAGTTTTCCTCCTTGGACCATGGGTCCATGACCAGTAGCTATGTGATGTCTCCTCTCCAATCTTGTGCTTCAATATTTAGCCCTTGTGAGCTCCCTACATGATCAAGGCATCTATATAATTTACCTATTGTTGCTATGCTTGGTTTTCTAGGATTCGATGGATTATGAGATTATGTTCAGATTGTGATGAGTTATATATTTGGTTATCCTTTTACATTATGTTCTTGAGTAACTCGTGCATGTTCTCCGTTGCTTTTTATTGCTTTGGCCGAGTAGTAGATTGTAACTCCAAGAGAGAGCGTTATGCATGATTGTGGGTTCATGCCCCCTGATGTCTAGCTTGAGTGACACAAACATGAGACTAGGGGATGTGATGTTGCCACCAGGGAGAAAACAACGGTGCTTGTGACCACGGTTGCAAGGATTGTTTACCTTACGCAAAGTTCGTTAATGGAGTTGTCCGTTGCTTTCAGTTTACACTTTGGGTGGGGCTCGGAACGTAATACCAGCGAGATGTTCTGGATAGATATCTCAAGGTGGATGATTAGAGAGTAGATGCTGATGGATAAACGCTCTACTTGTCTTGGTGTACTGCCCATTACTTTTGAGCCTCTAAATTTCTTGTAGCATGATAGGCATTGCGGTGCATTTATAATTCTGTCAATTGCCCAACTGTAATTTGTTTACCCAACATAGTTGTTTATCGTCTGTTGGGAGAGAGACATCACTAGCGAACATCATGGGACTCTGGTCCATATTACCACCATTGTTTACACCTCCACCATTTACCATTTTTATTTACTTTTCCGTTGCAATCACTATCACTATTCCCGCTTGTGTTTTGATCCTTTGCAAACTACAAGGCCAGAGAGATTGACAACCTCTATGTACTCGTTGGGAGCAAAGTTATTTGTTGTGTTTGCAGGTCCACGTCTTCTGCTAGCGCCAGAGCAGCGCACACCAACTTGTTGATCCTCGGAGTCCTCCTGGTTTGATAAACCTTACAGTCCCCGTGTAAGGGAAAATATGCTGCTGACTACATCTCCACCTTCCACTTGGGGTAACCAATGAGGGGCGAGAAGTATATCCATCAACTCATCATAAAGCAAATTTCTGGCGCCATTGCCGGGGACTCCAATCTTCAAGATAGGGGAGTTGCACACTATCTTTTACCTTTGCTTTTTAGTCTTGTTAGTTTGCTTTCTAGTTTTTGCTTTAAAGTCTTATACCAAAACCCACAAAAATTAGTTGCTTTGTTCCTGCTTTTTGTTGCTGCTATGGGTTTCACTGAGAACACTAAGTTGTGTGACTTCACTAGTCACAACAAAAATGACTTTATATGCACTCCTATTGCTGCTCCCGCCACTAAGGCGACCTCCTATGAGATTAAACATGCTTTACTGAACCTTGTTATGAAAGATCAATTCTTTGGTGCTGGAGATGATGCTCCTTCGCACTTGAATAATTTTGTTGAGCTTTGTGATATGCAAAGGTACAAAGAAGTAGATGGTGATATTGTTAAACTTAAGCTTTTTCCTTTCTCCTTGATAGGAGGAGCTAAAGTGTGGCTTCAATCTTTGCCTAGGAATAGCATAGATTCTTGGGATAAGTGCAAACATGCTTTCGATGGGAAGTATTACCCGCCTACTAAGATTATCCAGTTAAGAAGTAACATTATGAATTTTAGACAACTAGATAATGACCACGCTGCCCAAGCTTGGGAACGTATGAAATCTCTTGTTAAGAATTGCCCTACACATGGTTTGACTACTTGGATGGTTATCCAAACTTTCTATGCAGGATTGAACTTTACCTCATGAAATCTGTTGCACTCAGCCGCGAGAGGAACCTTTATGTCAACTACACTTGGTGCTGTCATGAAGCTATTGGACGAGATGATGACAAATTATTCTCAATGGCACACCGAGAGAGCTCCAACAGGTAGGAAGGTAAACTCTGTTGAGGAGATCTCCTCCCTTAATGATAAGGTTGACATGATCATGACTTTACTTACTAATCAAGCTCCTATTGATCCTCATAATGTTCCTTTAAATTCTTTGGTTGCTCAAGAAAGAGAGCAAGTTGATGTTAATTTTATTTCTAGGAACAACTTTAATAATAATTCTTATATCAGTAATTTTGGTAGCAATCCTAGGACATTTCCATCCAACAACTATGGGAACAACAACACTTATCCTAGCACCAAAAACCCCACTTCTGAATTAGAGAGCATGCTTAAATACTTTATCACTTCTCAAAAAGCCTTCAACAAGAGTGTAGAAGACAAATTAGAAAAATTAGATAGTCTCTCTTTTAAGGTAGACAACATAGCTCATGATGTAGAGATGCTTAAAATTAGAACTCCCCTCCCTTGAGGAAAGAAAAACCACACCCATGAATGCTATCCAAGTCCAAATTAATGAGAACATAAGAATGCTAGCCAAACTTAAGGATAGATGGGCTAGAGAAAAAGAATAGGAAGATAGGATTAAGAGCCTTCCTACACACACTACCCTTGCTACTATACAAGTTGTTGAGGATCTCAAAACTATTAGCACCCATCACATTCCTAGTCCCAATGGACCTATTAATGGTGATGCTAATACCTCAACTTTAGGACAGGAAGGTCCTTTCAAATTAGAGACTACCAAAAGAATGAGCTTAGATGACATCACCACCACTTTAATTAATGGTAGTAATCTTGATTTTGATAATTGTAGTCTTTCTAAAGTTATCACCTTTTTGCAAAGAATGGCTAAGGACCCCCACACTAGTACACTCAATATTGCCTTCACCGAGCATATTACCAATGCTCTTATCAAAGCTAGGGAGGAGAAGCTCAAGCTAGAGACTTCTATTCCTAGGAAACTAGAAGATGGTTGGGATCCTATGGTCAAGGTTAAATTGAATCATATCTCTTGCTTTGATTTATGAGATGTTGGAGCTAGTGCCTCCGTTATGCCCAAAAGAATGTTTGATATGCTTGATTTGAAACCTTATGATCAATGTTCTTTTGGTGTTCGTCTTGTTGATTCTTCCATAAAGAAACCTTTAGGCAGAATTGATGATGTTCTTATTGTTGTCAATGATAATTATGTTCCCGTTGATTTTCTTATTATGGACATTGAGTGTGATCCCTCACGTCCAATTATTTTGGGACGTCCTTTTCTCCGCACCTTTGGTGCTATCATTGACATGAAAGAAGGGACCATTAGGTTCCAATTTCCCCTTAAAAAGGGAATGGAACACTTCCCTAGAAAGAAGATTAAGTTACCTTATGAGTCTGTTACTCGGGCAAGTTATTCTTTTGGAGTTGATAATACTTGATCTTTTTGCATCATGCCTAGCTCAAAGGCATAAAAGAAAGCGCTTGTTGGGAGGCAACCCAATTTGTTTTTCTTTCAGATTTAGTGGTCTTGATGCTTTTTACTACTCTAGAAACATCATTGTATCTTTATTTTCAAGCTTTGTGTGTTCTTTATCTTTTCATAACTGCTATCATGCTTAGCTCTTAGTTTTCATGCTTTATCTTTTTAAATATATTTTATTTAGCTTGCTTTTTAAACTCTCTTGAGTTATCATGCTTATCTTGTTTAAAGAGTTGGCTTGTTACATTGAGTTGTGTGTCTTGCATGAGTAGGTAATTGAGATTGATATTTAAGTATAGTAGTAACTTGCAATAGTTTTGAGGTATTGATTTGAGTAATGTTTGGACTATTAGTGTCAAGAGCTTGAGCCTATTAGTGATAGGTGTCGTATTTTGGGAAACTCATGTGTATTTTCAAAAACAAAGAAAATTAGTTGAGAACTCTAGCTACTAGATGGATTGCTAACCTCTGGAGGGGTTGGAATATATAGAGTACCCTCACGTTATCATGGGTCGAGGATGCGCAAGGATAAACAAACCCCCAAACACTCCTCCTCGGGGTACTTGTCTCCTTGTGAATCTCCTGACTAGATATAGAGTTACTGATAATAAGTGAATGAGTTCTTCGGACTAATGAGAGTATTCGATTGTTGGCACTTCCACCATCCATATTTTGCTAGCCTCTTTGGTACCGTGCATTGCCCTTTATGATCTTGAGAGTTGGTGCAAACTTCATCGGTGCACCAAATCCTTGGCATGATACGCTCTCTCATCATAAGCGTCATTATATCTTTCCTCAAAACATCCACCATACCTACCTATTAAGGCATTTCCATAGCCTTTCTGAGATACATTGACATGCAACATCCACCATCTCATGACTTCATCTTCATGTCATACATGATTTTGCTTGATCGAGGAGCCGCATGCTAGTTGGGCCTTGCCCTTATTATTGCTACATGACGCGCTAGTTTCATTGCATATCCTGCTACACTGGCAGAGGCATACATTTGCATACATCATGATAGTTTTCATTTGTCTTTATGTTGAGTACTTCTTATAAAGTGTGAAGATCTTATTTTTATTCTTGTAAAAATATAGTGTGTTGCCCTTAAGTGAGGAAAAGATCCCAAAGAGGAAAAATTAAAAGATCCCAAAAGAGGACACATGAAAAGATCCCAAAGAGGACAAATGAGAGATAAATAGAAAGAGCCAAAGAGGCCACAAAAAAAGAGAAGGGGCAACACTACTATTCCCTTTGAAAGATCCACACTCGTACTCCATTATTATATTTGTACTCCATAGAGATTATCATTCATGCATAACTATGTGGGGACCCTTACACTATAGACCTTGGCTTGTATATTCCAATGATGAGCCTCCTCAAATGAGCTCTAGGTCTTCATGAGCAAGCAAGTTGGATGCACCCCACTAGTTCTATTGGAGAGATTACCTTAGCTCATATGTGCACCCGTCGCATGGCAATCCCTACTCCTCACATCATATCTATCATTTGTCTTTCTCTCGCCTATGATTGTCCTCATTGATGCAAGCCTTTCACACCTTTTTGTCTTCCTTCCCCATCATTATTATCTTTGCCATCCTAAGTGCCAACATATCTTGCTTGCGCTCATCCATTTCATGAGTTCTCAAAGTCGAAAGGGAGAGGATCATTTTGACTTGTGCCTGACTAGTGGTGTGGGAATGAGTCAAAATAAGATTCCGAAGGAGACCAAGTGTGAAGTTTTAGTAGATTGAGTTATCAATTAAACTATAAACTATTTTTATGCTATAAACCCATCTCCCACTTCTTGCACGCAAACACCATTTGGAGACATTCGAGTCACGGACAGCGAGAGCTCTTGCACCTTTATGTTCTTACTTTGCTAATTTCAATACTAAATATACACTCTTGCTTGTTATTGTCTTGACTTGAATTGCATATCTTACTTGATTTACTTTGAAGTTCTTATATGTGTGTTAACATGTCACCACATAAATTATTTGTGTTATTATTTACCTACTCAAGGACGAGCAAGAATTAAGCTTGGGGCTGTTGATACGTCCCAAACGTATCTATAATTTCTGTTTGTTCCATGATCTTTTGGGTGACATTGTTATATGTTTTGCTACACTTTCATACCTTTTTACACATATTTGGACTAACCTACTAACTCATTGCACCCACTTCCACTTTCTTTCTGTTGATGTCTTTTTTGTAGGGACTTCTACCCAAATTTACACAGCCCCAAAAATCCCGAGAAAAATATATAAAAATCAGCGTGACAGAAGCTTCACAAGCACCAAAGGTGGGCCAGAGGGGAGCCAAGGCCTGCCCAGGCGGCCTCCCTGCGCTGCCCCCCTTTTGGCCGCGCCACCAGGTCGCCTGGGTGGGGCCCACCTCCTCTGATGCCCTCCTTCGGCCTATATTTACCTCTCCGTGAGAAAACCCTTGGAGGAGATCCAGAATCACGAATTTCCACATCGTTCCGCCGCCGCAGCGCTTCTGAGATTGGGAGCGTCAGAAGACCTCTTTCCGACACCCTGCCGGAGGGAGGATTGACTATTGGGAGCTTCTCCACCACCATGGACGCTTCCCGGACGTGTCGTGAGTAGTCCTCCTTGGACCATAGGTCCATGACCAGTAGCTATGTGATGTCTTCTCTCCCATCTTGTGTTTCAATGTTTAGCCCTTGTGAGCTGCCCTACATGATCAAGGCATCTATGTAAGTTACCTGTTGTTGCTATGCTTGGTTTGCTGGGATCCGATGGATTATGAGATTATGTTCAGATTGTGATGAGTTATATATTTGGTTATCCTTTTACATTATGTTCTTGAGTAATTCATGCATGTTCTCCGTTGCTTTTTATTGCTTTGGCCGATTAGTAGATTGTAACTCCAAGAGGGAGCGTTATGCATGATTGTGGGTTCATGCCCCCTGATGTCTAGCTTGAGTGACAGAAACATGAGACTAGGGCATGTGCTGTTGCCACCAGGGAGAAAAAATGGTGCTTGTGACCACGGTTGCAATGATTGTTTACCTTACGCAAAGTTCGTTAATGGAGTTGTTCGTTGCTTTGAGTTTAGACTTTGGGTGGGGCTCGCAACTTAATACCAGCGAGATGTTCTGGATAGATATCTCAAGGTGGATAATTAGAGGGTAGATGGTGATGGATAAACGATCTACTTGTCTTGGCACACTGCCCATTACTTTTGAGCCTCTAACTTTCTTGTAGCATGATTAGCATTGCGATGCGTTTATAATTCTGTCAATTGCCGAGCTGTAATTTGTTTACCCAACATAGTTGTTTATCATCTTTTGGGAGAGAGACATCACTAGTGAACATCATGGGACTCTGGTCCATATTACCACCATTGTTTACACCTCCACCATTTACTGTTTTTATTTACTTTTCTGTTGCAATCATTATCACTATTCCCGCTTGTGTTTTGATCCTTTGCAAACTACAAGGCCGGAGAGATTTACAACCTCTCTGTACTCGTTGGGAGCAAAGTTATTTGTTGTGTGTGCAGGTCCACGTCTTCTGCTAGCTCTAGAGCAGCGGACACCTACTTGTTGATCCTTGGAGTCCTCCTAGTTCGATAAACCTTACAGTCCCCGTGTATGGGATATCTTCTGCTGATTACATCTCCACCTTCCACTTGGGGTAACCAATGAGGGGCGAGAAGTATATCCATCAACTCGTCATCAATCATGCATCAAAACTACTATGGACCCTACAAATTTGACATGCAAGCTCAAGAAGAAGGTCACCGAGCAGCAAGATTTTGAAATATATAAAGAACTAGAACAAAAACTAATTGGACCATTGTAAGATTTACATACCGATGATCAATCCCCTAAAATAGTTTTGCAAATTGGGCTTTGAGCAAGGAGAACGAAAATGGCAGCAAGATGAGCTAAAACACAAATTTGAGCAATGCTGGGATTTTTTCTCGAGGAAGAAGGAGCGGATGGGTACTGGAATAAGTGAAGGGGCCCCACATGGGACCCACAAGCTAGGGGCGCCCTGGGGGTGGCCGCGCCCTGCAGGCTTGTGGCCCACTGGTGCAGCCCTGATGTGTACTTAGCACCAAAAAATCATTACTAAATTTTCAGGGAGTTATGAGAACTTCTATTTTTCAGGTCATTTTTCTATTGCATGGATAAAATGGAAAACAAAGAAATAATAACTTTTTTAATAGATTGAAACTAAGGAACATAAAATAAAAGTTGGGTGCAGAAGGTTGTGCTTTCTAAATTCACCCATCTCACGCCCGTCAAAAAGAATCCATCAATAAGGTTGATCAAGTCTTATTCACAAACTTTTTTCGAATGACATGGAACCGGAGAACATTCGAATAACACTAGGTTACATCAATGGGGATATGCATGTCCCCAACAATAAGTATATCATATTTATTTTTGATTGTAGGAAGAGGGAATTCAAAGTCTCCAATAGTGAACGTTGGAATTTTTTTAATGGAGTTGATGCTATGAACTTGAGACTGTTTCTTTGGGAAGTGTACCATATGCTCATTGCCATTAACATGAAAAGTGACATTGCCTTTGTTGCAATCAATAACAGCCCCTGCAGTATTCGGAAAGGGTCTACCAAGGATGATCGACAAACTGTCATCCTTGGGAATATCAAGAATAACAAAGTCTGTTAAAATAGTAACATTTGCAACCACAACACGCACATCCTCACAAATACCAACACATAAAGAAGTTGATTTATCAGCCATTTGAAGAAAGATTTCGGTAGGTATCAGCTTATTCAAGTCAATTCTAAGATATAAAGAGAACAGCATAACACTAACACCAGCTACAAGGTCACATAAAGCAGTTCTAACATAATTTCCTTTAATAGAGCATGGTATAGTGGGTACTCCGGGATCTCCTAATTTCTTTGGTATTCCACCCTTAAAAGTGTAGTTAGCAAGCATAGTGGAAATCTCAGCTTCCAATATCTTTCTTTTATTAGTAACAATATCTTTCATGTACTTAGCATAAGGAAACATTTTCAGAATATCAGTTAAGCGCATACGTAAGAAAACAGGTCTCAGCATTTCAGCAAAGCGCTCAAAATCCTCATCATCCTTTTTCTTGGATGGTTTAGGAGGAAAGGGCATGGGTTTCTGAACCCATGGTTCTCTTTCTCAACCATGCTTCCTAACAACAAAACCTCTTTTATCATATCTCTTATTCTTAGATTGTGGGTTATCAAGATCAATAGCAGGTTCAATCTCCACATCATTGTCATTACTAGGTTGAGCATCATCATCATCATTAATATTATCACTAGGTCCATGTTCATTACCAGATTGTGTCTTAGCATCAAAAATAGAGATATCATTTGGGTTTTCATGTGACTCTATATCAGGTTCACTAGCAGCATGCAAACTCCTATCATCATTCTTTTTATTTTTATTTGAGGGACCAGGTACATCAATATTAACTCTCTAAGATTCTTGCTCAATTCTCTTAGGATGGCCCTCGGGGTACAAGGGTTCCTGAGTCATTCTACCACCTCTAGTCACAACTCTAGCACAATGATAATTGTTCTTACTAATCATCTCATTGAGCAAATCATTTTGTACTTTAAGTACATGTTCTACTTGAGTAGTTACCATGAAACCATGTTTACTAATAAGCCTAAGGTCATTATCAGTTCTACTCATATAGTCACCCAAGCGATCAAGCATGTAAGCATTATGTTTCAATTGTCTACTAACATAAGCATTGAAATTTTCTTGTTTATCAACAAAGTTATCAAATTCATCCAAGCAATGGCTAGCAGACTTATTATAAGGAATATCACCTTCATCAAATCTACGAAGATAATTTACCTCTACTACCTGTGTCGGGTTATCAAGACCATGTCTTTCTTCAATATGTGATAGATTCTTAACATCTTCAGCTTTAATACATTTTTCTTTCATATTTTTTTGCCTCTTGCATATCTTCAGGACTGAGGAATAGAATACCTCTTTTCTCCGAAGTTGGTTTTGGAGGTGGTTCGGGAATAGTCCAATCATTATCATTGCTTAATATATTATTCAATAGTAGTTCAGCTTGTTCAACAGTTCGTTCCCTGAAAACACAACCGGCACAACTATCTAGGTTGTTCCTAGAAGCATCGATCAGTACATTATAAAAGATATCAAGTATTTCATTTTCTTGAGAGGGTGATCAGGCAAAGCATTAAGTAACTGGAAAAGCCTCCCCCAAGCTTGTGGGAGTCTCTCTTCTTCAATTTGCACAAAATTAAATATTTCCTACAAGGCAGCTTGTTTCTCATGGCTAGGAAAATATTTTCCAGAGAAGTAGTAAATCATACGCACACAACGAGGAGCAAGAGAATTAAACCATATCTTAGCATCATCCTTTAATGAGAACGGAAAGAGCTTAAGAATATCGCAATAACAAATTTTTTCCTCATGAGTAAATAGGGTGGCTATATCATTCAATTTAGTAAGGTGTGCCACAAGAGTATCAGATTCATAACCATGGAAAGGATCAGATTCAATCAAAGTAATTAACTCAGGATTGACACATAATTCATAATCCTTATTAGTAACACAGATAGGTGAAGTACCAAACTTGGGATCATATTGCATTCTAGCATTCAAAGATTTTTTTTCCTTCCACTTGCATAGCAATTTCTTAAGATCATCTCTATCCTTAGAAGCAAGAAAGTCCCTAGCTACTTCTCCTTCCATAATCTAACCCTCGGGTATATTAGGCAATTCATATCTAGGAGAGCTAGGTCTAGTAGGTGCATCATGATGTTCAGTTTCAATAATTTCATGAGATTCAGAAATATTATCAGTTTCAGCATTCACTCTAGCAATTTGTTCATCAAGAAATTCACCAAGTGGCACAATAGTACCAAGCAAAGTATCATCATAAGCATCATGCATAGTATAAGTAGCGTCATCAATTACTTGCAACATATCAGATTCAGTAGCAGGTGTTGGTGTCGCAAATTTACTCATAACAGACGGTGAATCAAGTGCAGAGCTAGATGGCAGTTCCTTACCTGCCCTCGTAGTTGAGGGGTAGATCTTAGTTTTAGCGTCTTTCAAATTCTTCATAGTGATCAACAGATATAAATTCCAAGTGACTCACAGAATAAAGCTATGCTCCCGGCAACGGCGCCAGAAAAAGGTCTTGATAACCCACAAGTATAGGGGATCGCAACAGTTTTTGAGGGTCGAGTATTCAACCCAAATTTATTGATTCGACTCAAGGGGAGTCAAAGAATATTCTTGAGTATTAGCAGCTGAGTTGTCAATTAAACCACACCTGAAAGACTTAATATCTGCAGCAAAGTATTCAGTAGCAAAGTAGTATGGAAGTAACGGTAACGGTGGCAAACGTGACAATAGAAGTTTTGTAGTGATTGGAACAATAGCAATGGAAAAGTAAATTAGCAAAGATCAATATGTGAAAAGCTCGTAGGAAATGGATCAGTGATGGATAATTATGTTGGATGGCATTCATCATGCAACAGTCATAACATAGGGTGATACCGAACTAGCTCTAATTCATCAATGTAATGTAGGCATGTATTCCATATATAGTCATACGTGCTTATGGAAAAGAACTTGCATGACATCTTTTGTCCTACCCTCCCGTGCCAGTGGGGTTCTAATGGAAACTATGGGATATTAAGGCCTCCTTTTAATAGAGAACCGGACCAGAAAATTAGCACTTAGTGAATATAGGAACTCCTCAAACTACGGTAATCACCGGAAAGAACCCAGTTATTGTCACCCTAGGGGATGCAGATCATAACTCGTAATAGGTGTCTACAACTTGCAAGATAGGATCAAGAACACATATATATTCATGAAAACATAGTAGGTTCAGATCTGAAATCATGGCACTCGGGCCCTAGTGACAAGCATTAAGCATAGCAAAGTCATAGCAACATTAATCTCAGAACATAATGGATACTAGGGATCAAACCCTAACAAAACTAACTCGATTGCATGACAGATCTCATCCAACTCATCACTGTCTAGCAAGCCTACGATGGAATTACTCTCGAACGACGGAGAGCATCATGAAATTGGTGATGAAGGATGGTTGGTGATGACGACGGCGTCGATTTTCCCTCTCCAGAGCCCAAATTAGACTCCGGATGTGCCCTCCCGAGGAAGAACAGGAGGTGGCGGCGGCTCCGTATCATAAAATGCGATGAACTCTTATCCTTGATTTTTTTCTCCCCGGATAGGAATATATAGGTGTGGAAACGAGGCCGATGGAGCCACAGGGGGGCCACAAGCCAGGGGCGCGACCTAGGGGGCGTGCCCAGCAGGCTTGTGGCCAGGTGGTGGCCCCTCTGTGGTTGATTCTTTCGCCAATATTTTTTATTAACTCTAGAAACGTTCTTAGTAAATTTTCAGGTCAATCCGAGAACTTTTAATTCTACACAAAAATAACACCAAGGCAATTCTGCTGAAAATAGCATCTGTCCAGGTTAGGTCCATTCAAATCATGCAAATTAGAGTCCAAAACAAGGGCAAAAGAGTTTGGAAAAGTACATACGTTGGAGACGTATCAGAGATTGGTCACTGGAAGCGGAACTGCCCCAAGTATCTGGCTGACAAGAAGGCGGACTACACCAAACAAGGTATATATGATATACATGTTATTGATGTGTACCTCACCAACTATCGTTGTAGTGCCTCGGTATTTGATACCGGTTCGGTTGCTCATATTTGCAACTTAAAGCAGGAACTGCGGAATAGACGAAGGTTCGCGAAGGATGAAGTAACGATGCGCATGGAAAATGGTTCCAAGGTTGATGTGATCACCATCGGCACGCTCTCACTTCAATTACCATCGGGATTAGTGATGAACCTGAATAATTGTTATTTAGTGCGTGTGTTGAGCATGAACATTATATCTGTATCTTGTTTATTGCGAGACGGTTACTCATTTAAATCAGAGAATAATGGTTGTTCGATTTATATGAGTAATATCGTTTATGGTCATGCACCCAATGTGAGGGGTTTTTTCTTATTGAATGTCGATAGTGATGACACACATGTTCATAACATTGATGCCAAAAGATGTAGATTTGATAAAAAGTAGTACCATTTTCTTGTGGCACTACCGCTTAGGTCATCTTGGTGTAAAACACACGAAGAAACTCCATGCTGATGGACTTTTGGAGTCACTTGATTTTGAATTACTTGACACATGTGAACCATGCCTCATGGGCAAGATGACCAAAACTCCGTTCTGTGGAACAGTGGAGCGAGCAAGTGACTTATTAGAAATCATACATAATGATGTGTGCGGTCCGGTGAGCATTGAGGCGCGCAGTGGATATCTTTTTTCTCACCTTTAACGATGACTTAAGTAGATATGGTTATATTTACTTAATGAAACACAAGCCTGAAACGTTTGAAAAGTTCAAACAATTTTAGGGTGAAGTGGAGAATCATCATAACAAGAATATCAAATTCCTACGATCTAGTCGAGGAGGAGAATATCTGAGTTATGAGTTTGGCACTCACCTAAGACAATGTGAAATTTTTTCACAGTTGACACCGCCTAGAACACCACAGCGTAATGGTGTGTCATAACGTCGTAATTATACTTTATTGGATATGGTGTGTTTGATGACGTATCTTGCCGATTTGCCACTATCGTTTTGGGGTTATGCGTTAGAGACAGCTACATTCACTTTCAATAGGGCACCATCTAAATCTGTTGAGATGACGCCATATGAAATGTGGTTCGGCAAGAAACCAAAGTTGTTGTTTCTTAAAGTTTGGGGATGTGATGCTTGTGTCAAAAAGCTTCAGCCTGAAAAGCTAGATCTCAAAGCGGAGAAATGTGTCTTCATAGGATACCCAAAAGAGACAGTTGGGTATAACCTCTATCTCAAATACGAAGGCAAAGTGTTTGTCGCTAAAACGGAACATTTCTTGAGAAAGAATTTCTATCGAAAGAAATGAGTGGGAGGAAGATAGAACTTGATGAGGTTGTAGAACCTTTACTTCAACCAGAGAGTAGCGCAACGCAGAAAGGTGTTTCTGTGGAGTTTGCACTAGTTGAAGAGGAAGGCAATGATGATGATCATGAAGCTTCAGATCAAGTTGCTATCAAACCTCATAGGTTGACAAGGGCACGCACTGCTCCTCAGTGGTACGGTAACCCTGTCAACAATGAACCTACGAGCTATTGAGAAGCGATGGTGGGCCCGAATTCCAACAAATGGTTAGAGGCCATGAAATCCGAGACAGGATCCATGTATGCAAACAAAGTGTGGACTTTGTAAGTATTACCTGAAGGGCGAAAGGCCATTCATAATAAATGGATCTTTAAGAAGAATACGGATGCCGACGGTAATATCACCGTCTATAAAGCTCGACTTGTGGCAAAGGGGTTTTCACAAGTTCAAGGAGTTGACTACGATGAGACTTTCTCACCCGTAGCGATACTTAAGTCCGTCAGAATCATGTTAGCAATAGCTGCATTTATCGATTATGAAATTTGGCACATGGATGTCAAAACAATGGCCCTTAACAGTTTCCTTAAGGAAGAGGTGTATATGATGCAACCGGAAGGTTTTGTCGATCCAGAGAATGCTATCAAAGTATGGAAGCTCCAGCGATCCATTTATGGACTAGTGCAAGAGTCTCGGAGTTGGAACCAATGCTTTGATGAGGTGATCAAGGCGTTTGGGTTTATACAAGTTGATGGAGAAGCTTGTATTTACAAGAAAGTGAGTGGGATCTCTATAACGTTTCTAATATTATATATGGATGACATATTGCGGATTGTAAACAATACTAATATTTTGGGAAGTGCAAAGGGTTACTTGAATAAGAGTTTTTCAATGAAGGACCTACGAGAAGCTGCTTACATATTATGCATCAAGATCTATAGAGATAGATCAAGACACTTAATAGGACTTTGTCAAAGCACATACCTTGACAAAGTTTTGAAGAAGTTCAAAATGGATCAGTCCAAGAAAGGGTTCTTGCCTGTATAGCAAGGTGTGAAGTTGGGTAAGACTCAATGCCCAGTGACTGCAGAAGATAGAGAAAAGATGAGTGTCGTCCCTATGCTTCATCCATAGGCTCTATCATGTATGCAATGTTGTGCACAAGACCTAATGTCAGTCTTGCCATAAGTATGGCGGGAAGGTTTCAAAGTGATACAGGAACGGAACATTGGACAACGGTCAAGTATATTCTAAAGAACCTGAAAAGGACTAAAGAAACGTTTCTCGTGTATGGAGGTGATCAAGGGCTCGTCATAGAGGGTTACGTTGATGCAAGCTTTGACGCTGATCCGGATGACTCTAAGTCTCAAACTGGATACGTATTTATTCTCAATGGGGGTGCGGAAAGCTGGTGCAGTTCCGAGCAAAGCATGGCAGCTGATTCTACATGCGAAGGAGAGTACATAGCTGCCTCGGAGGCGGCTAAAGAAGGTGTCTGGATGAAGGAGTTCATGACATATCTTGGAGTTGTGCCCAGAGCATTGGATCCAGTGACTCTGTTCTGTGATAACACTGGTGCCATTGCTCTAGCCAAGGAACCAAGGTTTCACAAGAGGACCACACACATAAAGCGACGCTTAAATTCCATCTGCGATTACATCAAGGAGGAGGACGTAAGTATTTTCAAAGTGCACACATATCTCAATGTTGCAGACCCGTTAAGTAAGCCTCCTCCATGAGCGAAACATGATCAACACGAGAACTGTGTGGTTGTTAGATTCGTTACAATGTAAATCACATAGTTATGTCAGCTAGATTATTGACTCTAATGCAAGTGGGACACTGTTGGAAATATGCCATAGAGACAATAATAAAGTGGTTATTATTATATTTCCTTGTTCATGATAATTGTTTATTACCCATGCTAGAATTGTATTGATTGGAAACTCAAATACATGTGTGGATACATAGACACACACACTGTCCTTAGTGAGCCTCTAAAGGACTACATCGTTGGTCAAAGATGGTCGAGGTTTCCTAGCCATAGACATGAGTTGTCATTTGATAATGGGATCACATCGTTAGGAGAATGATGTGATGGACAATACCCAAACTATGAGCATAGCATATGATCGTGTTAGTTTGTTGCTATTGTTTTCTGCATGTCAAGTATTTGTTCCGATGACCATGAGATCATGCAACTCCCAGACACCGGGGGAATGCCATGTGTGTATCAAACGTCACAACGTAACTGGGTGACTATAAAGGTTCTCTACAGGTATCTCCGAGGGTGTCTGTTGGGTTGGCGTGGATCGAGAGTGGGATTTGTCACTCCGTATGACAGAGAGGTATCTCTAGGGCCCACTCGGTAATACAACATCACAAGAATCTTGCAAGCAATGTGACTAAGAATTTGGTTACGGGTCTTGTATTATGGAACGAGTAAAGAGACTTGCGGGTAACGAGATTTAACTAGGTATGCAGATACCGACAATCGAATCTCGGGCAAATAACATACTGATGGACAAAGGGAACAACATACGGGATTAACTGAATCCTTGACATAGAGGTTCAACCGATAAAGATCTTTGTAGAATATGTAGGAACCAATATGGGAATCCAGGTCCGCTATTGGTTATTAACCGGAGAGTGTCTCCGTCATGTGTGCATAGTTCTCGAACCCGTAGGGTATGCACACTTAAGATTCAGTGACGTTTTGGTATTATTGAGTTATTTGTGTTGGTGACCGAAGGTTGTTCAGAGTCCTGGATGAGATCCCGGACATCACGAGGAGCTCCGGAATGGTCCGGTGGTAAAGATTTATATGTAGGAAAGTGGTATTCAGGTTCCGGAATAGTTTCAGGGTTTTCCGGTATTGTACCGAGGTGCCAAAAGGGTTCCGGGGGTCCACCAGGAGGGGCCCACCCACCCCTGGTGGGCTTGGAAAGCCGACCCCAAAGAGACCCATGCGCCAAGAGTTGGTGGAGGAGGTGGAGGAGGAGTCCTCCCTAGGGTCTCCACCGCCCTTATGGGAGGTGGACTCCTTCCCCACTTCGTCCGAACCCTCCTCCTTGGAGGAGGGGCCAAGGCTAGCCCTACCTACCCCTTCCTCCTATATATAGTGGAGGTTTTGAGAGCAGCTAACACCTAAAAATCCACGTGCTGCCCTCTCCTCTCTAGATCGTCTTCCTCCTCTAGATTAGTTCGGTAGAGCTCGACAAAGCCCTACCGGATTAGTTCACCACCACCGCCATCACGTTGTTGTGCTACCGGAGAACTCATCGAACTTTCCACCCTCGCTTGCTGGATAAAGGAGGTGGAGATCGTCATCGAGCTATGTGTATGCTGAACGCGGAGGGATTCGTTCGACACTAGATCGTGATTGGATCGCGGGACGGCTTGCGATTTGGATCGCAAAGACGTTCGACTACATCAACCGCATTTCTTAACGCTTCCCGCTTAGTGATCTACGACGGTATGTCGATGCGATCTCTCCTCTCGTAGATGGTCATCACCATGGACAGATCTTGTATGTGCATAGGAATTTTTTTGTTTCCCATGCAACGGTCCCCAACATTCGAGGAGTGCGAGAGAGGTGACTCGGGGTGGTCTTTCCCTGGCAGGAGCTACGTGGATGGCTGACGCGTGGCTATCGGCGTTCGGTCGGTCGTGTGTACGCCATGGCCCTCCCCTAGGCGAGAGGTGGAAGAAAGGACGACCTAAATGGGCTAGGCGAGCCTGTAGCATATGGGCCTCGGTGCCCACTAGGTCTTTTTTCTTTCTATTTATGTTTTATTTTAATCTTTTTTGATTCATTTATTTTTAGGACCAAAAAACTTTAACAAAAATGCGTGAATTGCTCCATTACGTAGTATTTAATATTTAGTACTGCCACGGTTGGTTTGAGACTTTATTGAATAAGTTTGAATTTCTCATGGAATTTAAAGTGCTTTCAAAAAACATTTGGGCTCTGTTTTCAGTGGTGGGGTCCATGCTAGTAGGTTGGTGATGTTTTTTAACTTAACACCATTTGTTTTGGAATTTTATTTTATCACAATAAAATACTAGGGCCTTTAATGGTGGGATTTGAAATGAGAAATGAAATTCAAAGTGATCAATCATTGTTTAGTAACATGATTAGCTTAATCATGATGATCATTGTAGCTTGATTACATGGGTTACTGTAGCCTAATCTGGGGATGTCACATGGTTGTACGACCATCACCCCTCGTAGTGCGCGAAGAGGACCAAGAGGCGGAGGTGGCATACCAGAACAAGCTGGCGGTCGTCTTGCGCGCAGCCAGGAGGAGGCGCCTACGAGAAGTAGCTGGCGGAGGCCATTGCGCTCTCCGTTGCCGGCGACACAGTCGTCCCGCCGCAGGCCGCGTCGTCCCCCATTGGCCCCGACGTCCCCCTCAGGCCGGAGATGTACGCCTGGGACGGGGTGGTGCGCGAGTGGGTCGGCGCACCACCCGTCTGGTTGGTGCGACGCTGAAGCAGGAGGCGGCCTACATGGAACACTCGCGACAACGCCGGGTGAGGGAGGAGGGCAAAGAGGCCCGGCGGGTCGAGTTGCTGGAGCACGAGGCTGAAGCCGAGTAGGAGGAGCGTCGTGCTGCCCAACGAGTGCCGGTGCAACCACCGACGGACGACGTCGTCGCCGCCTAGGAGATGGTCTTCCCCTAGGCTGGCCCGACGCCGACGCTCGTCGACCTCACTGGCCTCGACGACGATGATGACGGCGCCTAGGGCAGCGCGACTCCTCATTTTTAGTTTATTAAATTTTATGTTTTAAATGTAATGTGAACTATCGTTGGCCTTTCAGGCCAGCTTAAATGTTTAATTGGTGGTTTTATGTTTTCCCAAAATGTTATTTTTTGTCCCCCCTAAAAATGGGGCGTCGGACGCATTGGGCGCAAGTGCCGGCCAATTGCACAAGCGGGCACGGATGTCCGCCGGGCCTATTCAAACAAACAAAATGCGGATAAAAGCGTCGTTTGTTTGGGTCAGCGCGTCGAGTTGCTCTTAGAGCAACTCTAGCAGGCCCGCATATAAGCGGAAGCGGTTGGTGGGAGGAACATTTCAGCCCGCGCGTGGTGTGAAAAAGCACATTCCATGAATATGTTTTTTTACCGATCCGTTATGCAGGGTCTGCATCCGCGGCCGTGTCGCCAGCCCGCAAAGACATTTTTTCACGAACTGCAAACGACGGATGCGGGGTCTGCTAGAGTTGCTCTTACTGCCTTAAATATATTTGTGTGTAGAACTTCGTCTTGATTGGTTTTTTAGTGTTACGAACATATGTCCTTTTGTCCTAATTAAGTATTCTCTTTCGGTTCCAGAATGAATAAAATCAGCATACCCTATGTTTCTTGATCAGATCAGCGATCGATGAAGTGAAGCGCCCACAAACAGACTTTGATCCATGCCTTTACAGCCGTGCAATTGTAAAGGCGGGCTTTCCCTTTTTCTCCTGCGTCCTTCCACCCCATTGTTTATTTGTCAAGTTGGCACCCACCGGATTGTTTGTACCAAAAAGACCGATGCAAAACGCATTAAGAGTGACGGCTCCAGTTTGTGCAAAATAGCACTGATTTTTATGATATAGTACCTGACATCAGTTTTCACACCCTGCTAGTTCTGAAAGGGCTCGTTGCAAATGGGCCATCCTATTCCTATTCCTATATAAACAGTGGACTCGGAGAGAAACCGTGTGTGTCCCAAGTTCTTACACATCATGTGGGGTTCTGGTTCGCTCAGACAGTGAGCAAGACGGCCAATTGCTGGCTCCCCACTGGAATTTGGTTCCCACATGTGGCAAGCACGAATCTGATCTGCCTACATCAGGCCACCCCTCTCTGCCATCAGCTCCACAAGAAGCTGCTGAGAGACTGAGGCGTTCTTGGATCCCCTACAAGGTACTTCGAATTCACTTTCCTTTCCCTCTCCATCTACATCTCTCTCTGCTCACCCCCCCTGTTCCTTCCTCCGTATATTGGTTGCATTTCTCTCCCAGTGCTCCAGATGCTCTCTTCGGTTCAGAATCAGACGCAATGGGAGCAGGTCTCTATCATTGTTTGCTTGTGCTGCGAGTGCGACCTGTCTTCCAGTTTGTTGCATCGAAATCCTGTTTCCGAAAATGATTCCCAGGAGAAAGCACAAGCCACGGGCTAGCCCAAATCCAACGCTCTATATTTCTTCCTCCTCGTGCTCTTTCTTGATTTGCACATGGACAGTGACTTGCGTTGCCAGCAAAGAGCCATCCTGCTAGGCCTTTTGCCAACATCTCCGTAGATCGTACGACTGTGACATACGATCTACCGCCAATCCTCGCGCCTTTTATACGTTTCTGCTGAATGGTGGTTTGTTTCTCCCTTGTTCCAGACATACCAGAGCAGGTAGACAGAAGAATGGAGAGGAAGAAGAAGGGGTGGTTCGAGCGCATCAAGAGGCTCTTCATCTCCGAGCCCAAGCAGAAACCCAAGCCAGACAAGGTATCGTCCCAATCTTGTTTCTTACAACTCGGGAAAATTCAGGTAAAAGTACAGGTGATTCCACGGTACAAGATTTTCCGTTCATTTTTCAGAAGGTGAAGAGCAAGAGATGGCTGGTGGGGAAGCTCAAGACCCAGCACTCGTTTGCCCTGCCAGCTCCGGAGCCGGAGCCGGAGCCGGCGACGGATCAGATTCAGATAAGGCAGGCGGAGGAAGAGCAGAGCAAGCACGCGGTGGCGGTCGCGCTCGCCACAGCGGCGGCCGCAGAGGCGGCCGTCGCGGCCGCCCACGCGGCCGCGGAGGTGGTCCGCCTCACAGGGCCGCCCTCGCCGGCGCCGACGCGTGAGCGTGACCCCACGTATTCCGGCCACGAACTGTTCGCCGCCGTCGCGATCCAGTCAGCGTACCGTGGATACCTCGTAAGTAGCAAGCATTCTGGTTGGGCAAGGAAATTAAAGCTGGCTCTGTCTTGTAGTAACGGTGTGTGGGCGCAGGCGCGGAGGGCACTGCGCGCGCTCAAGGGCCTGGTGAGGCTGCAGGCGGTGATCCGCGGGCAGGCGGTGCGGCGGCAGACGGCGGCGACGCTGCGGGGCCTCGAGTCGCTGGTGAAGATCCAGGCCCGGCAGCGGGCCAGGGCCGACGTCGAGCACGAGCACGAGCACGGCGGCGACGGCATGGACGCCCTGCTGAGGAGAGGCCGGGAGCTGTACGCGGCCGCGCTGCAGGTAAGTTTCACTGGTCATTTTTTTTTCTCGAGAAAACAAAGAAATGTTTCACTGGTCGTCACTCTGCTGCGGCGCGTGGTGGATGATCGATCGTCGGCCGGTGTGGATGGATCCGGCGGCGAACGTGCGAATGATTTGCGACGCACATGCATGCATGCGGCTGCTGCTGGATCTGCATGTGATGTGGGTTAAAGTTGGCAGCAGTCACGTCGTCGATGTGTCTCCTTCCTTGCTGCTGCCGCAGCTTTGACATCCTCCTCCTCCTCCCCCTGATGTGGATGTGGACCACTAGTGACTAGTTCTAGGAGTGGTACGTACACGCATGCATGCATGCATACGCATGTGGGCGATGTTGGTGTTCATGTGATGTGCCTGTCGAGTCGAATGTGCGCTGCCAGCCCACATTATTCGCTTGCGTTCCGCAACGTGGTGTGTCCGCGGTTCAAAAGAAAAGGTAGTAGTGCTGGGGTCAAAAAAGAAAAGAAAAGTGAGATCGCATATTTCGACCGCAGTGCTAGTTACTGCTGGGTCCGTCAGAGCAATCCAAACCACGAGACCTAAACGGACACCCTTTTGTCCGCGTTTTATTTGTTTGAATCGATCCGATGAATATTTATGTCCGCTTTTCAAAACGGGTTAACATTTAGGCCCTGTTTGTTTCATAAGTTCTAGGACTTTTTTAAATCCTAACTTATAAGTCATAAGTCCCTACCTGTTTGTTTACAGGGACTTATAAGTCCCGAGTCCCTACCTGTTTGTTTACAAGAACTTATAAGTCCATGTTGCGGCGGCCGGACCAGACGAACCGAGGGAGACGAAGCGGCGGCCGGGCGGCGACGAGGCGGAGGCCGGGCGGCGACGGGGCGGAGCGGCGACTGGGCGGCGACGGGGCGGGCGGCGACGGGGCCGGCGGCCGGCGGCGATTGGGGCGGTGCGAGCGTTAATCGGGGCAGGGCGGCGGCCACTGCATCGGAAGACTACCGCGGACCTAACCAGAATAAGTCCCAATAAGCTCCTATTAGAGAGTCTTATTTAATAAGTCCCAAATAACCATAATAAGTCTCAATAAGTCCCTTGTATTTGGTTTAGGTGGGATTTATAGGGACTTTTTTAAGTCTCAAAATCAATAAGTCCGTGAAAACAAACACCCTCTTACGCTCTAACGCTGTCGTGACTTTTTTAGGCAGCGTGAAAAGGTACACCATAAATATTTGAAAAAAAACGTTAATTAAACATTAATACGCGACGATAGTCCCACGAATCCACATTGCAGTAACTAAAAATAAATAAACCAAAGCCGAGGAGGCGTGCTGGCCTAGACGTCCTCGTCGTCGTCCTCGGGACCAGTAAGGTTGACGAGCGTCGGCGCCGGGCCAGCCAGAGAAAGATCGTCTCCCAGACGACGGCGACGTCGCTCACCAGTGGCTGCACCGCCGCTGGCTGGGGTTCGACACGACGCTCCCTCTCCTTGACTTCGGCGTTGCGCTCCAGCTGCTTGAGCCGCTGGCCCTCGAGGCGTTCCTTTGCCAACTGTTGTTGCCGGCAGTGCTTTAGGTAGGCCTGATCCTCCTCGGACATCGCCCTCAACCAGACGGGTGGCGCGCTCACTCACTCGCCCATCACCCCCATTCCAGTTGTACTGCTCGGTCTTGGCAAGGACACCTTTTGTAAATAGGTGACGCGTTGGCCATCATTTCTTTTCGCACGAACAAAATGGATCGGAGTTGCTCTCGCCGCTTGGTGTGCCGGCGGGGCGGAAATGATTGATCTCGTCCCGTCCCGTCGGTGAAGCAAAGCCGTGTCCTGGGACGAATATGTCTGGTACTGTACGTGCTACAGTATGAGTATTTTGTTGTTGTTCCTCATGCCGTGTCGTGTGCCGTGCAGGAGCAGCAGCAGAACAGCAGGGGGTGGGACGGCAGCACCCTCTCCAAGGAAGAGATGGGCGCCGTGATGAGGAGCAGGGAGGAAGCCGCCATCAAGCGCGTGCGCGCGCTGCAGTACGCCTCCATCCAAAACGTAATACTCTAGTAACCTCTAAGTGCCAGCGTTCCGGGATGGACGCACGCACTGTGGCTGTGGTGTGGCTGACAAACAAAACAAAATCATGGCAGGAGAAGATCGGCATCAGGAGGCAGCCCATGTCCAGGGACGAGATGGAGACGCTCAACCAGCGCTGGAGCTGGCTGGAGGAGTGGGTCGGCTCGCAGCCGTTCGACAAGGACGTGGCCATAGACGTGATCACCCACCCCCACCCGCCGCCGCCTCGCTCCAGGGACTCCCTCACCTGCCTCGAGGACGACGACCACGACGATGACGGCTACGGCAGGCGGCTCGGCTACTCGTCCAGGCGGTCCTTCGGCCGCGCCCGGCGCACGCCAGGGAGGGGCGACGACGGACTGCAGGCCTGCTCGCCGGCGGCGGCGTTCCCGGGGTACATGGCGTCCACGGCGTCCGCCAAGGCCAAGTTCCGGTCCATGAGCACGCCCAAGGAGCGCTTCGCCGTGCCATCCGACGCGTACTCGGAGCAGTGCTTCCCGTCCTTCGCCGACCGCCTCATGTCACCGATCCCGTCCATGTCGCCGATGCCGTCCATCGCCAGCGACATGGGCTTTGCTCGCTCCAGCAGGCCGCCGGTTGCGCAGCGGTCGCCGCGTGTCAAGGCGGGCCCAATGACGCCGTCGAGGACCCGCTCCAGGAGGTCCCCGAGCCGCCACAGCTTCGGCTCCGAAGCCGCGCTGCACCAGATGCAGATGGAGCATTACACCCCTATTCGCTAGACACAAAACAAACTTCTTTGTAATGTGGCCAACGCTGCCTTGTTTGGCGGGCATGCTCTCGCTGGGTCTGACCATGGAAACCTTCTCAAACTGACTGTGCTTGCGATAAGGATAATGCAATATGGATCTGCAAACTTTCCAAATGATAGACGTGTGCACATACAACATGGAAGAAGAAGATAATTCGGCGTATTATGATCAATGTTTGCGAATGAGTAACCAAGGTCTGTTCTATTCGGTGGACGAGTAACCGATACAGCAGGCAGCAGCAAACTCCTGGTGGACACTTCCGAGTGCAAAATTCAGCAAATATCCACGCTTCAAGAGAGCTTCTTTTCTTCATAAGGGGACCATGCATCTAGATTACAGGTTCCTCATCTAATAATGTAGACATAAATAGACAATGAGCGAACATTGGTGACAGCAAAAGGTGTAAAGATCTCTTTTAATAACCATGATTTTTCTTCATTCAGGGAAGGAGTGAAACTTACATGAAAGCTCATCACTACTTGATCATGTAGAATTCTAGCATCTCTTGTTCCACAGGGTGAGTCTCTCCCACTATAATGAGACAGTGAAGGGGTGGTCCAAAATCAACATCTAGTAATTTCTTCATGGGGCCAGCCACAATCTTCTGATCATCGCTTCCAAGGCGAGCTACACCCATACATAGTGAATCTGGACCATATGCTGGGAATAGATAGATGATCTTTCAATGTCCATTTTGCAGTAAGACTCGGTTTATAATATAGTAAACAGAACATCTAAAGCACTCTTAAGGATATCCGTGTGGCAGAATATTTATCAGGTTGTGATATTGATCAGAATGTTACAAATAAAGCTAACTTATACGAAAATTAAGTTCACAAACACTAGAAAATACCAGATCCCCCATGCAGTTCCTCCACCTCCAAAAGCTGACTTATTGCAGTGTTCACAGTCATGAATCTTGCTGGTTCGTACACTTTCTTTCCTCTGAAAGCAAACACCTTAATTATACAAAATGGCAAGAGACACATATTGCATCACAGAACATTGAGCAAGTCTTTGGGAGGAGAATGCATAGACAAGACATATCTAGTGCATATCTAATTCTCGTTAGAATTTTTTTTGTTATTCACCACAACATACTTCAAAGATAGAAATTACGTAAATTACCTGCATAAGGACTCAAGTGTTGGCTCCTTAACACGGATGTCTGCATTGGATAAGAGAACTACTAAGTTATCTGATAACCAGAACCCCTAACCAAGCCACTAGCACTAGCAGATAAACGTGGTGGTAGTAGTAGTATGAGCACTAGTACTGAAAACAAACTTGCCATACGTTCAAATCATCAGGACTAGTATATCTTAACTTGCAGACAAAGTGATTGGAGCAGCACCGGTTGCTGTTAAATTACAAGAAACCATGACTAGGAAATTTGTAAATGTCTAGTAATGCCGTATATTCATCAGAATTATATCATAACTTGCAGACAAAGTGATAGTAGTTTCACTATTACAAGAAACTGCGACTAGGAAATACTATGCAAATGTCTAATAATGCCACACAGTCATCAGAATTATATCTTAATCTTGCCACAGTATGTAAATATGTTGAACATTTGTGCATTTTTCATAAAAAGAATAAAGATCCAATATCATGTGGAGAAATATTAACAGTCAGGCATGCCATCTATCTCAGCCTGTCCTGGTCAATCTCAGGAATGCCAGGTGCTAAATGTTCTTTGCATGGTTCAAGAAAGCAATACCAACCTAGTAGGCAAAGAGTATGCAAGCCAAGTCGACGACTGTTCTGAATTTTCTCGTAGAAACTATCTGGTCTCCATGTCTCTGTGAAGAAAGGTATAGAGATGGTCTCTCCATAGCGGTAAAGTTGCAACCCACAAACGCCAATAGCATTCATGACAGATGCATTGTGGATAACCTTAACCTCTACCCCCATGTTCTTGGCACGAACAACCAAATCAGTGTGTGTGGTCGCCCTGCAAATTTCATCGCAATTATGTGCAGGGTAAACGTTTGACTTGCAAAACTAATAAAAATATGTGAACACACGGGAGAAAGTCCACACACTTAGCTTACACAATGGCATGTACAAAGACAGGATCATGCATCCAGGGCAAACATGTGAATGGACAAAGACAAAAAATAAATAGCATGCCCACACATATATGAATGTACAGTCTGTTTGATTAAAAGGGCATGCAAATAAATGCATAATTCACCACAGGAGCGTCCAGATACGAACAAATGAACGCACTGCCGATGGCACACTGAACAGAATCGCACGTACCAAAGTCTCTGAAAGAACAGAAATGAGCACGCATATCCTACACGCACACGACCCAACAGAGCGAGCAAGCAAAAGTGTTCAAATAATGGAAGAAAGCATAGCAACCATTACCCAAACGGGTCGCCAACGACGAGGAAGGCGACGTCGGCGTCCGCGGCCTCGCTCAGCATCTGGTCCGCGCGCTCCTCTACCATCTCGCGGTCGGCAACCGTGATCTCCTTGCCGTACATCTTCTCCTGCAACGACACGGGCAGTGAATGGAGGTGAGGGAAGACCCCTACCCTGGTACGGCCGCGCAGACATTTGCGCGAACAGGTGGTGGCCATCCAAGAGAAGAGAGAAACGCACGAGGTTGGCGAGCGAGGCGGGGTCGAGGCCGAGAGAGAGGAGGGAGGTGTAGGCCTCCATGTAGACCTTGGCGCAGCGGCGGACGGCGTCGAGCCCCCGCACCGTGATGTCGCGCTCGTCGCCAAGGCCGAGGCCGACTATGTAGAGCATCGCCGCGGCCGTTCGCTTTCTCCGTGCTCCGTCTTCTCTCGTGGAGGGAGGGTGGGGAATACTGGCGACTTGGCGACTACACAACGCCGTCTGTTCGGCCGTGCTGTAGTCATGTACTACTACTCGGGATGCAAAGCGAAACGATTTTTTTTTTTGAGAGAGAAACGTCGGCTTTATTGATCACTTAAAATAAAATTACAAAGAGTCTCTCAGATACATTCTGGGTAGAATGGCAAACAAAACTAAATACATTCTTACAAGACTTAGCTAAAATATGAGCAGCTATATTAATTTGCTGACGAACATATTTAAACATCATAGAGTCAAAACTTCTCGAAGATACTTCGATATCATTTATCACAGTATCAATGATGGAACGGTCAAGAGTGTTGGCATTAATTCTATTCACAAGTGACTGGCAATTTGTAGCAAAAATAACATTGAAGAAGTATTCATCTCATGTTAGTTGCACGACCCTATGAAGAGCCATAGCTTTTGCAAGTTCAGGTTCAAGTGCATCATGAAGAGGCTCGGTGAATGCGGCAACACAAACGTCATCATGATTTAGGGCCACGGCACTAGTTCCGCACATATTGATATCTGAAAATACAACAGCATCTGAATTGATGACAATAGCACGTGACGGCGGCGGAGTCCATATTGTGTTGGTGAAAAAAGACTCACACCTGATGACTCATTCAGAGTTAAAAAAGTGTTGCATAATAAGATAAGTGTATGCATGAATTTTCTCCACTGTATGACGAGGATGAGGAATATTAGGCGAGTGGCGCGCCTCATTACAAGCTTCCCATATATGCCACAAAGACACAGCCATAATCGTGTCATCTTTGTATGAAGATCTTGAAAAGAAATCAAAGAGCCAGTGTTTTGTATTTCTGAAGGAGGACCGAGAGAGTTTGGTGCCATACCATGCTTTGATCGCGTCCCAGACCGTCCGAACTCGAGGACAAAAAAGTGTAGCATGTTCCATGCTCGCTAGCTAGACGGCCGCAGAAACAACAATTCATAGAATCAGGAACATGGCGCCGCTGCAAGTGAGCCCCGGATGGAAGACAATCATGAGCAAATCGCCAAAGAACGACCTTCATCTTGTTGGGAGCTTTGACAGACCAAATTGCCTTCCAACTCTTCTCCTCGACAACTACATTGGAGGTGTGTCCAGACCCGTTCTTGCTGCGAGATTCGAAAAATTGAGTCGATCTTGCCATGTTGTACGCTGAGCGCACCGTGTATTCCCCAGACTTTGTGAAAGGCCAACAAGCAAAATCAACCCCACCATACCTGCTAATAGGAATACGTAGAATCTATGCAGCAATATCATCATGGAAGAAAGCATTGATCGAATCCACGTTCCATGAACAAGTTTCCTCGTCAATCAAGCATTTTACCTTGGCATTTGCAGGTATAGGCAGTAATGGTTGTAGACGATGTGGTGGAGTTTAGGGGATCGAGTGACCCAAGAGTATAGAAACTTTCTCACCATTGCCAATACCCCACCTAACATCCTTCTGTAGCAGATCCCGTCCAGCCAAAATTGCACGCCAAGTAGAGACGCCGACCTCAGCGCCAAAGCATTCCAGAAATCTCAAGTAGGAAAATATCATCCCTTCAAGACACGAGCACAAAGAGACTTTGGATCCGTCAGAAGCCGCCATCCTTGCTCCGTGAGCATAGCCAAATTGAATAGTGCCATATCACGGTAACCCATGCCACTGAGCGCTTTAGGAGTAGCCAGCCACTCCCAAGAGCGCCAATGCATTTTCCATCTCCCAACTTCGCGATCCCACCACTCATCGACAATAACCTGACGAAATTTCTCACAAGTATCAATAGGCAATTGGAAGCAGCTCATAATGTATGTAGGGATAGCCTGTATGATTGACTTCAATAAAGCTTATTTTCCGTCTTTGGATATTGGACATTCAGACAACCCAAAGATGCTAGCCCACGCTCGATCAAGCAGAAACTTGAAAGTGTTAGTTGGTGATTTTCCAACCTCCATTGGCATACCAAGATATGAATCATTGGAAGCTTCATTCAAAATCCCCAATAGATTTTTAACTCTTTGTTTGATCTTTTTTGGGCAATTCTTTCCAAAAAACAATGAAGATTTTCCTTATTGACTGCTTGACCAGAACCTTGACAATAAAGATTCAAAGTGGACTCTAAAGCCACCACACTACGTCTATCACTTCGTGCAAAGAAAATGTTGTCATCGACAAAAAGGAGGTGTGAGATAGGTGGGCCTAGACGGTCATTCTTTATACCATGTAGCTCACCACGGTTCTCCTTCTGAAGTAACATGCTTGACAATCCTTCAGTACACAAAAGGAACAAGTAAGGCTTGATTGGGTCACCCTGTCGGATGACTTTAGAGGGCACAACTGGTTCAGTAAGCTCCCCATTGACCCTGACAGCATAGCGAACATTAGTAACACATCTCATAACAGAAGAAATCCATACAAGATCAAAACCAAGCTTGGAGAGACAACCATGAAGATAATCCCATTCTACACGATCGTAGGCCTTCATCATATCAACCTTCATGGCAAAGAAAGGTTGCTTAGCCGTTTGTTGATGAATAGTGTGCAAACAATCATATGCAATAATGGTGTTATCAGTAATCAAACGCCCAGGCACAAATGCACTCTGAAAGTTAGAAATGATAACAGGCAAGAACAACTTCAAACGATTAGCAATAACTTTGGAAGCAATCTTGTACAACACGTTACAAAGGCTGATGGGTCTGAAATTGTTTAGTTGCTTTGGCCGAGCCACCTTAAGAATGAGAAGAATCACAAAATCACATAAACCATCAGGGATTGGATTACCTTCAAGAAAGTTCCTAACAGCATAACAAATTTCCTCCTCCGGAAAATTCCAATGTGTTTGGTAAAATAATGCTGGAAAACCAACCGGCCCTGGAGCCTTTGTTGCCCCCATCTGGAATAAAGCAGTCTTGATCTCCTAATTAGAATATGGCTTACACAAATCATCATTCATCTCTCTAGTAACTTTTTGGGGAATAACATCAAGAACCACAACAGTATCACATGGCTGAGAAGAAGAAAACTCTTCATATAAATAATGTGCCACATTTTTCATCTCTTCTTGTGACTCACACAAAGAACCTGTTGGGTATCGTAGTAAATTCAAAATTTTCCTATGCCATACAAGGATCTATCTATGGAGAAACCAGCAACGAGAGAGGTTGTAGAGCATCTTCATACCTTTGAAGATCGCTAAGCGGAAGCGTTACTATGAACACGGTTGATGGAGTCATACTCGCAGCGATTCAGATCGCGGTGGATTCCGATCTATGTGCCGAACTACGACACCTCCGCGTTCAACACACGTGCTGCTCGGTGACGTCTCCTGCACCTTGATCCAGCAAGGAGGAGGGAGAGAGCTCCGGCAGAACGACGGCGTGGTGGCGGTGGAGCTACGTGGTTCTCCGGCAGAGCTTCGCTGAGCTATGCGGAGGACGAGGAGAGAGAGGTGTAGGGCTGCGCCGAAAAAGGAAGAAATCGTGTCTCCAAAAGCCAAAAACCACCACTCTATATAGGACAGAGGGAGGAGGGTGCCCACCCTTAGGGTTCCCACCCCAAGGGTGCGACATCCCTAGATGGGGTAGGGAGGGCGGCGGCCAAGGGTGGAGAGAGGGGGCGCGCCCTAGGTGGGACTTGGGTCTCCTCTACGCCTAGGGTTTGCCCCCTCCCACTATCCTTGCGCCTTGGGATGAAAGGGGAGGATGTATAAGCCCACTCTGGGCTGGTTTCCTTTCTCCTTTTGGCCCATAAAAGCCTTTGGGGCTGTGATACTTCTCCGTCGTATCTACTTTTCCAAACTCTTTTGCCCTTGTTTTGGACTCTAATTTTCATGATTTGAATGGAACTAACCCGGACTAACGCTATTTTCAGCAGAATTGCCATGGTGTTGTTTTTGTGTAGAAATAAAAGTTCTTGGAATGACCTGGAAATTTACGGGGATTTTTTGTGGAATATATAAAAAATACTGGCGCAGGAATCAACGGAGGAAGTGGAGCGTGGAGCCCACAAGCCCACCAGGCGCGGGCCCCCCTTGCCGCGCCTGGCAGGCTTATGGGGCCCACGAAGCTCCACCGCCTCCAATCTCAGCTCTATTTAGTCCCTTTCGTCCGAAAAAAAATCAAGAAGAAGTGTTCATCGCGTTTTACGATGCGGAGGTGCCACCACCTCCTGTTCTTCCTTTGGAGGGTAGATCTGGAGTCTATTTTGGGCTCCGGAGAGGGGAGATCGTCGCCATCGTCATCACCAACCTTCCTTCATCGCCAATTCCATGATGCTCTTCACCGTCGGTCAGTAATCTCATCGTACGCTTGCTGGACGGTGATGGGTTGGATGAGATCTATCATGTAATCGAGTTAGTTTTGATGGGGATTGATCCCTAGTATCCACTATGTTCTCAGATTGATGTTGCTAATTTGCCATGCTTAATGCTTGTCACTGGGGCCCGAGTGCCATGATTTCAGATGTGAACCTATTATGTTGTCGCCAGTATATGTGTGTTCTTCATCCTATCTTGTAAGTTGTAGTCACCTACTATGTGTTATGACCCGGCAACCACGGAGTGACAATAGCCGGAACCACTCCTGGAGATGACCATAGTATGAGGAGTTCATGTATTCACTAAGTGTTAATGCGTTGGTCCGGTTCTTTATTAAAAGGAGAACCTTAATATCCCGTAGTTTCCATTAGGACCCCGCTTCCACGGGAGAGATGGACAATAGATGTCATGCAAGTTCTTTTCCCTAAGCACGTATGACTACATACGGAATACATGCCTACATTACATTGACGAACTGGAGCTAGTTACATATCTCTCCGTGTTATAACTGTTACATGATGAATATCATCCGACATAATCATCCATCACCGATCCAATGCCTATGAGTTTTTCCTACTGGTCCTTGCTACGTTACTTTGCTGCTACTGGTGTCACTGCTGCTACTGTTACTCTGCTGCTGTTGTTGTTACTCTGCTGCTACTGCTGTCACTTTGCTACTACTGGTTACTGTTGCTACTTCTGCTATCATACTACCTTGCTACTGATACTTTGCTGTAGATACTAAATCTTTCAGGTGTGGTTGAATTGACAACTCAACTGGTAATACTTGAGAATATTCTTTGGCTTCCCCTTGTGTCGAATCAATAAATTTGGGTTGAATACTCTATCCTCGAAAACTATTGCGATCCTCTATACTTGTGGGTTATCAAGACTATTTTCTGGCGCCGTTGCCGCGGAAGCACAACTATATTCTCCGAGTCACTTGGGATTTACGTCTGCTGGTCGCTATGAGGAATCCGAAAGATCCAAGAACTAAAGTCTTGCCCTCAACTACGAGGACAGGTAAGGAACTTCCATCTAGCTCTGCACTTGATTCACCTTCAGTTATGAGTAAATTTGCGACACCACCTCCTGCTAGAAATCTTGATATGTCGCCTGTGCTTGATGATGCTACTTCTGCTGTCCATGATGCTTGTGATGATGCTATGCTTGATACTGCTTTGCCACTAGGTGCATTCCTTCATGCACAAATTGGTAGAGTTGCTGCTAGATGTGATGATACTTCTGAAACTGCTGATACTATTGAAGTAGAACCTGCTATATTGCCTGATATGCCTGAGTGTTATGTTATGGGGGGAGATGGCTGAGGACTTTCTTGCTTGTAAGGATAGCTATGATGTTGAGAAATTACTGCGCAAGTGGAAAGAAAAATCTTTGAACGCTAGGATGAAATACGACCCGAAGTTTGCTACTTCGCCTATCTTTGTGACCGATAAGGATTATGAATTCTCTGTCGACCCTGAGTTAATCACTCTGGTCGAATCTGATCCTTTTCACGGTTATGAGTCTGAAAAGGTTGTAGCCCATCTTACCAAACTGCACGATATAGCCACCCTATTCACTAGTGAGGAAAAGATCCGTCACTACTATATCCTCAAGCTGTTTCCTTTCTCGCTAAAGGATGATGCTAAGACTTGGTTCACTTCTCTTGCTCCTGGTTGTGTACGTAGCCCCCAGGATATGATCTACTACTTCTCTGAGAAATATTTCCCTGCCCATAAGAAGCAAGCTGCCTTGCAGGAAATATACAACTTTGCTCAAGTTGAAGAAGAGAGTCTCCCACAAGCTTGGGGGAGGCTCGTCTAGCTACTGAATGCTTTGCCCGATCACCCTCTTGAGAAGAATGAAATACTTGATATCTTCTATAATGGACTCATCGATGCTTCTAGAGACCACCTAGATAGTTGTGCCGGTTGTGTTTTTAGGGAACGAACTATAGAACAAGCTGAGATCCTATTGAATAACATCTTGTGCAATGAGAATGCTTGGACTATTCCCGTACCACCTCCTAAGCCAACTCCGAAGAAAAGAGGTATTCTATTCCTCAGTCCTGAAGATATGCAAGAAAGCTAATAAATCTATGAAAGAGAAAGGCATTAAATCTGAAGATGTCAAAAATCTACCGCCTATCAAAGAGATCCATGGTCTGGATAACCCGATACAGTAGTAGAAGTAAATTCTCTTAGTAGATTCAATGAGAGTGATATTCCTTTTGATAAGCCTGTTAGTGTATGCCTGGATGAATTTGATAACTTTGTTGCCAAGCAACAAAGTTCCAATGATTATTTTAGTAGACAATTGGAACAGAATGCTCGTATGCTTAGTCATGTAAGTGCTTGTGTGGACAGAAATGTCAATGATCTTAAGATGTTGAGTAAACATGCCTCTATGGTCACCACTCAAGTAGAACAAGTACTTAAGGCTCAGAATGACTTGCTCAATGAGTTGAATGACAATTCTGTCAGAGTCGTCACTAGAGGTGGTAGAATGACCCAGGAACCTTTGTATCCTGAGGGTCATCCTAAGAGAATTGAACAAGATTCTCAAGGAGTTAGCACTGATGCACCTAGTCATCCTAGCAAGAAGAAGAAAGATGATAGGAACTTGCACGCTAGCAACCCAGATGCTGTTACCCCTGAGAATCCAAACGATGTCTCTGTCTCTAATGCTGAAACACAATCTGGTGATGAACATGAGCCTAATGATAATATCGATAGTGATGTTCATGAAGATGCTCAACCTAGCAATGATAAGGATGTGGAGATTGAACCTGTTGATCTGGATAACCCACAGCCTAAGAATAGGAGATACGATAAGAACGGCTTCATTGCTAGGAAGCATGGTAAAGAAAAGGGAACCATGGGTTCAGAAACCCATGCCCTTTCCTCCCAAACCATCCAAGAAAAAGGATGCTGAGGATTTTGAGCAATTTGTTGAAATGATTAGACCTGTCTTTCTGCAAATGCGTTTGACAGATATGCTCAAAATGTCTCCGTATGCTAAGTACATGAAGGATATTGTGACTAATAAGAGGAGGATATTTGAGGTTGAGATTTCCACCATGCTCGCTAACTATACCTTCAAGGGTGGAACTCCTAAGAAACTAGGTGATCCCGGAGTGGCCACCATACCTTGCTCCATTAAAGGCAACTACGTTAGAACTGCTTTATGCGTCCTTGGAGCCGGTGTTAGTGTTATGCCTCTCTCTCTTTATCGTAGGCTTGAACTGCATAAGTTGACACCCACTAAAATCTCTCTGCAAATGGCCGACAAATCAACTGCTTTCCCTATCGGCATTTGCGAGGATGTGCCTGTTGTGGTTGCGAACGTCACTATCTTAACAGACTTTGTTATCCTGGATATTCCCGAGGATGATGCCATGGCGGTCATCCTTGGAAGACCCTTTTTAAACACCGCAGGGGCTGTTATAGATTGCAACAAAGGCACTGTCACTTTCCATGTCAACGGTAATGAGCATACGGTGCACTTTCCGAAGAAACAATATCGAGTATATTGCATCAAAAAAACTTCATCCATTCTTATTGGGAGCTTTGAATGCCCTATACCTCTTGTTAAGATGAAGTATGATTTGCTTGTTGGGGAGATGCACATCCCCATTGAGGTAACCTAGTGACTATTCGAAAATTCTCCATTTTCTTTTGCGATTCGAAAAAGTTTGTCAAGGAGACTTGATCAACCTCATTGACGAATTTCTTTCGATGACCATGAGACGGATGAATCGAGGAGTCACAAACCTCTGTTCCAAGCTTTCACCTTCGGTTGCTTAGAAGAAAAATGATAGATCTAGTTTAGTTTTTCCTGTTTTCTGTTTTAGCGTCCCGTAGAAAAGTACCCCGAAAATAAAAGTTCTCCGAATGTCCTGAAAATCAAGTATGATTTTTTTCTGGAATATTTGAAAAATACTGAGACGGAGAGCTAGTCAGGGGGCTGCACCAGTGGGCCACAAGCCCTGGAGGTGCGGGCACCCCCCTGGCCGTGCCTACCAGTCTTGTGGGGCCCACGTGCACCCCCTCCACTCATTCTAGCTCCCATTTGCTTCTCCTACCTCCAGAAAAAAATCGTTTCGCAGCTCAGACCCGTGTTCTTGCTCTTCTTGCCGGGATTTTTGATCTCCTTGTGCAAAGCACCATTCACCAAGCTATTTTGGGGGAAATTACTCCTTGGTAAGTGACTCCTCCATTGGTCCAATTAGTTTTTGCTCTAGTGCCTTATACATCGCGTATTTTTGCTGCCTTGGTGACCCTGTTCTTGAGCTTTGCATAATATGGTCCCAAGTAGTTTTGATGCGTAATATGGCCTCTAGGCACTTGTGGGAGTAGTTTCTACGAGTTTAGTTGAGCCTTGTTCACTTTTCCTTTGAGTCACTGAAATTTTTAGAAAAGGAAGATGTTCAGGAGAAACTATCATGGTGGTTCCTCAAGCAAGAGAGGTCCCCGTCTTGCAATTCGGGAGCCCGACCCTTACCAACCAAGGAACGCACAGGTACAATCATGTGAATGGCCTTCTGATGAATTCATGATTGAGGCAGGTTTCGAAGACGAGTTTGATACACTTGTTCACAACGTCAGACTCGAAGAATTCATCTCCGATAAATGTGAACAACATGTTACTCTCACTACCTCTTTTGTTCGTAGATTCAAATTTTCAGTTGGCCGTGATACATCTGTACTGTTTGATCTCTATGACAAATTGTATACCATGGATTTAGAGGATTTCAATAGAATTTGCAAGATACCTGTTTGGGGTAGTCTCAATGATCCTCCTAAATCTTCAGTTAGAGATTTTTTCTCTGGTATAACTGTCGGAGAAACTAGAGATATTACGCAGGCTACCATGGGGAGCATTCATTTTCCTGCCTTGCATTACTTTGCCCTCTTCATAGGTAGATGCATTAACGACAAGATTGAACATTGTCACCTCTGTGCACCTGACCTTAGTATTCTTAAGAGTGCAGTAACGGGTGATATAAGTTTCAACATGGGAGCTATAATAGCAAGGAGGCTGAATAATAATGCTAATGAACGGAATTTCTTTGGTGGGATCTACGCCACTCGCATAGCAAATTTTCTTGGAGTACCCATCCGCGAAGGAGATCCCCCGCTCCATAAAGCTTTCCTTGATCGCGCCGCTTTGACACGCTATTAGTTCCTTGAGAGGGATGATGAATCCCTCCTATACAGGTTAATATTTAACCGGCAGCGTGTTTTCCATATTACCCTTCCTGCTCCTGCCTTCTTTGACTTTCGGGTAAAACGGAGATATTACATAACCAGAGGAGAGGCAGAGGAGTATGAGAGGAGGCAAAGGCTGCTCGTCTCCGTGAGGCAGCTATTCAGGCAGTGGCTGCAGCGCTCCCGTATAACTCCCATTATGATTTTGGGTATCGCCCGGACCATCCTTGGGAGTAGACCAACTTAGGCCAAAAGCCTAAGCTTGGGGGAGTACGTGTTTCTCACCGACTTCATATTCTTGTTCACACTTTCACTTTGTTAGTCAGTGTTCACACTTCCACTGTATCAACCATGCTAGGTTATTTCTTTTTATCGTTTTCTTTTCGTGTGTTTGTTAGTTTGAGAAAAACCCAAAAATATTTTTTCTTCTTCTTTTTCTTGTTGAGAGCTTTCCCGTGTAAAAGTTCTCTTTTTCTTTGGGTCAAGGTAGAAGACCATGGTTACAATGTTTAGTGGCTCTCGCATGCATATCTGTATATCTGTTAAAGAGCCATATTACTTTGTCTTCTCCTTTGCGTTTGCCTGGAGATTCCAGCTTAGTCCAATGCACGAGCACTCTTATTATTGTTCACATCATTCGGTCGTGCAAGTGAAAGCCAATAATGACGATATATGATGAAGTGACTGAGCCTGGAAAAGCTGGTATAATGTCACGCCCAAGATGCGACCCTATCCTCAATTTGGCACGAAGGCCTCGTCAGGGATAGAAGCGCATCTCGTCGTGTCGCAAGAATGGATATCGTTACAAGTACATGTACTGAAAAGATGAGATATATATAGAATTGGCTTACACTCGCCACAAGCTACATCAGAGTCAAGTCAGTACATTACATAAACATCATGAAGAAGAGCAGGGTCCGACTACGGACGAAAACAAACGAGAAAAGAAGAACGACATCCATCCTTGCTATCCCAGGCTACCGGCCTGGAACCCATCCTAGATCGATGAACAAGAAGAAGAAGAAGCAACTCCAAAATGAACAATCAACGCGCTCGCGTCAAGTAACCTTTACCCGTACCTACAACTGGTGTTGGAGTAATCTGTGAGCCACATGGAACTCAGCAATCTCATTTGCAAAGGTATCAAGACTAGCAAAGCTTAATGGGTGAGGTATGGTTAAGTGGTGAGGTTGCAGCAGCAGCTAAGCATATATTTGGTGGCTAAACTTACGAGTACAAGAAATAAGAGGGGGAAGATCTACGCATAACGGACGTGAACTACAGATGATCAAATGAATGATCCTGAACACCTACCTACGTCAGACATAACCCCACCGTGTCCTCGATCGGAGAAGGAACTCACGAAGGATACAGTCACGGTTACGCACACAGTTGGCAGATTTTAATTAAGTTAACTTCAAGTTATCTAGAACCAGTGTTAAACAAAGTTTCCACGTTGCCACATAACCGCTGGCACGGCTTTTCGAAACATTTAACCCTGCAGGGGTGCTCCAACTAGTCCATCACAAATTACCACAAGCCGCATATAAATCCTCGATCACGTCACTCGCAATCTTGTCGGACTCCTTAGTGGAAAACCTCAACTCTGAGATTACCCAAAGCATCACCGGGATCCCGATGCACAAGATATCTCGTCAAAGGTAAAACTAATCCAGCAAGGCCGCCCGACGTGTCGTCGAACCCGATAGGAGCCGCGTATCTCGTTCTCAGGACACGACGGATGGAAAAGCCTACAGGTACCAAACCTCGAGTTGCCCCGTGGTGGCCCCGCAGTCTGTCCTTTTGGGACCAACACCATCAACACTGCCCCCCTGTTTATGTAAAATTACTCCTCGGGTAGCGCTAACTCCCTATGCATTTCAGTATTAACAAATTATTATGTTGGGCAAATGTAAAACCAATGTTGGGCCTTGCCGGACCAGCTTTAATCTAAAACGAATTATCAAGGGGGTCCCCATAACAACCCCGATCGTGTTAGGAGCGCTCATTTATGGAACATAACAACGGTAGCCGAAACTAAGGGGGAAAAGGTGGAACAAAACACCAGGCTAGAAAGGACGAGCCTTCCACCTTTTATCAAGTATATAGGTGCATTGAATTAAATAGCATTAAATATGGTGATATGACAAGGAACCCATGTTATCACATGGAAGCAACTGCGCCTGCAACTAGCAACGCTAACACAGGGTTAAGCAAGCGGTAACATAGCTAATCAGTGGTTTGCTAGGTCGAACAGGTTGAAGGTTTTCATGGCATTGTTGAGAGGCTGATATTTAACATGTGGTAGGGAACGAGACATAACGATGGAAACGGTAAAACTAGCATGGCAATGATATTAATGGTATCTAGGGAAATGGTCATCTTGCCTGAGATCCCGCTTGGAAGAAGAATGCCTCCGTGAAGCAGACGAACCGACGTAGTCGAACGGGTCCTCACATCCGACACGCTTGCTGAACTCTATCGAAATGGGGCAAACCGGAAAGACAAATCAACACAAGATATTCACCACACGATGCACACCACATATGATGCATGAGCAGGTGTATACATGCAGGACACGGCATGACAATTCACACAATCAAACACTACACGTTAAGTGAAGTTCAATATGCAACGAGTTGCATATTGACGAAGCTCCATGTTTATTTATTTAGTTCTATCCCGATTAGATACACTGCAATATTAAATGTGGTTAAACACGGCAAGAGGTGAAGCATAATTAAACTATCTATCTAGGCATTTTAGATGAGGTCGGAAATGACATATAGTACCTCCGAAACGACCTCACATGTTAATTTACAATTCTGCCCCGATCTGAAATAACACATTTTATTGGTTGTTAAACAGAAAAACAAGTAGGATCACGTGATTCTACGCGTCATTTCAAGCAATCTACACGTAAAGAACATCTCCAATGGAGCTACGGTTCAAAAGATACAAGCACCACAAGATATGATGGCATGAATGCAATATGTGTGCATCTACGGTCACGAGCACTTCAAGACATACAACCAGCAAGAGAAAATGAAACTACACGAGATTCTAAGCAAGTTTCATGTAGGACACGATCAAATCGGAGCTACGGTTCAACAACTACGAGCAAAACAAGAAATCACTACAATCTGCCAAAATCAGCCACATAGCATTTTCTACGCCCCTCAACTACGAGGTACACAACTCAAATATAATCAACCAAGACATGACACGAAGGAGGGCAAGAAGTACTACAACAAACAACTAACAAAAACTAGCATGGCATCATGGAACACTAGGAGAAGAAGTCACAAAATGACATCTCACACACTATTTCAGACTTAGTGAAAATAACACCTCATGAAAGTGCAGTTTTCGGTCTGAAGGTATATTTACAGCAGCAAAACCTATAGCTACAGGACTCCAAATAGAATGAAAATTCATAGCATGCTAGAGAATCACAAGGGCTACAACTAACTCCATTGGACCAACCTCAAAAGGGCTACAGATCACAAGATACAAGCAAGACAAGACAACAACAAAATATAACAGATTCCAGACTTAGAAATATTTCAGCTCCTCCAAATCAGCACTATTTCTAGCAACTTGAGAGCAAGCAAACCACACCTAAACGTGCATTTCTATTGCAACCAAAAATACCAGGGGCTAGAGTGAACACCCAAGAACAACTCACTAGTTGACAACTCCGTCAAACGAAGCACGGAATAAATCCTACGAAGTAGACAAGAGGGCAACATGGCAAAATATCGCGCGAACTAACTTGCTCAAAAGCTAAAACTAATTGCACAGAAAAATCCCATGGATTTTTTTACCCCGAAAACATATAAAATATGTGGGGTTGCACAACAAAATAATGCCACACAAAAATGCGAGAAAATAACCTATACACGGGAAAATAAACTAGCGGCAATCCCTACACGCAAAAATACCAAAGTCTACTCTAAAATACATGGAAAAATGGTTCCTAAAACATGGGCATTTTATCTACGGGGTTCGGGCTATTCGAACACGCGCGGAAAATAAATGCGGGCACTATCCTATAGAGACAGTACGCATTTCTAGGAAAACAGTGGGTCAAACCACATCAAACATTTATGCAAGTTGCAAAAACGGACACTACGTGAAATTCTACACCAAAACCATATAAAATACGCCTCGATCCGATTTACGGTTTAAAAGTTACGGGGTTTTTAATATACGACTATATCGTGGAATTAAATTAATTCCGAAATTCCCAATATCTAACCGGGCCTAAGAAGGGGGCGCAATATAGCATATCACGCCATGGGCGAGGAAAAGTGGCTCGGGTGGGGGCTTACCAGGGGCCTTGCCGGTTGGTGGAGCTGGTGGGCCGGGAGCCGACTTGAGGGCGATGCGCCTCGCTAGCATCGCGGGAGGCGGTCCAGGAGGCACAAACGAGGACGCGAGGCAGTCCTGGGCCGGCTGCTCGTGGGGAGGCCGACCGGCCCAGCTGAGCCACGCGGGGGAGGCCGAGGCGCGAGGCTGCTGGTGCTCGAGCCGTTGTCCTCCTCGCTAGGAGGTCTGGTGGCGGTGCATGCCGTCTTGACGGGGAGGTCCGGCGAGGGATGCGGCAGGGGATGGACCCCACGGTCCGGGTTTGGCCGGATCCGGCCTGAGGCGGCGGCGCTACAGGGAGGCGGCGGCGCGGTGGCTGCAGCAGCGTGGATCTGCCTTGCGGCGGCGCTGCACGCAGAGGACGGTGCAGGACGGGCAGGAAGGCGGCGAGGGGCCGCAGGCTCGGCTCTCCGGCAAGTGCAGCCGGCGGCGGGGCACGGGAGAAGCGTGGGGCGGCGCGGGCAGCCCGGCGGAGGCTCGGGAGGAGCACCGGAGGCGAGGCGGCGCGCCATGGGGATGGGCAGAGGCTGGAGGCGGCTGTCCCGGGTCCAGATGGGCTCGGGCGGGCCCCTCCCGGGCCCGAGCGGGCTTGGCTCGAGGTGGGAGGAGGAACACGCTCAGGTGGTGGCTGACTGGTGGGGTGGCACGGAAATCGATGCAGTGGCTAGGGTTTCCCTTAGGGGTAGTTTAGGGGTGTTTAAATAGGGAAGAGGGGCTAGGTTAGAGGGTAACTGGGGGGTTTTTCGACCCTCCGATCGCGATCGTACGGTCCGATCGGAGAGGTGGGCTAGCGTTTTCTGTGAAGAGTGGCATTGGCTAAGATGAGAGGGAAGTGGTGCGGCGCGGCAACGAATTTTAAAACACCGACAGACGTTCGACGGTAGACCGAATACGGTGCCGCTACGGTCGACCGTTCGGGTACCAGACGGACTCCGATCGCGATGAAATTCGACAAGCGGCCTAGCTATATTAAAATAACACCGCACGTCAAATCTCACCCCAAACGGAGAAAATATTACGCACACTTTTAAAACAGGGTTACGACGATGCCGCGGGCGCGTGCGTGTGCGGTCGGGCTCAGAACGGACAACGACGGGAACCGGCAACTAACAACGGATGCAATTTTTGAAAACTGGCAGCAACGGAGATGCCGATGCAATGCAGATGATGTGAATGATGCAATGATGATGCGACAAAAGAAAATAGACACACGACGAAAACGGAAAGAAAAGGGGAATCTTCTCGAACGTCGGCATCGGGCTATCACATATGAACTCGATCTATTTTGTTTTTGTAAATATGACTAGCTCATCATTCGTGATTCAACTTTGTTGTGAGAGAAACATGTTTGCAATGACAACTTAGAGATCATAGTTTCTGATGCCATGCTTAATTAGCTAGGAGCTTATAATGGTATGTCTTGGATGCCAACATGAATTTTGAGATGACTATGATGTAGTATGATAGGATGGTATCCTCCTTTGAATGATTCAAGTGGCTTGACTTGGCGCATGTTTACGCATGTAGTTGAAACAAAATCAACATAGACTCTATGATATTCATGTTCATGGTGATTTATGTCCTACTCATGCTTGCACTCATTGTTGGTTAATCTCAATGCATTTTGATGACTGTTGTCGCTCTCTAGTTGGTCGCTTCCCAGTCTTTGCTAGCCTTCACTTGTGCTAAGCGGGAATACTGCTTGTGCATCCACCTCCATAAACCCAAAGTTGTTCCATATGAGTCCACCATAACTACCTATATGCGGTATCTACCTGCCGTTCCAAGTAAATTTGCATGTGCCACTCTCTAAATCTTCAAGAAATAATCTGTTTTGCATGCCCGAACCACTCATGTGGTGACAGGGGTCTATCAGTATCTTCCATGCTAGGCGTGTTATCCTCGATATGTGTTTATTCACTATCATTCACGAGAAAGGGGCCGGTAATTGGAATGCCCAGTTCCATGCTCAAATCGAAAAGATAATTCCAAACAAAACTCCCGCTGGATTGATGTTGGTATGGACGACATGCGAGTATTCGGCTAGTCGTCGAGTGTGATTGATCGGTGGCAGGGAGTCAAAACTTTACTTTTCCGTTTGGGAACCGCCTATAGCATGTGTAGCGTGGAAGATGGTGAGAACTCTTGGTCATTGCGTTGACAATGAAAGCATGCCGCCCAAAATTATTATCTCTGTTTTCAAAGCTTGAGCTTTGGCACCTCTGCAAATCAATGCTTCCCTCCGCGAAGGGCCTGTCTATTTATGTTCCTGTTGAGTCATCCTCTTCTTATAAAAGGCACCAATTAGAGAGCACCTCTGTCATTTTATGCTTTGCTTTTGACTGATATTGAGTATGAGTGTGACTGGATCTTCTTTGCCATGAATTACAATGTTTAGTCAGCCCTTGGTCTTTGAAGGTGCTCTGCATTTATGTTTTGCGGTCTCAGAAAGAGCTAGCAAGATACCATCTGTTTGTACCGCTTCATGATTGTTTTGATTGGAGTGTTGACGTTTGAAACTTGTCGTTATTTGCTCGCTAGTTGATTATGCCATTGATATGAGTTTACCGTGAGACCTAGATGTCATTTGCTTATGTAGTTAGCTTGTGATCTTGCTGAAATTCTAGATATGAGTTAGACATAGTTGCAACAACAAGATCAAACAGAGTTCGTAAAAGTTTTTGGTTTGTCTCTTTCAGTTTGTCAACTGAATTGCTTGAGGACAAGCAAGGTTTTAAGCTTGGGGGAGTTGACACGTCTCCGTCGTATCTGCTTTTCCAAACTCTTTTGCCCTTGTTTTGGACTCTAATTTGCATGATTTGAATGGAACTAACCCGGACTAACGCTGTTTTCAGCAGAATTGCCATGGTGTTGTTTTTGCGCAAAAATAAAAGTTCTCGGAATGACATTGGAATTTACGGGGATTTTTTGTGGAATATATAAAAAATACTGGCGCAAGAATCAACGGAGGAAGTGGAGCATGGAGCCCACAAGCCCACCAGGCGCGGGCCCCCTGGCCGCGCCTGGCAGGCTTATGGGGCCCACGAAGCTCCACCGCCTCCAATCTCAACTCTATTTAGTCCCTTTCATCCGGGAAAAATCAAGAAGAAGAGTTCATCGTGTTTTACGATACGGAGGCGCCGCCACCTCCTGTTCTTCCTCTAGAGGGCAGATCTGGAGTCCATTCTGGGCTCCAGAGAGAGGAGATCGTCGCCATCGTCATCACCAACCTTCCTTCATCATCAATTCCATGATGCTCTTCACCGTTCGTGAGTAATCTCATCGTACGCTTGCTGGACGGTGATCGGTTGGATGAGATCTATCATGTAATCGAGTTAGTTTTGACGGGGATTGATCCCTAGTATCCACTTTGTTCTGATATTGATGTTGCTACTACTTTGCCATGCTTAAGGCTTGTCACTAGGGCCCGAGTGCCATGATTTCAGATCTGAACCTATTATGTTGTCGCCAATATATGTGTGTTCTTGATCCTATCTTGCAAGTTGTAGTCACCCACTATGTGTTATGACCCGGCAACCCCGGAGTGACAATAGCCGGAACCACTCCCGGAGATGACCATAGTATGAGGAGTTCATGCATTCACTAAGTGTTAATGCATTGGTCCGGTTCTTTATTAAAAGGAGAACCTTAATATCCCGTAGTTTCCATTAGGACCCCGCTGCCACGGGAGGGATGGACAATAGATGTCATGCAAGTTCTTTTCTCTAAGCACGTATGACTACATACGGAATACATGCCTACATTACATTGACGAACTAGAGCTAGTTACATATCTCTCCGTGTTATAACTGTTACATGATGAATAGCATCCGGCGTAATCATCCATCACCGATCCAATGCCTACGAATTTTTCCTACTGGTCCTTGCTATGTTACTTTGCTGCTACTGTTGTCACTGCTGCTACTGTTAATCTGCTGCTGTTGTTGTTACTCTGCTGCTACTGCTGTCACTCTGGTGCTACTGGTTACTGTCGCCACTGCTGCTATCATACTACCTTGCTACTGATACTTTCTTGCAGATACTAAATCTTTCACGTGTGGTTGAATTGACAACTCAATTGCTAATACTTGAGAATATTCTTTGGCTTCCCCTTGTGTCGAATCAATAAATTTGGGTTGAATACTCTACCCTCGAAAACTGTTGCGATCCCCTATACTTGTGGGTTATCAGGCTGGTGGCCCCTCCCGGTGGACCCCCGAAACCCTTCCGGTGGTCCTGGTACGTTACCGGTGATGCCCGAAACACTTTTGGTGTCCAAAACCCTTCATCCTATATATCAATCTTTACCTCCGGACCATTCCGGAGCTCCTCGTGACGTCCGGGATCTCATCCGGGACTCCGAACAACCTTCGTGAAAGACCTATGAGGCGTCTCGATCTATCTCTATAGATCTTGATGCCTAATATGTAAGCAGCTTCTCCAAGGTCCTTCATTGAAAAACTCTTATTCAAATAGGCCTTGATGCTTTCCAATAGTTCTATATCATTTCCCATCAACGACATGTCATCCACATATAATATGAGAAATGCTACAGAGCTCCCACTCACTTCCTTGTAAATACATGTTTCTCCATAAGTCTGTATAAACCCAAACGCTTTGATCACCTCATCAAAGCGAATGTTCCAACTTTGAGATGCTTGCACCAGCCCATAGATGGAGCGCTGGAGCTTGCATACCTTGTTAGCACTGCTAGGATCGACAAAACCTTCCGGTTGTATCATATACAATTCTTCTTTAAGAAAGCCGTTCAGGAATGTTGTTTTGACATCCATTTGCCAGATTTCATAATCATAAAATGCGGCAATTGCTAACATGATTCGGACCGACTTCAACATCGCTATGGGTGAGAAGGTCTCATCGTAGTCAATCCCTTGAACTTGTGGATAACCCTTAGCGACAAGTTGAGCCTTATAGATGGTCACATTACCATCCGCGTCAGTCTTCTTCTTGAAGATCCATTTATTTTCTATGGCTCGTCGATCATCGGGCAAGTCCACCAAAGTCCATACTTTGTTCTGATACATGGATCCTATCTCGGATTTCATGGCCTCAAGCCATTTGTTGGAATCCAGGCATGCCATCGCTTCTTCATAGTTTGAAGGTTCACTGTTGTCTAACAACATGATTTCCATGACAGGGTTGCCGTACCACTCTAGTGCGGAGCGTACCCTTGTTGACCTTCGAGGTTCAATAGCAACTTGATCCGAAGTGTCATGATCATCATCATTAACTTCATCTCTAGCCGGTGCAGGCGCCTTAGAAACATTTTCTTGCGCTGCGCTACTCTCCGGTTTGAGAGGAGGTACAATTACCTCATCAAGTTCTATTTTCCTCCCACTTACTTATTTCGAGAGAAACTCTTTCTCTAAAAAGGATTTGTTCTTAGCAACAAAGATCTTGCCTTCAGATCTAAGATAGAAGGTGTACCCAATAGTTTCCTTTGGGTATCCTATGAGGATGCATTTTTTTGCTTTGGGTTCGAGCTTCTCTGGTTGAAGTTTCTTCACATAAGCATCGCAACCCCAAACTTTAAGAAACGACAGCTTAGGTTTCTTGCCAAACCATAATTCATACGGTGTCATCTCAACGGATTTAGACGGTGCCCTATTTAAAGAGAATGTGGCATTTTCCAATGCATAGTCCCAAAATGATAGCAGTAAATCGGTAAGAGAAATCATAGATCGCACCATATCCAATAAAGTGTGATTACGACGTTCAGACACACCGTTACGCTGTGGTGTGTCAGGTGGCGTGAGTTGTGAAACAATTCGACATTTCTGTAGGTGTGTGTGCCAAAGTCATGACTCAAATATTCTCCTCCACGATCAGATCGTAGAAACTTTATTTTCTTGTCGCATTGATTCTCCACCTCACTCTGAAATTCCTTGAACTTTTCAAAGGTTTCAGACTTGTGCTTCATTAAGTAGACATATCCATATCTACTTAAATCATCAGTGAGGGTGAGAACATAACGATAGCCAACGCGAGCTTCAACGCTCATTGGACCACATACAATGATATGTATTATTTCCAACAAGGTAGTTGCTCGCTCCATTGTTCCGGAGAACGGAGTCTTGGTCATCTTGCCCATGAGGCACGGTTCGCATGTGTCAAATGATTCAAAATCAAGTGACTCCAAAAGTCCATCTGTATGGAGTTTCTTCATGCGCTTTACGCCGATATGGCCAAGGCAGCAGTGCCACAAGTATGCGCGATTATCATTATCAACCTTGCATCTTTTAGCACTCACACTATGAATATGTGTAACATCACGATCGAGATTCATTAGAAATAAACCATTAACCAGCGGGGCATGACCATAAAACATACCACTCATATAAATAGAACAACCTTTATTCTCAGATTTAAACGAGTAGCCATCTTGCATCAAGCGAGATCCCGATACAATGTTCATGCTTAAAGTTGGTACTAAATAAAAATTATTAAGGTTTATAACTAATCATGAAGGTAGATGTACAGGTAGCGTGCCAACGACGATCACATCGACCTTGGAACCATTCCCGACGCGCATTGTCACCTCGTCCTTAGCCAGGCTATGCTTGTTCCGTAGTTCCTGCTTAGAGTTGCAAATGTGAGCAACATCACCGGTATCAAATACCCAGGAGCTACTACGAGAGCTGGTAAGGTACACATCAATAACAAGTATATCACATATGCCTTTGACGTTGCTGGCCTTCTTGTCCGCTAAGTACTTGGGGCAATTCCCCTTCCAGTGACCGGTTCCCTTGCAGTAATAGCACTCAGTCTCAGGCTTAGGTCCTTTCTTTGAATTCTTCCCGACAACTGGCTTACCGGGCGCGGCAACAGCTTTGCCATATTTCTTGAAGCTTTTCTTACCCTTGCCCTTCTTGAAACTGGTTGTCTTATTGACCATCAACACTTGATGCTCTTTCTTGATTTCTACCTCCGTAGATTTCAGCATTGAATACAACTCGGGAATAGTTTTTTCCATACCTTGCATGTTGTAATTCATCACACAGCCTTTGTAGCTAGGTGGAAATGACTGGAGGATTCTGTCAATGAGCGCATCATCCGGAAGTTCAACTCCCAGCTGAGTCAAGCGGTTGTGCAAACTAGACATTCTGAGTATGTGCTCACTGCAGAACTATTTTCCTCCATCTTACAGCTAAAGAACTTGTCGGATACTTCATATCTCTCGACCCGGGCATGAGCTTGAAAAACAAGTTTCAGCTCTTCGAACATCTCATATGCTCCGTGTTACTCAAAACGCCTTTGGAGCCCCGGTTCTAAACTGTAAAGCATGCGACAGTGAACGAGAGAGTAGTCATCACTCCGCGACTGCCAGGCGTTCCTAACATCCTGGGTCGCCGCGGGAACGGGAGGATCATCTAGCGGTGCATCAAGGACATATGCCTTCTTGGAAGCCATGGGGATGAGCTTTAAGTTACGATCCCAGTCCGCATAGTTGCTCCTATCTTCTTTCAGCTTGGTTTTCTCTAGGAACGCGTTGAAGTTGAATGGGACATTTGCATTGGCCATTGGATCTACAATATTTGGAAAGACAGTTTTTGACTAAGTTCATGATAATTAAGTTCATCTAATCAAATTACTAATGAACTCCCACTTAGATCGACATCCCTCTAGTCATCCAAGTGTTACATGATCCACGTCCACTAGCCCGTGTCCGGTCATCACGTGAGACGGACTAGTCATCAATGGTGAGCATCTCCGTGATGATCGTATCAACCATACGACTCATGTTCGACCTTTCGGTCTCCCATATTTGAGGCCATGTCTGTACATGCTAGGCTCGTCGAGTTAACCTAAGTGTTTCACGTGTGTAAACTGGCTTACACCCAGTGTATGCGAATGTTAGAATCTATCACACCCGATCATCACGTGGTGCTTCGAGACAACGAACCTTTGCAACGGTGTACACTTAGGGGAATACTTATCTCGAAATTTTAATGAGGGATCATCTTATATTTTCTACCGTTGTTCTAAGCAATAAGATGTCAAACATTATAAACATCACATGCAATCATATAGTGACATGATATGGCCAATATCATCTTTCTCCTTTGATCACCATCTTCGGGGCACCATGATCATCATCGTCATCGGCATGACACCATGATCTTCATCATCATAATCTCCATCATTGTGTCTCCGTGGAGTCGTCATGCCAACTATTACTTCTACTACTATAGCTAACCGTTAGCGATAAAGTAAAGTAATCAACATGGCGTTGCATCTCATACAATAAATTAAGACAACTCCTATGGCTCCTGCCGGTTGTCATACTCATCGACATGCAAGTCGTGAATCCTATTACAAGAACATGATCAATCTCATACATCACATATGTAACATCACATCCTTTTGGCCATATCACATCACATAGCATACCCTACAAAAACAAGTTAGACGTCCTCTAATTGTTGTTGCAAGTTTTACGTGGCTGGTTTGTGTTTCTAGCAAGAACGTTTCTCACCTACGTGACAGTCAGAATGTTGATAAGCCAATGCTATTTACCCTTCATAAGGACACTTTTTATCGAATCCAATTCAACTAAAGTGGGAGAGACAGACACCTGCTAGCCACCTTATGCACCAAGTGCATGTCTGTCGGTGGAACCAGTCTCATGTAAGCATACGTGTAAGGTCGCTCCGGGCCGCTTCATCCCACAGTACCGTCGAAAAAGATAAGACTAGTAATGGCAAGCAAGTTGACAAATCAGCGCCCACAACTTTTGTGTTCTACTCGTGCATAGAATCTACGCATAGAACTTTGGATCGGATGCCACTGTTGGGTATTGTAGTAAATTCAAAATTTTCCTACGCCATACAAGGATCTATCTATGGAGAAACCAACAACGAGAGAGGTTGTAGAGCATGTTCATACCTATGAAGATCATTAAGAGGAAGCTTTACTATGAACGCGGTTGATGGAGTCGTAATCGCAGCGATTCAGATCATGGTGGATTCCGATCTATGTGCCGAACTACGGCACCTCCGCGTTCAACACACGTGCAGCTCGATGACATCTCCCGCACCTTGATCCAGCAAGGAGAAGGGAGAGTTTGAGGGAGAGAGCTCCGGAAGCATGACGGCGTGGTGGCAGTGGAGCTACATGGTTCTCCGGCAGAGCTTCGCTGAGCTATGCGGAGGACGAGGAGAGAGAGGTGTAGGGCTGCGCCGGGAGAGGAAGAAATCGTGTCTCCAAAAGCCAAAAACCACCACTATATATAGGAGGAGAGGGAGGAGGGTGCCCACCCTTAGGGTTCCCACCCCCAAGGGTGCGGCGGCCCTAGATGGGGCAGGGAGGGCGGCAGCCAAGGGTGGAGAGAGGGGGCGCGCCCTAGGTGGGCCTTGGGCCTCCTCCGCGCCTAGGGTTTGCCCCTCCCACTCTCCTTGCGCCTTGGGATGAGAGGGGAGGGCGCACCAGCCCACTCTGGGCTGGTTCCCTTTCTCCTTTTGGCCCATAAAAGCCTTTGGGACTGGTGGCCCCTCCCGGTGGACCCCCGGAACCCTTCCGGTGGTCTCGGTATGTTACCGGTGATGCCGAAACACTTTCGGTGTCCAAAACCCTTCATCCTATATATCAATCTTGACATCCGGACCATTCCGGAGCTCCTCGTGATGTCTGGGATCTCATCCGGGACTCCAAACAACCTTCGGCAACCACATACACTATTTCCCTATAACCCTGGCGTCATCGAACCTTAAGTGTGTAGACCCTACGGGTTAGGGAGACATGGAGACATGACCGAGACATCTCTCCGGTCAATAACGAACCGTGGGGGTCTGGATATCCATGTTGGTTCCCACATGTTCCACTATGATCTCATCGGATGAACCACGATGTCAAGGATTCAATCAACCCCGTATGCAATTCCCTTTGTCTATCGATATGATACTTGCCCGATATTCGATCGTTGGTATCCCTATACCTTAATCAATCTCGTTACCGACAAGTCTCTTTACTCGTTCCGCAACACATCATCGCGTGGCTAACCCCTTAGTCACACTGATCTCAATATGATGGTGGATTACCGAGTGGGCCCAAAGATACCTCTCCGTCACACGGAGTGACAAATCCCGGTCTCGATTCGTACAACTCAACAGACACTTTCGGAGATACCCGTAGTGCACCTTTATAATCACCCAATTACGTTGTGACGTTTGGTACACCCAAAGCACTCATACGGTATCCGGGAGTTGCACAATCTCACGTTCTAAGGAAATGATACTTGACATTAGAAAAGCTTTAGCAGACGAACAACACGATCTAGTGCTATGCTTAGGATTGGGTCTTGTCCATCACATCATTCCCCAATGATGTGATCCCGTTATCAATGACATCCAATGTCCATGATCAAGAAACCATGATCATCTATTGATCAACGAGCTAGCCAACTAGAGGCTCACTAGGGACACATTGTGATCTATATATATTCACACATGTATTACGGTTTCTAGTTAATACAATTATAGCATGAATAATAAACAATTATCATGAACTGGATATATAATAATAACAACTTTATTATTGCCTCTAGGGCATATTTCCAACAGTCTCCCACTTGCACTAGAGTCAATAATCTAGTTACATTGTGATGAATCGAACACCCATAGAGTTCTGGTGTTGATCATTTTTGCCCGTGGAAGAGGTTTAGTCAATGGGTCTGCGACATTCAGATTCGTATGTACTTTACAAATATCTATATCTCCATCCTGGATGTATCCACGAATGGAGTTGAAGCGGCACTTGATGTGCTTGGTCTTCTTGTGAAACCTGGGGTCCTTTGCAATTGCAATAGCTCCAGTGTTGTCACAGAACAGAGTCATCGAGCCCGACGCACTTGGAATCACTCCTAGGTCAGTGATGAACTACTTCATCCAGACTCCTTCCTGTGCTGCTTCCGAAGCAGCTATGTATTCCGTTTCACATGTAGATGCCACCACGACGCTTTGCTTGCAACTACACCAGCTAACTGCCTCATTATTCAAAATGTACACGTATCCAGTTTGTGTCTTGTAGTCATCTGAATCTGTGTCGAAACTATCATCGATGTAACCCTTTATGACGAGCTCTTCGGCACCTCCATAGACGAGAAACATATCTTTAGTCCTTTTCAGGTAATTTAGGATATTCTTTACCGCTGTCCAGTGATCCACTCCTAGATCACTCTGGTACCTCCCTACCAAACTTATGGCAAGGTTCACATCAGGTCTGGTACACAACATGACATACATGATAGAGCCTATGGCTGAAGCATAGGGGATGATACTCATCTTTTCCCTATCTTTCCCCGCGGTCGGTCGTTGAGTCGCACTCAACTTGAAGGTTGCGCATCAGACAAATTCATAGCAGATGGATTCTTGATACGCTTCCTTTTGTTTCTAGACATGTTGTCCATCATCCTTTGAACCGGTAAAATTTCCTTTTCAGCACGTGCAACCCGTCCACGACCTAGCCCACGAAAAGACCGAACGAAAAGACCGAACAGGTCCTCTACCAGATTGGTTATTGTTGAGACGAGAGGATCCCTCAACATTCTCGTCATGCACCTATATTGGGAGGAAGACTAAGCAGGACTATAAACATGCCCAACATCACCAGAAGGAGTTCTACCACCCTTATTCAAGGAATCAAAAGATGAATTAAAAGGCTTGGTACTTGACTTGATCCCAGTAGATCTCCTGGACATTTCCTCTGGAGCACACAATTTCTTGGCAGGATATGGTAGATCACCATTCACATCATGTGTCCCCGGGTTTTGACATAGCATTGAAGAGTTTCCCAGTATACCACATGAGAAGCAGTAGAAGGGTAAACTATAGTGCCCCAGATGTAAACCTTCCATATTTTGGAACCTATTGCAAGTGGGTCCACCTTGTCAGTGATTTGATGTTATCATTTGTGCCATGATTTCATGTGTGTCACCTTGTTTTGATTTCCCTTTGCATGCATGCATCCCATCCATCCTATGTCTTGTGTTTGTGCCTTTGTGAATCCATGTGTGTTTGTGGTGTGATGAATATGTCATGGTTGTTAGTGCATGTGAGTGATGGAGTGGTGCAATTTCTAGTAGGAACTATGTGGTTTGCATAGGCTTCAAACCCTCTCCCTCTTTTCATCTGAAGCCCAATATTTACTTGATCCTTCCCTGTTTTAAAAATGTCCATGATTTAGTATATTTTGCGGTGATTGTGGAGATAGGTATTTGTTGTTTTAAACTTTGTTTGAGAGGTGCTATATATTCACAAAACAGTGGTATAAATACTGTTTTTGTAAATATTTGATTGCCACTAAAATCCCTTTTCTGTTTTTTTAAAATAGGTCTTATTTTTCTATCTCCAGGAATGTGCTTGTGATATTTTTATCACTTGTATACTTCCTTGTGCATTTCTTCTTCTCTATTTGTTTTTCTGGAAATAGGATATCTAAGGGAGTTATTTTCCCTTATCTTCCGCCACAGGTGGGCTCTCTCCCTCCTTGGTCGGCCCATCTTCTCCCTCTCACACGCACAGAGCCCACACCCGCGTCCCTCTCTTCCTCCTCTCGACGTCATCTCTGTACGACTGCATCTCCTCCTCCCGTTCCTCCATAGCGCGATCCAGTGGTCAAGCGCCCTCCCCGAGGTAATATAAGACACATGGAACCCTCCTCCTTCCCTAGGTTTCCCTCTCCTTCCTCTAGTGCGCCGCCACCTTCTCTCTTCTTCTTCCTCCCCCTTTGGTAAGTCTCTGTTCGAGTAGCAGAGAGAGAGATCAGCCCCGCCGCGTCTACCCCGCCGTCTCCGTCGAGCATCGCCGACCGCCATGTCCAGGAGTTCGGGGCTCGACCCCGCGTTCCATTCCCGTCGTCGGTAGCGTCGGGGAGCGGCCACACCGACGGGGGCGTGCTCGTCTCCGCCGCGAACCCGGTGGTCTGCCTCCTCTTCTTCAGAACGGCAGCAGGTCGTTCTTCTTCCTCGTCGGGCCTCTTCTCCGGTCGGCTCCCCTCCTTCCTTCCCCAAGGTGAGGAGCAACCTCCCCTTCCTTCTCCCCTCGGCTCTGCCTTAGGTTCGCAGTGGGCTGTGCCGTGCTTCTCTGGCAGTTGCTCGGCAGCAGGATGTGTGTGTACGTGTTGCACTGATCGTTGGAGCAGGCAGGGTAGACTTCCGCCGTTCGTGTCGATGTAGACAAGGTAGCCCCGCGGCTGTGCGTAGATAGTAGCAGGGGATCCTTCTCCTCGGGTTGCTTCGGTTCCTCCGGTAGCAGATGCAGCAACAGGACGCCAGCGAACTCCCTGTCGCCGTGCACCTCCATCGAAGCAAAGCAGTAGCTTCTTCAGCTTGTGTGCGTGTTGTTCTCTACAGGAGCGGTTTGTAGTTGGTAGTGGTAGTAGGGTTCCTCCTACCCCTTGTAGCGCCATCCCAGTTCGGCAGGTCGCCCTTGAGCGGCGCAACTACAACAGTTGCTCGCCACGGCGTCTTCTCTGTCGCCGGCGTGCAGTTGTGGAGCAGGGACAGCGATAGTGTTGGTATTTCTTGTTTCACGTCCTTCCTCTATCATATGTCGATGCAGTAGCGCAGTGGTAGTGACTCCTCTTGGTCATCAAGAGGTGCAGGGTTCGAGTCCCCGGTGGTGCACCGCCCCTTTTTGGGTTTTATTTCCCTGTTCGTTTGTAGTAGCAGCAGCAAGAGGGTCAACTTGCTATGTGCCCCTCTCTTTGTCAAAACCATGACAGTAGCAGAGTGGTTGCACCACATGCCAGCAATCAGGAGGCCCTGGGTTCGAATCCTAGGCATGCCCTTTTAATTTTTTCCCTTTCTTTCTTTTAATTTTCCTTTGCTATTTGCTGTTACACCTTGTGCCTAAATAATAGGCATGAAGGAGTGCATCTTATTTTTCTTTTCCTGTCCAGAAGTTGTAGTGGTGTAGATAAGATATGTGAGTGTGGTGTATGTGTTCATATGTGTGTATGCATGGTTGTATGTATGTGAGTGTGTGGTGAAGCTAGCCTAAGTGAGTGTGTAGATGCAGTAGTGTCATGCTTATATGGTGTAGTGTGATAGGTTTTGCGTGCATATATATCTTGTGGTGCATGTGGTGTGAGGAAAACCCCCCACATGAACATAGTTCATGTACATCTAAGTTTGTGAGCATGTGTTTGTGGTGGATGAGATCCCTACTTGAGTGATCTAAATAGATGCAATATTAGTGTTGTCCAAGAACATGTTTTGATGTGTTTAGTGGAGTGGATGTGTGTGTGTGGGACACCCCACCTTTGCAAGCAAAACTATGCACCTTCACATGTCCATATGTGAGAGGGCATGGTGATTTGTATGTGTGGATAGCTTGGTAGAAGTGGTTGTGAAGTTGATGTGCATGACACAAACATGGGGTTCAAACCCCCATGTCACTTTGTTATTGTGCACATGAGCTCAACCATGTAGTAGTTGATTTAGTGAAAATACATGAAATGATGCACTAATCACTAGGCATGATTTGGAGTAGTTTCCTCTTCCTTAATTTGTGGTCACTTGTTCCAAGTAAGTGCCCACATATTATATATGATTTTGGGGTAGAATCTCCCAAGGAATCCAGTGGTGAAGTTAGTTTTGCCATTAGGATAATTTCTGTAGTTGACATTTTCAGATGTGTTGCAAGTTTGCTCTTTGCTTCCATGGAATAGGTTGAGCCCAAGGGCATGAGCTTTTGTGTGGTAGTAGTAGGGATTTCGCTCTACACCATAGTGGTGTAATATATCTCTTGGTGTTACTTGTGTGCAAGTTATGCCTAGACAAAGTGGGCATGTGGCTGGAAATTCCAGCTTAGTGAAATCTGGAATTTCACCAAGTCTGAGAATCTGGAAATATTTTCTTCTCCTGTAGATGAGGTTGTGTTGGTCATTGTGTTGTGATCTAGCCTTAGTTTAGTGCTAGGAATTTGGACCTGATATGTTTGTGAAGCTCCCTGTTAAATTTCATCCCATTTGGAGTCCTGTAGGTTATGATTTGGCTGCTGTGAAAAAGCTTCAGAACAAAGACAGAAAGTCAGGTGCAGGAGTTTTCACCAAGTCCCTGAGATCTGATGGTTTTGGGAAAGTTTGCATCCTTGTATCTTCCTGTGTTTAATTCCTTTTGGTGTGATTCTTGCTTGTTATTGTAGTATTCGTGGTTGGCTACAGCAATATATATTATTTGTCATATTTGGAGGGCTGTAGCTATGTTGCATGTGGCTCACAAAGTGCTAAGATGCAGATTATGGCAGATTATGTAGTTTTGTCATTTTGATGATTGTGGGTGCTTAGTTGATGTTGTGGTGTTCTTCCTTGCTCCAATCCATTCATGTTGGGTTGTTATATATCTTGGCAACCTGGAAATACCAGATTTGTGCCAATTGAGTGTGTGGTGATGATTTTGACACGTAGAGCTTCATATCTTGTTTCGTGGATTCCCGTTGATCCGTAGATCCGACTGTAATGTTCTTTATATGGTTTTGCATCGTTTTCACGAGACGCATCTGATCATGTCATTCTCATGCATGTCAAAATAGCTTAGGGTACAGTTCTGTCCAGAAACTTGTATTAGCTTCTTTTGCTTGTGCTAGTGATAGAAATAGTGATGCATGCTCATTTTCCATCTCATGCATCATGTGCTTTTTGCATCTTGAGGTGCTGTTGTTCATTGGATGTTATTATTATGTTGGGTAGCACTGGGATCTGAGAACGAGTACATGGATTCGGGAGAGTATGTGCAGGACGAACAAGAACCATTCCAAGCTGAGGATATCACAGACAAGATGATATGACCTTATCCTACCTAATAACTTGACTAGTTCTGGCACCAAGGTCTTAGATTGCTGAGTCCCCGTGGCTCACGGATTCCTCCAAAATCCCAACAGGTTCAGGTACCCCAGAGACATATGATCCCGATGGCACTCAGCTGGCATGTCAGTACGACGAGGAGACAAACCGCCTTTACGTGAACTATCCAGAAGATTGAGGCGTGGTCGTGATCATGGGCCTGCAGGCAGGGTAGCATAGCATTTCTATGTTTTGTAGTCCGTAGCGGAACTACCTTGGTTGTATGTGTGATGTACTCTGAGATATTTATGAGAAGGCAATTGAATCCCTGATTGTCTATCTTTATTATTATGTATGTGCTGTGTTACTTGTTTGCGAGACGCTTAGATGCGCTCCTTTCCAATTTGGGGCCTCGATTCCCAGATCCGAAAGGACCGCATCTTGGTCGTTACATAAATGCTCGTACACAACAACATAAGGCTCAGTCGTCTTCATCTTCGCAGAGTTGATAGTAACATACTGAACCAAAGGTTCCTGTACCATGATTTCTGTACGAACACGCATGAAAGCTCCCCAACATCTCCCTTCTACATCTGATTCCACATGCTCAATCCGACTAATTGGCTTAGCAAATTACATCCCCAGCTTGGCCTTCATCAATCTGGGCAGGAGGGCCATGATGCGTGCCCAAATAGAGAGAGTTTTAAACTCAACTTGTAGTGGCTGTATATTTGGATAAAAAAACTTGAGAAAAACAACATGTTTGCCCACCATCCATGGTGAGCCTTCCAGATTACGATCTCTATCCATCTTAGTGCTAAATTCTGCCACAAACAGGTTGTCGCTTGCCGGGTGAAACAACATGCCTTTTGGATTACCCCAGGCCGGTCTCATTGCCGAAGAATTAGTATTGATGTGAAGAACAGTGGGAGAGAGAACCTTCCCCACCAGCGCGCAATCTGGATTGACCAGATCGGCATCATCATCATCATTCATTGTCACTGGCTGCGCCTCAACCGTCTTGAGGGGAAACCGCTCCATCATTCCTTTAACGCCAGAAGCGGAGCAAGAACCACTTGCCTCTTGTGTAGGATCAAGGGCCGCTGCAGGAACTTTAAGATAGTCGGCGACAATGCAAAGGACCACGCCTCTCGGCCCAAAGAAGATGATCCACCTGCGCGCGAGTACATCCACCATCCCCCGTTGTCACCACGCTATTAGTGCCGATAGGAACTTGTTCCGCCATCATCGCCAAGGGTGGGCAGCAATAAAGGGATTGCCCCTGAATCACCCCGAACGAGGCAGCGAAACAAGAAACTATCAGTTCCACAAGAAGCGCTGAGCAAGAATAGGGGGAGGGAGAAATCACAGCGAGAAAAACGCGATCAAATCACGGTCTCATACGATGCTCAAACTCCTGGAACTATCGTCGCTACAACATCGCCATGTCAAGGAGAGAGAGAAAACAGTTGGGTACAATTAGGACATATGATACCTTTGTGTGGACTCTCAAATCTATTGTGTGGACCTTGGTCCGGACGTACTTTGCCATCTAACGTGAGTGAAGTCTGAAATAAACCCTAAAATTGTAGAGCCCGATTGAAATAAACCGTCATGTCTAAATCCCTGAAATTGGTACCTTGACATTGTTGACTTCGGTCATTTTGAACCTTAGGACGTTTTTAGGAGGGGGTTTGATGACGTGGCACAATGAAGGCGTGATATTTGACTTTGACTAAATTGTTGATGTGGACCCACTTTGTCCTCATCTCCTTCAAACTCGGCGCGCAACTACTGGGACTTTCACGGCTCTGCTCACGCCTTCGTCCTTTGCTCGGGATCCCTCACCTTTCTCTTCATCGCGTACTACGCGCACGACTGCGACGTCGACATGGTCATGGCCACGGCCTCGCCGATCTTCTCTCCGCCGATGCTGGAGGGAGGTTCTTCGTGGAGACGCAAACCACGAGATCACAATGCGCTCTATCGGGTTCCGCATCTTGCATTCCCCCCACACTCAAAAATGGAAGCATTTTTAAGCTTGAGTGCATTGGTATGCATGTGAGGGTTGAACTGTGACGCTCATAGAGCTCAGAGCGGCAACGACGGAAGGCGTGGAACATCGTGATCAAACCAAGCAAGAAGACACCCAATCAGGTTGGTATGAGGTGCTAATCTCCAGCTGTGATGTATCACCACACCCTAAGCTTTGGCGGCCAGTAAAAACAGCAATACTACAGTGACGAAGTGATGATAAGTCCAGCCCGAGCACGGACTACTCATCTTCTATGTCAAATTGTCAATGCAACAGCCCGAGCTCAAGTTTTTTATCCCTTGTTCGTCACTTCGTATCCACCATGTTGCTGGCCGAAGACGAGAACTGCCTTGTTCGTCCACCTCTCATCACAGAAGCCGAGAACTGCTTACCATCTCCGACAACTCCCTGCCCGACTCCTCCGCCATGTAATATGGTGGAAGGAGCAATGACGAAGGCCGAGCGGGCCAAGAAGGGCTCATGTAGACCCTCTTCGATCGCCGGAGCGCCGCCACGTGGTTGGATCCAGGGCAGTTGCGGGAGTTGGAGAGTGAAGGACTGATCGCTCCGGGGAGCTGGCGACTTCCCAAAGATGGCGAGCAAGAGCCCGCGCCTAGGAATGACGAGCTAGTACTTCTCATCACCCACATAGAGATAGATTTTTCTTTCCCTCCGCACCCCTTTTTCCGAGCGTTTCTTGGTTTCTTCGGTGCTCAACTCCACCACCTTCCCCCAACTGCGTCCCGTACTTAGCTGTGTTTGTATCCTTGTGCGAGAACTTCCTCGGGTGCTATCCGTACTGGGGCCTGTTCAAGCGCTTGTTCACGTGTCGGGTTATGACCGTGAAGAAATCTTCTCCGCTGGGTGGAGGACCAATGTGGTGAAGCTTGGTGAAGGCTTAGGCATATAGCTTAGGGGCAAGAGTAGCTTTCCCCAGATGAGCTTTCCAGATTCGATGAAAAACTCGAAGGATTCTTGGTTCTACTGCCAAGACGTCCCAGTTGGCGAGGGTCATTTGGGCCTCCTGCCCTATACGGTTGATAGGATCCAGTTGGATCCGTCCTTGAGCGTGTCCAAGGAGGAGAAGACCTATGTAGATATCTTGGTGATAGTGTTTGTTGCCTTGATGCAGAAAGGTGTGAACGGAATGGACCTCCTCGAAGTCTTGTTCTAGTGTAGGATCCAGCCTCTCCAGGCTAGAGCCCATCCAATGTGGAAGTATGAAGGGTCGAGTGATCCAACCCGTGTTCATCCCTAGGAGATTGGGTCAGAGGCATTGGAGAATAAACTCAAGGCCAGCACTCCGGTAAGTGACAATCTCACGGGCACCAGGTTGGTGCCCCCTTTTTCGGCGGAGCTGCCGCCGAATGAGGTAATCTATCGAGCATCTCAGCCGAGTGAACTTCTTTGTTGCTTTATTTCCTATTTGTGATTTTGCTTTCTTCATTTGGCATGCTTTTACAGGCTGGTCAGTTCCGTTCCGGCGATTGACCGTTCACCCATTAACATGGAGAGCGACACTGAGAACCAGGACACCGAGCACCCGAAGGGCTCATAGGATGACGATGATGATGACGACAATGACGAGGAGACAGAGGAGAGCGACGATGAGCACGGGGACGAGGCATAATCTTCTCCGTCTGACGGGGTTCCACCTGAGACTTGTTCCAAGGTGCGCCAGGATCGTGGAGTCCGTGCTGGCGCCTTGAAGACTCCGTCGGTGGCGAAGCCGAGTGCATCGGCGATGCCGACTCGCAGTTCCAAACGGGGTCGGAGTGAGACTGAGATGCTGTCGGAGGAGGTCGCCAAGCAGCCTAAGATCACGAGCTCGAAACCTCACAGAGTCGTTCTGCCTCGCATTAAGGTCGACATACCCGTGGGTTCAGCGTAAGTATTCCCTCCGAGTGATCCATCCCAGTTTGAGCAATGTCTTCCGAGTGATGATTGGATTTTTGTTGTTTCTGTTGCAGGGCCGATACCTTGACTGCTTCGCTGGAATCCAAGACTGACAAAGGTAGAGCCGACGTTGATGTTGCTTCATCCAAAGGTAACCGTTGAGATTTTCTGCTGATCCATTCGAGACTCGGGTTTAAGCCATATGAGTGGCCTTTCGAATGTCTTGTGAACATGCGCAGAGCCACAAAACGTGATTGAACTCGACCCCGAGATCCCTTCTACATTTGGAGGAGTGTTGAAGAAGGCTCTGACTCCTCGCCGAGAGACCATCAAGGCCAAGACTCCAGAGGTGCAGGGGACCACCTCGGCTGGGGAGTCACTCGGAGTATATCTGCTGACCGCTCCATCGCCTCACCCCAAGGGTTGCAACATCTTCCAGCTCCACCATAACGTGGAGAATCGGGAGGGGCGCATAAGGAAGCCTTGGCTCAGCTGGACGTGATGGTTGGTCTATTGAAGGAGGCGTACAACGCGAGTGAAGCTGTGGCAAAGAACATTCAGGTGAGTCCTTCACGTATGCATTTGCTTCATACTTGTTTCTGAATTTGTCCCCGATTGGGAATCCTCAATGGATATGCTCGGAGGCACACCCACTGGGTGTTGGTTTTCCATGGGGGCTTGCTAAGCGCACCCACTGGGTGTAGTCCCTGAGGCTACCGTCGACTGAAGCAGTCGGCGGTAGTCTCATTTTCTTTATATGTTCGACAGAGGCTAGTAGGGTGTGGAGCCCTTTTCTTTCCTCTATTTCTCCAGTGGGGGTGCGCTGAGCGTACTCACTGGGTGTTGTCCCCGAGGTTACTGATACATCTCCAACGTATCTATAATTTTTTATGGTTTCATGCTATTATCTTGTCAAACTTTGGATGTTTTGCATGCCTTTTATTTATTTTTTGGGCCTAACTTATTAACCCAGTGCCAAGTGCCAGTTCTTGTTTTTTCCATGTTTTTGACCCCTTTCAGAGGAGATTTTGAAACGGAGTCCAAACGGAAGAAAATCCCCGAAAAGATTTTTTTGGAACGGAAGAAGATCGGGGAACTTGGGAGCCAAGCCAGAGGAGCTCCAGTCGCCCCACAAGCCCCCACCCCGCGGCCAAGGGGGCGCGCCATCCAGGCTTGTGGGCCCCCTGGAGGTCCCCTGACCTAGGTCTTTCGCCTATATAATCCCAAAAATTCCAGAAAAATCAGGAGGTCATCGCAATCGCTTTTCCGCCGTCGCAAGCTTCTGTCTCCGCAAGATCCCATCTGGGGCACGTCCCGGTGCCCTGTCGGAGGGGAGATTCGGACACAGAGGGCTTCTTCATCAACACCATGACGTCTCCGATGATGCGTGAGTAGTTCACCATAGACCTACGGGTCCATAGCTAGTAACTAGATGGCTTCTTCTCTCTCTTGGATCTTCAATACAAAGTTCTCCATGATCTTCATGGAGATCTATCAGATGTAATCTTCTTTTGCAGTGTGTTTGTCGAGATCCGATGAATTGTGGATTTATGATCAGATTATCTATGAATCTTATTTCAGTTTCTTCTGATCTCTCTTATGCATGATTTCATATCCTTGTAATTCTCTTCGAGTTGTGGGTTTTGTCTGGCCAACTAGATCTATGATTCTTGCAATGGGAGAAGTGCTTGGTTTTGGGTTCATACCGTGCGGTGACCCACCCAGTGACAGAAGAGGTAGCGAGGCACGCATCGTGTTGTTGCCATCAAGGGTAAAAAGATGGGGTTTTCATCATTGGTTTGAGATTATCCCTCTACATCATGTCATCTTGCTTAAAGCGTTACTCTGTTCGTCATGAACTCAATACACTAGATGCATGCTGGATAGCGGCCGATGTGTGGAGTAATAGTAGTAGATGCAGAAAGTATCTGTCTACTTGTCTCGGACGTGGTTCCTATATGTATGATCATTGCCTTAGATATCATCATGACTTTGCGCGGTTCTATCAGTTGCTCGACAGTAATTTGTTCACCCACCATAATACTTGCTATTTTGATAGAAGCCTCTAGTCAAAACTATGGCCCCCAGGTCTACTCCACACCATATTTTCAGCCTTACACTTTTTACTTCGTTGCACTTTCCGCCTTCGGATCTCACTTTGCAAACAATCTTGAAGGGATTGACAACCCCTTCGAAGCGTTGGGTGCAAGCTTGTTTGTGTTTGCGCAGGTACTTTGGACTTGACGAGGCCCTCCTTCTGGTTCGACACCTTGGTTCTCAAACTGAGGGAAATACTTACTACTCCTGTGCTGCATCACCCTTTCCTCTTCACGGGAAAAACCGACGCAAAGCAGAGAAGTAATAAGAAGAATTCCTACACGCCAGGGAAGGACTTTTGTTGCTGCAGCAGAAGAACTTCTGGCGCCGTTGCTAGGGAGGAAGATCAAGTCAAGAACTCATCCAAGTAGGTGTCACAAACTCATCTTTTGCATTTACTTTGTTTGCCAGTTGCCTGTCGTTTTTCTCTCCCCCACTTCACCAATTTGCCTTTTTCGATCACCCTTTTCTCTCGCTTGCTTTCTATTCGCTTGTGTGCCATGTGCCTTCAATATGCTTGCATCTTCGCTTGCTGAAAATCTAGTGATATGGATCCTCATCCACTTGCTAATCTCTTTAAGAGATCCAATTATGTTGATCCAATTCTAGTGAGTTGAGTGCACTTGACTATCTTTATGGAGTTTTGCTTGAGATGCGTGAATCTGAAAATTGTGAGGAAGAAATTTATGAAGTGATTCACGAGGGCTCCTTGCACTACAAGAAATATGGTCGATTATGACTCTCCATTTTGGTCGTTGATTAGTCATTGTTATCATTTATTGACATTTTTTTGACCAAATTCAGGAGGTCAACAGTTGGCCGTCAAGAACGAACAAACTTGACCTTTTCTGAAATTTTGGTCATGCCCGCCCTTGACCAAAATATTGGTCGTAAAATCTACATGTGGGTCCGACGTGTCAATGTACTTAGCATGTCCCATTAGTTGGTCCCACATGCGTGCTACGCTAGCCATCCCCCGCATGACAGGAAGTTAGTGGGTCTAATAGGGTCCCACACGTCAAATCTAGGTCCCACAAGTAAGTTGCTTCAACAACTCAACTTGTGGGTCCGACGTGTCAATGTACTTATACTTTGTGGCCTTGTCGACACCTATGCAAGACACATAGGCGAAATTGTCAAGTTTCCTGCCAGTCAACTGTATTTAAGCCTATGACCTTCTTAATTTTGTCATGAAGGACCTATAATGTGGGCATAAATAGAGCTACACATGCCAGTGAACATTTTGTGCAATGGGATTATGACCTTCTTAATAGAGATGGTCAAAATACTCTATGGTTTGGACCCTCTTAGACACCTCATGACCATTTTGTAAATTTTAGTCATAGATCTATGACCAATTCAACGCCGGTCATTATTTTTGGTCATAAACAAGCTTATTTCTTGTAGTGTTGGATGAAAAGCATGATTGCAATGGTTTCACTATAAATTCTATTAGTGACAATCATGCTAAAAATATGCAAAACCCTAAGCTTGGGGATGCTAGTTTTGCTATGTCCACTACTTGTTGCAATGATCATGAGTGGGCGATGATTTTTCTTATGATCTTGAAAATTTGTTTAAGCCCCATGATGAATAAGATATTCACAATATTATTGAAAGTGGGTTTGGAGAAGTCATGACTTTAGTTGATGATAATCCCACTATTTTTGAAGAGCGTCAACTTTGCATGCATATGAATCATGAAAAGCATATCCTATGTGATAGTTATATAGTTGAATTCGAATATGATCTCACATGTAATTATTATGAGAGAGGAAAATATGGTGGTAGAAACTTTCATATAACTAAATCACCTCTCGTTATGTTGAGATTGTTATTGTCTCTTTCTTCTTCCTTGCATACGGTAACTATTGGTTGTCTTGACAATCTATTTTCCTATAAAATGCCTATGCATAGGAAGTATGTTAGACTTAAATGTGATTTTCACATGCTTTATGATGCTCTCGTCGTGCTTCAATTCTTGTCTTTTGTGTGAGCATCATTGATTTATCAATGCCTAGCTAAGGGTGTTAAACAATAGCGCTTGTTGGGAGGCAACCCAATGAATTTATCTTTTTATTTCTGTTTTGTTGCGTCCACACTTTCATAATTCTGTTGTGATTGTGGTTTTTGTGTTTCTTTTTGTGTTGGAGCCAAGCAAAGCCTTTATGACTAGTCTTGGTAATGGTTGTTTGATCCTGCTGGAAAAACACAGAAACTTTTCGCTCACGAGATGATTTTTCATTTTTATTCCGAAAGAGCTTTTGAGTTGATTCTTTTTTCTGCTGATTGGCATGCTTTTTTCCTAAGCCGTCGTAATTTTTCAGATTTTTGGAGGTACCAGAAGTATACAAAGTATACAGATTGCTACAGACTTGTCTATTTTTGACAGATTTTGTTTTTGTTGAGTTGGTTGCTTGTTTTGATGAAACTATGGTTAGTATCGGGGGGTACTAGCCATGGGAAAGTGAGAATACAATAGCCCATCATCAATATAGATAGAATTGAATTTTGCTACAGTACCCAAAGAAGTGGTAGTTTGTTTTCTTGTACTAATGTTATCACAAGTTTCTGTTTAAGTTTTGTGTTGTGAAGTTTTCAAGTTTTGGGTGATGTTCTCATGGACAAAGAGATAAGGAGTGGAAAGAGCTCAAGCTTGGGGATACCCAAGGCATCCCAAGCCAAATTCAAGGACACCAAAAAGCCTAAGGTTGGGGATGCCCCGGGAAGGCATCCCCTCTTTCGTCTTCAATCCATCGGTAACATTACTTAGAGCTATATTTTTATTCACCACATGATATGTGTTTTGCTTGGAGTGTCTTGTATCATAGGAGTCTTTTATTTTTGTTGTGTCACAATCATCCTTGCTGCACACCTTTTTGAGAGAGAGAAACATACACTCATAGTGATTTTGCTAGAATGCTCATACTGCTTCACTTATATCTTTTGAGCTAGATACTTTTGCTCTAGTGCTTCACTTATATCTTTTGAGCTAGACACTTTTGCTCTTGTGCTTCACTGATATATTTTAGAGCACGGCGGTGCATGATTTGGTAGTTCGCTTATGCTATGAAAGTAGTCCCAAATGTGCTAGGTACCCAAAGAGGACGCAAAAACCTCCATCTTCACGTGCATTGAGTAGAAAGAGAAGTTTCGATTCCTCTCAGTTAGTTTTGAGACTTGGATTCGGTAATATTAAGAGTTATGTTAGTAGGGTGTTGTGAATCTAGAGATACTTGTGTTGAAGTTAGTGATTCCCGTAGCATGCACTTATGGTGAACCGCTATGTTAGGAAGTCGGAGCATAATTGATGTATTGATTTTCATCCCTTATATTGAGGTCGGGATCGCGCGATGGTTTACACCTACCAACCCTTCCCCTCGGAGTATGCGTTTAGCACTTTGTTTTGATTACTAATAAAAACTTTCGCAATAAGTATGTGAGTTCTTCATGACTAATGTGAGCCCATGGTATAGATGCACTTTCACCTTCCACCATTGCTAGCCTCTCTAGTGCCGCGCAATTCTCGCCGGTACACAAACCCACCAAATTCCTTCCTCAAAACATCCATCATACCTACCTACTATGGCATTTTCATAGCCATTCCGAGATATATTGCAATGCAACTTTCACCGTTCCGTCTCATGACTTGCGCCGTCACTCTTATATTGCCATTGCATGATCATACTAGATCGTTGCACATCCTGGTACACCGTCAGAGGCATTTCCTATAGAGTCATCACCATTTTGAGCTGTGAGTAAATAAATGTGTGATGATCATCATTTTTAGAGAATTGTCCCATGTGAGGAAATAAAAATAAATAAAAAAGAGGCCAAAGAGCCCAAAAACAAAAAAAGAGAAAAGAGAGGCCTAAGAGCCCAAATGAAAAAAAGAAAAGAGAGAAAAATAGAGAAGGGACAATGCTACTATATTTTTCCACACTTGTGCTTCATGTTAGCACCATGTTCTTCATGATTGAGAGCTTCTTGCTTTGTCACTACCATATGCTAGTGGGAATTTTCATTATATAACTTGGCTTGTATATTCCAATGATGGGCTTCCTCAAAATTGCCCTAGGTCTTCGTGAGCAAGCAAGTTGGATGCACACCCACTAGTTTTTCTTTTGAGCTTTCACATACTTATAGCTCTAGTGCATCTCTTGTATGGCAATCCCTACTCATTCACATTGATATCTATTAATGGGCATCTCCATAGCCTTTTGATACGCCGAGTCAATGTGACCATCTCCTCCTTTTTGTCTCTCAACCACCACCACACTCTATTCCACCTATAGTGCTATATCCATGGCTCGCGATCATGTATTGCGTGATAGTTATAAAAAGTTTGAGAAAGTAAGAGTGCAAAAACAATTACTTGGCCAATTCCGGGGTTGTGCATGATTTACATTATTTGTGTGAGGATGATGGAGCATAGCCAGACTATATGATTTTGTAGGGATAACTTTCTTTGGCCATGTTATTTTGAAAGTTCATGATTACTTTGCTAGTTTGCTTGAAGTATTATTGTTTTCATGTCAATAGCAAACTATTGTTTTGAATCTTACGGATCTGAACATTCATGTCACGTGAAAGAAGTTGCAAAGGACAACTATGCTAGGTAGCATTCCACATCAAAAATTCATTCTTTGTCACTTCCCTACTCGAGGACGAGCAGGAGTTAAGCTTGGGGATGCTTGATACGTCTCCAACGTATCTATAATTTATGATAGTTTCATGATATTATCTTGTCAAACATTGGATGTTTTGCATGCCTTTTATTTATTTTTTGGGACTAACTTATTAACTCAGTGCCAAGTGCCAGTTCCTGTTTTTCCATGTTTTTGACCCCTTTCAGAGGAGATTTTGAAATGGAGTCCAAACGGAAGAAAATCCCCGAAAAGATTTTTTTGGAACGGGAGAAGATCGGGGAACTTGGGAGCCAAGCCAGAGGATCTCCAGGGGCCCCACAAGCCCCCACCCCGTGGCAAGGGGGGCAGCGCCATCCAGGCTTGTGGGCCCCCTGGAGGTCCCCTAACCTAGGTCTTTCGCCTATATAATTCCAAAAACTCCAGAAAAAATCAGGAGATCATCGCAATTGCTTTTCCGCCACCGCAAGCTTCTGTCTCCACAAGATCCCATCTGGGGCACGTCCTGGTGCCCTGCCGGAGGGGAGATTCGGAAATGGAGGGCTTCTTCATCAACACCATGACCTCTCCGATGATGCGTGAGTAGTTCACCATAGACCTACGGGTCCATAGCTAGTAACTAGATGGCTTCTTCTCTCTCTTGGATCTTCAATACAAAGTTCTCCATGATCTTCATGGAGATCTATCCTATGTAATATTCTTTTGCAGTGTGTTTGTCGAGATCCGATGAATTGTGGATTTATGATCAGATTATCTATGAATCTTACTTGAGTTTCATCTGATCTCTCTTATGCATGATTTCATATCCTTGTAATTCTCTTCGAGTTGTGGGTTTTGTCTGGACAACTAGATCTATGATTCTTGCAATGGGAGAAGTGCTTGGTTTTGGGTTCATACCGTGCGGTGACCCACCCAGTGACAGAAGAGGTAGCGAGGCACGCATCGTGTTGTTGCCATCAAGGGTAAAAAGATGGGGTTTTCATCATTGGTTTGAGATTATCCCTCTACATCATGTCATCTTGCTTAAAGCGTTACTCTGTTCGTCATGAACACAATACACTAGATGCATGCTGGATAGCGATCGATGTGTGGAGTAATAGTAGTAGATGCAGAAAGTATCGGTGTACTTGTCGCAGACGTGATGCCTATATGTATGATCATTGCCATAGATATCGTCATGACTTTGCGCGGTTCTATCAATTGCTCGAGAGTAATTTATTCACCCACCGTAATACTTGCTAATTTGAGAGAAGCCTCTAGTGAAAACTATGGTCCCTTGGGTCTACTCCACACCATATTTTCAGCCTTACACTTTTTACTTCGTTGCACTTTCCGCCTTCAGATCTCACTTTGCAAACAATCTTGAAGGGTTTGACAACCCCTTTGAAGCGTTGGGTGCAAGCTTGTTTGTGTTTGCGCAGGTACTTTGGACTTGACGAGGCCCTCCCTCTGGTTCGATACCTTGGTTCTCAAACTGAGGGAAATACTTACTACTCCTGTGCTGCATCACCCTTTCCTCTTCAAGGGAAAAACCGACGCAAACCAGAGAAGTAACAAGAAGAATTCCTACGCGCGAGGGAGGGACTTTTGTTGCCGCAACAGTTACTTTCGACTGAAGTAGTTAGCCGCAGACTTAGTTTATTTGTCTTGTTTGATAGAGGCTGGTTGGGTGCAGACCCCTTATCCTCATCTCTCGAGTGGGGGCGTGCTGAGCGCACCCACTGGGTGTAGTCCCCGAGGCTATCATCAACTAAAGCAGTCGGCGATAGTCTTAGAGTTGCGATATTATATTATGCTTTACTTGTGCTTGTTGATGGCAGACTGCTTGTGGGCCTGTGTGCCATGATGATGCCGTGGAGAAAGAGTTGCAGGAACTCCGACTAAGCCTCGATGCGGAAAAAGGCAAGAATAAGCGACTACAGTAGGAGAAACGGACAGCTGAAAGTAAGCTCTTGCTGTCTGACTGATTCCCGCTTCGGTTATCTTTGTTATCCAACCGAGGCAGTCTTGTTAGATTGCCTTTTTCTGAGAGGCTGAAGAATTCCATTTCTCTAGGTACCATGAAGGAAGCCCTCGAGAAGAGGGATGAAGAGCTCGCATCCACTTGGAAGGAGGGAAGCTGAAGACCCACGTAGGTAAAGCCAACCTCAAGACAACCGAGACGCTGAAAGAGGAGAATCGGCTTCTCAAGGCCGGTGCGGAGAAGAGTGTAGTGGAGCTTGTCAAGCTGAAGTGGCATTATGCCGAGTGGGAGGCCAAATTTGAGAAGGACTCTCCCAAGAAAGCTGAGATGGAGAAGTTCATTGAGGACTTGAGCGTGGAACTCTACGAGAAGCTCAAAGATATGTTGAGCGTCCGAATTCTTCCCCATTGCCACTTTGAAATTTCCGAGTGAAGTTTCTCATCCTTTGTTTTCCATTGTGTGCAGCCTTCACTTCTGATGTTGAAGAAGAGTCGACGCGAATAGAGAAAGAGCTTGATCCAAGAGAGGGTTCTGAAGAACAACCCTGCTTTGGCTTTCCTCACGCTGGAGGCTCACGTTAATTACGTATTGGCTTGCTTCAAATGGGTCCAGTTGGCCGTCGGGGAGATAGACCAGGAGAAAGCCCATGAGAATGCACCCCCAAAGGATGCCCAGACCATCGTGAACCGTGTGAAGGCCATCCCCAATGAACTCAAGTCATGGAAGAAGTCATCGGCGAGGGCCAGAGCTGACATTGCCCTTTCACTTGCTTGCATCCATAGTAAAGGGGTGGATGAAGAGAAGGTGAAGGGTCTCTGGGTCGTCAACCAGAAAAGCACCAAGTTGGAAGACTTCATGGAGATGTTCATGGCGACCGCCACTCGGATTGCGGAAGGAATCGATCTTGACACCTTTGTGGAGGCAGTGGAATCTTCGGCCTCCGACTGATGCACGGAGAAAAGACATTTAAGTTTCAATTCACCTGGGATGCCGAGTGATTTTATATAGGTGTTTTTTTTATTTCTGTGCCCCTGGTTCCTTAGCCATACTCATTCATCCCCACACTCTTAACTTTTGCTCAGTTTTCCCCACTCCCTTGGCCGAAACCCTCAGAACTGGTCACAAACGGTGGATGATGTCGGGTCAGTGCTTTGACCGTTAACTCTGACGAGTGGGGCCGCGCTGACTATGTTGCCCCTTCGACCGGATGAGTGGGGTCACAGCGGATGGTGCGGCGGTTAGCCCGTTGGGCCGTGGTTAGAATTGGGCCGTGCGCGCGCCGCAACGACACAAGCCTGTTATGCATGCACGACATGTCCAGCTAGCCTGCATGCATGCACGTAGCTGGCCTACCCGCATGCGCCGCTGCCCCACCGCCACGATGTGCTGACCGACCTCTTTTTCACGCGAGCCGCCACGGACGCTGGATGGCCTCTTTTTCACGCGAGCCGCCACGGACGCTGACCGGCCTCATTTTCACGCGAGCCGCCACGGACGCAGGGACGGTTGCTACCCTCGGAATTACTTCTAGAAGACCAAATCTGAGGGTTGTCGCTTGGCGCTAGGATATGATCACACGGCTGACGTTGGGAGCTAGGGTTAGGCGAAACCCCGTGGGGTTTAGAGGGGTTTTGAGCTGGTCAACGGGGTTATGAAAGCTTTGACTGAGCATAACTAAATAAAAAAATCGAAAAAATATGAAACCTTCGCCGTTCGTTGTTTTATAAGACACACTAATGAGGAAAAATACGAAACTTGGTCTATGGTCATTTTCATGAAAAAACCCTTGCTGGCACGATCGAGGTAAAATGAGCGCCATTAATTTAAAAAAAATCAAAAAAATATGAAACCTCCGCACAATGTTGTCTTGTGTGACATGTTACCAACCAAAAATCATAAACTTTGTCTATGGACATTTTCATGAAAAAACCTTCACACATATGAGCTATCATGTACAACGTTTCATAGAAACCAAGGAGAGGAGGTAGGGTTTCCCTTCGGTTTTTGAAAATTTTAAAAAAAATCAAAAAAATCACCAAAGCTTGATTTCAAAGTGAATAAGAAGGATGTGAACTTAGTTTTCCATTTTCATATTGTAAACGTGTTTTAATGGTTTTTCTATTAAAGTATATTTTTTGAAAAAAATGTACAAATAGATAGATTAATTCAATAAGTAGTGATTCTTCGATTCTACACTATATAGATTGATTTGGTGTTAATAAAAAATATTTGGCTCATTTGGAGTAGGTCCAAAAAAACTTGATTACAAATGAGGTTGTTTACCCTAGCTTGGGAGCTCATTTCTCATGACTACAAGTTTTGTAGACGCAAAAGAGATCGGATTGATCACCTAACGTTTATAATAGTTCAACAAACTATGCAACTCACACCACAGGGGAATGGACTGGATTGTTGGTTCAAATTCAAAGTTTGCTTAAAATTCAAAGTTTGCCTCACTAGTTCAAATTCAAAGTTTACATATAGAAATATTACACCTTACAAGTTTTCACAGTACTTCAAATTGATGACAGAATCCTTATTACAAATTATTCAAAGTTTATGACTTGCATTCAAGTTCAAATTCAAATCTTTGCCTTGCTCCTTGTGTTCCGGGATGGGTTAACCGTCTTGCTTGTGGTTTCCCTGGCTGGGATATTTTGTGCTTTTGAAAGCTTTGTCTTGTTACTTCCGATCTTCACTTCTGGTGGTGGCGGTTTTGTTGAGCTTTGACGGATCGAGCAAGTGATGACCAGTTGACGATCATCTGTGGGCTCACTAATCTTTAAAGGAACTTAAGACAAAATAACTTTCTCCTCTCTTATAGCTTCAAAACCTTCATAAGCCATGGTTTCAAATTCTGCATCAGATGATGGTTCAACTGAAGTTTCTTCCTCACTAGGTCTTTTCTATCTTATAGACAAAATAACTTCCTCCTTTGTTATAGCTACTTCAGTTGCTTCATTCTCTAAACTTGCGGCATTCTCCTCTGCTGATGCATTATCTTCTAAACTTGCTGCATTCTCCTCTGCTGCTGTATGCTCCTCTGCATTTTTTGCTGCCCATTGTTCCTCTTGTCCAAATGATGCATCAACTGGATTGGTACAACGCCTAGCAATATGCCCTAAGATACCACATCTTTTGCACTTACGCTGTTTTTTACACGACCCTCTTCACCAGCTCTTATCCTGTTTTTCCTTGGTCTTCTTGGTGGTCTAGTCAGTACAGGAGAATGGAGTTTGAACCCTGGGTCTATTATGTTCCATTGGTCTTTTCCCAAGAGTGCAGGTACATTTTCAGCATAAGCAGCCCTAAATTTGGCAACAGAGAAAAATTCAAAGCAATACTAATCAACTTCACCATCTTCACCTCCAATAACAGTCATGAGATGTAGGGCATGTATGCACGGCTTCCCGTGGATCTGCCATTGCCTACAACAGCATTCATTGGTTGCAAGGTTCACTGGATATCTCCATTCCCTATTTTTACTGTCCGTGTAAGTCACCTCAGTATCGTATGTCGACGGTCAAATGCATTTCATTCTTAGTCCTCTTGCCTTGGCACACAATGCCTTAATCAGAGATGGGAGCATAAGATGGCCAACATATTGTGTTTCCGCAATTCTTTTAAGAAGAGCCATCTTTACCATGATCATCTGCCTGATCTTATCAAATGCTTGCCACAACAAAAGCACTTTGACTGACTTGAACTTTGCATTGAAACACTCGGCGAGGTTATTGGTCACATAGTCTACTTTGCAGATTTCATTGAATTTGCTTCTTGACCACAACTTTCCATGATGTTCATCCATGTACTCCTTCACCAAAGGATTATGAGCATACAACACTCTCAAATGGTGCTCATGCTTCCTCAAGCTGCATGTGTATGATGCTAGCCATAGATTCTCATCATAAACTTTGCCTTTGAATTTCTTTTTAAAATTCCGCGCTAGGTGTCGCATACATTCCCTATGTTCCACTCCATGGAATACAATTTCTACTGCATTTTCTAAACCCTTGCAAGCATCTGTGTGTATAACTAAACCTGAGGGTGTACCTATAATGTTGCGCAACTGCTGTAGAAACCAGACCCAACTCTTCTCACTCTCTACCTCCAGCACACCAAATGCAACTGGAATAACCAGTTGTGTCCATCAACTGCAGAAGCTGCTGCTAGCTGGCCTCTCCATCTTCCATTCAAAGCAGTCACATCGACAACCAAATAGGGCCTACAACCATTCAGAAACCCCTTCCAGCAAGCCTTGAAACAAACAAAAGCCCTCCTGAAGCACTCCTTCTCCATTGTCTTCCCTTTTTAATTTGTACTTAACTCTATGCTTGTCAATCTCTACAACACTCCCTGGACTAGTCTTCTCCACTTCAGCTTTGAAGGTGTAAATCAACTAAAAACTCTCATTCCATGGACCATAAATCCTATCAAGAGCCCTTTCCTTAGCGTAGAAAATCTTCATGTATTGTACACTAATATTGTACTTCTCAAATAGCTTCCCACGGAGTGTTGTTCGACCAATTATTGGTGTTTCCCTCACCCAATCGAAGATTGCATCTGCCACCCACCTAGTCTTTGCAAGCTTAGATTTGTCCTTTCCCCCTCCCCCTCCAGGTGGGAAAGTGTGCCTGTGTGGGTTGCTTTTTATCTGAAACAAAATGAAAAATGATGTCAAATACAATTAAGAAACAGTACAATTAATATTTAGTTGTAATACCTGAATCAATTTTCTCTTTCACATAGTGGATGCATGCAACCTCTACCTACACCTATCATAAGGGCAATGAAGAGTGAATCTTCCTGGCCCACTCCTATCAACCTCATAAGAGTTTTCAGTGACAATGCAATATGTAGTCACTGCATTACGACAGCCCACCATCGATTCAAATATGGTTCCTGGAGTAAGGTCAGGATTCTCCATGTTCCACTCAATTGTTGGCATGTCCTCACCATCTTATTCTGGTAAAACTAAGGACTCAATGTTCTCCTCCCTCTCTTCATCATCAGTGTCATCAAAACTAGTACGGCTGCTAGGCTCCTCTGCATATTCATCTTCCACTGCCTCTTGACTGACTCTATCTACTAGTTCAGGAAATATAATCTCGTCCTCATCATCATGTCGAGGCACTTCCTCGTTAGGCTCTGCATCTACTTCTACATCAGGTGCAGAAGGGAGAGGAGAAGTGCCAGAATTAGCGGCAGTCGACATGTTGTGGCTTTCAGAACCACTAGGTTTACTTGGTCTCAACCTACAAGGAGTGCTAGGACGCTCTCTATTAGCAGAGACAGATGATGTCTGAACACCCTTCAGGATACGTTGTTTGCGTGCCTGAAGCACACTGATATGGATTTTCCCCAAACGGCTATCTGCATTCAAACTAAATAGCAATCCCAGATGCTCATCACAAGTTAATGGGAGAAATATCTGCTCGGTACTGTGAAAATATCTCAGTTCAACAACATCGGCAGGGCTCCATGGATACTCACAACAGAGTGCCTTGCAGAAATCTCTGAACAAAACGGTGGTTTCTACCACTTTAGGATAGAAAAATCCAGAAATCGCATACGGTTTAGTTCCATGCAGCTCGCTAGTTTCCATTCTAACCACCAGCCAAAAAGGAAGTGCAAGATCAACCCTATTCGTTTGAAATAAGATAAAGGGCGCAGTTAGGCCTAAGATTTTCAGATAAATTGTGCTGATTGACGCCAACGGTGGTCAAATACAGCCTAATTTACGGATCTCCTAATCAATTTGAGAGGAAAACGATGCTTACCCATGTGAAATCCATGAATTACCAGCCTTTGATTCGACCCAATCATCTCCACGGTCGATGGGCCGAACGGGGTGCCCCCCGACATCGCTTCCTAATCCTAGATGGGGAGAGAGGGTAGATGCGGCGGAGGCGGCAAGTGTGCGGTGGAGGCGGCACGACGACGGCGGAGGGGGCGACACGGAAGCGACTGGATCTGATTAACATGAGTGTCAGTTTCGCGGCCCCACTGGTTACCACGTAACGGTCAAAATGTGCACTCCGCCCTATGCGGCCCCACTAGTCAGAGTTAACGGTCAAGCCATTGACCCGACGGCAACGTCCGCTGTGACCATTTCTGAGGGTGTCGGGCAAGGGAGTAGGGAAAAGTGAGCAAAAGTTAACAGCATGGGGATGAATGAGTAGAACTAACGAACCAGGGGCACAGAAATAAAAATCCCTTTTATATAACCCCAAACTTCGGGTGGGCGTTGGGCCCTCTCTCATGCATACCTTTAGCTGAACTTGACTCTGTTTATCCATATTCGATTTTGGATCTTATTTGTTTGGTCGTCTTTGTTTGGGATCACTTTTACTCGATCGAAAGCTGGTTCGCATCAGAGTCCCCGGGTGTGGAAGTTGTCCTCACTCGGGATTGTTTTTGACTTAGGCGAAAGGTGGTTCGTAGCTAAGCTCCTAAGTGTGTAAGTTGTCCTCACTCAGGATCCATTTTGACTTAGGCGAAATCTTGTTGGCAGCTAAGCCCCCGAGTGTGGAAGTTATCCTCACTTGGGATCATTTTTGACTTAGGCGAAAGCTGGTTCACAGCTAAGCCCGTGAGTGTGGAAGTTATCCTCACTTGGGATCGTTTTTGACTTAGGCGAAATATGGTTCGCAGCTAAGCCCCCGAGTGTGGAAGTTATTCTCACTCGAGATTTTTTTGACTTAGGTGAAAGATGGTTCGCAGCGAAGGCCCCGAGTGTGGAAGTTATCCTCACTCGGGATCATTTTTGACTTAGGCGAAAGCTGGTTCGTAGCTAAGCCCCTGAGTGTGGAAGTTATCCTCACTCGGGATCATTTTACCCTAGGCAAAAGCGGATTCGCTGCTAGGGACAATTGTTGTGTTCATCTTGGCGTCCGAATGAAGATCTTGCCTTTATTCGGAACCGCTTTAACTTAGGCAAAAACTAGTTCATAGATAAGCCCCCGAGTGTGGAGGATGTCCCCACTCGGGAAGGGTTTACCTTAGGTGAAACAGATTCCCTACCGAGAAACGATTGTTCTGTTCATCTTGGCGTACAAATGAAGATCTTGCCTTCATTTGGAACCACTTTAACTTAGGTGAAAACTGGTTCGCAGCTAAGGCCCCGAATGTGGAGGCTGTCCCCACTCTAGGAAGGGTTTACCTTAGGAGAAACAGGTTCGCTACCAAGAAATGATTGTTTTGTTCATGTTGGCATTCGAATGAAGATCCTGCCTTCATTCAGAACTGCTTTAACTTAGGCGAAAACTGGTTCGCAGCTAAGCCCTCGAGTGTGGAGGGTGTCCCCACTCAAGGAAGGGTTTACCATAGGCAAAACAGGTTTTCTACCAAGAAATGGTTGTTTTCGTGAACTTGCTGATGGACCTTTCCATCTTGGTATCCGAATGAAGATCTTGTCTTCATTCGGAACCATTTTAACTTAGGCAAAAGCTGGTTCGCATCTAAGCCCCCAAGTGTAGAGGTTGTCCGCACTCGAGGCAGGTTTTACCTTAAGGGAAAACGGGTCCGCAGTTAAGTATTTTCACCCACTAGGGTCGTGTTCCATTGGAGTGAAGTATTTGTGAATAGTTGAAGAAAGTAAGCACTTTATTCTTCTAATCATTCGGATTCATTAAAGGAATGAAAAGGGGAAAGTTCTTTGTGTAGAACTTGTGAAGCAGGTCCGCGTTCCATGTTCTGGGATCCTCCACGTCATTATCGATGTTGTAAAGCTGATAAACTCCATTATGCAGGACTTTGGAGATGGCGAATGGCCCTTGCCACGGAGGTGCCAGCTTGTGGGGTTTCTGTTGAAAGCATAATTGCTCCCTAGGGTGGTTTTGGTAATTGATGACAACATATGCATTATTGGACCAATATGTTTATCCAAGTATATTTCAGAAAAGTTCAAAAGAGGCATTGACTAAAGGCTTATGTGGAGATGCCCCTTGATGCAAGAAAGGAATAAGATTGGCCCAAGCTTTAAGCTAGAAGACTCTTCATTCTACATTTGTGAGAAATCACTTTTGAGTCCATAGGAAAGCCAATACTATTAAAAGGGGGTGAGGTATTAAAATGAACTAGTTTCTCAAGTGCTAAAAGATAGCCACCAAAAATACTCACTCATTTTCCCACATAACCATTCTGTCCAAAGCCACACACACAAAATCGGTGCCACCAAGTTTCTCTATTCGGCCCTACCAATTTTCATCCCACACAAAACCCTAGCCAAAGCCACCAAATTGGTGCAATCGAAACTATTTTTGTGCTGCCAAGTTTAGGTGACCAACTTTCTGTTGCCTCGGTACACAAAACCGGAATTTATGAGTTTGGGTATCGGTGTCACCGAGTTGTGTCATCTGACTGTTAGCCACCTTTTCGGTGTCACCGAGTTGTGTATATCGGTTCCACCGAGATTCAAAAGTTGTTGCCTTTAGTGCAAGTCGGTACCACCGAGTTCATGACTTCGGTGTCACCGAGTTGGTCACTTTACGTGTAATGGTTGGATTTTGGGGACTGCTATATATACCCCTCCACCCATCTCTCATTCGAGGGAGAAGCACTCAGAACACACACTTCATTGCCAGATCGATTTTTACGAGAGAGAGCCACCTACTCATGTATTGAGATCAAGATATTCCAATCCAATAATTTGAAACTTGATCTCTAGCCTCCCCATGCTGCTTTCCACCAAACCAACCTCTCCTACCCATGCCTATTCTGTGAGAGAGTGATTGCGTGTTGAGGAGACCATCTTTAGAAGCACAAGGGCAAGGAGTTCATCGTTCTACCACATCTATTACCTTTTGGAGGGTGGTGCCTCCTAGATTGGATAGGTGTTGCTTGGGAGCCTCCTACTTCGTCTTGTGGAGTTGAACCAAGATGTTTGTAAGAGTAAGGAGATCGCCTACTTCGTGAAGATCTACCGTGAGTGAGGCTAGTCCTTCGTGGATGGAATTCGTGGTGGAATAGACAAGGACGCTTCTTCATGGACCCCTTGTGGGTGGAGCCCTCCATGGACTCTGATAACCCACAAGTATAGGGGATCACAACAGTTTCGAGGGTAGAGTATTCAACCCAAATTTATTGATTTGACTAAAGGGGAGCCAAATAATATTCTCAAGTATTAGCAGCTGAGTTGTCAATTCAACCACACCTGAAAGACTTAATATTTGCAGCAAAGTATTTAGTAGCAAAGTAGTATGGAAGTAACCGTAACGGTGGCAAACATGACAGTAGCAGTTTTGTAGTGATTATAACTATAGAAATGGAAAAGTAACTTAGCAAAGATTAATATGTGGAAAGATCGTAGAAAATGGATCAGTGATGGATAATTATGTCTGATGGAATTCATAATGCAACAGTCATAACATAGGGTGATACAAAACTAGCTCCAATTCATCAATGTAATGTAGGCATGTATTCCATATATAGTCATACGTGCTTATGGAAAAGAACTTGCATGCCATCTTTTTTCCTACCCTCCCGTGGCAGCGGGGTCCTAATGGAAACTAAGGGAAATTAAGGCCTCCTTTTAATAGAGAACCAGACCAAGCATTAGCACTTAGTGAATACATGAACTCCTCAAACTATGGTAATCACCGGAAATAATCCCAGTTATTGTCACCCTAGGGGATGCGGATCATAACTCGCAACAGGTGTCTAAAACTTGCAAGATAAGATCAAGAACGCATATATATTCATGAAAACATAATAGTTTCAGATCTGAAATCATGGCACTCGGGCCCTAGTGACAAGCATTAAGCATAGCAACATTAATCTGAGAACATAATGGATACTAGGGATCAAACCCTAACAAAACTAACTCGATTACATGATAGATCTCATCCAACCCATCACCATTGTGGTGCTCCTCCTGATTACCACTGTAGCCACACGGTCGCCGCGCATACCAGCCTAGGAAATCACTCTAGCATGCACGTTTACAACAGGTATCAGGAACATAGGCATTTCTATTAATGAATATAAGAGTTTTACAAGATGATCCACAAGGGTGATGGCAGCAGAAAAGCTCTATCTAAGGCAGCATGGTCTTGATGCAGCTCCAATCCACAGGGATCTGACTCGGTTACGCTCCTAGCCCGCGAACACTCTGTCTCCTCGTGTACGACGGATCCTTATGTGAACATGGCCACGTTAAAATTCGCTGAGTACTTTTGAATGTACTCGCAAGCAAACCAAAGCTAACATATACACTGAGCAAAGCAATCTATGGCATTCAAGCATGCATTTTCTATTAGGGCAATATTAATCATCATGACATATCATACCTATCTAGCAAGGTTAATTATCAAGGTATAACAGGGTTATCTAGCAAGATAACTTCTAAAGTAAATGCGATAAGGTAAAGCATATTAGGTAAATGATTTGTACTCCGACTATTCTCATGATCCAGTCTGAATCTGATCCAATCCAACTCATGTGGTCATCGACCACTCATCTCATAGCCATCTCAAGGCTAACATGTCATATACAGGACATCTTCCGATGTCTGCACAAGACGCGTTCTTCCATCATTATCATTGCTCTTACGATTGATCACCTACTGAGGTCTGGTCGGGCTGTCCAATACCGTGGACTCGGCTATTCAAATAGATTTGACACTCTGCAAAAGTTGCACACTTTACCCACACTATGGAGCACTGAGCTCGTGATCCCATTCGGGTGGACCAGCATTACTCCAACGAAACTTGCCTGACCCGTGACTCTTTCATCGTACCCTCGTCAACCACTCTGCCCGGAGTCTTGACCTGGGTGGCCCTGTGTCCTCATGACACCTGCCACCATTGTGGCCAAACTGAATTGTCCCACCTAGGGACAGGCCCAACTCAACTCAACTGGGCTCACAGGATTATGACCGCCCACCTGATCAGGGTAGCACGCGTGCATAATCCTCCCTGTTTGGGAGTACCGATGAAAGGTCACGCGATCAGCCCAAGTCACAACCGTCCCATATCGGCAAATGTGGTTGCACGGATAAGCCCGGACAGGTGACTCGAGATCAACCCATTAGTTTTGGTTTAAACAACATATTTATCAAGCATGGTTGTTGTCAACAATGACTTAACATAATGATTATTCTACCTGAAATAAGAAAGGTAGAAACACCTCAACCTATCTCTATATTATGAGTCATTAATAAGACAGTATGTAAATGAGAGGTTATTACTTTACAAGCTCTAACTCTAAATTCGACCCTCGAAACCCTCGCATAAAACCGACAAATAAATCAGTAGCCACCAGAACGGTATTTACAACACACAGCATGAGGCGGTGTGGATAAAAAGAATATAGAAGTTCCCTAAGACGACCGAAGAACAGCTCAGAGCATAGGGTCACTGCCACGGAAAGAAATTCAACAACTGCCTGCGACGGTCGAAAAGTAGCTCAGAACACGAGCTAGCTGTCGACGAGAGAGTTATAAAGTCGGCATCCACCCTGGACGGGCAAAAGCAGCTCAGACTCGGGCGTGGTGCCGTCATTGAAGAAACTGCGAGCAAGGGTTCGTCAGAGTCACGTACCACACGTTACTATACATACAATCATAAGCATATTAATTGAACATGCAGGAACAACACAGAGCAAGCTTTAGGGCATATGTCAGGTGGTCGGCTTGCCTGGGGTCGAAGAATACTCCCGGAAGAGGTGCGGAGAGTCCGCAGAAAGGATCGCCGGATACCGCTCTCTCTCGAAGGGGGCTGATTGGAACCAAGGACAGACGGGTCATTTTCACAGTGTAACCACCATGTGAAAATGTTACCAACATGACGGGCTCGACGAGGCGAAGATGTGAGCGTTGGTTTCACCTCGATCGGAGTCACGGTTAAAAAGATACGGACGAAAGAAGATCACAGACCAATCTGCACAAATATCCTCTCCAACAGGTCCCTCGGCTGAAAAATAGAAAACGTAATGCTGGAAATGCGCTTCTGCTTAAATGAAAGCCTATTTACCAGAATACGCTTCCACTTAACATCTGGACCAGGTCTTCTCTCACCGACAGGCGGGGTCGGGGCCCACCTGTCGGGTCCCCTCTCTCTCTCCTTAGGCGACACATGGGCCGCACTTTATCCACTCCTCTCTCTCTTACATGCGGCCCCCCCAGCTCCTCTCTCTCTCTCCTTCTTCTTCTTCAACCTCCCGACAGGGCCACAGGGAAGATTTGGTGCCGGTCCTCGCCGTCGCTACACTACCCCGGGAGGCCGGCCGACGGGCGCAGGAGAACCACCGCACCTCGCCGCGCTCGAGGGTAGCCGCGGGGTCACCGGGGATGGACCACAACGCCACTGCCTTTGGCCGGTGCGCGTCGGGCGAGGAGTTGCAGTCGGCAGCGGCAGGGCCTTCCCTAGCGGGGTCGGCAATCGCGCAAGATCCAGAGGGGTCTCAGGCAGGGGCTAGGCAGGGAGGAAGGGGCCGAGGTGCTCTAACTTGAGCCGGAGCCGAATGCGGCAATGGTGGCCATGGGTGGCAGAGAGCTCCACGAGCTCGAGTGGGAGGGGCTTGGGGAGCTCTGGGCTTGCTAACGAGGAGGGGGGCTCGGCTTGCTCCTTAAATAGCCTTAGGGGAAGCTTCTCGGCATCTCTCGTCGGCGTCCGAAGCTCCCGAAGGAACGACATTGCTCCAGTGGTCGGCAAAGGTGTCCATGGCGAGGAACAGAGGGGGGGAGGAAGGACCGCACGATCACGTGCTAGCTACTGGACATGGAGGGGACGTGAGAGGCAGAGGGAGTGGACGAGGCTGGGGCCCAAATGCACAGAGCTTGCATATGGCGTGCTCTGCCGGTGATCACCACGTGCACAACCCGATTTGACACCTCCTACGTGTCCAATCATGTCCAACAACACCCTCACTGCTCCAGGAGATAAGAATGGAAGTTGGAATGAGCTGGGAGGCTCTAGGGAAGAAGGAACGTGCCAAAACAGATCCTGATATGAAGGTGTTTGTGATTGTTTCTGGGGAAATGAGTGGATAATTGGAGTTGGATCTTTGTCAAAATGAAATAGGATAGGAAGAACTATAAGCTTGCAAAATCTCAAGTCTTCTGGACCCAGTTTGCATACACTTCCTTCACAAACCAAAAAATGGTCCACCAACTAGAATTTGAAGATGGGCTCAAATGGCTAAATGAATTTGGCTCAAACGTGGGGAAAGAAGATGATTTTAGCAAATGAAGATACTGGAGAATTTTCAGCTCAAATGGAAATCCCTGGAGGGTATTTCCTTCACAGAGCTTCCAAATGGGCAGAAACTTAGGAAAATTGCTAGGAAACGATGGTGAGAGGAATTGAGATGATTTTTGGTATTCACTAGTGATTTAAGAATGTAAACCATCATGAAAAGTTTCATATCAAGGATATCAAGGAATAGAGCACTTCCTTTGCAAATTTCCCAACTAGACAGAATTTGCAATTTGATGTTGTGCTCAAAATTTGAACTAGGGAACTTGGGATTTTGATGGAAGTGAAGAACATATGGATAGGAGAAGCTCCACAAATTATTTGGGATTTCTCCTGGCTACAAAAATGGTAGTTCCTTTAGAAAGTGACCAAAATGCTATATTGGCATTAAATAGGAAAATGCAATTTTCCCTTATTCTATGATGTCCAATATTTTATGGGAGCTCAATATGATCACACAGAATATCTCTACAAGTTTTCATGAGCTTTGGAGATGGATAGCTATTTTCCTGGATTTAATTCCTTTAACTGGCAGAAAAAGGAATCTATTATATTATTAAAACGATAAAAAACGAACGGTGATGATTTACAACTCTAAAGTCAAGTTATTTGAACGGCTTAGATTCATCCATCCCATCTGAAAAAATCAATCGACTAGACGTGTATATATTGTAATAAGTAAAAAAAAAGATCATGCTTCGTACACTAGAAAACAAGCGTCCAACCTGAGAATCCTGCTGGAATTTGAAGAGGAACACCTCACACGCGCGTTCCTGGCCAGGAAGGCAAAAGATATAAATATATTACTCAATTATACAAGATGTCAAGAGTCGTAGTGTGCCCTAGAAAACAAGAGTCCGACAAAATAATGTTGACATATATACACATCTATGAATCCAATACATGTAGGAGAAGGAACGGCTACACATGTGGTCGGACAGAAAATAAGGAAAGAAAAAAATTAAGTGTTGCCCCGTACGTGCTACAAGAGAAATAACTTTAGTGGGAAAGAATCCAGGCCAGATACATATTTTCTCACCATCTCTCTTTGAATTGGATAAACTAACGGACATAAAGTTAGATTTCATTTTTTTCTCTTTGACTCAACATGCACCATGCTAGATCGCACCGAATGGGCCTGTATAAAGCTGATCAATTGTGAAAATATTGCATCAGAGTATGTTAGTACATCAATATTAAGTACACATCCTTTCGTAAATAGAGAACATCTTACATATGCCAATTTTTTTTGCAGGATTTATATAGAATAAACAATTTTCAAATATGAATTAAATTAATATTTTCTACATATGCTCAAAGTTAAAATATAGAAAATTGAACTAATAACTCACTGTAATGTCATCCTACTAATATAAACACGCATGTGCGTGTTTAATCTCTCGCAAGCAAGTAAGCCAGTAATATTATAAGTAATCATGATGACCACTTTGTATTTACAAGCTTGCAAAGTCCGAACGGCCATATATATGACGGCTACATGTAGGCTACATGTACAAGGGATAGCATCCAAAGTAGCAATAGCTGAGGTGGGGCAAGCAAATGTAACTATTAAACAATAATAAAAAATTAATGGCCTAATAATGCCTAAGCCCATATAGGCTCAATATCTAAGTCGACGACGCAATGACTATGCGGGGCATATTATAATGGAGGAAAGAAATTGTTATTTGTACGAAATTATTATTTTAAATCCACATTATTTACTGGAATAGAACTTTTATTTTCCGGGTAAGCAACCCATGACTTTCCTATAGCGCAGTCAAAATTACAAACTGAAATGATTAAAAAACATTGTATGTTCTCCATATGATATCATAAATAACAAATTTCAAAAAATATATTTGCGAAATATTCTTATATGGTGAATAAGAACATAACTCTATTTTGTATGCCACAAAAATTTGAACTCAGCACCTCTGAAATCATATAGCTAGCATAAAAATTTGAACTTATATGCATAGGTGTTTTTATGCTAGCTATATGATTTCACAGGTACTGAGTTCAAATTTTTGTGGCATACAAAATAGAGTTATGTTCTTATTCACCATATAAGAATATTTCGCAAATATATTTTTTGTTATGTTCTTATGTTCTTCACTTGCTTGCGAGAGATTAAACACGCACATGCGTGTTTATATTAGTAGGATGACATAACAGTGAGTTATTAGTTCAAGTTTCTATATTTTAACTTTGAGCATATGTAGAAAATATTAATTTAATTCATATTTGAAAATTGTTTATTCTATATAAATCCTGCAAAATTTTTTTGGCATACGTAAGATGTTCTCTATTTACGAAAGGATGTGTACTTAATATTGATGTACTAACATATTCTGATGCAATAATTTCACAATTGATCAGCTTTATACAGGCCCATTCGGTGCGACCTAGCATGGTGCATGTTGAGTCAAAGAGAAAAAAATGAAATCTAACTTTATGTCCGTTAGTTTATCCAATTCAAAGAGAGATGGTGAGAAAATACGTATCTGGCCTGGATTCTTTCCCACTAAAGTTCTTTCTCTTGTAGCACGTACGGGGCAACACTTAATTTTTTTTCTTTCCTTATTTTCTGTCCGACCACATGTGTAGCCGTTCCTTCTCCTACATGTATTGGATTCATAGATGTGTATATATGTCAATATTATTTTTATCGGACTCTTGTTTTCTAGGGAACACTACGACTCTTGACATCTTGTATAATTGAGTAATATATTTATATCTTTTGCCTTCCTGGCCAGGAACGCGCGTGTGAGGTGTTCCTCTTCAAATTCGAGTAGGATTCTCAGGTTGGACGCTTGTTTTCTAGTGTAGGAAGCATGATCTTTTTTTTACTTATTACAATATATACACGTCTAGTCGATTGATTTTTTCAGATGGGATGGATGAATCTAAGCCGTTCAAATAACTTAACTTTAGAGTTGTAAATCATCACCGTTCGTTTTCTATCGTTTTAATAATATAATAGAAGATGCTTCGGATCCTAGATGCCACGGGTAATTCATCCTTTCCTGGTACCAGGCTCACGTACTCGCATGTCCTCGAGCGAATGGGAGTGGCTTCCTGTTTGCCATGTCAGAATGTTTAGTCTGGCCGTGTGTTTCGTATTGGTGTTTCTCTGCCTCAAGCATTTTGACCTTGTCCTTAGGTGATTCATGACTCAAGGAATCAACATGTCTGAGCTATTGCTGCTATATCCTTGATTGAAACGTCAGGCATGATCACAAAATAGTCATAGACAGTAATCTCTTATGATGTCATGCTGTCTACGAGTTGTTGTTGTTGATGTGCTTTGAACCATTTTATCTTAATGTCTCGTTTAGACTTTGCTGTTTGTGGGGATGACTTTGTCATATATATAGCCTCTGTAGTCCTTGTTGTGATCACTGAGATGTGCATAGTATGCCTATCACTTGGTGTCTCTTTCTGGGCATAGTTTCTTATCTCGGTTGATGGTCCATATTCATGAGGAGTGCGGCAAGCTCACTTGTGGCCGCATATGCAGGAGTCTCACAAGGGTTGGTAATGCCTCTTTGTCTGCGAAACAGTATCTTGTTGACCGTCACGGAGGTCGTTTGCCCATGACTTCTTTGGTCATGAGGACTCCTTTGATGTACTTTTCATGTTACGCCAACATCATTCCTTGATTGTTTTCCCTAAGCGTTAGCTTGTTCTCACAACTTACTCTTGTGTATCTCGTAGGGGTTGTTGTGCTCATATTCTTATTTTAAACATAGGGCTGACGTTTCTCTGAACGCAGTCATTCTCGGCTACGAGTGGCTCGCATGAATTGATCCGTTAAACATATGCAAATGTGGGATAGATCCTTCCATCACCACTGGGTTCTGAAGCGAATGTTTGTCCAGACTAGCTCATGCTCCTGACAAGTTTGTTGTAGGCACGATGACGTGTTGAAGAAGACTAAATTATTTATGCTCAAAGCTTCTGCTAGAGTAGCGTGCTGAAGACGGCTGGTTATCATACCTCAAAATCTTTCCTTCATGTGGTTTGCTGCGGAAGGTCGGGTTCCTTACACCAGAAGCTTTTCGTGGAAGCCTGTTATGGAAGATGGGAGTGTCGTATCCCATAAGAATCTTTAATCGAGTGGCGTACCGAGACAGTGTGGTACCATAAGCTCTTTTTGGTAGCTTGTGGGGGAAGTCTAGGTTACTTATTCCAGAAGCCTTTTTGCTATGATGTAACGTCGGATCTAGAGTCTGTTCTGGCTTCCTTTTGAATTACCCGGAATTTTACCCATAGTAGAGGCATAACTTGATACAGGCTATACCTTGGCTGAAGATATCCCATACATCGCTTGTCCTTCCGCTGGTCTGGTTGTTGTTGTTGTAAAGGTTGCATGACTGGTGCAGACCTCATGTGGACAATTGATTCGGAAGGCCATATGTTCAAACCAGGTGTTGTCGATAATAAGCAATTGATGGATAATTCCATCTGGTTCAGCTGAGCTTCCAAGCATGTTGGGTGCTTCTTGATTCGGACAACCGTGAACTTATCCGTATTCCTTGCAAACCTTGTTCACAGTGTCTAGGAAATTTTATATTTGCACCAATGTTCTTTAAGATTTTCCTTCAAATTTGTACCAACATACTGGAGTTTTGTCGCTGCTTTTGGGTCACTTGCATTCTTGAAATATGTCCTTGGTGAAGAATAAATGGCTCTTGAGTTTACTCAAAAAAGACTCAAGGTTTACCTTACTGACTGAAATAATATGTGTATTCTGGACGGAATATTTTGTCCCTACGGATGTTCATTCTCTGTATTTCATCTGACTGTTTCCTTTGGTATGATTGATTCTGAGGCCTAGTCTCTTAGGTATATTCGGGCCTTGTTTGTTGCACACGATTATGCTTCTGACCCATTCATCATTCTTGACAGATCCGGTGGTAATGTTCTGAATATGAGGAAGTTGGCATGGCTTGACTTTGGTGAAATGGGGATTATTGGGTATTAGCCCAGTTGCATGCTGATTTTCTTAGACAACTCTTGCAGATGGATCGAGTCGGGGCAGAAAAATGAAACCGACAAAAGAAAGGAGAACCACGAGAAACTGAAAGTGCGTTATATCGACTAGAGGGGGGTGAATAGGAGATTTTTAGAATTTCATCACTGAGGAAATTCCTTTTGAGGAAATTCCTCACTGATGACTAACTTACAGCGGAAACAGTAAAGGATCAGAAATGCAAAGTTTCACAACAGCAGTTTTTCAGTGTGAGGAATGTGAAAACAGATTGCACAGTGAGCAGGCACGTAGAAAACAGATGAGGATTAACTAGCGTGAAGAATTTGGGGTTGTGGAATTTCAGAGAAAGTCTTCAGCAAATTCTTCAAACAGTAACAGTGAAAGTCATCAACACATAATTTGAAGAAAATAGGGAGTTGAGGAATTAGAACCCGTTTCACAGCGAAGAGAGTAGTTGATGACCCAGTTCCAACTGCTGTGACAGTTGTACATCTGGTTTGGAGCGGTTTGGTATTGAAACCAAAGGACACACAGTTCCGGTACACACAGTCCCTACCGTGTTCTCCTTCGGCTAAGAACACACAGTCCTCGCCCAACACTCGTGGTAAGTCTTCAGGGCAGACTTCCAAACCCTCACAAACTTGGTCACCCGACGACCCACAATTGACTGCTGGATTGCTCTAGACCATGACGCCTAACCGTCTGGAGGATGCACAGTCCTCAAAGGTAAAAGGTTTCAGTCCCACACAGGAACAACTTCTTCAGTGATGCTCAATCACTTGGTTCTAGGTTTGTGGTTTGGTGTTTGGGGTATTTCCTCACTGATGAATTACTCTCGAAGACTCTGAGGAATTGGATTGCTCTTATGACAAGTGTCAGTTTCTAACGGAGCAGCCAACCAGCTAATGGTTGTGGGGGGCGGCTATTTATAGCCTGGGAGCATCCCGACATGATTTGACACTAATGCCCTTAAATAATATGACCGTTGGTGTGGATAAGACCAATGATGTGGCGTGGCTATCGAAACGGTCGGAACCCTCAACTGTGAGAGTCCTCATGTCACTCGTATTCCTCACTTGAGGCTTTTGGTAGGATTAGGCTTGGGTTGAGCATCATGAGGAAATTCATTCCAAAGTGTAACTTCGAACCCCTTTAACAGTACGGTGTTAGTATTACTCAAGTGTGAAGAAAATAAAATAGAAAAAGTAAATCATCATGCTTCAAAGTCTTCAGAATGATTTTCTTCAGGACACACCGTATTCCTCAATTTCAATATCTTCATGAGGAATATCAATTTCATCGCAGATTCTTCGCGATTCAATTCTTCAGCTTCAGACCAATTTCTTCAATCGAAGACATACATTTTTAGGGGTCGATATTCATCAAATATTTCAAACTCCTCAGTGACTTATAGATCCTGTGTACACTCAAGAACACATTAGATACTTAACCTATAAGTCTTCAAACCACCAAAATCACTAAGGGGCACTAGATGCACTTACAATCTCCCCCTTTTTGGTGGTTGATGACAATTAGGTTAAGTTTTCAACAGGGATAAAAATACGAAGTGTAAATACTCATTTGAGGAATTTGAAATCAAGATTCGGAGAGACTCCCCCTGAAGATGTGCATATCTTGAGGATTTTGCTTTTCACAACAAATGCACATTGATGATTTATATCATGGAGATCTCCCCCTGAGTTTTGTAAATCATGCATACATGTAACATATAGTATGAAGAAAATTAAGATGCATGATGACAAATGGTGTCTGACGAATTCCAGCATGCGTGCATTAAAAACTTGAGGAATAAGCATGCGAAGAAAAACGTTCAAAATCGTCAGAGTACCATCGGGCTTAAGTTACAACTCATTACATAAAAACTTCAGAAGAGCCAAGAGTTTGTAACTTAAATATAGTTCATAAGCCCCAAAATATCCCGCTTGAAGACTAAATCTCAAGTTTCTCCCCCTTTGTCATCAAGTGACAAAAAGGGACAAACTGAGGACTATCGCCCGTGAAGACTTCACTTCTTGGCGGTTGATGAAGTGGCGTGATGCTTCTTGGGAGTAGTCTTCTTCCTTGGACCGGTGGCAGTGTCGAGATGTTCTTCATCAGATTCAGAAGTGCGGAATGAAGAAAAGGAACTGTCTTTAAGGTCTGGAACTGGAATTGACATGAACTTCTTCTTGGGAGGCCACGACCAGTCAAAGTCTCGCTCAAAGTCCAATTCTTCAAGTTCTGTCTGAGTCTTCAGATGAGAAAGTGTAGCCCAGGTGCGATCAAAAACCTCATGCAGATAGTGATGGTTAAGCTTCACAGAGTTCTGTGTTTTAGTGAGGGTTTTCACAATGGTGCCGAACTGGCATTTGACCCACTTGTGATTGCGATCCACCTTCTGGTGAAGACTGAGGAGAAGCTCTCTTGTATTCAGCACGCGAGGAGCAACAAGGCTTTGAGGGTGAGTCTCAGTATCATCCCATGAAGAATATGCTCCCAGCTCTCTGAACTGGCCATCAAGGGGCGTACGACCTTCATCAATAACTGACTTTCCTTTTCCTTCAACTGGCTCGAAAGTCTTCTTGTTGACCCAGATAGGAGGCATATAACCAACATGGTTGTTGAAATCAGCGTGGAAGTTGATGCCTGTCCTTGTCCTGGTGAATCTCATGATCCATGGGGCATATATCTTGTGATCAAATGGACACATGGCATTGTCGGCCAAAGTCCTCAAGAAGAAATCATGTATGTTGATAGGAATACCATGGATGATGTTGAAGAGGATATTCTTCATGATGCCTACGACATCTTCTTCATCATCGTGTCCCTTGATTGGTGCAAGGACGCTGCAGAGGATTCTGTAAACAGATCTTGGTTCATACTTGAGCTCGTGGACGAGGAAGGTTTTTCTCGGTGGTTGCCCTTTAGCCAAAGGCTTCATGAGGACTTCCATCATCCAGTTGGGCAGCTCACGCTCACCATAAAGCTTCACAGCATCCTCTGAGGGAATTGATACTGGCAATTCACGCAGTAGCTCAGTAGCAGGAGACTTGTAGTGAGTGTTTTGTGTCATCCAGTCAATCACCCATGTGTTAATGTCTTCAGGGTCACCAGATATGTGAAGAGTGGCATAAAACTGAAGAATGAGTTCACTGCTCCAATCAGAGATGTCTGAGCACATTGGTAGCAGTCCAGCTTCATGAAGAACATTGAGGACTGGGACCAGGCATGGAATTGCTTCAAGTTCAACATGAGGAATATGCCTGTGCTGGAATATCTTATTTCTTCCACACAGCACAGAGGCATAGTAATTCAGCTGTGTCCTCGTCCAAAACTTCAGATGTCTGATTTGTGGCTTGTCATAGGGATTTTCTCCAATGAAGTACATGCGTTCTTCAAAGAAGTTCTCCTTTTGAAACATTAGACGCTTGGAGAAAGGCTGACGTTGCATTGGCTGAAGATTTTGCTGAGGAACAAGAGGGGAGACAACAATTGCAGTCTCGGGGTTGAGCACGACGAAGGCATTGTCTTGATCAGGTGCATTTTCCTCAGCATTGTCCTCAGGGTGAGGAATTTCATCAGCTTGGGCGTTAGGCTGAGGGGCATGCTCGTGTTGTGCTTCAGGTTGAGGAACGGGATCTGGCTGGGCATCAGGCTGAGGTATTTCATCAACTGGAGCATCCTGTTGAGGGTTCTGCTCTGGAGAAGGAATAGGTTCATTCTGAGCCTCAGTGTGAAGATCTTGCTCAGGTGGAGGAGTTGTGTCAGCCTGTTCCTCATCTTGAGGATTTTTCTCAGGACTTTGAATTTCATCATCTTGAGGAATTTCACTTTGCTCTTTCTCAGCTTGCTTGGTGACAGAGGCAGTTTCATCAGCTGGTGCAGCTGATCCTTGTGCAGTGTCTTCCTGAGGAATGGAGCACTGAGGACTGTCGTCAATACGAATTTCTTCGTCAGTAAGTTCCTCAGATGCAACATCCTTCATTTCCTCATCTGGCCCTTTCTCCTGGTCTTCAAAGGTGACCATTTCATATGATGGAGCGATGTTGAGGGGCACAGGATCCAGAGGAGCATTTTCTTCAAGCGCTTTGAGGCGCTTGGCCTCAGTGTTTTCTTTTCTCTTTTTGGATTCCTTCTCAGCAGCCATGGTCTTCTTCACGTCTGATGCAGACGGAGTCATCTTCTTCACCTTTGAAGATTTTGGTGAAGGGGTTCTCTTGAAAGATTCATCAGCTGGCTTTGAGGAACCAGCTGGAACAGAGTCATCAGCTTGCTTTGAAGCAGCAGCTGGATCAGGGGCAGTCTCACCAGATGTAGCGGATTCATCAGCTGGATTTTCCGTGGTGATTTCTTCAATAGCCGGTACATCCACACGGCTTTCTTGGGGTATTTCCTCAGCTTGAGGAGTTTCATCAGCTTGAGGAGATTCATCGGCTGGCTCTTCAATCAGAGGCTGAGGAGTTGAAAGTGGAGGGGCAACCTTCTTGTTGTAGTCATCAACAGCTTTAGTGGCAAATTTGATGAAACTGCTTTTGACACTCTGACGATCAGATAGCTTGGAGTACTTATCAGTCAAAGTCTTCAACTCAGCCTGTGTTGACACCAGTGCATCACGCGTCAAGTTGAGGAGATTCTGCTTGAGGAATTTCTCCTTTTTAAGCTTAGAAACCTTGGCCTGTTTGGCTTGCTGCTCCTTCCACTTGGCCTCGTTGATGAATGTGGCCACCATGTGGCTGATGCCAGGGGGAAGTTTCAAATCATCCAGCGGAGTGTTGGGGTCCTCATACAAGATGTTTATGTAGTCTAGGAGGACCTTGGGGTCCATGGCGAGAGGAATGGCGCTACCAGAAGCTTGAGCTACCCTCTCCTGCTTGTTTCTGATTATAGCTTGCAGGGTTTGATCATCATATTCATCACTACCCTCTGATGCAGACGGGACAGTGATGATTTTGCTGGGGCTTGGTTGTGTTCCTCTTTCAGCAGACACGTGAGTCTTCACAGGAGGTGGTGAAGACTTTGTCTCCGAGCTGGTTGCAGCTCGGAGTGAGGAGCTGGAGGTAGCTGGCATTGGCTTCATGACTGGCTTCAGTTCTGGTTTTGAAACCTATGGTGGTGCTGAGGATTTTGGCGCTGAGGGTTTTGTAACTGAAGCCTGAGCTGGTTTCTCTTGAGGCTTTGGAGCCCTTGGTTTAGACGACACAGGCTTTGGTTGAGGAATTGCTGAACCAGAGGTCTCAGCAGGAGAGGAAGTAGCCGCAGTTGAAGCAGCAGCTGAGGATTCATTGAATTTCCTCACCGCAGCATCTGCTTGCTTCTTAAGCTTAGCCAAGTGCTTGTCCTTTTCATCAGGATAGTCATCAAGGGTCTTGAGGCTTGAGGGGTGTGCTACTTGATGATCCTCAAGTGGGGCCCGTTTGCTAGGAGGCTTCAGAGCGAATTTCTTCGCATACTTGGCAGTTACAAATCTGTATTCCTTCCATTCCTTAGCCCATCGGCGTTCTATCTTTTGAAGCCGTCCAAGTAAATATCCTCAGGGATATCCAAAGCTGTATTCTGCTCAAGTTTCATCCTCCGTTTTCTTCAGCTGAGGATTTTCCTGATGATATTGAACTCTTGAGGATTCTGATGAGACTTGAAGATTTTCTTCAAGAAACGCTGCAAATGAGTTAATGTGATGAGAACCGAGAGATTCATCAGCTGACATGTGTGTACCTGTGAACAGAGTATAGTTGCGAAGAATTTGGAGAGGTCATATGCGTTCTCAGATTTGAAGAAAATGAAAAAGTTTGATAGTTGAGGAATTTAACCAGTGGTTGAGGAATTTGCCTAAGCATACTATTCTTGGGTTCCAGAGTTGTACAGATCCGAAAATTCGCACAATTGAGGAATCTCGTAAAAATCTTAGATGCTTAGTGAAGTTCATCAATGGTTTGGTGATAGGCAGTGTTTGAGGAATCACGTGCATATGGATTCTTGAGGAAAAACAGATTTCACATCACAGATGTAAAATAGTAGATCCAACTTGCTGTAAAAACAGGGCTTTTATTTAACCTAGATGGCGCGCACGAAGAACACAAGAAAGTTGTAGAGAGAAGCTCTTTGGTGCGTGTCCAATGCGCCCTAACCCGGCAGCAAAGGACGTCTACGGCGGCGGCAGATGAAGATGGTCCGACTCCGGCGTGGTTCCGACAACGGAGAAGTCGAGGCCGTGAAGCTCTTCTTCGCCGGCGACGAGACTTCCAGCGGTGGCGCTAGGGTTCGGTGCTTTTGCTGTAGCAGGAGAGCGATGGGGCAAAGAAGTGTTTGCTGAGGGGGATAAGGACATATTTATAGCCAGGCAGTTACTGTTGGCGCGAAGAATTCGGACCAAACAACCCCTGTTTCTACGTCTCCGCAGGATACGTGTATCTCCCGAGCAAGGCAGTGGAGATCGTGGTATCCGAACGTGGGAAGTGCGGTTCATTTACTGTGCATTAAAGAAACATTTTTGAAGAGTTGAGGATTTTGTTACACAATCATCAGCTGACAAGGACGCAGTGAGGATTTTGAACAAAGTTTCAAGTAGAACGCATATGAAGAATCGAATAGACTGGATGAGAATAGCATAGGGGGAAAGTAGGATCTGATCACATTCACTTAGATGAAATATCAACTTGGAGAAACAGCTATAAGTGAATGCTGTTGAGGACTTGAAATCACACTCTATCTAGTCAAACGAAGGTCATCAAGTGTTTTTGAAGATTTGAGTAACTTGAGGATTTTGTGATAAATCGTCACAATGAAGAACAACTGTTTTGAAGAAAAACACATTTTGAGGAAATGGAACATTGAAGAAAATCAACTTGAAGAATTTCACGTTGCGCGGTGGCGTGACCCACCAGATAAGAATGTTGATTACAGACGCCGCGTACAATTGTCGTAGGGCCGTGAGAATCAATTTCTTAGTTGATTTCTTCACATTCAGAGTGATATTCTTCATCACTTGAAGAAAATCGATTCATCATGTGTTGCACATCTAAGTGATCAATTTTGCATAAGTGTTAGGATGTGTGCATGTTTTCACAAAACATTTGAAGATTCTAAGATATTTAGCCCACACCGCAACTTGCAAAACCTTTTCTCATCCAAGGGCTTAGTGAAGATATTTGCCAGTTGATCATCAGTCTTCACATGGTCGATGAGGATATTGCCCTTGAGGACATGGTCCCGAAGAAAATGATGACGAATCTGGATGTGCTTAGTCTTCAAGTGCTGTACTGGGTTGTATGCAATCTTGATTGCACTCTCATTGTCGTAGTAGAGAGGCACATTCTTCATGTTGATGCCGTAGTCCTTGACGGTTTGCTTCATCCATAGTAATTGAGCACAGCATGAACCAGCAGCAATGTACTCATCTTCGGCAGTGGAGAGTGATATGCAGTTCTGCTTCTTTGAGGACCAGCAAACTAGTGATCATCCGAGGAAATGACATGTACCAGAAGTTTACTTGCGATCCACACGATCACTAGCATAGTCAGAATCAAAATACCCTACCAGATGAAGATTTGAGCCCTTGGGATACCATAATCCTAGTGTTGGTGTGTGAGCTAAGTATCGAAGAATATGCTTCACAGCCTTATGGTGTGATTCCTTCGGTTTTGCTTGAAAACGTGCACACATGCAAACACTAAGCATTATATCTGGCCTAGATGCACATAGATACAATAAAGAGCCAATCATAGAGCGATATACCTACTGATCAAATTCTTTACCATTTTCATCAGTGCCGAGGTGGCCGTTGGTAGGCATTGGAGTCTTGGCACCCTTGCATTCATACATGTCGAATTTCCTGAGAACATCCTTGAGGTATTTCTCCTGTGATATGAAGATTCCATTGCGTTGTTGAAGAATTTGAAGACCTAAGAAGAATTTCAGCTCTCCCATCATAGACATCTGATATTCTTCACTCATCATGTAAGCAAATTCATCACTATATCGTTTGTTAGTACAGCCAAATATGATATCATCGACATATATTTGGCACACAAATAGCTCATTATCATAGGATTTAGTGAAAAGAGTTGGATCGAGTGAACCAGGTTTGAAGCCTTTCTTCATGAGGAATTCCTTCAATGTGTCATACCATGCCTGAGGGGCTTGCTTGAGACCATAGAGCGCCTTTTTGAGTCTGAAGACTTTGTCTGGATTCTTTGGATCCTCAAAACCTGGGGGCTGAGCAACATATACTTCTCCCTCAAGCTTACCATTGAGGAATGCGCTTTTCACATCCATTTGGCATAAGATGATGTTATGATGATTAGCATAAGCTAGTAGTATTCGAATAGCTTCAAGTCTAGCAACAGGTGCAAAAGTTCATTGAAATCTATTCCTTCAACCTGGGTGTAGCCTTGGGCTACAAGTCGTGCCTTATTCCTTACCACTTGACCATCCTCATCTTGCTTCTTTCGGAAAATCCACTTGGTTCCGATGATGTTGTGCTTGCGAGGATCTGGTCGTTTGACGAGCTCCCATACGTCATTCAGCTTGAATTGAAGAAGTTCGTCTTGCATAGCTTGGATCCACTCCGGTTCCACGAAAGCCTCAGCAACTTTTGAGGGTTCTGTGATAGATACAAAGGAGAAATGCCCACAAAAGTTAACTAAATGTGAAGCTTTTGAGCGAGTGAGAGGACCTGTCGCGTTGATGTCATTGAGGATTTTGTCAAGTTCTACTTCATTTGCAATCCTCGGATGAGCTGGTTGAGGATTTCGTCTGGGCTGAGGAAGTGGTTCCGGAGCAATTTCCTTAGGAGCACCTTCTTGATTTTCATCAGTGATGGGAATGGTTTCTTCATCAATTTCCTCAGTGGGAACAATGTCTTCAGTAGGCTTGAACTTTATTGCTTCCCCGGGAGACAATTTATCTGGATCAGAAGGCAATTGCTCTCTTTGCGAGCCATTAGTTTCATCGAACCACACATCTACAGTCTCAACCACTTTGTTGTGATATTTGTTGAAGACTCTGTAGGTGGGCGAGTCCTTTCCATAACCGAGCATAAAACCCTCATGTGCCTTAGGTGCAAATTTTGAGCTATGGTGAGGATCTCTAATCCAACATTTTGCACCGAAGACTTTGAAATAACTTACATTGGGTTTCTTATCAGTGAGGAGTTCATATGATGTTTTCTTGAGGAATTTGTGAAGATATACCCTGTTGATGATATGGCATGCAGTGTTGATTGCTTCAGGCCAAAAGCGACGAGGAGTCTGATATTCTTCAAGCATAGTTCTTGCCATCTCAACCACAGTCCTGTTCTTCCTTTCGACGACACCGTTCTGCTGAGGAGTATAAGGGGCAGATAATTCGTGAGTAATACAAAGTTCATCAAGATAATCATCAAGACCAGTGTTTTTGAACTCTGTTCCATTATCACTCCTGATATGTTTGATCTTGATGCCAAAGTTCGTCGAGGCCCTTGAATAAAATCGTTTGAAGATTTCCTGCACTTCAGTTTTATAAACGATGATATGCACCCATGTATATCTGGAATAATCATCAACTATGACGAAGCCATATAAAGATGCTGCATTGGTTAGTGTGGCATAGTGAGTAGGTCCAAATAGATCCATATGAAGCAATTCGAAGGGACGTGTAGTGGTCATGATAGTCTTCGAGGGATGCTTGGATATGGTCATTTTCCTAGACTCACATGCACCGCAGAGATGATTCTTGAGGAATTTGACTTATCCGATGCCGATGACATGCTTGTTATTTGCGAGCGTGTGCAAATTCCTCATGCCTGCATGACCTAGACTTCGGTGCCACAGCCATCCCTCTGAGGTTTTTGCTAGTAAGCAAGTGGCTGGTTGAGGACCTGTAGAGAAATCAACAATGTGCAAATCCCCTCTTCTTACACCTTCGAATACTTTGGATCTGTCAGATTCCATGATGACTACACATCTATATCTACCAAAGATAACAATCATATCAAGATCACAAAGCATCGAGACTGACATGAGGTTAAAACCAAGGGATTCAACAAGCATCACTTTGTCCATATGCCTATCCTTGGAAATAGCCACTTTGCCAAGTCCCAATACCTTGCTTTTACGTTTGTCAGCATATGTGATTTGCTTCAGAGGTGATGGAGTTAGTGGCATATTCATTAGCATGCTTTTATCACCAGTCATGTGATGTGTGCAGCCACTATCAAGAACCCACTCAGTATTCTTGGGTTTGTCATCCTGCAGATGAATTAGTACAGCTTACCATCTCATATGCTTCAGATTTGAAGAATATGATATCAATTTCATCAGATAGGAATTTCATCACAACAGAATTATAAGGACGTGTGAAATATTTCTATTTCATCAATATTAGCTTGCGTCCTATCAAGCATTTCCTCAGGTCTCCAGCAAGTTCTTCAGATGCTGATTTTCATCTGGAGACCTGACCTGCAAAAGTGATTAGTTCGATTTCTTCACCACCCACATCTGTAGGGGTGGTAAAGCATTCATCATCCCGCGAGCACCATATGAGAAAGGTGGCATTGAAGCTAATGCACTTCTCTTAACAGTAGGGGGGGTTAAAGCACTCATATGAATATGCAGAGAACTGGTTTGAGGATTTATGAACATAATGATTTGAAGAGTAACGCTCATATTCATATTCCTTGTAGTTTCCCTGCATGTTACACGCATTAGCACGGGTATGAGCATAGTTTTGACCACTTGAGGATTTTGATCCTTTTGAAGACTTTGGTCCTCCTGAGGAATTTGATCTGGGGTTCAGATTCTTCATCGGTGATGTCATGAGGACATTCACCTGAAGATTTTCAAGACAACTTTTGGGAACCCAGATTTTCCTCAAGGGAGGGCCATTCCTGCAGTTAGTTCCAACATATCGAGCAAATACTTCACCAGATTGATTTTTGAACAATTTATAGTTGGAGTCAAATGACTCATCCGAGGAATAGGATATTTCACATGAGAAGCCCGTTAGATTGGATGGATCAAAAGAAGCCCCAATAGCAGCAACCCATGAGGTTTTGGGATACTGCTCAAGTTTCTAATAAGATCCATCTGCATTTAATTTCCTCTCAAAGGCATTTCCTTCTTTCCTCGGGTTCCTGTTCAAGATCTGCTTTTTGAGCACATCACAAAGGGTTTGTTGTCCTTTGAGACTTTTGTATATGCCTGTAACATACAATTCCTTCAACCCTGCATTTTCATCAGTAACATTTGTGTTTTCCCCAAGTGAGGAAATAGACACTACAGGAGCATTTCAAGAATTTGTAGCAATTGAAGCATTTGATGATTCTGGTGAAGAATTAGCATTTTTGCGTTCAATGCATTTAAGACATGGATGAATGAATTCAGCTTGAGCAGCGCTGATCTGTTGAGCAAGAAATGAATCATTTTCCATACGAAGATCATCATGAGAAATCCTCAGCTTCTCTAGATCAAGCTTCCTTTGAAGAAATTCATAGGAAAGTTTCTCATGATCAGCGAGGAGGGTATCATAATGATCTTGAAGATTATCAAATCTAGACTGAAGACTTTTCACATCTTCAGTGAGGATTTGGGTAAGATTCATTTCATCATTCAACAGATCATCACTTCTATCTAGCAGTTTCTGAAGCTTTTCCAGGACAGTTTGTTGTTTAGTGGCAATGATAGCAAGTTTACTGTAACTGGGTTTTTTGTAATCATCAGGTTCAGAGTTACTTGAATCAGAGGAGGAAACATCATTCGGTACCTTTGAACCTTTTGCCATGAAGCAATAGGTTGGAGCGAAGTCATCAGCATAGTCATCAGTGTGGATGGTGTTATCATCTTCTTCAAGGTTGAAGATTGACTTGCTGACGAAAGTGGTTGCAAGTGCAAGACTGGCCTGTCCGGATTCTGAGTCTTCATCAGAACCCTCTTCTTCATCACATTCCTCTAATTCTGCCTCGGAATCCATTTCCTTGCCAATAAGTGCCCGAGCCTTTCTGAAACTAGTCTTCTTGTGCGATGAGGGCTTTGAAGATGAGGATTTTGAAGATTTCTTCTTCTTCTTCGAGTCATCAGAACTGTCATCCTTGTATTTCTTCTTCTTTGATTCCTTTCCTCAACGGGGACAGTGAGCAATGTAATGACCTAATTTCTTGCACTTGTGGTAGGTTCTTTTCTTGTAGTCCTCACATGAAGATTCTGATTTCCTCATGTCTCTTCTTGAAGATTTACCGAACTGACCACGTCGTGTAAACCTCTGGAATTTCCTCACGAGCATTGCAAGATCTTGTCCAAATTCTTCAGGGTCACCAATGCTGTCATCCAAATCTTCTTCTTCAGATGAGGAAATTGCTCTAGCTTTCAGTGCACGTGGTCTAGAATAGCTTGGTCCATATAGATCTTTCTTTTCTTTTAGCTGGAATTCATGAGTATTGAGCCTTTCGAGTATATCAGCTGGATCAAGCATCTTGTAGTCTGGTCAATCTTGAATCATTAGAACTAAAGTATCAAATGAAGAATCCAAAGATCTCAGCAGTTTCTTCACAACTTCGTGATCAGTAATGTCTCGAGCTCCCAGTGCTTGCAGTTCATTTGATATGTCAGTGAGGCGATCAAAGGTGTCTTGACAGCTTTCATTGTCATGCCTCTTGAAGAGATTGAAGAGATTTCGAAGAATATCAACACGGGAGTCACGCTGGGTTGATACTCCTTCATTTACTTTGCACAGTCTCTCCCAGATCAGTGTTGCAGAGCCCAAAGCACTCACTCTTCCAAACTGGCCTGGGCTCAGATGGCCACAGCTGATATTCTTCGCTTGAGAATCAAGTTGCTTGAATTTCTTCACATCAGCAGCAGAGACACTAGCAGAGATGATGGGGACGCCATGTTCCACAATATACCAGAGATCATTATCAATAGCTTGTAGATGCATTTGCATCTTGTTCTTCCAGAAGGGAAAGTTCTTTCCTTCGAAAGTAAGACATGTTGCAGTCACCTTAAACATGCGTGCAGTCGACATAACTAAAACACCAGGTGGTTAAACCAAAATCACACAGAACAAGGGAGTACCTTGCTCTGATACCAATTGAAAGTGCGTTATATCGACTAGAGGGGGGGTGAATAGGAGATTTTTAGAATTTCATCATTGAGGAAATTCCTTTTGAGGAAATTCCTCACTGATGACTAACTTACAGTGGAAACAGTAAAGGATCAGAAATGCAAAGTTTCACAACAACAGTTTTTCAGTGTGAGGAATGTGAAAACATATTGCACAGTGAGCAGGCACGCAGAAAACAGATGAGGATTAACTAGCGTGAAGAATTTGGGGTTGAGGAATTTCACAGAAAGTCTTCAGCAAATTCTTCAAACAGTAATAGTGAAAGTCATCAACACATAATCTGGAGAAAATAGGGAGTTGAGGAATTAGAACCCGTTTCACAGCGAAGACAGTAGTTGATGACCCAGTTCCAACTGTTGTGACAATTGTACATCTGGTTTGGAGCGGCTTGGTATTGAAACCAAAGGACACACAGTCCCGGGACACATAGTCCCTACCGTGTTCTCCTTGGGCTAAGAACACACAGTCCTCGCCCAACACTCGTGGTAAGTCTTCAGGGCAGACTTCCAAACCCTCACAAACTTGGTCACCTGACGATCCACAATTGACTGCTGGATTGCTCTAGACCATGATGCCTAACCGTCTGGAGGATGCACAGTCCTCAAAGGTAAAAGGCTTCAGTCCCACACAGGAACAACTTCTTCAGTGATGCTCAATCACTTGGTTCTAGGTTTGTGGTTTGGTGTTTGGGGTATTTCCTCACTGATGAATTACTCTCGAAGACTCTGAGGAATTGGGTTGCTCTTATGACAAGTGTCAGTTTCTAATGGAGCAGCCAACCAGCTAATGGTTGTGGGGGGGGCGGCTATTTATAGCCTGGGAGCATCCCGACATGATTTGACACTAATGCCCTTAAATAATATGACCGTTGGTGTGGATAAGACCAATGATGTGGCGTGGCTATCGAAACGGTCGGAACCCTCAACTGTGAGAGTCCTCATGTCACTCGTATTCCTCACTTGAGGCTTTTGGTAGGATTAGGCTTGGGTTGAGCATCATGAGGAAATTCATTCCAAAGTGTAACTTCGACCCCCTTTAACAGTACGGTGTTCCTATTACTCAAGTGTGAAGAAAATAAAACAGAAAGAGTAAATCTTCATGCTTCAAAGTCTTCAGAATGATTTTCTTCAGGACACACCGTATTCCTCAATTTCAATATCTTCATGAGGAATATCAATTTCATTGCAGATTCTTCGTGATTCAATTCTTCAGCTTCAAACCAATTTCTTCAACCGAAGACATACATTTTTAGGGGTCGATATTCATCAAATATTTCAAACTCCTCAGTGACTTATAGATCCTGTGTACACTCAAGAACACATTAGATACTTAACCTATAAGTCTTCAAACCACCAAAATCACTAAGGGGCACTAGATGCACTTACAGAAACCAGAAAGCAAATAAGCTCAAGTGTTGCGGACGTTAAACATGGCCAAGGATCCACTAGTATAACTAATATAGCACACTCGATGCATTTCTAAGGATTTAGAAGCGAAACCGCACCATGCTCCTGATAGCACTGGTGTGAAGCTCCTACTACTTCCTTATGGAACATCACTCTCGACACAGGACTATAGACAAAGTGGTTTAGTCAACGTTCCTAAGGTTGTAGAGGAGAGATAGAATTTATAAGCGTTTCCCAAAGGAAACTAGAGTGAGAAGAGGAATGTCATGGCTAGCAAGTAGGGGTAAGGATATCTGGTTGACCTAGGAGTTTCAGGGCTCACGGGTCGTTGTCGGGTGCAACCATTTCATACTGGAGGCAAGGGCCATGAGAGTTTGGGTCTGATGGAGCCGAAAACCTATGGGGTTGCCTTATGATCAATAGTAGCCGTGCCAAGTGGCAAAGATGGCTGAAATCCATCTGGGCTTTCTACTGAACACAAGACAGTGAGGTGTGGATAGGGTAACCTGTAGTCAGCCTGGATGCTCTGATACCATTCGTTGTGGCGCTCCGCCTGATTACCATTGTAGCTAGACGGTCGCCGCGCATACCAGCTCAGGAAATCACTCTGGCATGCACGTTTACAACAGGTATCAGGAACATAGGCATTTCTATTAATGAATATAAGAGTTCTACAAGATGATCCACAAGGGTGATGGCAGCGGAAAAGCTCTATCTAAGGCAGCATGGTCTTGATGCAGCTCCAATCCACAGGGATCTGACTCGGTTACACTCCTAGCCCACGAACACTCTTTCTCCTGGCGTATGACGGATCCTTATGTGAACCTGGCCACGTTAAAAGCCGCTGAGTACTTTTGAATGTACTCGCAAGCAAACCAAAACTAACATATACACTGAGCAAAGCAATCTATGGCATTCAATCATGCATTTGTTATTAGAGAAATATTAATCATCATGACATAGCATACCTATCTAGGAAGGTTAATTATCAAGGTATAACAGGGTTATCTAGCAAGATAACTTCTAAAGTAAATGCGATAAGGTAAAGCATATTAGGTAAATGATTTGTACTCCGACTATTCTCATGATCCAGTCTGAATGTGATCCAATCCAACTCATGTGGTCATCGACCACTCATATCATAGCCATCTCATGGCTAACATGTCCTATACCGGACATCTTCTGATGTCTGCACAAAAGGAGTTCTTCCATCATTTTCGTCGCTCTTACGGTTGATCACCTACTGAGGTCTGGTCGGGCTGTCCAATACCATGGACTCAGCTATACGAATATATTTGACACTCTGCACAGGTTGCACACTTTACCCACACTATGGAGCACTGACCTGGTGATCCCATTCAGGTGGACCAGCATTACTCCAACGAAACATGCCCGATGCGTGACTCTTTCATCGTACCCCCGTCAACCATTCTCCCCGGAGTCTTGCCCTGGGTGGCCCTGTGTCCTCATGACACCTGCCACCGTCATGGCCAAACTGAACTGTGCCACCTAGGGACGGGCCCAACTCAACTCAATTGGGCTCACAGGATTATCACCGCCCACCTGATCAGGGTAGCACGCGTGCATAATCCTCCCTCTTTGGGAGTACCTGTGAAAGGTCTAGCGATCAGCCCAAGTCACGGCCGTCCCATATCGGCAAATGTGGTTGCACGGATAAGCCCGGACAGGTGAGTCGAGATCAACCCATTAGGTTTGGTTTAAACAACATATTTATCAAGCATGGTTGTTGTCAAGAATGACTTAACATAATGATTATTCTGCATTAAACAACAACGGTAGAAACACCTCAACCTATCTCTATATTATGAGTCATTAATAAGACAATATGTAAATGACAGGTTATTACTTTAGAAGCTCTAACTGTAAATTAGACCCTTGGAACCCTCGCATAAAACCGGCAAATAAATCGGTAGCCACCAGAACGGTCTTTACAACACAAATCTGGGACATAACCGGAATAACTCAACCCCGACTCAAGACGGCTAGAAAGCAGCACACATCATGAGGTGGTGTTGGTAAAAAGAATATAGCAGTTCCCTAAGACGGCCGAAGACAGCTCAGAGCATAGGGTCACTGCCACGGAAAGAAATTCAACAGCTCTCTGCGACGGCCGAAAAGCAGCTCAGAACACGAGCTAGTTGTCGACGAGAGAGTTATAAAGTCAGCATCCACCCCGGACGGCCGAAAGCAGCTCAGACTCGGGCGTGGTGCTGTCATTGAAGAAAATGCGAGCAAGGGTTCGTCAGAGTCACGTACCACACGTTACTATACATACAATCGTAAGTATATTATTGAACATGCAAGAACAACACAGAGCAAGCTTTAGGGCATATGTCAGGTGGTCGGCTTGCCTGGGGTCGAAGAATACTCCCAGAAGAGGTGCGGAGAGTCCGCACAAAGGATCACCGGATACCGCTCTCTCTCGAAGGGGGCTGATTGGAGACAAGGACAGATGGGTCATTTTCACAGTGTAACCACCTTGTGAAAATGTTACCAGCATGACAGGCTCGACAAGACGAAGACGTGAGTGTTGGTTTCACCTCGATCGGAGTCACGGTTAAAAAGGTACGAATGAAAGAAGATCAGGGACCAATCTGCAAAAATATCCTCTCCAACAGGTCCCTGGGCTAAAAAATAGAAAACGTATTGCTGGAAATGCGCTTCTGCTTAAATGAAAGCGTATTTATCAGAATACGCTTCCACTTAACAGCTGGACCAGGTCTTCTCTCACCGACAGGTGGGGTCGGGGCCCACCTGTCGGGTCCCCTCTGTCTCCTTAGGCGACGCACGGGCCCCACTTTTATCCACTCATGACTCTCTCTCTCTTACATGCGGGGCCTGCCCCAACTCCTCTCTCTCTCCTGCTTCTTCTTCAACCTCCCGACAGGGCCACGGGGAAGATCTGGCGCCGGTCCTCGCCGTCGCTACGCTACTCCGGGAGGTCGGCCGACGGGCGCAGGAGAACCACCGCACCTCGCCGCGCTCGAGGGTGGCCGCAGGGTCACTGGAGATGGACCACAGTGCCACCGCCACGGGACGGTGGGCGGCGGGAGAGGAGTTGTAGTGGGCGGCGCCGGCAGGGCCTTCCTTAGCGGGGTCGGCGATCGCGCAAGATCTAGAGGGGTCTCAGGGAGGGGCTAGGCAGGGAGGAAGGGGCCGAGGTGCTATAACTTGAGCCGGAGCCGAATGCGGCAATGGGGGCCATGGCGGGCAAAGAGCTCCTCGAGCTCGAGTGGGAGGGGCTTGGGGAGCTCTGGGCTTGCTAACTAGGAGGGGGGCTCGGCTTGCTCCTTAAATAGCCTCAGGGGAAGCTTCTGGGCATCTCTTGCCGGCGTCCGAAGCTCCCGAAGGATCGACATTGCTCCAGTGGTCGGCAGAGGTGTCCATGGCGAGGAACAGAGGGGGGGGGGGAAGGACCGCACGATCACGGGCTAGCTACTCGACATGGAGGGGATGCGAGAGGCAGAGGGAGTGGACGGGGCCGGGGCCCAAATGCACAGAGCTTGCATATGGCGCGCTCTGCCGGTGATCACCACGTGCACAACCCGATTTGACACCTCCTGCGTGTCCAATCATATCCAACAGCACCCTCACTGCTCGAGGAGATAAGAATGGAAGTTGGAATGAGCTGGGATGCTCTGGGAAGAAGGAACTTGCCAAAACAGATCCTGATATGAAGGTGTTTGTGGTTGTTTCTGGGGAAATGAGTGGATAATTGGAGTTAGATCTTTGTCAAATTGAAATAGTATAGGAAGAACTATAAGCTTGCAAAATTTTAAGTCTTCTGGACCCTGTTTGCATACACTTCCTTCACAAACCACAAAATGGTCCAGAAACTAGAATTTGAAGCTGGGCTCAAATGGCTAAATGATTTTTTCTCAAACTTGGAGAAAGATGATGATTTGATCAAATGAAGATAGTGGAGAAGTTTCAGCTCACCTGCAAATTCCTAGAGGGTACTTCCTTCACAGAGCTTCCAAATAGGCAGAAACTTAGGAAAATTGCTGGGAAACGATGGTGAGCGGGGTTGAGCTGTTTTTTGGTATTCTCTAGTGATTTAACAATGTAAACCAACATGAAAAGTTTCAGCTCAAGGAGATCCAGGAATAGAGCACTTCCTTTGCAAATTTCCCAACTCGACAAAATTTGCAATTTGATGTAGTGCTCAAAATTTGAACTAGGGAACTTGGGATTTTGATGGAAGTGATAAAGATATGGATAGAAGAAGCTCCACAAATTATTTAGGATTTTTCCTGGCTACAAAACTGGTAGTTCCTTTAGAAACTGCCCAAAATGCTATATTGGCATTAAATAGGAAAATGCAATGTTCCCTTATTCTATGATGGCTAATATTTTATGGAAGCTCAATATGATGACAAAGAATATATCTACAAGTTTTCATGAGCTTTGGAGATGGATAGCTATTTTCCTGGATTTAATTCCTTTAGTTGGTAGAAAAAGGAATTAATTCTAAATCAAAAATATTGCATATGACTTGGCAATATTTTGGCATATCCAGGGTTCAAAGATGAAGGATGATCATTGGGAAAAGGTTTGGGAGGCAACAGGGCAAAATAAATTGGGGTTCCTTTGAAACAGGAGAGATCAGGGTTTCCCTTCCCGCAATTCGGAAGGTAGGGTTTTGACGGCAAAACCCTGAGAAAAGGCTTGGGTGGAACGGCTAAGGTGGGGAGAATTTAGGGAAGGCAAGTCTAGATGACCATCTTCACATTCCGAGGGTGAAAGAAATCTGATAACCTAAGAAAAAGACGGGGGACAAATGCCGCAAATGAAAAAAATCACGGAGCGAAAACCAGGGTGTTACAACCGTCTAGTAAGCCTACGAGGGAATTACTCACAAACGGTGGAGAGCATCATGAAATTGGTGATGAAGGATGGTTGGTGATGACAACGGCGTCGATTTCCCATCTCCGGAGCCCAAATCAGACTCCGAATCTGCCCTTCCGAGGAAGAACAAGAGGTGGCGGCGGCTCCGTATCATAAAACGCGATGAACTCTTCTCTCTAATTTTTTTCTCACCGAATAGGAATATATAGGAGTGGAAACGAGGTGAGAGGAGGCATAGGGACCCCACAAGCCAAGGGCGCGCCCTGCAGGCTTGTGGCCAGGTGCTGGCTCCTCTCCGGTTGACTCTTTCGCCAATATTTTTTATTAATTTCAAAAATATTATCCGTAATTTTTCAGGTTAATCCAAGAACTTCTATTTCTGCACAAAAATAACACCAAGGCAATTCTGCTGAAAACATCGTCAGTCCGGGTTAGTTCCCTTCAAATCATGCAAATTAGATTCCAAAACAAGGGCAAAGAGTTTGCAAAAGTAGATACGTTGGAGACGTATGAGACTCTCGCAGATGTTACCCTCCGTGGTTGAAGTCTCCACTAACATGGACGTACGATAGGGCCACCTATCGGAACCATGCCAAAAATTGTCGTGTCAACCTCATGCATTTGATCTCCACTACACCACAACACTTAACTGGGGGCACTGATCTGCCGGGAAAAATACCTGAATAATGGCAAAAGATCTGCCGGGAAGCTTGTTACTTCTAGTAGAAGTACTTCACGGTAGAAAAACTATCGGTAGAACTTGTATAACAAGGGTAGTGAAACTGCCGGTAACCATGTCCATCTACAAACGGCCCAAAATCTGGCGGGACAGTTAAAGCACGACTCTTTTCTGTCAGGACATATCTTCGGCGTGATACTGAAATAGTTTTGGGCCTTAGCGCGCGCTAGGGAGGAACCCGCGAGATGTGAAATTTTTGGCACACACGAGATCCCAATCTCCCAAATCGCCCTCTCCTCCAGTCGACCCCAAATTGATTCGACGTGCCCTCCCCTCCGCCGTTGCTGCCCTCAATCATGAGATGCCCTTACCGCCGCCGCCCTCAACACCGGCCCCAACCGCGATATGCCCTTGCCACCACCCCAACCACCGCACCTCTGCCTACGCCCTCTCGAGTCGCTCCCACGTCCCCAACCTTCCGCCCTCCCTCCCAGCCACCGATGACATGCGTTGACGGGCAAAGCCCGGTCAGCACGGCGGTAGAGGGGCTTCTCCTTTTCCTTCGTCCGTCGGGGCCGGTGCTTTTGGGTGGTGTTGCTGGGATGGCGTGGGGCCTAGTGGCGCAGTGGCGGTACTGCGGGCGGCCGGCAGGAGGCGGCACGAAGGCGGGCTGAGATCTGTGTGTGGTGCGACAACTGCATGTGGTTTCACTATGGTGATGGCGTGCACGCGGGGGAGTCCAGTCGATCTAGGTGGGCGTTGGACGTAGCTACTGACTGTGGTGACCGGCGGGCCATCTCGCTGGCGTATGGAGGTGGGGTTGTGGCAGGGGTGCTTTGCTTCTGTTGGAGCTGACATGGTGTAGTACGATGAGGTGATGGGGGTGCGAGGCTGGCTCGGGTGCGGCTGCTCGGTGGCCGGAGTTGCGGCTGCCATGAGCACCCCCTCCTCCCATCTAGATTTGTGGCGGTGCTGTTCCGCACATCAACCATGGCAGCTAAAAACCCAAATGTACTTAAAATTGGCCAGATTCAGAGATATTTTTACATGTTCGACTTATGTCCTGATTTTTTGTTAGTTATGTTTACCCTGAACTTGTTTGTGATGTTAGGGTGCAACATTATCTTGCAACTGTTATAACTTTGAGTGGTCTACTGTGAATTTGTAACCTGATGTGCAAATTTTATACATTATATTCCATTGTATAGTATTCTGCCTCTGCAAGAGTATAAGTAATACTCCTAGCATTACTTATGGAACTTTGTGTAACTATAGCTCAGAGGAGACGAGGTTGTTAGACATTTTGGTTTTATGCGAGTTCTCCTAACTTGTTGGTTCAATATTTTTTTCCCGCTAGCCCATATTGCCGGCATTTCTTTGGATGGGTCACACTTACATCCTTTATGGATCATCCTTGTCACCAATGAGAGTAACTTTGTAATAACTATTTGCAGTTTGCACTATTAGTATAATTTTTTGGATAAAAAAATCTTATACAACCAAACACGAATAATATATGTTTGATGTGTTAGATATAGATTTGTAGCTTGTATCATTTATATGTGGCATCTATTTTTCAATTGTATATGTACATAGGTTGTTCATTAACTCTAGTAGGCTAAAGATATTATATTTACAATGCTTCATTCTTTCAACAAAAAGGAGAACATAGGTTGTCAAAATGGAACTACTCCTGCTTACTTGATCCTTTTGAGTATGAATATGAAATATTGGTTATTTATGTCATGTTTATACATAGCTTGGACTGTACTGGAAGGTATCAATGTTTACAAATTCATACTGAGCAGCAATAATATTGGTATAGATACACAAGGAAAATTGGAAACATGCCACTAGAAATACATGCTAGCTGCCATATGTAGTTGTAGGCTACTTACTTTGAAAACTCAAGTGGTAGTATACTTGCTTTGAAAAAATCACTCGGGTTTACTTCTTTGCTTGCAAAATGATTATGCCCAAATAATGCCACTAAGTCAAGTTGTGGATTTGTGGGAATTGATTTGCAGGGTTTTATATGTAGAAAGCCATTTGTGCCCATTTCATGCGTTTTTCAAGTCTACATTGGAAACTTTCTCCACCAAATCCCAAATTTGGTGTCCAATCCTATTTTCATCTATTATGTGATCGTGTTAAGTTCCATATCAATTGGAATCCATGTGGTAGCCCTAACATCCATCAAACACCTTGTGTGCATTTACCAAAGTTGCTACTTTGGCCCCCTCCACTAACCTCCTTGATCTTAATTTTTTACCACAACCTTCCCTAGTTCCCTTTTTCCTCGAGTAACCATGCCATGGACACTAGTCAATTATTGGGGGGTGACTCCATGTATCTACGCCTCATTTTTACCCTGGTAGCACTGTTTTACCCCTCTTGTTATACTTCTGCTTAAGCTAAAGCCCCCGCCTCTTTCCAGAGAGCCCCTAGCATGCTAATGCGTCATTTCAAACCAAGATATGGCATGCTCATGTAGGAAAAATGAGCAGCCCATCTGAAACTTGATTTCTGGCAGAATTGTAGCCTTGAACTACAACTACTAGCTAAACTCATCCCCCTGAGCTGAAAGTTGACAGTCATGTAGCCCTTCCATGTATAAGGCTTCTAAACTAGGTTTTGTTTCACAAGCTCTCTAGTAAGTGCCCTCATTTCCAACCTTAAGTTTGCTGCTGCAAACTTAATTACAGTCAAAACCTAGTCTAACCTGGTCCACTTGGGTCCAAACTCCACCAGTGCTCCGTGGCACACATGCCTTGCATGCTTGACACCTTGGCGTGGCCAAGGGGTGGCCCTAGGCACGTAGTGGGGTGGGGACCACCTTCCAGGCATGCAGAAATGGTGCTCTGTACCTTGTCTTCACCTGCAGGCCATGTTTAGCCGTGGCAGTTTGCCCCAGAGCACCAGGGCACCTCCCTTTGACCATCCAGGCCCCTCCCCGACGCCAGCTCGCCTGCAAATCGCCTTGGCACGCGTGCTTCCCCGTGCCCAGAGTGCACTCAAGAGAAACCGAGGTCCTCTCGGGTGCCCCCTAGTTTCTCCTTTCCCCCCTCGAGCCCCAGGGCGCTGAACCCATTTCCCCTCCTCCCGTGAACCTCATAGACCGAGCCATTAAGCTTCCCACACCCCATCCTTCTCTTGTGGTCGCCATGGCACCGCCTCGGCCTCCCCTGGAATCGGGCTCACCAGTCCCCCTCGCCTCTGCTCTCCCCTCCAGAGGGACCCCCTGGACGCACCCGACTTCCTGGACATGCCAGGGCCCCTTCCCCATGGACGAGCCAAGCTCGCCAGCAGAGCCGTGCTGCCGTTTTCCCCGGCCATCATTCGTCTCGCTCGGGGAGTCCCCACGACCCCTCTGCCACCCCTGGGTGCGGCGCGCAGCGGAGCATCCACCCGGACCCCCAACTCGTCGGCCGACGCCGTTGACCAGCTGGAAACCACGGCGGCAGGAGGTCCTCTGCTCCTGGCGAGAGGAGGAAGAACAGGGAAGGAGGGGGAGAGGGCGAGCGGGCCCCGCATGTCACCCGGTCGGTGAGGCAGCCAGGTGGGCCGTGCCACTTAAGTGCAGGCGCCCAGCCGTAACAGCCTCCGCCGCACCAAAAGTGCCCCTGAGCGAATACGCCTTCGGCTGGCCTACTGCGCGCCAAGCCGAGCTGCTGGGCTGACCCACCTCCTCCCGAGCGCTAGTGGGCGCAGGATAGCCCTCTGGTATAGCCCTTTGTCCTTTTTTTATTTTTTAGGAACTTCAATAATCCACAATAAATCCATTTGGACTCCGAATCTGATGATTCAAATTTCTACAGGTTCCTAAGTTCAAGATCTATCCACATATGTGCATTGCACATTTTTCCAAAAAGACTTTTCTGTGGGGTTAATATTCAAATGCCCATTTGAATATTTTAAACACCACCTTAAAAAATCCCAGAGGATTCAAATCAACTCCAAATGGAGTGATTCCAATTTCCATAGTCTTCTAATATCATGCACTATTTTTGAAGCATTAATCAACATTTTTATCTGACATGTTTTTGTTGCATTAATTAAATAGCTCCTTTTTGCTATTTATCCAATGTTAGAAAATCCCTAGTATATTCATATCCACTCCAAATCCAGTGAAACAACTTCCTAAATGTTTCTAAAATCATGCTCTATTAAATGAGTGCCTCCACTCATTTTTAGCAGAGTGTTTTTGTAGGCTTCTTAGAGGATCACCTATTCCTCCTTTCGCCCATTCAAAAATCCATGATGGTCCAAATCTCCTAGAGCAAGCTTCAAGTATTTTTCCTATGACCAGAGAGGTCCAAGAAAAATAAAACTCCTATTTATGTAGCAGTTTTGTTTTTGCTTGTTGTATGGCTTACTTTGATTGTTCCGACGATAGTTGATGGACTAGACAGAGTTCTCGGAGTTGGACCGGAAAACCTCAAAGATCCCGAGGACTTATATGGGCAAAGGCAAGTAACCCTTTGACCATGCCTGAGAAAACATTTTTTATGCATGCCATGTTGAATACTTTACTCCAACGCATATGATCATCGATTAGTCGGTAACCCCTCGGAAGGGTGTTTCCGATAGCTCCTCTAGAGTACTTGCATTGAGCATGACCCAACCATCTATGAGGGTCACGCCGATAAAAGATGACAAGTAGTAGTAGTGCTACGCATAGGATGAGCATATGCATGATGATGGTAACACAAAGATGAAATCAAAGGTTTTTCAAAAAACCTGTCGGGTGCCACTAATGACCGAGGGTGATGGTGTTGAGATGGATGACCACTTGAGAAAGAAGTGGTGTATCGAAAATGTTTTGTGTGAGTGGTTTCAGAAATGGGATTAGATTTATGATGTGTTGACGGTCCCAACCTTACATGTGCGACCACAATACCCCTTTATGGGACGGGGTTTTGTTGATTACTTTAGTCGATGTCAACAAAGAGCCCGCATTACTAGTGGTGGGAGTGATATGGTCACTCTCGTGACAGGGTCGTACCAGGTAGGTCGACTGTGTTCCAGGAACATCGTTGGTCCTCGCATGGATGATACAATCTAGAGTTGGTGCTCGTAGAATGTACATCATGTGGGTTGGGTACCAATCGAGTGGACTCTTTGTCTAGTGTCGTCAGGGGAATGGCAATGATCAGGTACTTACCTCAGGTATGTTATATACCGTGAGTCATGGATGACACAGAAGTTTCTCGGATCTGATGGGTACATCGTACAACCTCTATAGAGCGTAAAATTATTCGAATAGCCGTGTCCACGGTCAAGGACAGTTGGGTAATACTGCTTAAACTATGTCGAGTCGTTTCCGCATAAACCAAGTGTGTGTGTGTGTGTGTGTGGTTGAGAAAGATGATATTGTCAAGTCCGGTGACTTGGCATATAGAGTCAACCTGAGGTGTTAAGCCCTCAAATATGTTGATATCTATAACTATTGTTATGATTACTATCTACATAAAAAATGTCACTGCGTGATTAGACCTAAACTTTACCATGTCACTCCAATTAAAGAAAAACCTGCTTTCCACAAAGGCTGCATTCTTATGCTAGTTCATGTTCCTTTATTACCTTGTTCCACATCATGGGCTATTTCGGAGTACATTAAAAGTACTCATTGGCTTGCCACTAGTTATTTCATTCACCAGGTATGAGAGAACAGGAAATGGTGAAGAGTAACTTGGTGACGTTCCTACGAGCTAGGACGCTTCCTAGTCAGAATGCGTGTAGGTTAAAGCTGATGGCATGGTTTCACGCTTTTGACCAATATCTCCGCTATTGGTCAAGTTTGGTGTGCTGGCCTTCAAGGCCCTATATATGTAAGACTTAATCGCAATGGTCATTTATTGTATCAAATGGTATGTATGGATGTAAGACTCTTATTATTCAGTTTCTGTGTGTTCGGTGAGCATTGCTCTCTGGGATCACTGAGCACGTTCATTTGGCGATCTCGACTCGTAAGTCGGGGTCCCCACACCGATGTATAATATTGAACAACAGATTATTCATGATGCCAACAATGCCTTCTGCATCAGAGTTGTGGACTTTTATAGGATTGAGGGTTTTGTCTAAGATGCGATAAACTATTCTTGGTACATACAACATATCCTTCACTAACAAGGTGGTTCTTGTAGCTTTACCTGCAGCCAATGGCTTCATTAGCACTTGCATCAGGTGATTAGAGAACTCATGTTGCTCATATACTCATTTTGCTTCATCCCCTGGAGGATATGTCTATAGCATCACCACATCTGTGCAAGGTGGCATAAAACTGAACAATTAGCTCCTTATTGCAATCTCATATGTCACTGCAAAGTCTTAGGATGCCTGCCTCGTGAAGAACTGATAACACTGGTGTGAAGCATGGGATGGACTCCATATCCACGTGAGGAATGTGACAACGCTGAAATACGTTGTTCTTCTTGAACAACACCGAGGAATAGAAGTTTATCTGATTTGATGTCTAGAAGCGCTTGTGCCTAATCCTTGTTGTGTCATATGGCAATTCGCCAATGAACAAATTCTTCTCGACGAAGAAATTTGCGTTGTTGAACTTGGATGTCTGGGCAAGCTTGCTTGTGAATGGAAGTGAGGGCTTTGGTTGAAGATTTACTTTGTGTGACCTCACATCAAGTATGGGCCGAGGAGAACCGTTAGAGTCATTCTTGTCTCTGGTGGCATCAGATTTGGTCATCTCTTCAGCAATCGCAGTTGGCACAGTTTCCGTGTCTATGGACTGAACACCCCCGTGAGGCAGAGGAATTTGATCACGTTGTTCTACAGCAAGAGCCTCATTAGTCACTTCTTTCGCTGATGTAGCTGGAATTTATTCATGAATTGATTGGAGGGGAGATGGACGCTCTTCTTAGCGAGTTACCAATTGATTGGAGGGGAGAGGAATTTGATCAGGCTTTTCTATAGCAAGAGCCTGATTAATCACTTCTTGAGCTGATGTAGCTAGAATTTCTTCATGAATTGATTGGAGGGGAGATGGAGATGATAAGCTGATTAGAGGTTATTCCATCAACATGCTGCATCATCTAGACACCCACACCCAGTTACGAGTGATGGACTTGATAGTTGAGACTGTCAAGTGGACTGCTACAGATCAGAAGAGATCGTGTGGATATGCTCCATATATTCAGATGCTCATTAGTGCCAAGATTCGCAAGCATGCATATCTACTTGATTGTCCCCACCTACAACTTTAGCTTGATTTTGAAGACAATGAAGTTGTGATGGTTGAAAGCCATACCAACTCAGCTACTGCTCGAGAGGCGGTAGAGGGAGCAGTGGCATAGGCTGCTAGGAATGCTCTAGCTTCAACTCCTTAGCTCAGGACTAGAGATGAGCAGATATCATTCTTGGCTAGCACCATCCAAGGGATGGAGAAGAAAGTTTCTAAGATCTTGCTAAACCATAAGAGCCTCAAGAGGATCATGGAGACAAAATTCCATGACCTGGATGTTAAGGTGACGGTGTTGGCTACCACTGTTGAGAAGCTCCAGCATGAAGTTGATTCTGTGAAGATTCCATGCTCCAGGAGTTATGATGAAGAGTCGCCTCTTCCTACTACTACTACTACTCAGTTTTGGACCTAGGCTAGTACAATAGTTGTGCCAGTTCCGGAAGCAAGACCATCTTTAGCAGCTCAACCTTCAGCTCTTGCTCCTGCACCTACAATGTCTACACCTCCAGATCTAGTGACTTCTGCAGAAGCCTTCGTCGATGCTCTCTTGTCCACTCCATCATGAGCCACCAACGGAGATCATGCCCAGAGATACGCTTAGTTCTAGACCTTTGAAGTTTTTCGGTAACTTGTTACCAAAGGGGGAGAATTGTATAAATCACATAGGGCTTCGAGAGGGAGAGCTTTACATTTTATTTGCTCTCATTTGATTTTACAAAACAGTTGGTCTTTTGGATGACTTTACCCGTTTAGAGGAGTGTTTGATCATACGCTTTGATTGTTTGATGCTACCACATTATTACCTTTGAGCTATCTACATGATGATCATTCACTTGCTTGTTTGGTGTTATGTGCATTACTATTCATTCATATCATTTATGCGCACCACCAAGTTGTATGTGACATGGAAGAGTAACCCATGATCCTAATCGATTGTGCATTTGCATTCAAACACAAATTCGAAATAATGCAAAAATTTAGGGGGGAGCTCTTTCTTTTCACATACTTCTCAAAGCATTGATGCTAATCATTGATTATATATTTTGTCGAAGCATTGATCTATATGTTGTCATCAATTACGAAAAATGGGGAGATTGAAAGCACAATTGCTCCCTAAGGTGGTTTTGGTAATTAATCACAACATATGCATCATTGGACTAGTGATCTTATCCAAGTATATTTCAGAAAAGTTGAAAGATACCTTGGCTATAGTTTCTTGAGGAGATGCCCCTTCATGCAAGGAAGAAATAGGATTGGCTCAAGCTTCAAGCAAGAAGACTCTACATTTTACATTTATGAGAAATCACTTTGAGTCCATAATAAAGCCAATACTATTAAATGGGGATGAGGTATTATGATGAATTGGTTGCTAAAGTGCTTAGAGGTAGCCACCAAAAATACTCAACCATTCTCCCACAAAATTTCTCTGTCCAAAGGCAAACCACCAAAATCGATGAAAGCAACTATTTCCATTTGTCCCTACCAATTTTACATTTCACAGAACCTATACCAAACCCTACCATCTCCATACCACCAACTTTCACATCGGTGCCACCAAAATTCAGTGACCAACTTTCTGGTGATAGGATTTCAATAATCACAATTTCCGAGTTTGAAATCGGTCTCACCAAGATCTGGAAACTGATCTAGGTCATCGTATCGATACTACCGAGATTTCTATATCGGTCTCAGTGAGAATTCAAAAGTTGCCCCATGTAGTTCACCTCAGTACCACCAAGATTCATTATCATGTCACCGAGTTGGGAAATAATGTTGTAATGTTTGGATTTTGGGGGATGCCTATATATACCCCTCCACCTACCTCTCATTCGTAGAGGAAGCACTCAGAACACACTTACACTTGCCACATCCATTTTTTTGGGAGAGAGCCACCTACTCATGTGTTGAGATCAAGAGATTTCAATCCAGTCATTTGAACCTTGATTTCTAGCTTCCCCAAGTTGCTTTCCACAAGATCAATCTCTCGTACCCATGCCAAATCTGTGAGAGAGTGATTGAGTGTTGAGGATACTATCTTTTGAAGCACAAGAGCAAGGAGTTCTTCGTCTTCATTGAGTGATTGAGTGTTGAGGATTACCTTTTGGAGGGTGGTGCCTCCTAGATTGGTTAGGTGTCACTTGGGAGCCTCCTACTTCGTGTTGTAGAGATGAACCAAGATGTTTGTAAGAGCAAGGAGATCGCCTACTTCGTGAAGATCTATCGTGAGTGAGGCTAGTCATGTGTGGATGTAAGCTGTGATGGAATAGACATGGTCGCTTCTTCGTGGAGACCTTGTGGGTGGAGCCCTTTGTGGACTCTCGTGGCTGTTACCTTATGTGGGTTGAAGTCTCCACTAACATGGACGTACGATAGCACCACCTATAGGAAGCACACCAAAAATCGTCATGTCAACCTTTGCGTTTGATCTTACTTCCCTATCCTCTACATTATATTTGCATGTCTTTACTTTCCACTGATATACTCTTAGATATGCATGTGTAGGGTGAACTTGACTAGACATAATTGCTAAAACTGGCCCACAACTAAAATTGGGAAAAGGCTAAGTTTTTAATTGGTCAAGTAGTCTAATCAACCCCACCCCCTCTAGACATACTTCGGTTCCTACCAGTGGTATCAGAGTCTTGGTCTTCATTGGTCGGAATCGGGGCTCCGTGGACCGAGAAAGGTTCGAACTCAAGGGTGCGCTCGCTCTGGAACCCTGTTCTACCTATCGACCTTAGTGCGACTCTTCGGTGGCTTGATCTCGGGAAAGCAAACAAGAACACACGAGCCGTTTACCTAGGTTCGGGCCACCTTGCGGTGTAAAACCCTACTCCTGCTTGTCTGGATTGCTTGAGGTGGAAGACCAGTACAAAGGCAGGTTCTTTCCCTAGTGGAGATAATGGGGAACGGATCCCCGCTACAAAGGCCAGGACTCCCTCGAAAGCACACTTGGCGGGAAGGGTTGCCACAATGGACATTTTGAAAGCGGACATGACTGCTATCCACCCTGAGAAAAGTGGTCTTCGCCTCTGAAATCTCTTCCCCATGACGCGACTGTAGGCTCGGGGGTGACCTCCGCCCTGCCAAGCCCCCAGCCTTAGACCTCTTGCACCAATCAGGAAACCTTTGGGGGTTGCTTTGGGGGCCCGCGAGCTGGCCTCGCTTCCTTAGCACGGAAGTGGAAAGCTCTCATGCCGGTGTCCGCTCGCACCGCTCATGTACCGCGTACGCAACTTGCATCACCCACACGGGGCACATGGCTATGGGGCCCTAGCAGGCTGCCCCTGGCGAGCCAGCCCTGTTGCATCCTCGAGGGTAGCCTCACGCGCGTCCTCGTAATGAGCGCCCTCTCGCGGTCCTCGACGATGATCATCAGATGCTCGCCTCGCGAGGATAGGGCCCTCGCGGGAGTCTTCCTTGTGTGGATTGCCGATGGGACGAGCCAGGCACACGCACCCGAGCCGTGCCTAGGCCGCACACCGACGGGCCTGGGCACCACCGGTCCCAAGGGCCCGACAGTAGTCCCAAGGGCTCCAACCGCCCGCGGTTCATGCATGATGCGTGGCACACGGCTAGTACTGGGATGCCCCTGTTGGTCCCCACAATGCCTCGATAATTGCCCCAAGCCGGCATAAAGCCTGTGGCGGGACCTCGATCCTAAGTCATAGAAATCAAGCCTGTAATACATCACATCACTTTGCGGTCTCACGCACGGTTAACCCCGCTGCTGCAACCTTACCTTTGCCCGGACCGTTTGCGTCTTTTAACTCACATATGCAATTGTGTCGCTAGCATTCCATTGTCAAAAAATCGGGTCGACGTAAGTAGTCATAAACCCAAGTGGCACATTAATGTCTACTACACAACCTTCTCCTTGTAGACGTTGTTGGGCCTCCAAGTGCAGAGGGTTGTAGGACAGTAGCAATTTTCCCTCAAGTGGGTGACCTAAGGTTTATCAATACGCGGGAGGCGTAGGATGAAGATGGTCTCTCTCAAGCAACCCTGCAACCAAATAACAAAGAGTCTCTTGTGTCCCCAACACACCTAATACAATGGTAAGTTGTATAGGTGCACTAGTTCGGTGAAGAGATGGTGATACAAGTGCAATATGGATGGTAGATATAGGTTTTTGTAATCTGAAATTACAAAAACAGCAAGGTAACAAATGGAAAAAGTGAGCACGAACGGTATAGCAATGCGTGGAAACAAGGCCTAGGGTTCATACTTTCACTAGTGAAGTTCTCTCAACAATGATAACATAATTGGATCATATAACTAGCCCTCAACATGCAACAAAGAGTCACTCCAAAGTCACTAATAGCGGGGAACAAACGAAGAGATTATTGTCGGGTACGAAACCACCACAAAGTTGTTCTTTCGGATCGATCTATCATAGAGTTCGTACTAGAATAACACCTTAAGATACATATCAACAAAGACCCTAATGTCACCTAGATACTCCATTGTCACCTCAAGTATCCGTGGGTATGATTATAAGATATGCATCACACAATCTCAGAATCATCTATTTAATCAACACATAGAACTTCAAAGAGTGCCCCAAAGTTTCTACCAGAGAGTCAAAACGTGTGCCAACCCCTGTGCATAGGTTCCCAATGTCACGAACCCGCAAGTTGATCACCAAAACATACATCAAGTACTCACATGAATCCACGTGTGCCAACCCATATGCACAGGTTCCCAATTGTCACCAACCCGCAAGTTGATCACAACAGATAGACACGTGCAAGACATACATCAAGTGTTCTCAAAGACTCAATCCAATAAGATAACTCCAAAGGGGAAACTCAATTCATTACAAGAAGGAGAGGGGGAAGAACATCATAAGATCCAACTATAGTAGCAAAGCCCATGGTACATCGAGATCAAGACATCTCAAGAACACGAGAGAGAGAGATCAAACACATAGCTACTGGTACATACCCTCAGCCCCGAGGGATAACTACTCCCTCCTCGTCATGGAGATCGCCGGGATGATGAAGATGCCCATTGGAGATGGATTCCCCCTCCGGCAGGGTGCCGGAACGGGCTCCAGATTGGTTTTTGGTGGCTACAGAGGCTTGCGGCGGCGGAACTCCCGATCTAGGTTTCTTTTTGGAGGTTTCTGAATTTATAGGAATTTATGGCGGTGGACTTACGTCAGTTGGCCCACGAGGAGGCCACAAGTCTTCTTGCCACCACCGAGGGGGGGTGGTGGTTGTGGCGTGAGGTCTTGTGACTCCCTCGTGGCCCATCTGGCCTTCTTCCAAAGCTTCGGGGGTCTCTTTTGGTCCAAAAAAATCATCGTAAAGTTTCATTCCATTTGGACTCCGTCTAAAAATGGGCCAAAAACATGGAACAAACAGAAACTGGCACTTGGCACTGAGTTAATAGGTTAGTCCCAAGAAAGATATAGAATAGCATATTCATTCATATAAAACATCCAAAGTTGACAAGATAATAGCATGGAACCATAAAAATTATAGAAACGTTGGAGACGTATCAAGCATCCCCAAGCTTAACTCCTGCTCGTCCTCGAGTAGGGAAGTGATAAAGAATGAATTTTTGATGTTGCATGCTACCTAGCATAGTTGTCCTTTGTAACTTCTCTCACATGAAACAAATGTTCAGATCCGTTGGATTCAAAAGAATAGTTTGCTATTGATGTGGAAACAATAATAATTCAAGCAAACTAGCAAAGTAATCATGAACTTTCAAAATAACAAGGCCAAAAGAAAGTTATCCCTACAAAAGCATATAGTCTGGCTATGCTCTATCATCATTACACAACGAATTTAAATCATGCACAACCCCGGTATTGTCCAAGTAATTGTTTCACACCTTTACTTTCTCAAACCTTTTCAACTCTCACGCAATACATGAGCGTGAGCCATGGTTTTAACACTATAAGTGGTGTGGAGTGTGGTGGAGGTTGCAAGACAAAAAAGGAGAAGATGATCACATTAACTGGGCATATCAATAAGCTGTGGAGATGCTCATCAATAGATATCAATGTGTATGAGTAGGGATTGCCATACAAATGATGCACTAGAGCTAAGAGTATGTGAAAGCTAAAGAAAACTAGTGGGTGTGCATCCAACTTGCTTGCTCACGAAGACCTAAGGCAATTTTGAGGAAGCCCATCATTGGAATATACAAGCCAAGTTATATAATGAAAATTTCCCACTAGCGATATGGTGGTGACAATACGAGAGACTCTCAATCATGAAGATCATGGTGCTTAATATGCACAAGTGTGGAAAGGTGGTAGCATTGTCCCTTCTCTCTTTTTCTCTCATTTTTTTTGGGTGGGCTCTTTGGCCTCTTTTTTTTGGTGGGCATCTTTGGCCTCTTTTATTTCCTCACATGGGAAAATGCTCCATCAATGATGATCATCACACTTTCAACTCAAAACTTAGAGCAACGATGACTCTATATGGAATGCCTTCGGTAGTGTACCGTGACAATGATCTAGCATGGCATAGAAATTAATGGAAACATCATGCTAGCTATCTTACGATCATGCAATGGCAATGTACACGTGGTGGCACATGTCATGGTGGTAGTTGCATGGCAATATATCTCGGAATGACTTTGAAAAAGCCATGGTAGGTAGGTATGGTGGCTCTTTTGAGGGAGGCTAATGGTGGGTTTTGTGCACCGGCAAAAGTTGCACGTCACTAAGAAGATAGTGATGGTGGAAGGTGAAAGTGCATCTAAACCATGGACTCAACATTAGTCATTAAGAACTCATATACTTGTTGCAAATGTTTTATTAGTAATCGAAACAAAGAATTCAACACATACTCCTAGGGGAAGGGTTGGTAGGTATAAACCATCGCGCGATCCCGACCGCCACACAAAGGATGACAATCAATAGACTAATCATGCTCAGACTTCATCACATAGCGGTTCACCACACGTGCATGATACGGGAATTACTAACTTCAACACAAGTATTTCTAGATCCACAACATCTTACTAGCATGACTTCAATATTACCAAAACCACAACTCAAAACTAATTGAGATGAATCAAACTTCTCTAACTATTCAATGCACATGAAGGTGGAAGTTTTCGTATCCCTTTGGATAACTACCCCTTTTGAGACTACATTCAAAGCACAGATCAACTACCAAGCTACGCACCGCTGTGCTCTAAAAGATATAAGTGAAGCACATAGAGCAAAAGTATCTAGCTCAAAAGATAAAAGTGAAGCACATGTGAGCTGAATTGTCTACCAAAGGATATAAGTGAAGCTCGACAAAATCACGGTGAGTGCATGTCTCTCTCTCTAGGTGTGCAGAAAGGAAGATTGTGACAAAAAAAAGACTCCTACGATACAAGACGCTCCAAGAAAAACACATAACATGTGGTGAATAAAAATATAGCCCCAAGTAACGTTACCGATGGACTGAAGACGAGAGAGGGGATCCCTTCCCGGGGCATCCCCAAGCTTAGGATTTTACGGCATCCTTGAATATATTGGGGTGCCTTGGGCATCCCCAAGCTTGAGCTCTTGCCACTCTTTATCTCTTTGTCCATAAGAACTTCACCCAAAACTTGAAAACTTCACAACACGAAACTTAAACAGAAACTCATGATAACATTAGAATGAGAAAGCAAACCACCACTTCCTTAGGTACTGTAGAAAACTTAAATTCTACTTATCCTGATGTTGCGTTGCTGTATTTTCAATCTTCCATGGCTAATACCCTCCGATACTATCCATAGTTTCATCAAAATAAGCAACCAACACAACAAAAACAAAATCTGTTAACAGCAGACCAGTCTGTAGCAATCTGTATATTTTGTATACCTCTGGTACTTCAAAAATTCTGACAAATTACGACAGTCATAAGAATTTGCGTAGCAATCAGCAGCAAAAAGAATCAACTCAAAAGCTCTTACAGAAAAAATGAACATTCTTTTCGTGAGCAGGAAGTTTCTGTCTTTTCCGGCATGACCAAACAATCATCCCCAAGACTAATCATAACGGTTTTGCTTGGCACAAACGCAAAAAGAAAAACAAAAAATACAATCATAACAGAATTATGATGGTGTGGAGAAAACAAAACAGGAAGCAAAAAGAAAAGAAAAATTTATTCATTGGGTTGCCTCCCAACAAGCGCTATCGTTTAACGCCCTTAGCTAGGCATTGATTTCAATGATGCTCACATAAAAGGTAAGGATTGAAACACAACGAGAGCATCATGGAGAAAATGGATAGCACATTTAAGTATAACCCACTTCCTATGCGTAGGGATTTTTTGATCAAACAATTAATTGGAGCAAGAATCAACTAGCATAGGAAGGCAAAACAAGCATAGCTTCAAAAATTTCAACATATGGAGAGGAAGCTTGATACTATTCCAATAAGTAGAAGCATATGATCCTCTCTCATAGTAATTTTCAGTAGCATCATGAATGAATTCAACAATATAACCAGCACCTAAGGCTTTATTTTCATGATCTACAAGCATAGGAATTTTACTACTCTCCACATAAGGAAATCTATTCTCAAGAATAGTAGTGGGAGTATCGTAAAAGACTTGAGCACTACAAATTGTGTCCACAATGAAAAAGCAAGGTTTAGCAAAGGGGTTCTCGAGAGTATGACAAGTTTTATCATCCCTCTTCTTTATAGAATAAGTATCCTCACAATAATCATCATAGATAGGGGGCATGCTTTCATCAAAATGATTTTGATCATTCAAAGTGGAAGAACTAAAAATATCATCTTCATCAAATATAGCATCCCCAAGCTTGTGGCTTTGCATATCATTAGCATCATGGGTATTCATAGAATTCATGCTAACAACATTGCAATCATGCTCATCATTCACATATTCTATGCCAAGCATTCTATGTAATTCTTCTTTCAGCACTTGAGCACAATTTTCCTTCCCATCATGCTCACGAAAGGAATTGAAAAGATGGAGCATATGAGGCATCCTCAATTCCATTTTTTGTAATTTTCTAGCGAAAGAACAAGAAACAAAAATATTCGATTGTAAGATCTAAAGATATACCTTCAAGCGCTAACCTCCCCGGCAACGGCGCCAGAAAAGAGCTTCGTTGACGGGATGTTAGCGCCGCTTACCTAGCCTCCCCGCCAACGGCGCCAGAAAAGACCTTGATGTCTACTACACAACCTTCTCCTTGTAGACGTTGTTCGGCCTCCAAGTGCAGAGGGTTGTAGGACAGTAGCAATTTTCCCTCAAGTGGGTGACCAAAGGTTTATCAATCCGCAGGAGGCGTAGGATGAAGATGGTCTCTCTCAAGCAACCCTGCAACCAAATAACAAAGAGTCTCTTGTGTCCCCAACACACCTAATAGAATGGTAAGTTGTATAGGTGCACTAGTTCGGCGAAGAGATGGTGATACAAGTGCAATATGGATGGTAGATGTAGGTTTTTGTAATCTGAAATTACAAAAATAACAAGGTAACAAATGGAAAAAGTGAGCACGAACGGTATAGCAATGCGTGGAAACAAGGCCTAGGGTTTATACTTTCATTAGTGAAGTTCTCTCAATAATGATAACATAATTGGATCATATAACTAGCCCTCAACATGCAACAAAGAGTCACTCCAAAGTCACTAATAGCGGGGAACAAATGAAGAGATTATTGTCGGGTACGAAACCACCACAAATTTATTCTTTCAGATCGATCTATCATAGAGTTCGTAATAGAATAACGCCTTAAGATACATATCAACCAAGACCCTAATGTCACCTAGATACTCCATTGTCACCTCAAGTATCCGTGGGTATGATTATACGATATGCATCACACAATCTCAGAATCATCTATTCAACCAACACATAGAACTTCAAAGAGTGCCCCAAAGTTTCTACCAGAGAATCAAAACGTGTGCCAACCCCTGTGCATAGGTTCCCTATGTCACGAACCCGCAAGTTGATCACCAAAACATACATCAAGTACTCGCATTAATCCACGTGTGCCAACCCATATGCATAGGTTCCCAATTGTCACAAACCCGCAAGTTGATCACAGCAGATAGACACGTGCAAGACATACATCAAGTGTTCTCAAAGACTCAATCCGATAAGATAACTCCAAAGGGGAAACTCAATTCATTACAAGAAGGAGAGGGGGAAGAACATCATAAGATCCAACTATAGTAGCAAAGCCCATGGTACATCGAGATCAAGACATCTCAAGAACACGAGAGAGAGAGAGATCAAACACATAGCTACTGGTACATACCCTCAGCCCCGAGGGAGAACTACTCCCTCCTCGTCATGGAGATCACCGGGATGATGAAGATGGCCACTGGAGATGGATTCCCCCTCCGGCAGGGTGCCGGAACGGGCTCCAGATTGGTTTTTGGTGGCTACAAAGGCTTGCGGCGGTGGAACTCCCGATCGAGGTTTCTTTTTGGAGGTTTCTGAATTTATAGGAATTTATGGCGGTGGAATTACGTCAGTTGGGCCCACGAGGAGGTCACAAGCCTGCTCGCCACCATCGGGGCGGGGGTGGTGGTGGCGTGAGGGCTTGTGACTCCCTCGTGGCCCATGTGGCCTTCTTTCAAAGATTCGGGGGTCTCTTTTGGTCCAAAAAAATCATCGTAGAGTTTCATTCCATTTGGACTCCGTCTGAAAATGGGCCAAAAACACGGAAAAAATAGAAACTGGCACTTGGCACTGAGTTAATAGGTTAGTCCCAAAAAAGATATCAAATAGCATATTCATGCATATTAAACATCCAAAGTTGACAAGATAATAGCATGGAACCGTCAAAAATTATAGATACGTTGGAGACGTATCACACATCCATACATAGACACGCATACATACATAACCCAACAAAGCAGTTGTCGCTTATCAGCGAGTGTAGACGAGTCGTAGCAAGCTACAATGACTCCATTACACTGCGAGACATTTTCCCGAAGGGACAGACGCAGTAGCAAACAAGGATACATGCTGGTTAACCAATGTGTCCGGAGCAGTAGCAAGCTACCAAGGCTCAGTGGAATCACAAAGGGACATTTCTCTATAAAGAGTACTACTAAAGGCGCACCACTAGGTGTCGAACCCCATACATATCGCAACACGTCACACACACGAATGACATACCCAATATGCATAGATACAACAATGGCATCACAACATAACCATACAATATCACAACATTTATTTAGAAGACTCAGAAGAGCCTTGCATAATAAGTTCATACACATACGGGTCACATGACCCGACACTCAAGTCATACACACAAAGTTATAAAAGCCATGCAGAAGCATTAAAGCTGTCTGAGGAGAGACACATGAAAGGTAAATGTATAAATCCTAACTATCTACAGTTCCCTTCCAAGGGGCCAGGTCGTAGCTAGCACACCAACTACTCGTCATCGTCGACATCTAGGTAGAACCCACCAGATGGTTCACTGGTGTCTTCTGCAACAGTTATTAAGCAAACATGAGTACAAAAGTACTCATCAAGACATTAAACCAGATCTATCTACTCATGCACATGTATCAACAAAGGGGGTTGTGGGGTTTCATGCAGGAGGCCAGCTTTGACTCTTGGCTAACCTGTACTATGACTACGAGTACTTTTGTACAAGTTTGAGAAATCGTACACGAGTCCACCATCTCCACAACAATACACTACCATGGATCCTTTCTCGTCTCCCTACGAGAATGCCACCCGTGATACTCACACTTGTCTTGATACTTTTATGAGTAGCCATTAAAGTTATTTATGAACAACGTATGTTTCCAAGCAGTCCATATACGAGAACGCGGCTATTCGAATAAATCATAACCCTACGGGGTGTACTTCTTCACGCACGCTCTCACCACTTATTGCCATGTGCACATTACGCACCTCGCCAACCATCAAGCGGAAGCCCAGCGAGGGAGTCGGCCAAGACCGTTAACCACGCTAACACCTAGTCCAGGATTATCACGTATTTGAGACTAAACCCGCACGGAAGTCCGACCGAAGTTTCCGCTATGGCCTCAAATGATGTGCGAAGGGTTCACAAGCCCACGATCCAGGTGCCACTTGGTACACTGTGCAACTGCCTACCGGGTCACAACCTACCTCTAAGGTCAGCGCTATGCACGCCCCCCAGCATATGCTACAAACACCAGAAACTACTTGCAACTCCTGGACCGAGTACTAGGCGATTAATAAGCCGAGATGGGTCGAGTTATTGGAATCCAATGTGTGGTAGCAGCTAACGTTGGATCACATACACGGAACTCGCTTCCTAAGAACGGTTCCAATGAGATAACCCGCCATGTATTCCTACACAGCCTCTCATCGGTACCTTTACCAAATCAGGATTAACATTTAACCTTTTGTTACTAGAACACATTCATTCACTCCAGTTATCATCGAGATGAAACAAGCCTGACACGGCTCTAAGTATAGCAAGCATATCAGGGTAAACACATCATGGCTCAAGCAACTACCAGGTATGCTAGGTTGCATGGTTTAGCTATTTACTATGACAATGACGGGTCATGCAGAGGAATGGGTTCAAGTACCGAAGAAAAAGAATTTGAAACGATGTGTCCTAATGCAATAAATGAGAGCAAGAGTGAGAACATGGGATTGTACCGGAATGCTCAAAAGGGTGCTTTCCTTGTGGATCAATGGAAGGATACACTCCTTCACATGGATACTCCTGATCATGACATGTAACAATCAATACATGACAAGTGCAACAATATGATGCATGATCATGACATGACAAGAATATGTTGGATGAGATAATGTACCTATTAATGATTTGGTTAAAGTTGGTTTGAATCAAAGATTCAAATGCCACTTCAAATAAGGTATTTTCAATTACCTTCAATTGATTTTACCTGATTCTCAGGTATAACTTGTTCTAGCATGCATGATAATATCACCTTTGGATTCCTTGGATTTTTCTGATAAATTTTCATATATAAATTATTTCAATCTGAGTTACAGATTAATTTCTATGAATTTTAGAAGGTTTGAAGTATTTCTGGAATTTTATTTAAACCAGAAATGCCTTTATTGCATCAGCATTGCATCAGCAGGTCAAACTGACTGTTGCAAGTCAAACCTAGAATGTGGGGTCCACATGTCATTGACTCTCGCACTAAATAGAGTTAAAATAAAACTCTAAACTTAATTAATGGGACTTGCCCCATTACTGAGTGACAGATTAGGTTTAGTTAAATAATTTAATTAGTTCTTTTATCTTGATTAAACTGTAAGCAGGGCTGGCCCACCTGCCAGTGACCCACGGGGTCAACCTTGGTGGTCAGCGGCTCGATCTCACTGGTGTTGAGCCGCCGGAGGCAACAGGGACGGTGAAGGTGGTCAGATTTCCTCGTCCGGCAACCATTTGGCCGACGGAAAGCATCAATGGATCGACCATTCACGCGCGAGTCCGAAGAGGTAAGTCCTAGGGGTTGGGGTGGCCCGAAGCATCGCCGGCGGTGAGCGTGGCGGCTGCCGGAGGTCGGGCGAACTCGAGGTCGAGGCTACAGAGGGAGAGACCCCCAAGCAAGACCACCTACACGTTCCTTGCGAGCTCCTGAGTCTAATGGAACCACTGGCTTGACCGGAGAGACACCGGAGTATCACCAGCGTCGAGATCTGTGGCGGAGCTTTTCAGGCTCCGGCGGTATCGACGGTACGATGCGGGAACAACCAGGGAGAAGAGGGGAATGGACTCGTGGTGTCACATCCCTAAACCTTAAGCTAGATAGCATTGTGCTCATGTCTTCTTTGCATTTGCATCCAAGAAGTTCCAACAAAAACAACAAAGTGGCAAAGGAAAAACTCTAAACCCTAGCCACCATTTCAATTAAAGGAAAATTCAACTAGTTCAAAATCAATGAACCCAAAATGGCCTCAAGAAATGTTCAAAGTTTCTGATAAATCATGGAAGTAAATGAGCATTAGAGAAAACTATTTTCTTGACACTTTAAGCATTTTAAATAAATGCAAAAGCCACTGGTTTCAAATTTAAAAATTTGAAATCAGAAACTATAATTTTCCAAAAATGTTGAAAGTCTTGGAAATGAGTGGGGATATTATAACAAATATTTCAGGCGGTCAAAATTAGTTTTTACGTTTTGCTTTGGAGCTGAAATAATTAGCAAAGCAATAAATAGCAAAACAGAAAAACAAAAGCAGAAGAAAAAGGAAAAACTTACCTGACGCCCAAGCCAGGCCCAGCCCATCTCGCCGCTCGTCCCCTTCCCCGCGCCAGTAGGCAGCAGGAGGTGGCCGCTGCGTCCTCCGGCGCGGCCACGCACCTGTGTGCCTGCCTGCCGCTGGTTCGCGCTGGCGACGACGGGGATAAGCTCCCCAGAGCCTCCCCTATCCATTCCCCGCCTCGGTTCTTCCCCTCCGCCCGGATCTCCTCCCCTTCCCTGCTGCCGCCATTAGAGCCGAGCTCGAGCTCGAGCTGGCCGTGCCCCTGGCCATAGGATCTCCTCCGCGAGCACGCCATTAGCTCCGCCTCGTCGCCCTGGTCGTCTCTGCAGAAGCCGAAGTCCCCTCGAGCCCTGCAACGCCCGCAACGTCGTCGTCTTCTTCCTCCGGCCGCCGGACCTCTCCCGTCGATTCGTCGCCCCCAGGCCTTCCCCGAGCCGTCTGAGCTCTTCTCTGCACTCCCTGTGAGCATGCGGTGGTTTTTCCTAAGCTTTCCCCGTCGATCCCCTCCTCTAGCCCTAGTTTCACCGGAGCCCGACGAGCACCGCCGTTGCCGCTCGTCGCCGGTAGCCCTCCGATGTCCAGCTCGTCCTCCCGTGAGCACCAGAAGCTCCAGGACGACGCGTAGATGCCGTAGCAGCTAAGATCTAAGCGTGGATCCCTCTGATTCAAAGCCCCGACGACGCCCAAGCTTCGGCCGCCGCTCCGGCTCGTCGCCGACGCCTCTTCCGGCGACCCTAGCCTTCCAAGTTGGTCCTGCCAGATCGGCCACTTCGCGAGCTTGCTGTAGCTGCCAACCGCGTGCGTTTTCGTGCTGTGCAGCGCCGTCTAGGTCGCCTCCGGCGAGCCCTCCGCCGCGGGTTTGGTTGCCGGGGACCACCCTCCGGTGGCCGTCGACGTGGCCGACCATTAGGGCCTAATCGCCCTCCTCTGAGTCGCTGACAGAGGGCCCCACGCCTGGTCAAACCCCAATTAGGGGCTGGTCAGCGCGGGATTAGTCCCAGAGAGGCTGACCAGTGGGGCCCCCCTGTCAGGTTTGACCTGCACAGGTCGGCTGACCTGCTGACGTCAGCCTGATGCAATAAATGGAATTTCCAGTATAAAAATAATTCAGGAAATTGCTAAAAATTGCAAAAATCATAGAAATTAATCTGTAACTCCAATGAAAATAATTTATATATGAAAAAGTATCAGAAAAATTCAAGGATTCTGATTATGCTATTTTCAGCTATGTTTGAAAAGGTTACAGAACCCTAAATTGTGAAATAAGGAATAATTCAATTCTTTAATCACTTTATAAATGGAATTTGCAAAGATATCCAAATTTCATTATAAATGCAATGATCACACACTGCCCTAGATATAAACCAGTACCATAACATGACATTTCATGCATGTTAACATTAGGTTGATCTGAGCATCAGGTCGAATCAATTAAACCGGTATCCGAAAATACCCGTTTGAATTGCTATTCGAATGTGATTCAAATCAACTCTAAACCTAAAACATCTTGATTATAATAACTTATCAGCTTGCATTCTCATGCCATGCTCATGCATCATTTTGATTGCATACGATTGTTATTGAATGTTGCCGTTCATTTCGGTAGGCTCCGCACCCCCGGATTCCACCGAATATCCGTCCGACGGATATCGTTCCTCCTCTGAGCAACAAGGCAAGCACCCCTTTTGATCATCCCGATAACACCTATGTTCTTGCTCCTGCACCTATTTAATGCATTAGGATCAAATGCTTCAACTGCTTTTGCCACGATAGTTGGACCCACTTCCTTTGCATGACTTAACCTTGTCACAGTAAATTGCCGAACCTTGCAACCTAGCATACCTGGTAGTTGCTTGAGCTATGATGTGCCTTATCCTGCTATGCATGCTATGCTTAGAGTTGTGTATGGTCTGTCATCTGGGAGATGAACAGAAATGTGGAATGTGTTCGGTAAGCAAAGGTCGTGTGTTGAACTTGATTTGGTAAAGGTACCGGTGAAAGGCTGTGTAGGAGTACATGGCGGGTTGTTTCATTGGAACTGTCCTTAGGAACTGAGTTCCGTGTATGTAATCCAAGACTAGATACTACCACATGCTGGGCCCTGAAATATGACCCCGCTCGGCCTATTAATCGCGTAGTACTCGGTCCAGGAGTTGCAAGTAGTTTCTAGTGTTTATAGTAATGCTGGAGGCCGTGCATGGTGCTGACCTGAGAGGTGGACCGTGATGCGGTAGGCAGTGGCACGGTGTACCAAGTGGAACCCGGATGGTGGGCTTGGGAACCCTGCGCACATCGTTTGAGGCCGTGGCGGAAACCTCGGCCGGACTTCCGTACGGGTTACTCTCAGATAAGCGATAAACCTGGACTAGGTACTAATGTGGTTAACGGTCGTGGCCGACTCCCTCGCTGGGCTTCCGCTTGAAGGTTGCCGAGGTGCATGACGTGCACATGGCGATAAGTGGCGGAAGCGTGTGTGACGAAGTACACCCCTGCAGGGTTATGATCTATTCGAATAGCCGCGTCCGCGGATATGGACTACTTGGAGACATATGTTGTTCATAGATAACTTCAATGGCGACTCATAAAATTGTCAAGATAAGCGTGAGTGTCGTGGACGGCATTTCCGTATGGAGACGGAATGATTCCACGATAGGGTATTGTTGTGGTGTTAGTGGACTCGTGTGCGAGAAATCGAATTGTAAAAACTAATTTCAAAAGGCAAGTTGTCTAGCCACGAGTCAAATGCTGGCTTTCTGCATGAAACCCCACAATACCTTCTTGATACCTTGCATGAGTAGTTAGCCATCCTAAAGTCTTGCTCAGTACCTTCGTACTCATGTTTGCTTAATAATGTTGCAGAGGTTGCTAATGACCCTAATGGAGGGTTCTTCGTAGACATCGACGACGACGAGTAGCTGGTGTCCCAGCTACGATCTGGCCCTACGTCGGCTCTGTAGTATAGTCAGGCCATGTGCCTTCTAGTTGCTCTGTCTGTACCCAGACAGTTTATAATTCTTCCGCTGGCTTGTATTGTATGACTGCTATTATGGGTCGCGAGACCCTTGATGTGTAATATTATGTGTGTGGCTCTTCCGAGCCTCCTAAATAAAGTTTGTATGTTTATGGTTATGTTGTGATGCCATCGATGTATCTATACATATCGGTATGCCATGCGTACGTGTGTCTTACTTGATATGTATGGGGTTCGAATACCTAGTCGTGAACTTTAGTAGCACTCCCTACAAGGAAATGCCCCGTTGTGATCCAGCGAGCCTTGGTAGTTCGCTACTGCTCCGGACACATTGGTTGACCGGCATGTGTCCTTCTTAGCTGCTGTGTCTGTCCCCTTTGGGGAAATGTCACGCGACGTAATGGAGTCCTTGTAGCTTGCTACGACTCGTCTACGTTCGTTGATGACCGACACCTGCTTTGTTGGGTCATGTATGCCTGTCCTTGTGCGGAACTGCCACTTTGGCTTATGACTAGACATGTCGATCCGGGTTCTTTGACATTGGAATGCTAGCGACACTATCGCATACGTGAGTCAAAAGACGCAAACGGTCCCGGCTAAGGTAAGGCTGCAGCCGTGGAGTTAACCGTGCGTGAGACCACAAAGGGATGCGATGTGTTACAGGCTGGATTCCTATGGCTTAGGATCGGGGTCCCGACACGTGGGCTCACAGCAAAACTGAAGACATCAGAGGTGAGGTCGGAGAAGTACCAGAGACGGCAAATCGACGACGATGGTTGCGGCGGCCGGAGGTTGAAGACGACGGCGTTCTGGCGATGGAGAGCTCCTAGCATCGCGTTGCTCGACGAGAAGTAGCAGCAGGATGCAACAGAGTTTCTTGGCTAGCCATGATGGGTCGGGAGCTGCTCTAGCTACTGCGGCGAGCTGCGCGAGGTGGGGCCATGGCAGAGCAGAGAGGGGAGTAGAAGCAGAGCGAGGCGAATGGGGGGAAATTGGGTGATGCAGACGACTCCTGTGGTGTCTATCCACCATGCTAGCATGAAGGGGAGGCCAAGCAGGCACGCACCTGCGTGCTGAAGCTACGGCGAGCGGCGACCTCCTCCTCCCCTACCAGTCGGTAGGAGGAAGACGACAGGGGAGGCCCAGGTGGGCTGGGCCAGTAGGCACCAAGTAAGTTTATTTTCCCTCTTTTTTCTATTTTGTTTTAGTTTTACAATTGTGACATTTGTTTTAATTTTTTTTGGGCACAATAATTAAACCAAAACCCTGGAATTATATATGGGGTGTATTTGGAATATTTCCAAACTCCACAGAATATTTCAGCATTTTTGAGATATCTAAAATATTTATAGCTATTTATTTTGACAATTTCAGTGGCTTCTCTGGATTATTTAAAATGTCCAAATTATCTTAAAATTAACATTCACCTCTGATATGTTGTTGCCAACATTTATAAGATGTGGTGAACATTTTTAATGGCCATTTTGGCTTCATTGAAGATCATACCTTTTTGAAATGTTTTAAATAGGGTGAGGTGCTAGGGTTTCCTTAAACCCCATTTCAAAGTTGAAAATTTAAACATGATGCACACTCTAGCTAGGCACACAGCAAAGGAAAAACCAGGGATGTGTCAGCCTGTGCGCGCAGCCGGTCTGTCATTTCTCTTCCTTGCCTTATGCCACCTTTGTGCGTATTCCTTCTAGCATAATATTTTTCCCATCTGCCAAGCGACCATCACTCCTTCGCTCACAATGCTGCCGCAGCTCCCCCAAGCATGGAGGGCGATGGAATGGCAGTGGTGGAAGGGCGCGTGGCACCGGAACCCGCCCTGGGTAGGTCCAAACTGCCGAATCACGAAGGGCTCGACAAGATTCTCCCCATGGTCACGACTGGCTCAAGCGAATGGGGGCCAGCCAAGATCTTGTCGGCTTCGAACCCCCTCGCCGAGATGTAAGCAACCTCCATCACCCTTCATCTTCTGATGCATTTCTCCAACTTGCTTACCCATTCCCGCAGTTCTTTAATGACGTGCTCACGCATTACCAAATTCACGCGCTACACCTTGATCCGAGGTCCGTTCTCCTTCTCTCGTCTTTCGCCTTCCTCTACGATGTCTTCCTGGGTGTTCCACCCTCAGCGGCGTTGTTCCGGCACTTGTTCTCCCTGTAGCTGACGGCACCCGACCAACACTCTGGGTGTGTGTCCTTCCAGGCCATGGATGCAACGACGGGTGAGTGCATCGATATGAAGACCGATTACTTCGCCGAAGGTTTCAGGCGGCAGTGGGTGTACGTGGAGGCGGGGCAGTACAACCCCCTGTTGCTGACCCCATCTTCTGTAGCGGCGCCGAGCTCTGGGTGGGGGCATGCTACGACAATAAAAGTCCTTCCCAAGCAATGGCGCCAGGAATCCTTCTGCTACTTCTCAAACAAAAGCGCCAGAAATTGACACATTGACGGAGACTTGCTTGCGTTGGTTTTTCCCTTGAAGAGGAAAGGGTGATGCAACACAGGAGCAGTAAGTATTTCCCTCAGTTTGAGAACCAAGGTATCAATCTAGAAGGAGAATCTCGTCAAGTCCAGAGTACCTGCGCAAACACAAACGAGCTTGCACCAAACGCTATAAAGGGGTTGTCAATCCCTTCAAGATTGATTGCAAAGTGAGATCTGAAGGCGGAAAGTGCAACGAAGAAAAAGTGTAAGGCTGAAAATATGGTGTGGAGTAGACCCGGGGGCCATAGTGTTCACTAGAGGCTTCTCTCAACATAGCAAATATCACAGTGGGTAAACAAATTACTGTCGAGCAATTGATAGAACCTCGCAAAGAAATGATCATACATCTAGGCATCACGTCCGAGACAAGTAGACCGATACTTTCTGCATCTACTACTATTACTCCACACATCGACCGCTATCCAGCATGCATCTAGTGTATTGAGTTCACGATGAACAGAGTAACGCCTTAAGCAAGATGACATGATGTAGAGGGATAATCTCAAACCAATGATGAAAACCCCATCTTTTTACCCTTGATGGCAACAACATGATGCGTGCCTCGCTACCCCTTCTGTCACTGGGTGAGGTCACCGCACGGTATGAACCCCAAACCAAGCACTTCTACCATTGCAAGAATCATAGATCTAGTTGGCCAAACAAAACCCACAACTCGAAGAGAATTACAAGGATATGAAATCATGCATAAGAGAGATCAGAAGAAACTCAAATAAGATTCATAGATAATCTGATCATAAATCCACAATTCATTGGATCTCAACAAACACACCGCAAAATAAGATTACATCGGATAGATCTCCATGAAGATCATGGAGAACTTTGTATTGAAGATCCAAGAGAGAGAAGAAGCCATCTAGCTACTAGTTATGGACCCGTAGGTCTATGGTGAACTCCTCACGCATCATCGGAGAGGTCATGGTGTTGATGAAGAAGCCCTTCATGTTCGAATCCCCCCTCCGGCAGGACACCAGAACATGCCCAGATGGGATCTTGCGGAGACAGAAGCTTGCGGCGGCGGAAAAGTACTTTCGATGATCTCTTGAATTTTTCTGGGATTTTAGGGAATATATAGGCGCAAAACCTATGGCAGAGGAGGTCCAGGGGGCCCACAAGCATGTGAGGCCCCGCCTCCCCCCTTGCCGAGGCTAGAGGGCTTGTGGGGTCCCTCGGGACCCCGTGTCTTGGTTCTCAAGTCTCTCGATCTTCTTCTGTTTCGGAAAAAATCTTTTCGGGGATTTTATTCCGTTTGGACTCCGTTTCAAATCTTCCTCTGAAAAGGGTCAAAAACACGGAAAAAACAGGAACTGGCACTTGGCACTGAGTTAATAAGTTAGTCCCAAAAAAGATATAATAGGCATATAAAACATCCAAAGTTTGACAAGATAATAGCATGAAACCATCAAAAATTATAGATACGTTGGAGACGTATCAAGGATCCCCAAGCTTAACTCCTGCTCGTCCTCGAGTAGGGAAGTGATAAAGACTGAATTTTTGATGTTGAATGCTACCTAGGATAGTTGTCCTTTGCAACTTCTTTCATGTGACATGAATGTTCAGATCCGTAAGATTCAAAATAATAGTTTGCTATTGACATGAAAACAATAATACTTCAAGCAAACTAGCAAGGTAATCATGAACTTTCAAAATAACAAGGCCAAAGAAAGTTATCCCTACAAAATCATATAGTCTGGCTATGCTCCATCATCCTCACACAACTAATGTAAATCATGCACAACTACGGTATTGGCCAAGTAATTGTTTTCGCACTCTTACTTTCTCAAACTTTTTATAACTATCACGCAATACATGAGCATGAGCCATGGATATAGCACTATAGGTGGAATAGAGTGTGGTGGTGGTTGTGAGACAAAAAGGAGGAGATGGTCACATTGACTCGGCGTATCAAAGGGCTATGGAGATGCCCATTAATAGATATCAATGTGAATGAGTAGGGATTGCCATACAAGGGATGCACTAGAGCTATAAGTATGTGAAAGCTCAAAAGGAGAACTAGTGGGTGTGCATCCAACTTGCTTGCTCACGAAGACCTAGGGCAATTTGAGGAAGCCCATCATTGGAATATACAAGCCAAGTTATATAATAAAGATTCCCACTAGCATATGGTAGTGACAAAGCAAGACGCTCTCAATCATGAAGAACCTGGTGCTATTATGAAGCACAAGTGTGGAAAAAGATAGTAGCATTGTTCCTTCTCTCTTTTTCTCTCTTCTTTATTTTATTTTTTTATTTTTTTGGGCTCTTGGCCTCTTTTTATTTTGGGCTCTTTGGCCTATTTTTTTATGTCCTCACATGGGACAATGCTCTAATAATGATGATCATCACACTTTTACTTACTCACAGCTCAAAGCTCAAAATGATGATGACTCTATAGGAAATGCCTCCGGCAGTGTACCTGGATGCGCAACGATCTAGCTTGGCATATAACGTTGGAACATCACACTAGCTATCTTACGATCATGCAATGGCAATATGAGAGTGACGGCACAAGTCATGAGACGGAATGGCGGGAATTGCATGGCAATATATCTCGGAATGGCTACGAAAATGCCATAGTAGGTAGGTATGGTGGCTGTTTTGAGGAAGGCATATGGTGGGTTTGTGCACCGGCGAGAATTGTGTGGTACTAGACAGGATAGCAATGGTGGAAGGTGAAAGTGCATCTATACCATGGACTCACATTAGTTATGAAGAATTCACATACTTGTTGTGAAAGTTTTTATTAGTAATCAAAACAAAGTGCTAAACGCATACTCCTAGGGGAAGGGTTGGTAGGTGTTAACCATCGCGCGATCCCGACCTCAACACAAAGGATGACAATCAATAGATCAATTATGCTCCGACTTCCTAACATAGCGGTTACCCCTATGTGCATGCTACGGGAATCACTAACTTCAACACAAGTATTTCTAGATTCAGAACACCCTACTAACATAACTCTTAATATTACCAAATCCACGTCTCAAAACTAATTGAGAGGAATCAAAACTTCTCTTTCTACTCAACGCACATGGAGATGGAGGTTTTTGTATCCTCTTTGGGTACCTATTACCTTTGGGACTACTTTCATAGCATAAGCCAACTACCAAGTCACGCACCACCGTGCTCTAAAAGATCTAAGTGAAGCACATAAAGCAAAATATCTAGCTCAAAAGATATAAGTGAAGCGCGATGAGCATTCTAGCAAAATCACGATGAGTTCATGTATCTCTCTAAAGGTGTGTAGCAAGGATGATTGTGACACAACAAAAAGAAAAATAACTCCTAAGATACAAGACGCTCCAAGCAAAACACATATCATGTGGTGAATAAAAATATAGCTCCAAGTAATGTTACTGATGGATTGAAGACGAAAGAGGGGATGCCTTCCCGGGGCATCCCCAAGCTTAGGCTTTTTGGTCTCCTTGAATTTGGCTGGGGATGCCTTGGGCATCCCCATGCTTGAGCTCTTTCCACTCCTTATCTCTTTGTCCATGAGAACATCACCCAAAACTTTAAAACTTCACAACACAAAACTTAAACAGAAACTCGTGATATCATTAGCACAAGAAAACAAACTACCACCTCTTTAGGTACTGTAGCAAACTTGAATTCTATTTATATTGGTGTTGGGCTACTATATTCTCACTTTTCCATGGCTAGTACCCCCCCGATACTATCCATAGTTTCATCAAAACAAGTAACCAACTCAACAAAAACAGAATCTATCAAAAACAGACCAGTCTGTAGCAATCTGTATACTTCGTGTACTTCTGGTACCTCAAAAAATATGAAAAATTACGACTGCCTGGGAAAAAGGCATATAAACCAGAAGAAAAAAGAATCAACTCAAAAGCTCTTTCTGAATAAAAATGAAAAATCATGTCGTGAGCGAAACGTTTCTGTCTTTTTCCAGCAGGATCTAACAACCATTACCAAGACTAGTCATAATGGTTTTGCTTGGCTCAAACACAAAAAGAAACACAAAAGACACAATCATAACAGAATTATGATAGTGTGGACGCAAAATAACAGTTAGAAAAAGAAATAAATTCGTTGGGTTGCCTCCCAACAAGCGCTATTGTTTAACGCCCTTAGCTAGGCATTGATAATTCAATGATGTTCACACAAAAGACAAGAATTGAAGCACAATGAGAGCCTAATGAAACATGTGAAAATCACATCTAAGTCTAACATACTTCCTATGCATAGGCATTTTATTGGAAAACAGACTGTCAAGACAACCAATAGTTACCATATCCAAGGAAGAACAAAGAGACAATAACAATCTCCACATAACGAGAGGTAACTTAGTGATATGAATGTTTCTACCACCATATTTTCCTCTCTCATAATAATTACATGTGGGATCATATTCGAATTCAACAATGTAACTATCACATAGGATATTCTTTTCATGATCCACATGCATGCAAAGTTGACGCTCTTCAAAAATAGTGGGATTATCATCAACTAAAGTCATGACTTCTCCAAACCCACTTTCAATACTATTGCAAATGTCGTAATCATCATGAGGTTTAAACAAATTTTCAAGATCATAAGAAAAATTGTCACCCCAATCATGATCATTGCAACAAGTAGTGGACATAGCAAAACTAGCATCCCCAAGCTTAGGGTTTTGCATATTTTTAGCATGATTGTCATTAATAGAATTTATAATGAAATCATTGCAATCATGCTTTTCATCCAAGGAGCCCTCGTGAATCACTTCATAAATTTCTTCATCATGATTTTCAGATTCACGCATCTCAAGCAAAATTCCATAAAGATAGTCAAGTGCACTCAACTCACTAGCAATTGGATCAACATAATTGGATCTCTTAAACATATTAGCAAGTGGATGAGGATCCATATCAATAGATTTTCAGCAAGCGAAGATGCAAGCATATTGAAGGCACATAGCACACAAGAAACAGAAAGCAAGCGAAAGAAAAGGGCGAGCGAAAAAGGCAAACGTAGAAAAGGGCAAATCTTTTTTGTAAATTTTTGTTTTTCAGAAGTGGGGGAGAGGAAAACGAGAGGCAAAAAAGTAAATGCAAGAGATGAGTTTGCGACACTTACTTGGATGAGACTTGACTTGATTCTCCCCGACAATGACGCCAGAAATTCTTCTGCTACGGTAAAAACACGATGATGAAAACCCCATCTCTTTACCCTTGATGGCAACAACACGATGCGTGCCTCGCTACCCCTTCTGTCGCTGGGTGAGGTCACCGCACGGTATGAACCCAAAACCAAGCACTTGTCCCATTGCAAGAATCATAGATCTAGTTGGCCAAACAAAACCCACAACTCGAAGAGAATTACAAGGATATGAAATCATGCATAAGAGAGATCAGAAGGAACTCAAATAAGATTCATAGATAATCTAATCATAAAGCCACAATTCATCGGATCTCGACAAACACACCGCAAAATAAGATTACATCGGATAGATCTCCATGAAGATCATGGAGAACTTTGTATTGAAGATCCAAGAGAGAGAAGAAGCCATCTAGATACTAGCTATGGACCCGTAGGTCTATGTGAACTACTCACGCATCATCGGAGAGGTCATGGTGTTGATGAAGAAGCCCTCCGTGTCTGAATCCCCCCTCCGGTAGGGCACCAGAACGTGCCCCAGATGGGATCTTGCGGAGACAGAATCTTGCGGCGGCAGAAAAGTACTTTCGATGATCTCTTGAATTTTTCTGGGATTTTAGGGAATATATAGGCGCAAAACCTAGGGCAAAGGAGGTCCAGGGGGCCCACAAGCCTGTGAGGCCCGACCTCCCCCCTGGTCGGGGCTAGAGGGCTTGTGGGGTCCCTGGGGACCCCCTGCCTTGGTTCTCAAGTCTCTTGATCTTCTTCTATTTCGAAAAAAAATCTTTTCGGGGGTTTTATTCCGTTTGGACTCCGTTTCAAATCTTCCTCTGAAAAGGGTCAAAAACACGGAAAAAACAGGAACTGGCACTTGGGACTGAGTTAATAAGTTAGTCCCCAAAAAGATATAAAAGGCATATAAGACATCCAAAGTTTGACAAGATAATAGCATGAAACGATAAAAAATTATAGATACATTGGAGACATACCTGGGCACGCGTGGCTCGACCACTCAAGGTTGTTGCCGGTGCGAGGGAGATTCGAGACCTTGAGGGAAGCGGGGGTGACCATCGTACTGGTTGTGAGGGAGTTCCTTAGGTGGTTGATTTCCCCCCTTCAACATCACTCTCCCACGATGTGGACCTTCTCCGGGCCAAATGATCCCACGGGGCTCCATCCGGAGTGCTTGCCAGTCGACACGCTCGACTGGGTGCTGCGGGTCTTGCTTGACGAAACTGTCGGTGGTCTTCCTCACAGGAGGTTCCCCTGTACACGTACAAGAACGGGGGAGACCTTGCTCGGACGCTACCCCGCTTCAATCAGTGGGGGCTGCTTCTGGGTGGGCGAGGGGGACAAGGACGCACCCGTCCTAGTGGCTTCTGAACTGGGGGCCTTGATGAGCCCGCAGCCCCCAGCCAGGGCGGTCGGCGACGGCGGGCCTCCACCTCAGGCCCGAACCTAGGCCCATACATGGGTGCTGAAGAGGAGGAGGTGGGCCACCAAGGATGAGTGAGTGTTGCCCCTTCATTTTCCTTGCTTCCGTTCTTTAGGTGTGACTGGTCCCTTCATTCGTGCAGGATTCTGGTAGGCTACTATGCGAGCTATGCACATGGTCATGACGTGACTCCACCCTCGCCCGTCGAGGATGCAGGGCGAAGGGAGGAGACTCCCCCAACGTCTCCCATGGGAAGCCATGTGGGAAAGATGTGTCGAAGGGGATGGACCCGCCTGCCACCTCCACTGCCCCACCAAAAACTACGGACGATTCCGAGGAGCCAACCACCCCGGAGGGGGCCTCGAGCCCCCTACGCACGACGCCCAACCCTAGCGGGTGGGAAAGCATCAATTACCTCCCAACCATCGGTGGGTGGTGCTCGAGCCTCCGGGGGCCTTCTGGGAGTGAAGGCGCAGGGCCTCAGCCGGACTGGGCTCTCAAGCTTGTGGCCTCCCGGACCTCGGTCCACCAAACGCCTTGAGCACGGTGGGGCGGATTGGGGCAGATATTCGGGATACAGACGTACACTTTGCCGAGGAACGCCTAATGACGAGTTGATGGATATACTTCTCGCCCCTCGTTGTTTACCCCAAGTGGAAGGTGGAGATGTAGTCAGCAGTAAATTTCACTTACACGGGGACTGTAAGGTTTATCGAACCAGGACGACTCCGAGGATCAACAAGTAGGTATCCGCTGCTCTCGCGCTAGCAGAAGACGTGGACCTACACACACAACAAATAATGTTGCTCCCAACGAGTTCAGAGAGGTTGTCAATCTCTCCGGCCTTGTAGTTTGCAAAGGATCAAAACACAAGCGGGAATAGTGATAGTGATTGTAACGGAAAATTAAATAAAAGCAGTAAATGAAGGAGGTGTAAACAATGGTGGTAATATGGACCAGAGTCCCATGATGTTCAAGTAATGTCTCTCTCCCAAAAGACGCTAACCAACTATGTTGGGTAAACAAATTACAGCTAGGCAATTGATAGAATTATAAACGCACCGCAATGCTAATCATGCTACTAGAAAGTTAGAGGCTCAAAAGTAATGGGCAGTACACCAAGACAATAGACCGTTTATCCATGAGAATATACTCTCTAATCATCCATCTTGAGATATCTATCCAGAATATCTCGCTGGATGTAAGTTGCGAGCCCCACCCAATGTGTAAACTTAAAGCAACGGACAACTGCATTAACGAACTTTGCGTAAGGTAAACATCCTTGCAACCGTGGTTACAAGCACCGTTGTTTTCTCCCTCGTGGCAACATCACATCCCCTAGTCTCATGTTTCTTTCACACAATCTAGACATCAGGGGGCATGAACCCATAATCATGCATAATGCTCCCTCTTGGAGTTACAATCTACTACTTGACCAAAGCAATAAAAAGGAACGGAGAACTTGCATGAATTACTCAAGAACATAATATAAAAGGAGAACCAAATATATAACTCATCACAATCTGAACATAATCTCATAATCCATCGGATCCCAGCAAACCAAGCATAACAACAAAGGTAAGTTACATAGATGCCTTGATCATATAGGGCAGCTCACAAGGGCTAAGCATTGAAGCACAAGATTGGGGAGAAGACATCACATAGCTACTGGTCATGTACTCATGGTCCAAGGAGGACTACTCACGACACGTCTGGGAAGCGTCCATGGTGGTGGAGAAGCTCCCGGAGGTCAATCCCCCCTCCGACAGGGTGCGGGAAGAGGTCTTCTGGCGCTCCCGATCTCGGAAGCGTTGCAGCAGCGAAACGATGGAGAAATTTCCAATTCTGGATCTCTTGGAAGTGTTTCCTATCGGAGAGGTAAATATAGGCCGAAGGAGGGCACTAGAGGAGGTGGGCCCCATCCAGGCGACCTGGTGGCACGGCCAAGAGGGGGGTCATGGAGGGAGGCCGCCTGGGTAGGCCCTGGCCCACCTTTCGTGCTCGTGAAGCTTCCGTTACACTGATTTTTATATATTTTTCTCGATATTTTTGGGGCTTTGTAAATTGGGGTAAAAGTCCCTACAAAAAATACATCAGCAGACAGAAACTCGCACTAGGTGCACTGAGTTAGTAGGTTAGTCCAAATATGTGTAAAAAGGTATGAAATTGTATCAAAACATATAACAATGTCACCCAAAAGATCATGGAACAAACATAAATTATAGATACGTTTGGGACGTATCAACATCCCCAAGCTTAATTCTTGCTCGTCCTCGAGTAGGTAAATGATAACACAAATAATTTCTATGGTGACATGCTAACACACATATAAGAGCTTTAAAGTAACGCAAGTAAGATATGTAATTCAAGTCAAGACAATAACAAGCAAGAGTCTATATTTAGTATTGAAATTAGCAAAGTAAGAACATAAAGGTGCAAGAGCTCTCGCTGTCCGTGACTCGAATGTCTCCAAATGATGTTTGCGTGCAAGAAGGGGGAGATGGGTTTAGAGCATAAAAATATTTTGTAGTTTAATTGAGAACTCAATCTACTAAAACTTCACACTTGGTCTCCTTTGGAATCTTATTTTGACTCATCCCCACACCACTAGTCAAGCACAAATCAAAATGATCCTCTCCCTTTCTATTTTGAGCACTCATGCAATGGATGAGCGCAAGCAAGATATGTTGGCACTTAGGATGGCAAAAAGAATAATGGTGGGGAAGGAAGACAAAAAGGTGTGAAAGGCTCACATCAATGAGGACAATCATAGGCGAGAGAAAGCCAAATGCTAGATATGATGTGAGGAGTAGGGATTGCCATGGAACGGATGCACATATGAGCTTAGGTAAGCTCTCCGATGGAACTAGTGGGGGTGCATCCAACTTTCTTGCTCATGAATACCTAGAGCTCATTTGAGGAGGCTCATCATTGGAATATACAAGCCAAGTTCTATAGTGTAAGGGTCCCCACATAGTTATGTATGAATGATAATCTCTATGGAGTACAAATATAACATTGGAGTACGAGTGTAGATCTTTCAAAAGGAATAGTAGTGTTGCCCCCTTCTCTATTTTTATTTCTTTTTGATGGCCTCTTTGGCTCTTTCTATCTATCTCTCATTTGTCCTCTTTGGGATCTTTTAATTTGTCCTCTTTGGGATCTTTTAATTTGTCCTCTTTGGGATCTTCTCCTCACTTAAGGGCAACACTCTATGTTTTACAAGAATAAAAATAAGATCTTCACACTTTATAAGAAGTACTCATCATAAGGATAAATGAAAACTATCATGAAGTATGCAAATGTATGCCTCTGCCAGTGTAGCAAGATATGCAATGAAACTAGAATGTTATGTAGCAATAATAAGGGCAAGGCCCAACTAGCATGCGGCTCCTCGATCAAGCAATAGCATGTATGACATGAAGATCAAGTCATGAGATGGTGGATGTTGCATGGCAATGTATCTTAGAAAGGCTATCGAAATGCCTTAATAGGTAGGTATGGTGGATGTTTTGAGGAAGGATATAATGAGGCTTATGATGACAGAGCGTATCATGCCAAGGGTTTGGACGCACCGGTGAAGTTTGCACGAACTCTCAAGTTGAGAAAAGGCAATGCATGGTACCGAAGGGGCTAGCAAAATATGGATAGTGGATGTGCCAACAATCGAATACTCGCATTAGTGAGAAGAACTTGTGCACTTATTATCGGTAACTCTCTATCTAGTCAGGAGATTCACAAAGAGACAAGTACCCCGAGGAGGAATGTTTGGGGGTTTGCTTATCCTTTCACATCCTCGACCCATGATAACGTGAGGGTACTCTATATATTCCAACCCCTCCAGAGGTTAGCGATCCATCTAGTAGCTAGAGTTCTCAACTATTTTTTTTGTTTTTGAAAATACACATGGATTTCCCAAAATAGGACACCTATCACTAGTAGGCTCAAGCTCTTGACACCAATAGTCTAAACATTACTCAAATCAAGACCTCAAAACTATTGCAAGTTATTACTATACTTAAATAGCAACCTCAATTACCTACTCATGCAAGACACACAACTCAGTGCAACAAGCCAACTCTCTAAACAAGATAAGCATGATAATCAAGAGAGTTCCAAAAGCAACCTAAATAAAAGCTCTCAAAATATAAACCATGAAAACTAAGAGCTAAGCATTACAACAACTATGAAAAGATAAAGAACACACACAAAAAATAAGCATGAAAACCTATGTTGTGTTCTACGGTGGAGTGGAGCGTGTTTCTCTCCCAAACAAAGAAGGCTAGCTTCCAACTTGTTATGAACAGCAAGCAAAACTAAAACGAACTAAAAAGTAAAGAGCGGGATGCTCCAAGCATAGCACATACCATATGAAGTGATAAAAATATAGCATGGAGAAGGACAAACTGATGATTATTGATGGAGAAGGGGATGCACGGGGGCATCCCCAAGCTTAGACGCTTGAGTATCCTTGAATATTTCTTGGGGGTGCATGGGGGCATCCCCAAGCTTGAGCGCTTGACACTCCTGGATCTTCTTTCATCATCTTCCATCGCATACTTGGAAACTCCCTTCATACGAAACTCATCATAAGCTGATTAGAGTGGTTAGTGCCCATAATTAAATAATTTATTATCTACAAGAAATACAGATTTTCAGGAAGAGACACTATTTCTCAAGATTTCCAAAAGGTTTTTGCAAAGGAAAAGCAAGCTTAAGATTTGCAAAACAATGAAAACGCAAAACATGGCAGAATGTGGGAAAAACAGAACAACAGGTAGTAAATAATTTTTTCGGTGAACTTCTGCAACTCAAATCAAAAATCTCAGAATAGACGCCAGAAATAAAATCATATAGAGCATGCTTTCAGAGAAATTCAGATCTGGTGATTTTTGGCGAAGTTTTTCTTCAAGCAGACAGAATCTGTTTCTAGACAGCATGTCACAACTTTTGAACTTTCTTGCAACCGGAGGCTAAAACTTGGCACAAAGCTTGAAAATAAAGATACAATGATGTTGCTACAGTAGTAACAAGCATCAAGACCACTCAAACTAAAAGTAAAAACAAAATGGGTTGCCTCCCAACAAGCGCTTTCTTTTATGCCTTTGACCTAGGCATAATGCAAAAAGATCAAGTATTATATACTCCAAAAGAATAACTTGCCCGAATAACGGACTCATAAGGTAACTTAATCTTCTTTCGACGGAAGTGTTCCATTCCCTTTTTAAGGAGAAATTGGAATCTAATGGTCCCTTCTTTCATGTCAATGATAGCACCAACGGTGCGGAGAAAAGGACGTCCCAAAATAATTGGACATCAGGGATCAGATTCAATGTCCATAATAAGAAAATCAATGGGAAAATAACTATCATTGACAACAATAAGAACATCATCAATTCCCCCTAAAGGTTTCTTTATGGAAGAATCAACAAGACTAACACCAAAAGAACATTGATCAAAAGGTTTTAAATCAAGCATATCATACATTCTTTTGGGCATAACGGAGGCACTAGCTCCAACATCACATAAAGCAAAGGAAGAGATGTTATTCAATTTAATATTGACCATAGGATCCCAACCATCTTCTAGTTTTCTAGGAATAGAAGTCTCTAGATTGAGCTTCTCCTCCCTAGCTTTGATAAGAGCATTGGTAATATGCTCGGTGAAGGCAATATTGAGTGTACTAGTGTGGGGGTCTTTAGCCATTCTTTGCAAAAAAGTGATAACTTCGGAAAGACTACAATTATCAAAATCAAGATTACTACCATTAACTAAAGTGGTGGTGATGTCATCTATGCTCATTCTTTTGGTAGTCTCTAAGTTCAGAGGACTTTTTTGTCCTAAAGTTGAGGTATTAGCATCACCGTTAATAAGTCCATTGGGACTAGGGATGTGATGGGTGCTAATAGTTTTGAGATCCTTAGTAACTTGTATAGTAGCAAGGGTAGTGTGTGTAGGAAGGCTCTTAATCCTATCTTCCTCTTCTTTTTCTCTAGCCCATCTATCCTTAAGTTTGGCTAGCATTCTTATGTTCTCATTAATTTGGACTTGGATAGCATTCATGGGTGTGGTTTTCCTTTCCTCGAGGGGGAAGTCCTAATTTTAAGCATCTTTACATCATGAGCTATGTTGTCTACCTTCAAAGAGAGACTCTCTAATTTTTCTAGTTTTCTTCTACACTCTTGTTGAAGGCTTTTTGAGAAGTGATAAAGTCTTTAAGCATGCTCTCTAATTCAGAAGTGGAGTTTTTGGTGCTAGGATAAGTGTTCTTGTTCCCATAGTTGTTGGTGGGAACGGTCTAGGATTGCTATCAAAATTACTCCTATAGGCATTATTATTAAAGTTGTTCCTAGAGATGAAACTAACATCAACTTGCTCTCTTTCTTGAGCAACCAAAGGATTTAAAGGAACATCATGAGGATCAATAGGAGCTTGCTTAGTAAGTAAAGTCATGATCATGTCAACCTTATCATTAAGGGAGGTGATCTCCTCAACAGAGTTTACCTTCCTACCCGTTGGAGCTCTCTCGGGGTGCCATTGAGAATAATTTGTCATCATCTCGTCCAATAGTTTCGTGGCAGCACCAAGTGTAGTTTGCATAAAGGTTCCTCCTGCGGCCGAGTCCAACAGATTCCGCGAGGTAAAGTTCAATCCTGCATAGAAAGTTTGGATAACCATCCAAGTAGTCAAACCATGTGTAGGAAAAATCTTAACAAGAGATTTCATATGTTCCCAAGCTTGGGCAAGATGTTCATTATCCAGTTGCCTAAAATTCATAATGTTACTCTTAACTGGATAATCTTAGCAGGCGGGTAATACTTTCCAATAAAAGCATCTTTGCACTTATCCCAAGGATCTATGCTATTCCTAGGCAAAGATTGAAGCCATACTTTAGATCCTCCTCTCAAGGAGAAAGGAAAAAGCTTAAGTTTAACAACATCACCATATACTTCTTTGTAATTTTTCATATCACAAAGCTCAACAAAATTATTCAAGTGCAAACCAGCATCATCGCCAGCACTGGAGAATTGATCTTTCATAACAAGGTTCAGTAAAGCAAGTTAGTCTCATAGGAGGTCGCCTTAGTGGCGGGAGCAGCAATAGGAGTGCAGATAAAGTCATTATTGTTGTGACTAGTGAAGTCACACAACTTAGTGTTCTCAGTGGAACCCATAGCAGCAACAACAAGCAAGAACAAAGCAACTAATTATTTTTGTGGTTTTTGGTATAAGACTCTAAAGCAAAAACTAGAAAGCAAACTAACAAGACTAAAAAGCAAAGGTAAAAGATAGCGTGCAACTCCCCTATCTTGAAGACTGGAGTCCCCGGCAACGGCTCTAGAAATTTTCTTGATGACGAGTTGATGGATATACTTCCCGCCCCTCGTTGGTTACCCCAAGTGGAACGTGGAGATGTAGTCAGCAGCAGGTTTCCCTTACATGGGGACTGTAAGGTTTATTGAACCAGGAGGACTCCGAGGATCAACAAGTAGGTGTCCGCTGCTTTGGCGCTAGCAGAAGACGTGGACCTGCACACACAACAAATAACTTTGCTCCCAACAAGTTCAGAGAGGTTGTCAATCTCTCCGACCTTGTAGTTTGCAAAGGATCAAAACACAAGCGGGAATAGTGATAGTGATTGCAACGGAAAAGTAAATAAAAGCAGTAGATGATGGATGTGTAAATAATGGTGGTAATATGGACCAGAGTCCCATGATGTTCACTAGTGATGTCTCTCTCCCAAAAGACGGTAATAAACTATGCTGGGTAAACAAATTACAACTAGGCAATTGACAGAATGATAAACGCACTACAATGCTAATCATGCTACTAGAAAGTTAGAGGCTCAAAAGGAATGGGAAGTACGCCAAGACAAGTAGACCGTTTATCCATCGGAATCTACTCTATAATCATCCACCTTGAGATATCTATCTAGAACATCTCGCTGGTATTAAGTTGCGAGCCCCACCCAAAGTGAAAACTCAAAGCAACGGACAACTGCATTAACGAACTTTGCGTAAGGTAAACAATCCTTGCAACCGTGGTTACAAGCACCATTGTTTTCTCCCTGGTGGCAACATCACATCCCCTAGTTTCATGTTTCTATCACTCAAGCTAGACATCAGGGGGCATGAACCCACGATCATGCATAACGCTCCCTCTTGGAGTTACAATCTACTACTCGGCCAAAGCAATAAAAAACAACGGAGAACATGCATGAATTACTCAAGGACATAATATAAAAGAAGAACCAAATATATAACTCGTCATAATCTGAACATAATCTCATAATCTATCGGATCCCAGCAAACCAAGCATAGCAACCACACGTAAATTACATAGATGCCTTGATCATGTAGGGCACCTCACAAGGGATAAGCATTGAAGCACGAGATTGGAGAGAAGACATCACATAGCTACTGGTCATGGATTCATGGTCCAAGAAGGAGTACTCACGGGACGTTCGGGAAGCGTCCATGGTGGTGGAGAAGCTTCCGGAGGTCAATCCTCCCTCCGGCAGGGTGCCGAGAAGAGGTCTTCTCGCGGTCCCGATCTCGGAAGCGCTGCAGCGGCAGAACGATGGAGAAATTCCTGATTCTGGATCTCTTGGAAGAGTTTCCTATCGGAGAGGTAAATATATGCGCAGGCCAGGAGGTGGGCCCCACCCAGGCGCCCTGGCGGCGCGGCCAGGAGGGGAGCCGCGTAGGGAGGCTGCCTGGGCAGGCCCTGGCTCCCCTCTGGCCCACCTTTGGTGCTTGTGAAGCTTCCGTCACGCTGATTTTTAAATATTTTTCTCGGGATTTTTGAGGCTCTGTAAATTGGGGTAAAAGTCCCTACAAAAAAGGCATCAGCAGACAGAAATTGGCACTGGGTGCACTGAGTTAGTAGGTTAGTCCAAATATGTGTAAAAATGTATGAAAGTGTAGCAAAACATATAACAATGTCACCCAAAAGATCATGGAACAAACAGAAATTATAGATACGTTTGGGACGTATCAACGCGTGTGCTTGGCTCGTGGGTGGCATCAGCTTGACGTGGCTGTCAAGCTGAGACGCCACCAACATGAAGTGACACGTACAAAGGCCGAAGCGTCTGCCGCCTTAGCATGGGAGGCATGTGAGCGTGACCTCCGTGGAGCGAAAGAAGCAGTCGAGCGCCGTGAGGCCGTAGAGGCTCGCGAGTAGGAACTTCAGGCTTCGAAAGACGCTTTGGAGCAGCAGCTTCAAGGGAAGAGTGTCGAGGTAGAGGAAGCGCGTGAGCTCGCCCTTCATGAGGTAGATCTCCGGGTTCTCAAACAACACCTTGCCTTGGCGTCGTCAGATCTGGGCTTGGAGTGCGTTTTGGGGGAACGTAGTAATTTCAAAAAAATTCATATGACAAACAAGGATCTATCTATGGAGAAACCAGAAATGAGTAATGGGGTAGAGCATCTTCATACCTTTGAAGATCGCTATGTGGAAGCTTTACTAGAACGCGGTCGATGGAGTCGTACTCACCGCGATTCAGATTGCGATCGGTTCCGATATATGTGCCGAATCACGACACCTCCGCGTTCAACACACGTACAGCCCGGTGACGTCTCCCACGTCTTGATCCAGCAAGGAGGAGGGAGAGGTTGAGGGAGAGCTCCGGCAGCACGATGGCGTGGTGGCGGTGGAGCTACGAGGTATTCCGACAGGACTTCGCCAAGCACCGCGGAAGAGGAGGAAGACGAGGAGCAGGGTTGCGCCAAGAGAGAGAGAGAGATTTTTGTGTTCTCCAAAGGCCAAACCCCTCCACTATATATAGGGGGAGAGGGAGGAGGTGCCCACCCTTAGGGTTCCCACCCTAAGGGATGCGGCAGCCCCATCTGATTAGGGAGGCGGCGGCCAGGGCACGGAGAGGAGGGGTGGCGCACCCAAGATGGGCCTTGGGCCCATCTCTGCTAGGGTTTGCCCCCCTTTCCTCCTATGTTGCACCATGGGCCTAGGTGGGAGGCGCACCAGCCCACTCTGGGCTGGTTCCCTTCCACCTTTTGGCCCATGTTTGCCTTTGGGGCTGGTGGCCCCTCCCGATGGACCCCCGGAGCCCTTCCGATGGTCCCGGTACGTTACCGGTGACGCCCGAAACATTTCTGATGTCCAAAACCTCTCATCCTATATATCAATCTTTACCTATGGACCATTCGGAAGCTCCTCATGAAGTCCGCGATCTCATCAGGGACTCCGAACAACCTTCGGTAACCATGTACACTGTTTCCCTATAACCCTAGCGTCATCAAACCTTAAGTGCGTAGACCCTACGGGTTCGAGAAGCATGTACACATGACCGAGACACCTCTCCGGTCAATAACCAACAGCAGGGTCTTGATATCCATGTTGGTTCCCACATGTTCCACGATGATCTCATCGGATGAACCATGATGTCAAGGATTCAATCAATCCCGTATGCAATTCCCTTTGTCTATCAATATGATACTTGCCCGAGATTCGATCGTTGGTATCCCCATAGCTTGTTCAATCTCGTTACCGGCAAGTCTCTTTACTCGTTCCGCAGCACATCATCCCGTGGCTAACTCCTTAGTCACACTCAGCTCATTACGATGATGTTCTACCGAGTGGGCCCAGAGATACCTCTCCGTCACACGGAGTGACAAATCCCGGTCTCGATTCGTACCAACCCAACATACACTTTCAGAGATACCCGTAGTGCACCTTTATAGTCACCTAGTTACGCTGTGACATTTCATACACCCAAAGCACTCCTACGGTATGCGGTAGTTGCACAATCGCACGGTCTAAGCAAAATATAATTGACATTAGAAAAGATTTAGCATACGAACAATATGATCTAGCGCTATGCTTAGGATTGGGTCTTGTCCATCACATTATTCTCCTAATGATGTTATCCCATTATCAATGACATCCAATGTCCATGATCAGGAAACCATGATCATCCATTGATCAACGAGCTAGCCAACTAGAGGCTCACTAGGGACATACTGTAATCTATGTATTCACACATGTACTACGGTTTCCTGTTAATACACTTACAACATGAATAATAGACAATTATCATGAACTATAAAAATAATAACCATTTTATTATTGCCTCTATGGCACATTTCCAACAGTCTCCCACTTGCACCAGAGTCAATAATCTAGTTCACATCACTATGTGATTGCAATGAATCCAACACCCATACAGTTCTGCGGTTCGATCATGTCTTGCTTGTGAGAGAGGTTTATTAGTCAACGGGTCTGAACCTTTCAGATCCGTGTGTGCTTTACAAATCTCTATGTCTTCTTATAGATACTGGTACCATGCACCATTTGGAACTATTCCAAATGACTGCTCCACTATACGAATCCGGTTTACTACTCAGAGTCATCCGGATTAGTGACAAAGCTTGCATCGACGTAACTCCTTTACAACGAACTCTTTAATCACCTCCATAATCGAGAAAAAATCCTTAGTCTATTAGTTACTAAGGATAACTTTGACCATTGTCTAGTGATCAATTCCTGGATCACTCTTGTACCCCTTGACTGACTCATCACAAGGCACACTTTAGGTGCGGTGCACAACATAGCATACTGATAGAGCCTACGACTGATGCATAGGGGACGCCATTCGTCCTTTCTCCTTTTTCTGTCATGGCCGGGCTTTTGAGTCATACTCAATTCACACCTTACATCACAGCCAAGAACCCATTCTTTGCCGATCTATTTTGAACTCCTTCTAAAAACTTTTCAAGGCATGCATTTCGTTGAAAGTTCTATTAAGCACTGTGATCTATCTCCATAGATCTTGGTGCTCAACGCTCAAATAGCTTTATCCAAGTTTCCTTTGAAAAACTCCTTTCAAACAACCCTTTATGCTTTCCAGAAATTCTACATTATTTCTGATCAACAATATGTCAACCACATATATTCATCAGAAATTCTATAGTGCTCCCACTCACTTCTTTGGAAATACAAGTTTCTCATAAACTTTGTATAATACCAAAAACTTTGATCATCTCATCAAAGTGTATATTCCAACTCCGAGATGCTTGCTCCAGTCCATAGAAGGATCGCTGGAGCTTTGAATACTTGTTAGCATTCTTTAGGATCGACAAAATCTTCTCGTTGTATCACATACAACCTTTACTCAAGTAAACCACCGAGGAAAAATTATTTTGACATCCTATTTGCAAGATTTCATAAATGATGTAGCAACTGCTAACATAATTCCAACAGACTTTCAGCATCGCTACGAGTGAGAAAGTCTCATCGTAGTCAACTCGTTGAACTTTGTCGGAAACATCTTCGCGACAAATCGAGCTTTCTTAATGGTGACTTTTCACCATCACCGTCTGTCTTCCTTTTAAAGACCCATCCATAGTTAATAGTATTATGACCATCAAGTAGTTCTTCCAAAGTATACACTTTGTTTTCATACATGGATCCTCCTCGCGGATTTCATGGCCTCCAGCCATTTGTTGGAATTCAGGCCCACCATCGCTTCTCCATTGCTCGTAGGTTCATTATTGTCCAACAACATGACCTTCAAGACAGGGTTACCGTACCACTCTGGAGTAATACGCGTCCTTGTCGACCTACAAGGTTCGAGAGTGACTTGATCCGAAGCTTCATGGTCATTATCATCAGCATCCACTGCAATTGGTGTAGGCGCCACAGGAACAACTTTCTACGCCCTGCTACACACACTGGTTGAAGTGATGGTTCAATAACCTCATCAAGTTTCCACCAAAAATCCCACTCAATTCTATCAAGAGAAACTTTTCCTCGAGAAAGAACCAGTTTCTTGAAACAAACACTTTTGTTTTCGGATCTGAGATAGGAGCTATACCCAACTATTTTGGGTGTCCTATGAAGATGCATTTATCCACTTTGGGTTCGAGCTTATAGCCTGAAACTTTTTCTCATAAACATCGTAGCCCCAAACTTTTTAAGAAATGACAACTTAGGTTTCTCTAAACCATAGTTCATACGGTGTCATCTCAATGGAATTATGTGGTTCCATACTTAAAGTGAATGGGGTTGTCTCTAATGTCTAACCCATAAACGATATTAGTAATTTGATAAGAGACATCATAGTATGCACCATATCTATAGGGCACGACTATGACATACGGACACGCCATTAGACTATGGTGTTCCAGGTGGCATGAGTTGTGAAACAATTTTCATATTGTCTTAAATGTTTACCAAACTCGTAACTCAGATATTCATGTTTACCTCCACATCACATCATAGACATATTATCCTCTTGTCACGATGATCTTCGACTTCACTCTGAAATTACTTGAACCTTTCAATAATTCAGACTTGTGTTTCATCAAGTAAATACACTGGTATCTACTCAAATCATCTGTGAAGTAAGAACACAATGATATCCACTGCGTGCCTCGGTACTCATTGGACTGTACACATCAAAATGTATTACTTCCAACAAGTTACTTTCTTGTTCCATCTCACAGGAAAACGAGGTCTTCAATCATCTTGCCCATGTGGTATGATTTGCATGTCTCAAGTGATTCAAAAATCAAGTGAGTCCAAACGATCCATCCGCATGGAGTTTCTTGATGTGTTTATACCAACATGCATGGTTTGCATGTCCCAAACGTTTCAAAAATTGAGTGAGTACAAAGATCCATTAGCATGGAGCTTCTTCATGCATTTTATACCAATATGACTCAAGCAGCAGTGCCACAAGTAAGTGGTACTATCATTACTACTTTGTATCTTTTGGCAACAATATTATGAACATGTGTATCACTACGATCGAGATTCAATAAACCATTCATTCAAGGTGCAAGACCATTGAATGTATTATTCAAGTAAACAGAATAACCATTATTCTCTTTAGATGAATAATCATATTGTCATTAACATAATCCAATCATGTCTATGCTCAACGCAAACACCAAATAACAAATAATTAGGTTTAACACTAATCTCGATGGTAGAGGGAGCGTGCGGTGTTTGATCATATCAACCTTGGAAACACTTCCAACACACATCGTCACCTTGCCTTTAGCTAGTCTCTGTTTATGCCGTAGCTTTCATTTCGAGTTACTAACACTTAGCAATCGAACCGGTATCTAATACCCTGGTGCTACTAGGAGTACTAGCAAAGTTGTGACAGCCCGAGACCGACGTTCCAGAAGATTCCCCCTTTATTCCGTTTTCGTCGTGTAGTTATTTTTATTTGCCGCATCATCATCGCATCATTCGCATCATCCGCATTGCATCGGCATCCCGTTGCCGCCGGTTTTCGAAAGTTGCATCCGTTATTAGTTGCCGGTTCTCGTCGTTGCCCGTTCTGAGCCCGACCACACTCGCACGTGCCCGCGGCATCGTCAAAATCTTGTTTTTAAAATGTGTATAAAACTTTCTCTGTTTGGGTTGCAACTTGGCGTGCGGTCGTGTTTTAATACACGTAGGCCGCCTGCCAAATTTCGGCGCAATCGGAGTCAGTCTGGTACCCGAACGGTCGACCGTAGCGGCACCGTATCTGGTCTATCGTCGGACGTTTTTCGGTGTTTAAAAAGTCACGTCGCCGAGTGCCGTTTTCCCTCTCATCTCCGGCTAACCTATTCTACACAGCCACTTAGCCCGTCCCACATTTGAGATTGTTCAATTCCGATCGCGCGGTTGAAACCGGGGCCAAATTCTGCTAAACCTAGCCCCCATTGTGATAAATAGACCCCTCCTCCTAATTTTTGGCAGCCACTCTCTCTCTCCCTCGTTTTCCGTGCAAACCCTAGCTCCATCTCGGGATCCGCGCTCTAGCCGCCTCCCATCTGGCCAGTCCCTGCCCCGAGCTCGCCCGTGCGCCCTTGTCAGCCCTGCTGACAAACCCCTCCGGCGACCCCGCGCCGCGAGGAGCGTCCCCAGGCCAGACCCCGACCAGGCCAGGCCCCGCCGCCGCCGTCCCCTCCTTGGGTCGCCTCCAAACCGCCATGGGAGGTGCTCGCCCCGCCATGGATCCGAGCTCCTGCCAGCCACCGCCTGATGTCTACTACGCAACCTTCTCCTTGTAGACGTTGTTGGGCCTCCAAGTGCAAAGGTTTGTAGGGCAGTAGCAATTTTCCCTCAAGTGGGTGACCTAAGGTTTATCAATCCGCAGGAGGCGTAGGATGAAGATGGTCTCTCTCAAGCAACCGTGCAACCAAATAACAAAGAGTCTCTTGTGTCCCCAACACACCCAATACAATGGTAAATTGTATAGGTGCACTAGTTCAGCGAAGAATTGGTGATACAAGTGCAATATGGATGGTAGATATAGGTTTTTGTAATCTGAAATGACAAAAACAGCAAGGTAACTAGTAACAAAAGTGAGCACGAACGGTATTGCAATGCGTGGAAAAAATACCTAGGGTTCATACTTTCACTAGTGAAGTTCTCTCAACAATGATAACATAATTGGGTCATATAACTAGCCCTCAACATGCAACAAAGAGTCACTCCAAAGTCACTAATAGCGGAGAACAAACGAAGAGATTATTGTCGGGTACGAAACCACCACAAAGTTATTCTTTCTGATCGATCTACTCAAGAGTCCGTAGTAAAATAACACGAAGCTATTCTTTCCGTTCGATCCATCATAGAGTTCATACTAGAATAACACCTTAAGATACATATCAACCAAGACCCTATTGTCACCTAGATAATCCATTGTCACCTCAAGTCACCATCAAGCTTAACTCATGCTCGTCCTCGAGTAGGGAAGTGATAAAGACCGAATTTTTGATGTGGAATGCTACCTAACATATTTGTCCTTTATAACTTCTTTCTTGTGGCATGAATGTTCAGATCCATAAGAATCAAAACAATAGTTTGCTATTGACGTGAAAACAATAATACTTCAAGCAAACTAGCAAGGTAATCATGAACTTTTGAAATAACAAGGCCAAAGAAAGTTATCCCTACAAAATCATATAGTCTGGCTATGCTCCATCATCCCCACACAACTAATTTAAATCATGCACAACCCCGGTATTGGCCAAGTAATTTTTTTTGCACTCTTACTTTCTCAAACCTTTTTCAACTCTCACGCAATACATGAGCATGAGCCATGGATATAGCACTATAGGTGGAATAGAGTGTGGTGGAGGTTGTGAGACAATAAAGGAGGAGATGGTCACATTGACTCGACGTATCAAAGGGCTAGGGAGATGCCCATCAATAGATATCAATGTGAATGAGTAGGGATTGCCAATCAACGGATGCACAAGAGCTATAAGTGTGTGAAAGCTCAAAAGGAAAACTAGTGGGTGTGCACCCAACTTGCTTGCTCACGAAGACCTAGGGCAATTTTGAGGAAGCCCGTCATTAGAATATACAAGCCAAGTTATATAATGAAAATTCCCACTAGTATATGGAAGTGTCAAAACAAGAGACTCTCTATCATGAAGAACATGGTGCTATTTTGAAGCACAAGCGTGGAAAAGGATAGTAGCATTGTCCCTTCTCTCTTTTTCTCTCATTTTTGTGGGCTCTTTGGCCTCCTTTTTTTGGTGGGTATCTTTGGCCTTTTTTTTTATTTCCTCACATGGGACAATGCTCTAATAATGATGATCATCACACTTTTATTTACTCACAACTCAATACTTAGAGCAATGATGACTCTATATGAAATGCCTCCGGCACTGTACCGCGATGTGCAACGATCTAGCTTAGCATATGACGTTGAAACATCTCGCTAGCTATCTTACGATCATGCAATGGCAATATGAAAGTGACGGAACATGTCATGAGACGGAACGGTGGGAGTTGCATCACAATATATCTCGGAATGGCTATGAAAATGCCATAATAGGTAGGTATGGTGGTTGTTTGAGGAAGGTATATGGTTGGTTTGTGCACCGACGAAAGTTGCGCGGTACTAGAGAGGCTAGCAATGGTGGAAGGTGAAAGTGCATCTATACCATGGACTCACATTAGTCATGAAGAACTCATATACTTATTGCAGAAGTTTTTATTAGTAATCGAAACAAAGTGTTAAACGCATACTCCTAGGGGAAGGGTTGGTAGGTGTTAACCATCGCGCGATCCCGACCGCCACACAAAGGATGAGAATCAATAAACCAATAATGCTCCGACTTCCTAACATAGCGGTTCACCATACGTGCATGCTACGGGAATCACTAAGTTCAACACAAGTATTTCTAGATTCACAACACCCCACTAGCATAACTCTAATATGACCATATCCATATCTCAAAACCAATTGAGAGGAATCAAACTTCTCTTACTAATCAATGCACATGAATATGAAGGTTTTTATCCTCTTTGGATGCCTATCATATTAGGACTAGATTCATAACCTAAGCAAGGTACCATGTTGTTTAAGACTCTCAAAATGATCTAAGTGAAACACGAGAGTTCAACTAGTTCTATAAAATAGAACCATGGCAATGCTCTTCAAAGATATAAGTGAAGCACTAGAGCAAAAGACAAACTACTCCAAAAGATATAAGTGAAGCTCAATGAGTAGTTGAACAACTATTTGGCTATGTGGAGAATCTCCCATCTAAGAATTTAATATCCTAAGTACCTTATTCTAACAAAATAAAATGACGCTCCAAGCAAAATACATATCATGTGGTGAATAAATATATAGCCCCAAGTAAAGTTATCGATGGATTGAAGACGAAAGAGGGGATGCCTTCTCGGGGCATCCCCAAGCTTAGGCTTTTTGGTATCCTTGAATATGGCTTGGGATGCCTTGGGCATCCCCAAGCTTAGGATCTTTCCACTCCTTGTTCCATAGTCCATTGAAACTCTACCCAAAACTTGAAAACTTCACAACACAAAACTTAACGGAACTTCGTGAGATGGGTTAGTATGATAACGAGCAAATCAATCACTTGGGTACTGTCAAAACAAGACTCATAATTATTATCACACAATGCCTACTGTATCTTACTATTTACACAATTTATATTACTCAAAATAATCTATGGAAACACTAAAACAAGCAAACTATGCATTGAAAACAGAATCTGTCAAAAACAGAACAGTCTGTAATGATCTGAATGAGAACCATACTTATCACCTCCAAAAATTCGGAAAAATTGTGACAATTAGGGAAATGTGCGTATCAATCAGCAACAAAAAGAATAAACTCAAAATTTCTCTCTGGATAGAAACTAAAAATAATTTCGTGAGCAGAAAGTTTCTGTCTTTTTCAGCATGATTAAACAACTATCACCCAAACTAATCATAAAGGCTTTACTTGAAACAAACACTAATTAAAACACAAAAAACACAATCATAACAGAATTATGATGGTGTAGACAAATAAAAACAGAAAGCAAAGAGAAAAAATAAATTCGTTGGGTTGCCTCCCAACAAGCGCTATCGTTTAACGCCCTTAGCTAGGCATTGATTTCAATCATGCTCACATAAAAGGTAAGGATTGAAACACAACGAGAGCATCATGGAGGATATGGCTAGCACATTTAAGTCTAACCCACTTTCTATGCATAGCGATTTTGTGAACAAACAACTTGTTGGAGCAAGAATCAACTAGCATAGGAAGGCAAAACAAGCATAGCTTCAAAAATTTCAACACATGGAGAGGAAGCTTGATACTATTGCAATAAGTAGAAGCATATGATCCTCTCTCATAGTAATTTTTAGTAGCATCATGAATGAATTCAACAATATAACCAGCACCTAAGGCTTTATTTTCATGATCTACAAGCATAGGAATTTTACTACTCTCCACATAAGGAAATCTATTCTCAAGAATAGTAGTTGGAGTATCGTAAAAGACTTGAGCACTACAAATTGTGTCCACAATGAAAAAGCAAGGTTTAGCAAAGGGGTTCTCGAGAGTATGACAAGTTTTATCATCCCTCTTCTTTATAGAATAAGTATCCTCACAATAATCATCGTAGATAGGGGGCATGCTTTCATCAAAATGATTTTGATCATTCAAAGTGGAAGAACTAAAAAGATCATCTTCATCAAATATAGCATCCCCAAGATTGTGGCTTTGCATATCATTAGCATCATGGGTATTCAAAGAATTCATGCTAAGAACATTGCAATCATGCTCATCTTTCACATATTCTATGCCAAGCATTCTATGTAATTCTTCTTTCAACACTTGAGCACAATTTTCCTTCCCATCATGCTCACGAAAGACATTGAAAAGATGGAGCATATGAGGCATCCTCAATTCCATTTTTTTGTTGTTTTCTAGAGAAAGAACAAGAAACAAAAAGATTCGATTGCAAGATCGAAAGATATACCTTCAAGCGCTAACCTCCCCGGCAACGGCGCCAGAAAAGAGCTTCGTTGACGAGAGGTGAGTGCCGCTTACCTAGCCTCCCCGGCAACGGCACCAGAATAGAGCTTGATGTCTACTATGCAACCTTCTCCTTGTAGACGTTGTTGGGCCTCCAAGTGCAGAGGTTTGTAGGACAGTAGCAATTTTCCCTCAAGTGGGTGACCTAAGGTTTATCAATCCGCGGGAGGCGTAGGATGAAGATGGTCTCTCTCAAGCAACCCTGCAACCAAATAACAAAGAGTCTCTTGTGTCCCCAACACACCCAATACAATGGTAAATTGCATAGGTGCACTAGTTCGGCGCAAAGATGGTGATACAAGTGCAATATGGATGGTAGATATAGGTTTTTGTAATCTGAAATTACAAAAACAGCAAGGTAACTAGTAACAAATGTGAGCACGAACGGTATTGCAATGCGTGGAAACAAGGCCTAGGATTCATACTTTCACGAGTGAAGTTTTCTCAACAATGATAACATAATTGGATCATATAACTAGCCCTCAACATGCAACAAAGAGTCGCTCCAAAGTCACTAATAGAGGAGAACAAAAGAAGAGATTATTGTCGGGTACGAAACCACCACAAAGTTATTCTTTCTGATCGATCTATTCAAGAGTCTGTAGTAAAATAACACGAAGCTATTCTTTCCGTTCGATCCATCATAGAGTTCGTACTAGAATAACACCTTAAGATACATATCAACCAAGACCCAAATGTCACCTAGATACTCCATTGTCACCTCAAGTATCCGTGGGCATGATTATATGATGTACATCACACAATCTCAGAATCATCTATTCAACCAACACATAGAACTTCAAGGAGTGCCCCGAAGTTTCTACCGGAGAGTCAAAACGTGTGCCAACCCATATGCATAGGTTCCCAATGTCACGAAACCCGCAAGTTGATCACCAAAACATACATCGAGTACTCACATGAATATCCAAACGTGTGCCAACCCATATGCATAGGTTCCCAATGTCACAAACCCGCAAGTTGATCACCACAGATAGACACGTGCAAGACATACATCAAGTGTTCTCAAAGACCCAATCTGATAAGATAACTTCAAAGGGGAAACTCAATTCATTACGAGAAGGGAGAGGGGGAAGAACATCATAAGATCCAACTATAGTAGCAAATCCGCAGTACATCGAGATCAAGACATCTCAAGAAGACGAGAGAGAGATCAAACACATAGCTATTGGTACATACCCTCAGCCCTGAGGGAGAACTACTCCCTCCCCGTCATGGAGATCGTCGGGATGAAGAAGATGGCCACCGGAGATGGATTCCCCCTCCGGAAGGGTGCTGGAACGGGCTCCAGATTGGTTTTTGGTGGCTACAGACGCTTGCGGCGGCGGAACTCCCGATCTAGGTTTCTTTTTGGGGGGTTTTGAATTTATAGGAATTTATGGCGGTGGAATTACGTCGGTTGGGCCCACGAGGAGGTCACAAGCCTGGTAGGTGCGGCCTAGTGGGGTGGTCGCGCCTTCCGGGCTTGTGACTCCCTCGTGGCTCTTCTGGCCTTCTTCCAAACCATCGGGGGTCTCTTTTGGTCCAAAAAAATCATCGCAAAGTTTTATTCCATTTGGACTCCGTCTGAAAAAGGGTCAAAACACGGAAAAAACAGAAACTTGCACTTGGCACTGACTTAATAGGTTAGTCCCCAAAAACATCTAAAATAGCATATTCATGCATATAAAACATCCAAAGTTGACAAGATAATAGCATGGAACCATAAAAAATTATAGATACGTTGGAGACGTATCACCGCCCCGCGCCGGATCTGCCACCCGCACGCCGTATCTGCCGCCCGCGTGCCGCCAGATCCATCCGTCGCTCGGATCCGGTGGATCCCGGTCAGATGCGGCTATCCCCGCCGGCCTTCGCCGTTCCTACCAACAGGGAGCCGCCGCCACCGACTGTGGCTCCCGCTCGGGAGGAGCACGATCGAGGAACCGCCAGCGCCAACGCTCGCCACCAACGGCGGCTCGCGTTAACCACCTCGTGGGCCTGCGCTAGCCTTCAGTGCCCTGAAGCCGAGCTGGCCGCGGCCTAGCTCCAACCACCATCGCCTCGGCCCAATTTGCCGAGCCGCCTCCAGTGCCCGCGTGGGCCGTTGACCGCGTCGCCCGCGGCCCAAGCGCCTTCCCCACTCAAGTGAGCCGACCCCGCATCCCTATCCATCGCCCGTGGCGCATGATAGTGTATTTCACAAGCCCTCTTAGGCCCATATACGAATTCGGCCCAATAGTGTTTTTTTAGGATTTAGAATTTAATTCTATTGAGGAAGTTATAGATATTTAGAACGTTTGTATCTTTTAAACCGTAAGTCGGATTGCGGCAAGTAATGTATGTAACTTGACTAGTTTTCCGAGTAGATTATTAATTTTCAACTTGCATGCATGTTTGAAGTGATTTGACTCGCCATGTGCCTAGTATTGTGTGATGTCCTAATAGGGGATTATCCCGTATTTATTTTCGTGGGTGTCCTGATTGCTCAAATGCCGTAGTGTAAATGCTCATGTTTTTAGGGACCTTTTGCCATGTATTTTAGAATATTTGTTGGTATTTTTGCATGTATGATTCCGCCCCTAGTTTGTTATACCGTGTTTAGGACATATTCTCGCATATACGTGTGCCGATATTATTTTTTTGCAACCCCACATGTTATATATGTTTTCGGGGTAGAAAATCTATAGAATTTAACTGTGCATTTAGTTTTAGCTTTAGAGCAAGTTAGTGCGCGTGATATTTTGCCATGTTGCTCTTTTGTTTATTTTGTGTGATTTCATCCGTGCATGATATGAATAAGTTGTCAACTAGAGATTTGCCCTTGGATGTGTAGACTAGCCCCTGGTAATTTTGGTTGCAATAGAAATTCATGTTTAGGTGTGGTTTGCTTGCTCTCAACTTGCTAGAAATTAATGGTGTCTTAGAGATGCTGAAATATTTCTAAGTCTGAAATCTGTTATATTTTGTTGCTGTCTTGTCATGATTTTATCTGGTGAACTGTAGCTCTTTTGAGGTTGGTGCAATGGAGTTAGTTGTAGTCATTAATATTCTATAGCACGCTATCAATTTCCATGCCATTTGGAGTCCTGTAGCTTATGGTTTTGCTGCTATCAATATGCCTTCATATCGAAAACTGCACTGTCATAAACTGTTATTTTCACTAAGTCTGAAACCGTGTGTGAGAAGCCATTTTTGTGAGTTCTTTTCCTAGTGATCCATGCTTCCATGATAGATGTTATTAGTTTTATGTTGTAGTGCATCTTGCCCTCTATCGTCTCATGCCTTGGTTGAGCATATTGGAATTGTGTAGCTAGTTGTTCGAGGGCGTAGAAGATGCTATGTGGCTGATTTTGGCAGTTTATCGTGATTTCTTGTTTAGCTCGTAGTTGTTGAACTGTTGCTCCGTTTTGATTGTGTCCTATATGAAACTTGCTTAGAATCTCGTGTTGTTTCATATTATCTTGTTGTTTGTATGTTTTGCAATGCTTGTGACTATCGTTGCACATTGCATTCATGCCATCATATCTTGCGGTGTTTGTATCCTTTGAACCGTAGCTCCGTTGGAGATGTTCTCTATGTGTAAATTGTTTGTAACGATCCGTAGAATCACGTGAACTTATTTATTTTGCTGTTTAACAAACATTTAAACATGTTAGTTCAGATCTAGACATAATTGTAAATTAACATGTGTGGTCGTTTCGGAGGTGCTATATGTCATTTCCAACCTCATTGAAAATGCCTAGATAGGTAGAGTAATAACCCTTCACCTCTTGACATGTTTAAGCACATTTAATACTGCCGTGTACCTAATCGGGATAGAACTAAATAATCCGTATGTGGAGTTTCGTCAATATGCAACTCGTTGCATATTGAACTTCACTTAATGTGTAGTGTTTGATTGTTGTGAATTGACATGCCATGTCTTGCATATATCCAACCGCTCATGCATCATTTGTGTTGTGCGTCTTGTGGTGAATATCGTGTGTTGATTCTTGTTTCCGGTTTCCTTCGTCTCGATAGAGTTCCGCAAGCGTGTCAGATTGTGAGGACCCGTTCGACTACATCGGTTCGTCTGCTTCACGGAGTTGTTCTTCTTCCAAGCGGGATCTCAGGGAAGATGACCATTTCCCCAGATACCATTACTATCATTGCCATGCTAGTTTTACCATTTCTGTCGTTATGTCTCGTTCCCACCACCTGTTAAATATAAGCCTCCCAACAATGCCATGAAACCTTCAACCTGTTCACGACCTAGCAAACCACTCATTGGCTATGTTACCGCTTGCTTAACCATGTGTTAGCGTTGCTAGTTGTGGGTGCAGTTTCTTCCATGTAATAACATGGGTTCTTTGTTCTATCACTGTATTAATTGATATTTAATTTAATGCATCTATATACTGGGTAAAAGGTGGAAGGCTTGGCCTTTCTAGCCTAGTGTTTTGTTCCACCTTTGCCCCCTTAGTTTCAGCTACCAGTGTTATGTTGCATAATTGAGCTCTCCTAACACGATCGGGGTTGTTATGGGGACCCCCTGGATAATTTGTTCTAGACTAAAGCTGGTCTGGCAAGGCCCAACATTGGTACTACATTTGCCCAACATATTAATTTTGTTAATACTGAAAGCATAGGGCGTCATGAACCCGAGGAGTAATTTTATATAATACAGGGAGGGCCAGTGCTGATGGTGCTGGTCCAAAACAGAGCATTGTGCGGGGCCAACCCAGAGCAACTTGGGAGAATTCTATTAGGCCACCGTACGCGCCGCTCATTCGTCGTGTCCTGAGAACGAGATACGTGGTTCCTATCGGGATCATCGACACGCCGGGCGGCCTTGCTAGATTAGTTTTACCTTTGAAGAATGTCTTGTGCATCGGGATTCCGGTGATGCTTTGGGTAATCTCAGGGTTGAGGTTTTCCACTAAGGAGTCCGACGAGATCGCGAGTTACGTGATCAACGATTTCTATGCGGCTTGTGGTAATTTGTGATGGATTAGTTGGAGCACCCCTGCAGGGTTAAATCTTTCGGAAAGCCGTGCCCGCAGTTATGTGGCAACGTGGAAACTTTGTTTAACACTGGTTCTAGATAACTTGAAGTTAACATAATTAAAATATGCCAATTGAGTGCGTAACCGTGACAGTCTCTTTCGCGAGTTCTTTCTCCAATCGAGGACACGGTGGGGTTATGTTTGACGTAGGTAGGTGTTCATGATCATTTATTTGATCAGCAGTAGTTCACGTCCGCTATGCGTAGATCTTCCCCGTGTTTATTCTTGTAATCGTAAGTTAGCCACTTCATATAATGCTTAGTCGCTTGCTGCAGCCTCACCACTTAACCATACCTCACCTATTAAGCTTTGCTAGTCTTGATACCTTTGGAAATGAGATTGTTGAGTCCCCTGTGGCTCACATATTACTTCCACACTAGTTGCAAGTACATGTAAAGGTTACTTGACGCGAGCGTGTTGATTGTTCATTTGGAGTTGCTTCTTCTTCTTCTTCATCGATCTAGGATGGGTTCCAGATCGGCAGCCTGGAATAGCAAGGATGGACGTCGTTCTTTTCTCGTTTGTTTTCGTCCATAGTCGGACCCTGCTCTTCTTCACGATGTTTATGTAGTGTACTGATGTGACTCTGATGTAGCTTGTGGCGAGTGCAAGCCAATTCCATATATCTCATCTTTTCAGTACATGTACTTGTAACGATATCCATTCTTGTGAAACGACGGGATGCACTTCTATCCCTGACGAGGCCCTCACGCCAAATTGAGGATAGGATCGCATCTTGGGTGTTACAAAAGTACACACCAATATCATGTATATCGAATATTCTTCTGTTGAATTTGCCATCCTTCTTATCTACCAAGTATCTATGGTAGTTCCTCTTCAGTGACTGTTCCCCTCATTACAGAAGCACTTAGTCTCGGGTTTGGATTCCACCTTGGATCTCTTCACTAGAGCAGTAACTGGTTTGTCGTTTAATGAAGTATCCCTTCATGCCCTTTCCCTTGTTGAAACTAGCGGTTTTACAAACCATCAACAATTGATACTCCTTTTCCATTTATACTTTCGCGGTGTCAAACATCGTGAATAGCTCAAGGATCATCATATCCATCCTTGATATGTTATAGTTCATCACGAAGCTCTAGTAGCTTGGTGTCAGTGACTTTGGAGAACTATCACTGTCTCATCTAGAAGATCAACTCCCACTTGATTCAAGCGATTGTAGTACTCAGACAATCTGAGCACATGCTCAATGATTGAGCTTTTCTCCTTTACTTTGTAGACAAAGAATCTTGTCGGAGGTCTCATACCTCTCAACAAGGACACGAGTATGAAATCCCAATTCCATCTTTTGGAACATCTTGTATGTCCCGCGATGTTCGAAACGTCTTTAGGACCTCAATTCTAAGCCGTTTAAGAAATATACATTGAACTATCATGTTGTTATCAAAAACGTGTATGTCGGATGTTCGCAACATCTACAGACCACGCTTGGGGTTCAGCACACCGAGCGGTACATTAAGGACATAAGCCTTCTTCTTAGAAATGAGGACAATCCTCAGTTAACGGTACCAGTCCGCACAATTGCTACTTCTATCTTTCAACTAAGTTTTCTGAAGGAACATATCAAAAACCCATGGAGCTATAGCGCAAGTTATAACATAATTTGCAAAGACCTTTTGACTATGTTCATGGTAATTAAGTTCATCTAATCAAATTACTTAATATACTCCCACTCAGATCGACATCCCTCTAGTCATCCAAGTGATACATGATCCACGTCGACTAGCCCGTGTCCGATCATCACGTGAGACGAACTAGTCATCAATGGTGAGCATCTCCATGCTGATCGTACCAACCATACAACTCATGCTCAACCCTTCAGTCTCCCGTATTCGAGGCCTTGTCTGTACATGCTAGGCTCGTCGAGTCAACCTAAGTGTTTTGCGTGTGTAAACTAGCTTACACCCGTTGTATGCGAACATTAGAATCTATCACACCCGATCATCACGTGGTGCTTCGAGACAACGATCCTTCACAATGATGCACACTTAGCGGAATACATATCTCTAAATTTTCATGACAGATCATCTTATGTTTGCTACCGTCGTTCTAAGCAATAAGATATAAAACATGATAAACATAACATGCAATCATATAGTGACATGATATGGCCATTATGATCTTGCTCCTTGGATCTCCATCTTCGGGGCACCATGATCATCAATGTCACCGGCATGACACCATGATCTCCATCATTGTGTCTCCGTGAATTCGTCACGCCCATTATTATTTCTACTACTATAGCTAACCATTAGCGATAAAGTAAAGTAATCAACATGGCGTTGCATCTCATACAATAAATTAAGACAACTCCTATGGTTCCTGCCGGTTGTCATACTCATCGACATGCAAGTCGTGAATCCTATTACAAGAACATGATCAATCTCATATATGACATATGTAACATCACATCCTTTTGGCCATATTACATCACATAGCATACCGTGCAAAAACAAGTTAGACCTCCTCTAATTGTTGTTGCAAGTTTTACGTGGTTGGCTAGGGTTTCTAGCAAGAACGTTTCTCACCTACGCGACAACCAACGTTGATATGCCAATGCTATTTACCCTTCATAAGGACCCTCTTCATCGAATCCGATCCGACTAAAGTGGGAGTGACAGACACCCGCTAGCCACCTTATGCAACTAGTGCATGTCAGTCGGTGGAACCAGTCTCACGTAAAAGTACGTGTAAAGTCAGTCCGGGCCGCTTCATCCCACGATGCAGCCGAATCAAGATAAGACTAGTAACGACAAGCAAATTGACAAACCAGCACCCACAACTTTTGTGTTCTACTCGTGCATAGAATCTACGCATAGAACCTTGGCTTGGATGCCACTGTTGGGGAACGTAGTATTCAAAAAAATTCCTACGCCAAACAAGGATCTATCTATGTTGAAACCAGCAACGAGTAATGGGCTAGAGCATCTTCATACCTTTGAAGATCGCTAAGCAGAAGCGTTACTAGAACGCGGTCCATGGAGTCATACTCGCAGCGATTCAGATCACTGTCGGTTTTGATCTATGTGCCGGATCACGACACCTCCGCGTTCAACACACGTAAATCCCGGTGACGTCTCCCACTCCTTGATCCAGCAAGGAGGAGGGAGAGGTTGAGGGAGAGCTCCGGAAGCACGACGGTGTGGTGGAGGTGGAGCTACGAGGTATTCCGACTAGGCTTCGCCAAACACCGTAGAAGAGGAGGAAGACCAGGAGCACGGTTGCACCGAGAGAGAGAGAGATTTATGTGTTCTCCAAAGGCCAAACCCCTCCACTATATATAGGGGGAGAGGGAGGAGGTGCCCACCCTTAGGGTTCCCACCCTAAGAGGTGCGGCAGCCCGGTCTGATCAGGGAGGCGGCGGCCAGGGCAGAGAGAGGAGGGGTGGCGTACCCCAGATGGGCCTTGGGCCCATCTGCACTAGGGTTTGGCCCCCTTTCCTCCTATGCCGCACCTTGGGCCTAGGTGGGCACGCACCAGCCCACTCTGGGCTGGTTTCCTTCCACCCTTTGGCCCATGTTAGCCTTTGGGGCTGGTGGCCCCTCCCGGTTGATCCCCAGAACCCTTCCGGTGGTCCCGATACATTACCGGTTACGCCCAAAACATTTCCTGTGTCCAAACCTGTCATCCTATATATCAATCTTTACCTCCGGACCATTCCGGAGCTCCTCGTGACGTCCGGGACTCCGAACAACCTTCGGTAACCACGTACACTATTTCCCTATAACCCTGGCGTCATCGAAGCTTAAGCGTGTAGACCCTACGGGTTCAGGAAGCATGCACACATGACCGAGACACCTCTCTGGTCAATAACCAACATCGGGGTCATCATATCCATGTTGGTTCCCACATGTTCCATGATGATCTCATCGGATGAACCACGATGTCAAGGATTCAATCAATCCCGTATGCAATTCGCTTTGTCTATCGTTATGATACTTGCCCGAGATTCGATCATCGGTATCCCCATACCTTGTTCAATCTCGTTACCGGCAAGTCTTTTTACTCGTTTCGTAGCACATCATCCCGTGGCTAACTCCTTAGTCACAGTGACCTCATTATGATGATGTTCTACCGAGTGGGCCCAGAGATACCTCTCCGTCACACGGAGTGACAAATCCCGGTCTCGATTCGTACCAACCCAACAGACACTTTCGGAGATACCCGTAGTGCACCTTTATAGTTACCCAGTTACATTGTGACATTTGATACACCCAAAGAACTCGTACGGTATCCGAGATTTGCACAGTCTCACGGTCTAAGGAATAGATACTTGACATTAGAAAATATTTAGCATACGAACAACACAATCTAGTGCTATGCTTAGGATTGGGCCTTGTCCATCACATCATTCTCCTAATGATGTGACCCGTTATCAATGACATCCAAAGTCCATGATCAGGAAACCATGATCATGCATTAATCAATGAGCTAGCTAACTAGAGGCTCAGTAGGGACACAATGTGATCTATGTATTCACACATGTATTACGGTTTCTGGTTAATACACTTACAGCATGAATAATAGACAATTATCATGAACTGGAAAAATAATAACCATTTTATTATTGCCTCTAGGGCACATTTCCAACAGTGCGAGTGGCTGGAGGCGCTAGATCGAGACGTTGTCGACTCCGAGGCCACCTACAATCAACAGGTAGAAAATATCCAAGGGGACGCCCACACGCGGGTCTAGTGGGCCCACAAGGATTATAGAAACAAAACTGCAAATGCAGGAGAGCTTCTTCGCGGCTCGGCGCACAAAGATGCATCCCGACATATATGGTCTCAAGGAGGCCCTTACTCTTGCGGGAGGCCAGGAGGAAACTGCACTCCAGGCCCATGCCGCCACCGCGGCCGAACTGGGGTCGCTATAGCGGCAAGTGAGCGGTGCTGCTTCCCTTGTGGAGCAGGCGACTAAAGAGGCAAGAGAGGCCCGGAGTTGCAGCTCCTGCGCTTCAACATGTTCCAAGGCCTCGAACAGCGGGCACGCTGAGCCATGGGTTTCATATGCAGGGGGAGCGTCCCCAGTCGTCTCATTCCCGACTATGTCGGTTACCTCAACTTCTTCACCAAGGTCGTGGAACGGCTTTAGACAGGCGCCCAACAAGTGGGGGCCTAATCGAGGAAGAAAGCCATGATCTGCTGTCCCAAGCGCCGACGCGCGGATTCAGCAACCTGTTCAGCACCATCGCCACATTGATTTCAAGGCCGTGATGGCCCCTGTTCTTGAGGCGAGCCGTGGCACCCTGGCGAAGGCGGTGCCGGGCCACGTCGAAGCACTGAGTGCGCAGTTTGCCATCAACGGTTTCGAGGGTCAGGGGGTGCCGAGGGGCAAGTGATCAATGAGGACAGTGATGAAGCCGAAGCCCACGAGGACGATGACGATGGCGACAAGAGTGGCGCGTCCCACTAGGTCTCTCTGACTCCCTCGCCCTCTCAGCTTGTAGTCCTGCCGAGGCACGAAGCCAGCTGCTTTTGTCAACTCTGTGTTCCTGTCATGAATATTTTGTTTTTGTATGGGTTCCTTTGGTGTTATTTCATATTTTGTATTGTCCGAGTGTAGCCCATATGCGGGGCTTGGCTATCGCGTGAGGGCCAGGCCCTGATTTCCTAGGAAAGGCCAAGCAGCGAGTATGCCTGGAGTAAGTCGGGGTCCTTCCGTGGCGGTATGCCCAATAGGCCATCGTTTGCTGGATGTCGCACCTTCCCGTGTGTGGGGTACTATGCTTCGAGGGCGTGATGCATGCTCGTCGGCTCACTTTTGCGTGTCGCACAAGCGAGTTAGGCACCAGAGGACGTGGTGAGGTGGTGTGCGTGGGAACAGGCCCGTGGATGGAGCCTGACTGGCCGTGGACGAGACATGTATCTCGGGCATGGGCACCGTACCCTAGCCCCCGCTTGTGTGACGTTCAAGAGGGAGGTGCCGAGTGCGTGAGAAGAGAGAAAACCAATGAAATTCCGCAAAAAATCAAAATACCGATTTCTTTATTAAAACCAGAGATGAACTCGTTTACAACCCAAAAGGGGAGGTGTGGCTGTCATATCTAGCACGGGTCAGCCTCGTGAGCTTGCTTACAAGTCAAAAAACGGGAAGAAGGAAAAACGGCTATCGTATCCATAATGGGTTAATCTAGAGAGAAAATGCGGTTGTCGTATCTAGCATGGGTCAACCTAAAAGAAGTGCTAGTTGCGGCTCACGAGACGTCTTCTTTGATAGATCCCACGCATGATGCAAGGGCTTCCACTGTGGCGTGGGCATAGTCGCGGTTCGACAGTCATTCCACCAGCATTGAGCATAGGGACTTCCACTTGGACGTTGGATTGGCCCTTCACCAAGGCCACGACGCGGCTCCTCATGGGCTTCCACTTAGGAGGCCCCGGGCATATACACCACACTCATTCTTATGTGAGAGTGTCATGGGTAGAACCTCCGAAGATGCTAAATGTTCCATGCATTTGGCACCGTGCCCCCACCCTCCGTCTCCAAGTGCACGACGTCAGGCCTAGATACATGGGTGATCCTGAAGGGGCCCTCCCACATGGGGGAGAGCTTGTGAAGGCGCTCCCTGGAGAGGACCCGCCTTAGGACAAGATCTCTGACATCGAGGGTACGCGGGCGGACATGACGGCTGTGGTAGCGTTGTAGGGCCTGTTGGTATCTCGCAGCGCGAAGGCCGGTCCGATAGCGGGCCTCCTTGAGAAGTAGGAGGTCGGCCTCCCATGAGTCGGCTTGATGCGCCTCATCAAATGCCAACACTTGTGGGGAACCATACTTGAGCTCCATGGGGAGGACCGCCTCAACCCGATAGACGAGAAAAAAGGGGATCTTGCCGGTGGGCTTGTTCACGGTGTTGTAGATGGACCAGAGCACGGACTATAGCTCGTTGAGCCAGCACTTCCAGCAATCTTCGAGCTTCTTCTTGAAGCTTTTGGTCTTGAGGACCTTGAGGACCTCGGCATTGGCGCGCTCGGTCCGGCCGTTGCTGCGCGGGTGTGCCACACAAGCATAGCATATCTGCGTACCAAGATTAGTGCAATATGACTTAAAGAGACCACTTGTGAATTGAGACTCGTTGTCGATTATGATGTAGTTGGGGACGCCGAATCAACGCATGAGACCCTTGACGAATTTGATGACCGAGCCGGCCAGGATGGTGCGATGGCTTCGACCTCTGTCCACTTGGTGAACTTGTCAATGGCGACGAAGAGGTAGCGTTATCCACCGGCCGCGCGGGGGAAGGGGACCAAGATGTCCAACCCCCACACCGTCAAGGGCCAAGAGAGCGGAATTATCTACAACCCCTATGTAAGTTGGTGGATCTTCTTGGCATGGAACGGGCACGCCTCATAGGACCAAACCAACTCGATGGTGTCCTATGTTATGTTTTCTCCGCCCGGTGAGTAGATACGAATCGAGCTATTAATCTGTTTTGCTACCAGGAGGGGGGTTTGGGTACACGCCAACTCTTTCTCATATAGCTAAAAAACAAGTTATTTTGTCTTGTAAAACTAAAATACTCGGTCGTGAAGTGTCATGGGCCAGTAGAAGCCACTGCGGAACATCTTACCAATGAGGGTGCGCGGCGAGGAGTGGTGCCCGCAATCCCTGATACGTCCATTTTGCATCATGTTTTCATATTGATATTTATCGCTTCTTTGGCTGCTATTTCACTTCACGGTACAATTCTTATGCCTTTTCTCTCTTATTTTGCAAGGTTTACATTAAGAGGGAGAATACCGGCAACTGGAATTCTGGCCCGAAAGTGGAGCAAAGTTGAGATACCTATTTTGCACAACTCCAAACACCGTGAAAATCAACGGGGATTTTTTCCCCAATTTATCAAAAATACTGGGCTGAAGAAGTGCCAGAGGGGCACCAGGGGGTGCCCACAAGCCTGCACGACGCAACCACCCCCCAGGCCGCGCCATGGGGGCTTGTGGGCAGCCCACTGGCCCACTGGCCCCCCTCTTTTGCTATATGGAGGGTTTCGTCCAGGAAAAAGCAAGGAGGATCTTTTTCATGGTTTCGTCGCCGCCACGAGGCGGAACTTGAGAAGAACCAATCTAGAGCTCCGGCAGGACGAGCCTAGCGGGGAAACTTCCCTCCCGGAGGGGGAAATCGTCGCCATCGTCATCACAAACACTCCTCTCATCGGAGCGGACTCATCACCATCAACATCTTCATCAGCACCATCTCATGTCCAAACCCTAGTTCATCACTTGTAACCAATCTCCGTCTCGCGACTCCGATTGGTACTTGTAAGGTTGCTAGTAGTGTTGATTACTCTTTGTAGTTGATTCTAGTTGGATTACTTTGTGGAAGAGTTTATGTTCAGATCCTTGATGCTACTCATTACCTCTCTGATCATGAATATGATTATGCTTTGTGAGTAGTTACTTTAGTTCCTGAGGACATGGGATAAGTCATGCTAATAATAGTCATGTGAATTTGGTATTCGTTTGGTAATTTGATATGTTGTATGTTGTTTTTCCTCTAGTAGTGTTATGTGAACGTCGACTACATAACACTTCACCATTATTTGGGCCTAGAGGAAGGCATTGGGAAGTAGTAAGTAGATGATGGGTTGCTAGAGTGACAGAAGCTTAAACCCTAGTTTATGTGTTACTTTGTAAGGGGCTGATTTGGATCCACTAGTTTAATGCTATGGTTAGACTTTGTCTTAATACTTCTTTCATAGTTGCGGATGCTTGCGAGAGGGGTTAATCATAAGTGGGATGCTTGTCCAAGTAAGGGCAGTACCCAAGCGCTGGTCCACCCACATATCAAACTATCAAAGTAACGAACGCAAATCATATGAACATGATGAAACTAGCGTGACAGAAATTCCCGTGTGTCCTCGGGAGCGTTTTTCCTCCTATAAGACATTGTCCACGCTTGTCCCTTGCTACAATAGGGATTGGGCCACTTTTCTGCACCATTGCTACTTTTGTTACTTGTTGCTCTCTACAAATCATCTCACTACACAATCACTTGTTACCGACAATTTCAGTGCTTGCAGATATTTCCTTGTTGAAAACCACTTGTCAGATCCTTCTTCTCCTCGTTGGGTTCGACACTCTTTCTTATCGAAAGGACTACGATTGATCCCCTATACTTGTGGGTCATCAATACTCTTTTCTGGCGCTGTTGCCGGGGAGTGAAGCGCCTCTGGTAAGTGGAACTTGGTAAGGAAACATTCATATAGTGTGCTGAAATTTATTTCCACTTGTCACTATGGATACTAATCCTTTGAGGGTCTTGTTTGGGGTATATTCACCTCGAACATAAGCACGAATGGTTGCTCCTCAACCTGCTGCACCTACTGAAAATATTTGCTTTGAGTTTCCTACGGGTATGCTTGAGAAACTGCTGGCTAATCCTTTTACACGAGATGGAACATCACATCCAGACTTGCATCTAATCTATGTAGATGAAGTTTGTGGTTTATTTAAGCTTGTAGGTGTGCCCGAGGATGAGGTCAAGAAGAAGGTCTTTACTTTATCTTTGAAGGATAAGGCGTTGACATGGTATAGGCTATGTGATGATACTGGATCATGGGACTACAATCGGTTGAAATTGGAATTTCATCAAAAGTTTTATCCTATGCGTTTAGTACATCGTGATAGAAATTATATTTACAATTTTTGGCCTCGTGACAAAGAAAGCATCGCTCAAGCTTGGGGGAGGCTTAAATCAATGTTATATTCATGCCCCAATCATGAGCTCTCGAGAGAAACTATCATTCAGAACTTCTATGCTCGGCTTTCTCATGATGATCGCACCATGGTTGACACTTCTTTTATCGGTTCTTTTATGAAGAGAGATATTGACTTCATATGGAATTTATTGGAGAGAATTAAACGAAACTCTGAAGATTGGGAGCTTGAAGAAGGTAAGGTGTCAGGTATGAATTTCACGTTTGATTGCGTTAAATCTTTTGTTGAGACAAATACATTTAGTGATTTTAGTGCTAAGTATGGACTTGACTCTGAGATAGTAGCTTCATTGTGTGAATCCTTTGCTTCTCATATTGATCTCCCCAAAGAGAAGTGGTTTAAATATCATCCTCCTTTAGAAGTCAATGTAGTTAAACCCACTCCAGTTGAAGAGAAAGTCATTGCCTATAATGATCCTGTTGTTCCCGGTGCTTATATTGAGAAACCACCTTTCCCTGTTAGGATAAAGGATCATTCTAAAGCTCCAACTGTGATACGTAGAGGCTATATTAGAACACCTATACCCCCTGAGCAAATTAGAGTTGAACCTAGCATTGCTATTATCAAAGATCTTCTCTCTGAAGAAGTTGAGGGACATAATATTCACTTCTGTGAAGATGTTGGTAGAATTGCTAAACCTCACGTTAGAGACAAACATAGGCATGTTGTTGGCATGCATGTAGTTTCTATTAAGATAGGAGATCATTGTTATCATGGCTTATGTGACGTGGGTGCTAGTGTTAGTGCAATACCTCTATCCTTATATGATGAAATCAAAGATGAGATTGCACCTGTTGAGATAGAGTCTATTGATGTCACTATTGAGCTTGCCAATAGAGATACCATCTGCCCTGTGGGAATTGTCAGGGATGTTGAAGTCTTGTGTGGTAAAACGAAGTATCCTGCTGATTTCCTCGTTCTTGCTACTGCACAAGATAGCTTTTGTCCCATCATATTTGGTAGACCCTTTCTCAATACTATCAATGCTCATATTGATTGTGAGAAGCAAACTATCAATGTTGGCTTTGAAGGTGTGTCACATGAGTTCAATTTCTCTGAGTTTGCTAGACAACCTCATGAAAAGGAGTTGCCTAGTAGGGATGAAACTATTGCCTTAGCCTCTATTGCCATGCCTCCTACTGATCCCTTAGAGCAATACTTGCTTGAGCATGAAAATGATATGCATATGGATAAAAGGGATGAGATAGATAGAGTTGTCTTAGAACAATATCCTATCCTTAAGAATAACTTGCATGTTGAACTGCTTGGGGATCCACCCCCACCAAAGGGTGATCCTGTGTTCGAGCTTAAACAGATGCCTGATACTCTTAAGTATGCCTATCTTGATGACAAAGAGATATATCATGTTATAATTAGTGTTGGCCTCTCAGAGCATGAAGAAACGAAGTTACTAAAAACTCTGAGGAAGCACCGTGCTGCTATTGGATATACTCTTGATGATCTTAAGGGCATTAGTCCTACCCTATGCCAGCACAAGATTAAAACTGATCCTGATTTCAAACCAGTTGCTGATCATCAAAGGAGATTGAATCCTAAGATGAAAGAGGTAGTAAGAAAAGAAATACTAAAGCTCCTAGAAGCAGGTATCATTTATCCTGTTGCTCACAGCGGTTGGGTGAGTCCGGTGCATTGTGTTCCTAAGAAGGGAGGCATTACCGTTGTCCCTATTGATAAGGATGAATTGATCCCATAGAGGATTATTATTGGCTATAGGATGGTGATCGATTTTAGGAAATTGAATAAAGCCACTAGGAAAGATCATTACCCTTTGCCTTTTATCGACCAAATGCTAGAAAGGCTCTCTAAACACACACACTTCTGCTTTCTAGATGGTTATTCTGGTTTCTCCCAAATACCAGTTGCACAATCTGATCAGGAGAACACCACTTTCACCTGCCCTTTTGGTACCTTTGCTTATAGATGTATGCCTTTTGGCTTATGTAATGCAGCTGCCACCTTTCAAAGATGTGTGATGGCTATATTCTCCGACTTCTGTGAAAAGATTGTTGAGGTTTTCATGGATGACTTTTCCGTTTATGGGTCTTCCTTTGATGATTGCCTCAACAACCTTGATCGAGTTTTGCAGAGATGTAAAGATACCAATCTTGTCTTGAATTGGGGGAAATGACACTTCATGGTTAATGAAGGCATCGTCTTAGGACATAAAATTTCTAAAAGAGATATTGAAGTCGATAAGGCTAAGGTTGATGCAATCGAGAAAATGCCATACCCCATATATATCAAAGGGATAAGAAGTTTCCTTGGTCATGTTGGTTTCTATAGAAGGTTCATTAAAGACTTCTCTAAGATTTCTAGGCCTCTTACCAACCTCTTGCAAAAGGATATTCCTTTTTCCTTTGACGAGGATTGTGAGGAAGCCTTCGAAATACTAAGAGGGCTTTGATAACTGCACCTATTGTTCAACCACCTGATTGGAACTTGCCTTTTGAGATCATGTGTGACGCTAGTGATTATGCTGTTGGTGCTGTTCTAGGGCAGAGTTGATAAGAAGTTGAATGGTATTCACTATGCTAGTAAAACTCTAGACAGTGCCCAGAGAAACTATGCGACTACGGAGAAGGAATTTTTAGCAGTCGTGTTTGCATGTGAAAAGTTCAGGTCTTACATAGTTGATTCCAAAGTCACTATTCACACTGATCATGCTGCTATTAAGTACCTCATGGAGAAGAAAGACGCTAAACCTAGACTTATCAGATGGGTTCTCTTGCTACAAGAATTTGATTTGCACGTTGTCGACAGGAATGGTGTTGATAACCCCGTAGCAGATAACTTGTCTAGGTTGGAGAACGTTCTTGATGACCCACAACCTATTGATGATAGCTTTCCCGATGAGCAATTGAATGTCATCAATGCTTCATGTAGTGCACCGTGGTATGCTGATTATACAAACTATATCGTTGCCAAATACATACCACCTAGTTTCACGTACCAGCAAAAGAAGAAATTCATCTTTGACTTGAGACATTACTTTTGGGGTGATCCTCGCCTTTATAAGGAAGGAGTAGATGGTGTTATTAGACATTGTGTACTTGAACATGAACAGGGACAGATCCTACAGAAGTGTCACTCCGAGGCCTACGAAGGACACCATGCGGGAGATAGAACTGCACACAAGGTATTGCAATCAGGTTTCTATTGGCCCACTCTCTTCAAGGATGCTCGTAAGTTTGTCTTGTCTTGTGACAAATGTCAATGAATAGGTAATATTAGCAAACGTCAAGAAAGGCCTATGAACTATTCACTTGTCATTGAACCATTTGATGTTTGGGGCTTTGATTATATGGGACCTTTTCCAAAATCCAATGGGTATACTCACATCTTAGTTGTTGTTGATTACGTCACTAAGTGGGTAGAAGCTATCCCCACTAGTAGTGCTGACCACAACACCTCTATCAAGATGCTGAAAGAAGTTATCTTCCCTAGATTTGGAGTCCCTAGATATCTAATGACCGACGGTGGCTCACACTTCATTCATGGTGCTTTTCGTAAAACGCTTGCTAAGTACGATGTCAACCATAGAATTGCGTCTCCCTATCACCCTCAGTCCAGTGGTCAAGTAGAGCTAAGTAATAGAGAGATTAAGCTGATTCTGCAAAAGACTGTCAACAGGTCTAGAAAGAATTGGTCTAAGAAGCTCGATGATGCACTGTGGGCTTATAGAACTGCCTATAAGAATCCCATGGGCCTGTCTCCGTACAAAATGGTGTATGGGAAAGCATGTCACTTACCTCTTGAGCTAGAGCATAAAGCTTATTGGGCAATCAAAGAGCTAAACTTTGATTTCAAACTTGCCGGTGAGAAGAGGTTATTTGATATTAGCTCGCTTGATGAGTGGAGAACTCAGGCATATGAGAATGCCAAGCTGTTCAAAGAGAAGGTTAAGAGGTGGCATGATAAGAGGATACAAAAGCGTGAGTTCAATGTAGGTGATTATGTCTTGCTATATAACTCTCGTTTAAGATTCTTTGCAGACAAGCTTCTCTCTAAATGGGAAGGTCCCTATGTTGTTCAGGAAGTATATCGTTCCGGTGCTATCAAGATCAACAACACGGAAGGTAATTGTCCCAGAGTGGTAAATGGGCATAGAATCAAGCGTTATATCTCAGGTACTCCCATAAATGTTGAAAGCAATATCAACAATACCATAACTCCAGAAGAATACCTAAGGGACATTTATCAGCTTGTTTCAGTCTCCGAAAATGAAGAAGTATGTGATTCGGAAAGAAAACAGTGTCCAAAACTTTCCCAATAGGAAATTTTCTCCGTTTTGGAATATTTGAAAAAATACAAAAATTGGAAGTAGTCCGGAAAGTGCGCGAGGTGGCGACAAGCCTGCACGGCGCGAGCCCACCCCCTAGCCGCACCGTGAGGGCTTGTGGCCACCTCGTGCGCCTCCCAGACTCCGTTTTCGTGCAGAGTACTCCTTCTGGTCTGGAAAAAATCAATATATATACTTCCGTTTGGTCTGACCCCCTGCATGACGCAGATTTCTTCTGTTTTTTGTTTCGAGCCTGTTTCTGTTGCAGATCTAGATCGCTATGACTTCCCCAAAATCTCTGAAGGACAAGGTCTTCGAGAAGGTCATCAATCCCTACCTCACGGAAGTGCTGCAACACCCTCAATCTATCGAGATGCGTGAGGGGATGTTGCTCATCCGTGATGTTGAGGGGCCTAAGAAGACCGGAAGCATGGAGACGAGGCTCGAAGCAATGGAGCAACAAGTCTTCAAGTGCCAAGGGATGGTGGAGCGTGGACTCAACACCAACCACATGATGATCACGGAGTTCACAAACAAGCACAGGATTGATGCCAATGACATTGGGAAGCACCTCTCTAGGCTCTATGACAGGGTTGATCAACTCCAGGGCCAGATCTATGACCTGCAGAACCAAAACTGTGAGTATGAGTGTAGATTCAAATCAATAAGGTTGGCTGCAGATTTGAGGATTCCGGAGACTCGTTCATCTTTCCATGATGGAGCACCTATGCCTTGGAAGATGGAGGATCAAACTCATGTTGCAACAACTCCACCATCGCCACCAAAGGAAGACAACTGAGCATTGGTATGGGCAATCCCCTTGGCTTTTACCAAGCTTGGGGGAGTTGCCCCGGTATCGTATCACCATCACATCTTTTGCCTTTACCTTTGTTTTAGTTTTCCTTTTCAGTTTTCTTTTTTCTCTAGTAGTTTAAAAATATTAGTGTTTTAGTCTTGAGTTTTGCTTTGTGTCACCCGCGATGTATTCTTGCTCGTGAGCCATATAATAAAGAGTGTCTTAGTTGAAGGGCTTTGCCTCTTGCCATGATCAAAAGAGTGAGAATAGAACAAAAGCATGAAAGATCATGTAATGATCTTATGGGAAGTGATGGCTTCACATATAAAAAGAATGATGATTGAAACTTGTTGAGGGTAGGCAGCCGTAGACCTTGGTCATTGTTGCAATTAATAGGAAGTGATAAAGAAGGAGAGGTTCACATATAAATATATCATCTATGACACCATCTATGATTGTGAACACTCACTAAACTATTACATGCCTAGAAGTAGATGTTGGACAAGGAAGACAACATAATGAATTGTGTTTGCTTGGCTCTGAACAATGTTATATGATTAGAGATCCCTTAGCATGTGACGATTTCTTCCACCTCAGATTAGCCAAAACTCTCGCACCAAGTAGAGATACTACTTGTGCATCCATAAACCTTCAACCCAATTTTGCCATGAGAGTCCACCATACCTACCTATGGACTGAATAAGGTCCCTCAAGTAAATTGTCATCGGTGCAAGCAATAAAAATTGCTCTCTAATATGTATCATCTATTAGTGTGTGGAAAATAAGTTGTATACGAACCTGTGATGAGGAAGACATAAAAGCGACAGACTGCATCATAAAGTTCTTTATCACAGGAGGCAATATAAAGTGACGTTCCTCCGCACTAAGCGGACACGCATCCAAACCTCAAAAGGGCATGACAACCTTTGCTTCCCTCTGCGAAGGGCCTATCTTGTACCTTTACTTTTTGCCCTTGAAAGAGTCATGGTGATCTTCACCAATTCCTTATTTTGCCTTTGTCTTGGCTACCGTCACATGCTTGGGAAAGATCTATATTCATATGTCAACTTGGAGGTAGGCATTCATGAATTATTATTGTTGACATTACCCTTGGGGTAAGCAGTTGGGAGGCAATACTATAAGCCCCTATCGTTCTCTGTGTTCAGCTGAAACTTTGATCTCATGAGTACCACGTGAGTTGTAGCAATTGTAGAGAACGAAAGAAAGGTTGAGTATGTGTATTTGCTTTACAAGCTCTTATTTGACTCTTTCTGATGTTGTGATAAATTGCAATTGCTTCAGTGACTAAAGGCTATCGGTTGTTACTTCTCGATAAGGTTCTTGATCCATGCTTTACTTTGTGAAGGAATTATCACTTTAGCATGAGAGATTATATGGTGGTATTGTTATTCTGATCATGATCATGATGCATGCATGTTCGTATCTTGTTTTGTCGACACCTTTCTCCCTAAACATGTGGACATATTTATTGAGCTAGGCTTTCGCTTGAGGACAAGCAAGGTCTAAGCTTGGGGGAGTTGATACGTCCGTTTTGCATCATGTTTTCATGTTGATATTTATCGCTTCTTTGGCTGTTATTTCACTTCATGGTACATTTCTTATGCCTTTTCTCTCTTATTTTGCAAGGTTTACATGAAGAGGGAGAATACCGGCAACTGGAATTCTGGCGTGAAAGTGGAGCAAAGTTGACATACCTATTCTGCGCAACTCCAAACGCTGTAAAAATCAACGGGGATTTTTTCCCCAATTTATCAAAAATACTAGGCCGAAGAAGTGCCAGAGGGGCACCAGGGGGTGCCCACAAGCCTGCACGGCGCGGCCACCCCCCCCCCCCCCCCAGGCCGCGCCATGGGGGCTTGTAGGCAGCCCACTGGCCCACTGGCCCCCCTCTTTTGCTATATGGAGGGTTTCGTCGAGGAAAAAAAAATCAAGGAGGAGCTTTTTCGTGGTTTCGCCGCCGCCACGAGGCGGAACTTGAGCAAAACCAATCTAGAGCTCCGGCAGGACGATCCTGCCGGGGAAACTTCCCTCCCGGAGGGGGAAATCGTCGCCATCGTCATCACCAACACTCCTCTCATCGGAGGGGACTCGTCACCATCAACATATTCATCATCACCTTCTCGTCTCCAAACCCTAGTTCATCACTTGTAACCAATCTCCGTCTCGCAAATCCGATTGGTACTTGTAAGGTTGCTAGTAGTGTTGATTACTCTTTGTAGTTGATGCTAGTTGGATTCCTTGGTGGAAGAGTTTATGTTCAGATCCTTGATGCTACTCATTACCTCTCTGATCATGAATATGATTATGCTTTGTGAGTAGTTACTTTTATTCCTGGGGACATGGGATGAGTCATGCTAATAATAGTCATGTGAATTTGGTATTCGTTCGGTAATTTGATATGCTGTATGTTGTTTTTCCTCTAGTGGTGTTATGTGAACGTCGACTACATAACACTTCACCATTATTTGGGACTAGAGGAAAGCATCGGGAAGTAGTAAGTAGATGATGGGTTGCTAGAGTGACAGAAGCTTAAACCCTAGTTTATGTGTTACTTCGTAAGTGGTTGATTTGGATCCACTAGTTTAATGCTATGGTTAGACTTTGTCTTAATTCTTCTTTCGTAGTTCCGGATGCTTGCGAGATGGGTTAATCATAAGTGGGATGCTTGTCAAAATAAGGGCAGTACCCAAGCGCTGGTCCACCCACATATCAAACTATCAAAGTAACGAACGCGAATCATATGAACATGATGAAACTAGCATGACAGAAATTTCTGTGTGTCCTCGGGAGCGTTTTTCCTCCTATAAGACTTTGTCCAGGCTTGTCCCTTGCTACAAAAGGGATTGGGACACTTTGCTGCACCGTTGCTACTTTTGTTACTTGTTGCTCGCTACGAATCATCTCACTACACAATCACTTGTTACCGACAATTTCAATGCTTGCAGATATTTCCTTGCTAAAAACCACTTGTCAGATCCTTCTGCTCCTCGTTGGGTTCGACGCTCTTACTTATCAAAAGGACTACGATTGATCCCCTATACTTGTGGGTCATCAATCCCCTCCGTGGATATCGGCGAGCAGCTCGCGCCCTTGGTGCCCCGAGATGCACTGCAATGAGATGTCGTTGGGCCGCCTACGGACAGCTCCCCATCTTGCAGGAAGTAGGCGGTGGCCTGTCGGACGATGCACTGTGCTACCTCATCTTTTGTGGAGAGGTCACTGCGGAGCAGGTAGGCCTTGAGCTCGGCAGCCCAGCCGCTTTCTCGAGGCCCCATCGCTAGAAGTAGCCAATCTCCTGAGGGCGGGCCACTGTCCGGCATGCCCGTCAGAGGCGTAGGCAGCAGATCCTCAAGCAGCGGCACTGTGCTGGTGACGAGCGGCATGGCCGATGGCTTTAGGAGCCATTCCTTGAAGACGTCGGGTCGATATGACTCCCGGCATGGTGCCCGATTGGCGTCGCGAGGAATGTGCTACAATTCTAAATCAAGGAACCATTTATCAAGCTTACGTACCTCCTCTAGGTATGTCAAGATGTGCTCGTCTTTGGTTTGTACTTCTTGTTGGATAAGTTGAGAAGGAGCTGGGAGTCGCCCTTCACAACGAGGTGCTTGAAGCCGAGAGCCGAGGCAGCCTTGAGGCCGGCAATCAGGCCTTCGTACTCGGCAATGTTGTTGGAAACCTTCATGTCGTGCGTCAAGCACAACTGGACCGTGTAGTAAATCTTGTCTCCTTTTGGCGAAGTGAGCCCTTCGCCATCCCCCAAGCCCTGCATGGAGAAGGCATCATCAAAGCGCATGGAGAAGGCAGGGTGGATTCGCCCTCACAAAATCCACCAGGGTTGCACCCTTGATGATCCTGGTGGTGCAGAACTCCAGCTCAAAGGCTTGCAACTTGATGTTCCACTTGGTGACCCTGCCAGCGGCGTTAGGGCTGCACGGGATCTGCTCCAACGGGTAGGTAGAGATAACCTTGATTGGGTGCCCGTGGAAGTAGTGGCGGAACTTTCTGGAGGTGACAAGGAGCGCGAGGAGAAGCTTCTATTGCATGGGATAACGCTCACACGCATCCCTTAGTTCCGTGCTGACATAGTACACGGGGTGCTCCACGTGCCTCGCGACCGTGGTGTCATCGTCTTACCCATCGAGGGGCTCGTGGGGCGAAGCCGCGTGGACTTCCGAAGGCGCGGCATCACGGGACTCGGGGGCCTCTTGCAATGAGGCAGCCTCCTAAGGGGAGGCATCCCTCGGGCGGAGGGTAGCCTCTTGAGAAGGAACGCCCTCCAGAGTGGGGGCAGCTTCCCGAGGGCCGCCTGTGCTTGGCCCGACGGAGCCCGTGCAATCTCATGAGGCGTATGTTGGGAGGCCATCGGCTGCTGCTTGGCACGAGCAGGGCCTTATCACACCACTACGAGGGTCGCGCTGGCCGTTAGAGGGGTGGCAGCTACGAACAGCAGCACGCGCTCACGGGGCCGCGGCGCGACCATGACGGGAGGGCTCGTGAGTTACCGTTTGAGGTCCATGAAGGCCGCGTCCACCTTAGAAGTCCATGCGAACGGACCCGGCCTTTTCATCAGTTTGAAGAACGGCAATGCCCGCTCGCCGAACTTGGAGATGAAGCACCCGAGGGAGGCGATGCACCCTGCCAACTTTTGCATTTCCTTGAGGTTTTGGGGAGGGCGCATGTGCTCGATGGACTTGAACTTCTCTGGATTTGCTTCAATCCCTCAATGCGACACGAGGAAGCCTAGGAGCTTGTGAGAAGGGACCCCGAATACGCACTTGTCAGGATTGAGTTTCAGGTTGACCTTACGCAGATTGGCAAAAGTGTCGGATTTGGGGCTCCGCAAAACCCGAAAGATTCGTAACCAGGGGTGCGCACGGAGACCACTTGGCAGCTTCGGTTCACCCAACTCGCTACTCGATGGAAAAGGCAAAGAACTCACTCGATGGTGAGGAAGACACAGAACACGACAGTTTACCTAGGTTCGGGCCACTCGGAAGCATAATACCCTACTCCTGCTTTGGTGGATTGCCTCTCGTGGAGGTTGGTGGATGAACTAGTACAATGCTCGTGAGCCTCCGGAGGCTAGGTGGCTATGTGTGATGCTAGTGGGTGAAATGAATGCCCCGCCTCTACGGGGCTGTCAGATTTCGGGCTCCACAAAACCCTAAGGATTCGCCTTGCCTAACCTGCTATTCGATGGAAACAATGAAGGACTCACACGATGGCGAGGGGAACACAGAACACAATAGTTTACCCAGGTTCAGCCCGCCGCGAAGCTTAAAACCCTACTCCTGCTTTTGGTGGATTGCCTCTCACGGAGGTGGTGGATGGATTAGTACAGTGTTCTTGGGCCTCCGGAGGCGGAGCGACTAGGTGTGTTGTTCTACCATCCGAATGAACTATCCCTCTCATGTATCCTACCTTCTCTATTTATAGCGGAGGCTCGGGTCCTCTTCCCTCATAGCTTCGGCGGGAAGGGATCCCACAGCGGCCAATTTTGAAGGGGAACAAGGGAACATGCTCCCATTCCCAAAGGTGGTCTTTACCTGCAAAGTAACTATCCGCGCCGCAGAGACGGGCGCTTGGATGACGTTTGCCCTACTGGTGGGAGGTTGTGGCTTTGTTGCACCAGAAGGGAAACCTTTGGGGGACGCCTTTGGAAAACCTCTACGCTCCCGCCTCCTTTGCACCAAAGGGGAACTGTCCCTTCCTGCCATCTGCTGCTCGCATGTCCTTTCCTAGCGTCACCTTCGACTCGTGAGGCCCGGCCTTGCCTCGGAATATCCGCCGCTCCGGAGGGGTCCTGAGGAGGTCCCCTGCGGGTCTTGACGCTCCTCCTCCTCGTGAGGCTCGGCTCCTCACGAGGGCCTTGTTCAGGGTGGTGCTGGTCCTCGTTGATCTTGGTGATGAAGTGGGCCAGCCCTGGGCCGCAGGCAGGCGGGTCTGGGTACCCTGGTTCCCAGAATGTCGAGAGTAGGCCGCGGTCCCAAGGCGTGCTTGGGTTGTCTTCTCGGCGAAGCCTTGGAGGCAGCCTGAAATGCCGCGGGCCCCATTTTCCTGCGGGTCGTGCCTTTAAAACGGAGAGCTAATTCCATCTGCACTCCATCTCCTAATTTGGATCTATCACCCGTCTCCGCCCCCTATCCATTCCGCCGCTGGTTCTTCCTCCTGTTCCACGCACGCCGCATCTTCTTTGCTTGTTCTCTCCATAATGCCTCAGAAAGAGGAGAAGGCGAGGGATCGCGGAGCCCACTTGTCCCGGCGATGCCCCGGTTCGTGCTGGAGCTGACGGCGGTGGTAAACATTGAGGGGTTGGAGAAGGTTCGGCTAGTAGGTGCCGCCAACTCATGAGTGGGGGGTACCCAGATTCGGCTAGGCTCATGGCCTCGGGGGGAGAGGGTGTCTCCCGCGGTTACTCTCCATTTCCACGCCCTCCTCTCGGGTGTGCTGTCGCCATTCCCGGGCTTCCTTGACGCGGTGCTTTCGCACTACCAGATCCACGCGCTTCATCTCGACCCCTGCTCTTTGATCCTCCTCTCTCCCTTCGCGTTCTTGTGCGAGGCATTTGTCAGCGTCACTCTTTCCATGGCATTGCTCTGCCACTTCTTCTCTCTTGAGTTGGCCTCCGACATGCATTGCTATGGGTCTGCGTCCTTGAAAATTGATGACGCATCAGCCCTCGGGATCCCATGCATCGAGCTCCTCCCCGAGGTGGAAGGGTTCCGGCGGCAGTGGGTGCTGGTTGAAGCTGCTGCTACGGCAACAGACAACAGCGCCAGAAATTGACACGTTGACGGAGACTGGGCTTGCGTTGGTTTTTCCCTTGAAGAGGAAAGGGTGATGCAGCACAGGAGCAGTAAGCATTTCCCTCAGTTTGAGAACCAAGGTATCAATCCAGTAGGAGAATCTCGTCAAGTCCAGAGTACCTGCGCAAACAGAAAAGAGCTTTCACCCAATGCTTTAAAGGGGTTGTCAATCCCTTCAAGATTGATTGCAAAGTAAGATCTGAAGGCGGAAAGTGCAACGAAGTAAAAAGTGTAAGGCTGAAAATATGGTGTGGAGTAAACCCGGGGGCCATAGTGTTCACTAGAGGCTTCTCTCAAAATAGCAACTATCACGGTGGGTAAACAAATTAATGTCGAGCAATTGATAGAACCGCGCAAAGTCATGACGATATCTAAGGCAATGATCATACATATAGGCGTCACATCCGAGACAAGTAGACCGATACTTTCTGCATCTACTACTATTACTCCACACATCGACCGCTATCCAGCATGCATCTAGTGTGTTGAGTTCATGACGAACAGAGTAACGCCTTAAGCAAGATGAAATGATGTAGAGGGATAATCTCAAACCAATGATGAAAACCCCATATTTTTACCATTGATGGCAACAACACGATGCATGCCTCGCTAACTCTTCTGTCACTGGGTGAGGTCACCGCACGATATGAACCCAAAACCAAGCACTTCTCCCTTTGCGAGAATCATAGATCTAGTTGGCCAAACAAAACCCACAACTCGACGAGAATTACAAGGATATGAAATCATGCATAAGAGAGATCAGAAGAAACTCAAATAAGATTCATAGATAATCTGATCATAAATGCACAATTCATCGGATCTCGACAAACACACCGCAAAAGAAGATTAGATCGGATAGATCCCATGAAGATCATGGAGAACTTTGTATTGAAGATCCAAGAGAGAGAAGAAGCCATCTAGCTACTAGCTATGGACCCGTAGGTCTATGGTGAACTACTCACGCATCATCGGAGAGGTCATGGTGTTGATGAAGAAGCCCTCCGTGTCCGAATCCCCCCTCCGGCAGGGCACCAGAACGTGCCCCAGATGGGATCTTGCGGAGACATAAGCTTGCCGCGGCGGAAAAGTACTTTCGGTGATCTCCTGATTTTTTCTCGGATTTTAGGGAATATATAGGCGCAAAACCTAGGGAAGAGGTGGCCCAGGGAGCCCACAAGCCAGGGTGGCGCCCCCTGGCCGCGCCATGAGGGCTTGTGGGGTCCCTGCAGGCCCCCTACCCAGATTCTCCGGCTTCCCGATCTTTTTCTGTTTCGGAAAAAATGTTTTTGGAAGTTTCATTCCGTTTGGACTCTGTTCAAAATCCTCCTCTGAAAGGGGTCAAAAACATGGAAAAAATAGGAACTCGCACTTGGCACTGAGTTAATAAGTTAGTACCAAAATATATATAAAAGGCATACAAAACATCCAAAGTTTGACAAGATAATAGCATGAAACCATAAAAAATTATAGATACGTTCAAGATGTATCAAGTAGACCCGGGGGCCATAGTGTTCACTAGAGGCTTCTCTCAAAATAGCAAGTATTACGGTGGGTGAACAAATTACTGTCGAGCAATTGATAGAACCGCGCAAAGTCATGGCGATATCTAAGGCGATGATCATACATATAGGCATCACGTCCGAGACAAGTAGACCGATACTTTCTGCATCTACTACTATTACTCCACACATCGACCGCTATCCAGCATGCATCTAGTGTATTGAGTTCATGACGAACAGAGTAACACCTTAAGCAAGATGACATGATGTAGAGGGATAATCTCAAACCAATGATGAAAACCCCATCTTTTTACCCTTGATGGCAACAACACGACGCGTGCCTCGCTACCCCTTCTGTCACTGGGTGAGGTCACCGCACGGTATGAACCCAAAACCAAGCACTTGTCCCATTGCAAGAATCATAGATCTAGTTGGCCAAACAAAACCCACAACTCGAAGAGAATTACAAGGATATGAAATCATGCATAAGAGACATCAGAAGAAACTCAAATAAGATTCATAGATAATCTGATCATAAATCCACAATTCATCGGATCTCGACAAACACACCGCAAAAGAAGATTACATCGGATAGATCTCCACGAAGATCATGGAGAACTTTGTATTGAAGATCCAAGAGAGAGAAGAAGCCATCTAGGTACTAGCTATGTACCCGTAGGTCTGTGGTGAACTACTCACACATCATCGGAGAGGTCATGGTGTTGATGAACAAGCCCTCCGTATCCGAATCCCCACTCTGGCAGGGCACCAGAACGTGCCCCAGATGGGATCTTGCAGAGATAGAAGCTTGCGGCGGCGGAAAAGTACTTTCGATGATCTCTTGATTTTTCTGGGATTTTAGGGAATATATAGGCGCAAAACCTAGGGCAGAGGTGGCCCAGGGAGCCCACAAGCCAGGGTGGCGCGGGCTCCCCTTGGCCGCGCCATGAGGGCTTCTGGGGTCCCTGCAGTCCCCGTGCAGGCCCCCTGCCCTGATTCTCCAGCTTCCCCATCTTTTTCTGTTTTGGAAAAAATATTTTTCGCAGTTTCATTCCGTTTGGACTCCGTTCAAAATCCTCCTCTGAAAGGGATCAAAAACATGGAAAAACAGGAAGTGCCACTTGGCACTGAGTTAATAAGTTAGTCCCCAAAAAATATATAAAAGGCATACAAAACATCCAAAGTTTGACAAGATAATACCATGAAACCATCAAAAGTTATAGATACGTTGGAGACGTATCAGCTGCCGGGGCTGGAGCTCTGTTCCAACCTCCTCCGTCCGCGGCGACGCCAAAATGGGGGTGGGAGTGCAAAGACCTTAGCGACCCTTGGCTCGTGCCGGTCTTGACCCGACTGGGACATCAGAGGCGCGCAGCGGTGTCGATGGCGATGGTGGTGCGCTAGTTCATCTGTCGGTGGATTGCTACCCTTCAATGCCACTCCCGCCCCATGTGGGCTTATGCAGGGCCCAGCGACTCGATGAGGACTCAGGTCGACCCCTTTTCCCCCGATGTTCTGCGTGTGCTGCTTCGCCGGTTGACCGGCGGCAATCCTGACAAGCTTCTCCCAAATGGCCAGCCACTGTACCGCCTCAAGGCCCCGAATGCTCTCACCACGGAGATGACGCTCTTTGACGAATAGGGGATCCTCCATGAGGGGGGAAACATTTCTAAGACGCCGTGCCCCCTAGGGTTTGGCCCCGTGAATACCATGATTGCATGATTGCCTCCGGGATCATGGTTGGCGATGCACCGGCGCGCGCCCCCTCGGCTCTGGCTCCGCGTCGAGCCGGGGTTGGTGTTGACGATTGGTCGACAATGGAAAGCACTGCCCCAGCCACCGAGCCTCGCTCGAGGCCTGCCGAGTCCCTCCGCAGGGGCGCCCCCGTCGGCCGGAAGAGGAAGTCTTCTGAGGGCGGCTGGCTCCCGGCGCGCGGGGCTCCAGCGAGGAAGAAGTGGATGGCCAATGACGAGTAAGCGCTCGTCCCCCTCCTCGTCCACCTTTATGCGCATGTCTTCTAAGCCTCTGTTCCTCAGGTCTCCATTCGACGGCCAGGGGAGCAGATCCACGTCACCAGCTTCGAAGGCCACTGGGCATCCCGCGTCTTCTTCCCTCGCACTCCACAGAGCCCAGTCTCCGGAGCCTCTTGCGCGTGAACCCACCGCGGTCTTCTTCGCTGGACACCTTCGGTTGTTCGAGGGGATGCCTTTCCCCTCACCCGTGGCACCTCCCGTGGCCATGCCGCACCTTCCCCATGGGCACCTCCAGCCTGGTGATGAGGGGCCTCATGGGACGCTTGATGTCGAAGAAACGGGCACAGGGGAGCCCCCAGCCCCTGAGCACGGACTTGGGCCCGGCGACCCCTTGTGCGCTTTTCATGTTCGCTGTTCGAGAGGTGAGGACCCCCGCCTGCCTCTGGAGCCTGTCGCGGGTTTGCCCGCTGCTCCCTGGGGATGCACCGCTATGGACGTGCTTCAACGTCTAGGGGCGGGGCTTGCCAGTCACGAGGCCCGCCGGGAAGGTGAATGCTAGTACCTTGCGTCGGGGTGGTGCCAGCTTGAAGTTGCCGTGAACCTCGGCCGTTTGCAGCGAGAGTGTGCTCGCGCAGAGGCAGAGGAATCCCTTGTTGCGGCGGTAGCCGCCCGCTAGCGCGCCCTCTCTGAGGCTCTCGAGGTTGATTGTTGAAGAAGGGCCTCCGAGGACCGCCACAAGGAGCTTTGCGCCCTCATCGCTCGCCTCGAAGAGCAAGCTCCACCAATGGTTCCCTAGGGGGGCCCGCCGGCGGAGCCCTTCCTTGTCGGTCCTCGAGCATCTGCCGACTCGCTGGTGCTTGCAGAAGTGGAGCAGTGCCTGGAGCAGGAGCATTTAGACACGCGGGAGCGCCTGCTGTCCCTTGTCGAGGAGTCCCTTACCTCTTGTGAAGCGAAGCTTGAGGAGGAGATAAATAGGAGGGTGGCGAGGCTCGACGTTCCCTCCTCCTTGATTATCGTTTCAAGTTGAGGCTCCAAGAGTCCCGCTTCCTCAAGCATTATGACTGCCTGCAAAATGAGGTCAGTGTCCTTCGGACGAAGCTAGATCAGGAAATGGAAAGCCGACAAGCCACGCTGGACGCGCAGGCCATTGCCGAGGGTAAGTTGTCTAACATCTTCAAAACAAGTGAAAGACGCATCTTCCTTTGTTGGAGAGGCTTCTGAAGAGGCCGCCCGCACTCGCAGCCTCCAACTTGAACGCTCCAGGATGTTCTAGTCCCTTGAGCAGAGGGCTTCCCGCGCCCTGTCCGACATCTACGGAGAAGACATCTCCGGTCCCCTGATTCCTAATGACTCCGGGTACTTGGGCTTATTCTACCGCATCGTGGAGCGTCTTGAGGCGAGCGTCGGGAAGGCCTCTGTGCTCATGGAGGAGAAGAGTCGGGACCTCTTGGGTCAGGCTCCCTCGGACGTCTTGGGTCACCTTCTTCTCCTTAACCCTGATTTCGACTTTGCTTTAGTGCTGGACCTAGTGCCAGAGACGATCTGCGCCGCCCTGGCTGAGTGTGTCGAGGTTCACATGGAAGACCTAGTGGCAAGGCTTGCTCCAGAGGGTCGCGACATGGGCTCCGATGAAGACATGCCCTCATGATCCTCAGCCTTGTACGCCTGATAGGTTCATGTGTTAAGTTTAACATCAGTTAGGTCGTGTCTGGTGGGTACCTTTTAAACGTGTTCCCTGGTGTGGGGGTAGATGTGGCGCTTCTATCCTGGCCGAGATTGTCGCCAGCCAAAGATGTCGCAATGCTAATGTTTTGTTCTGTGAGTGTGGGCTCCTTCGCATGTCTCCTTCCTGCTTTTGGGGCGGTTTGAAGACCCTTTCGGCACTCTGTGTCTACAGGTCCCGGTCCCGCACATCTCCCTGCCGTCGTGCGGTGCAAACCGTTACCAAGACTGCTCCTCACAGGGCAAATCACCGGCGCCCTAGGGGGTGGCATTGCGACGAGTTAGGCCCCTGAGGCCTGTTGCTCAGGAGCCCCCTTTGACACTCAAGCCGCTCTGTGTTGTGAGGCCCCAGTCCTGCACATATCCCTGCCACTTCGGAGCTGGCGCTTCACTGGGCGGGGCCTCACCACTCCCGGCGCTGACCAGGTCACCGCCGATAGTGGCGAGTGGCATTATGACCAGTAAGGTTCCAGAGATGGGACCCAAGAGCCCCCTTTCTGGCGCTCGAGTGATTTCGCATTCCGCCCCTTTTTGCGATTGCCCACGGAGAACCGAAGACCCCCGAGGTTCCCGCGAAATATCAATCAAAGCAAAGGAAACACAAATCCGACGAGATGAGAGAACACAAAAGACGAAATCCCCACCCTTCTTTTCTTTTCAAAACATCAAATAGGGAAAACCGCAAGCCTTTGACAGGTCATGGTACAACAGAAAGGGAAAGGCCTTAGAGGGCCTCAACTTAAAACGCAATGAATAAACGAAACGAAAACGCGTCCGACATCCTAGCTATTCACCGCCTCTATCTCCCCCCAGCGCTGAGCATAGGGCTTCCACTAGGCGTGGGGTGGACCCCTTTCGCGTCCTCGGGGGACCTGGGCGTATACAGCCTCGGCTCGTTATTACGTGAGAGTGTCACGGTGGGGGTTTATATGGGAGGTCGCGAGGATGCTTTGGCCTTGCAAGTGTCCCTACCCCCCAGGCATTAGGCGCTTGATTCCGGAAGTCATTGGGGGACTGTGTTGATTCCTTCGTCTTCTCCACTAGGCGTGGTGTGGACCCGTTCCACATCCTCGGGGGGGCCTGGGCGTGTACAACCTCGGCTCGTTATTACATGAGAGTGTCATGGGATGAAGTAGGTTCCGGAAGAATTGAAGGAAGATGCAGAGTCGATGTGCTGGTGGTGCTTGGGCGTCGCTAGGTTGTGACAAGGTGCTACGGGTTGATGCGGGGCCCGGGGATGCTTTGAGGGCTCCATGCCTCATAGGCGTGCGCCCCGCTCGTGATCCCCGGGCTGGTAGTGGCATAGCGTGACCCACCCTGAGCGAGCCCTCGAGCGTGGGGGAGCCCCTGCTCCCTCCGACCGGAAGACTCGCCCAAGTGGCAGATGCGGGATCCCCGAGGCGATGCCCCAACTTGCCTCGCTGGAGCCCCCCGGGTTCCCTGGCTGATACCCTAGGTCGCGCCCCCAAGCCGGTCCAGCCCAGCCTAAGGGCAGCAACGGGTATCCGAACACCTGCTGGTAACCGAACGAAGCCTGTACCGGTAACATGGGCAGGTGTTCCACCCTCCGTCCCAAAGTGAGCGTCGCGCGCCCTGGGGGTGGGAGCGGTTATACCACCCCGGCCCCAGGTTGGGTTCGTCTGGCCCGGGAACATGGGCGTATGCTCCACCCTCTGTCCCTAGACTGGGGCCCCTCGACCTAGACATGAGGGTGCGTCCACCTTGTCCAAGGCGAGAGGTCCCCTGTCCCCAGAGCTAGACGCCTGCCTAAGGGAGCTACCAACCAGCACGTGTGCCCCACGAGCGTACCCGGGCTGGGCACCCTCGTGGAGCCACCCCTTTGGATCACCCCCACAGCGTTGTTCATACTTGTTCGTGCGGGGTCGGTTCGTGGGGTCGCGCTCATGCCTCCTATTGTAGTGATGGCCCGCGGGGTCTCCTCCACAGCGTGTAGGCGTGCCGGTGTGCTTGTCGTCGGCCCACATGAGCCCTCGAGGGTTGATGTAGTCGGGCCTCTGGTACTCTCTCCCTGCTCCGGGAAGTGTGCCGGGGAACGATGGATGACGCCCTCCAAGAGGAGTCGGGTCTTGCACCCCCATATGCTCCCTCCGGATCCCCTGCGGGGGCGAGCGCTGATGGAGGTTTGAGGCACGCTCGCGTCGTCTTTCTGTTGCAAGTCCCGGCGGCACGGGCTGGCGGACACGGCTCACGCGGGGACAAAGTCGGGCTTCTCCAACGGAGAGCCCGAGGTGGTGTGCATGACCTCTGACCCAGCGGTGACGTGCCGTGCGCTGGCGCCTGAGCTCATACGCCACCAGCAGCGTGACATGCCTCTGCATCGGCTGTTGGAAAGCTCGAACGAAGGGACGGGGCAACGGTGCGCGCGAAAGAGCCGGGGCGACACGGGGATGTTGCACGGTTGGCGGAGATGGCAAACCCCGACGCTCGCCTGAAGTCTGTCCAGCATGGCCGTCGGGCATCAGGGTAGATGGGGGCAACTAGGCGTTGTGTCCTGCCCACGCCGTTCACGCCATGCAGGCAGCAAGCCTCTCCCTGCGGACTCGTCGTTTCCCCGCCATGGAAGTGGTCAGTTTCCGTGAGCCGAACTTTGGGGGAGACCTCGACACGCTCCTACCTGGCGCGCAAAATGTCAGATTTCGGGCTCCGCAAAACCTTAAGGATACGAACACTCGGGCATGTACGAAGGTCTCTCCCTGCTTCGCCTCGCCTGACCCGCTATTCGGTCGAACGATGAAGGACTCACACGATGGCAAGGGGAACATAGAACACAATAGTTTACCCAGGTTCTGGCCGCCGCAAAGCGTAAAAACCTACTCCTGCTTTTGGTGGATTGCCTCTCATGGAGGCGGTGGATGGATTAGTACAGTGTTCTTGGGCCTCCGGAGGCCGGGCGACTAAGTGTGTTGTTCTACCGTCCGAATGAATACTCCTTCTCAAGTATCCTACATTCTCTATTTATAGCGGAGGCACGGGTCCTCTTCCCTCATAGCTTCAGCGGGAAGGGATCCCACAGTGTCCAATTTTTAAGGGTGACAAGGGAGCATGCTCTCCTGCCCAAAGGTGCTCTTCGCCTACAAAGTAACTGTCCGCGCCGCAGATTCGGGCCTGCGGATGACGTTTGCCCTACTGGTGGGAGGCTGCGGCTTTGTTGCACCAGAAGGGAAAACTTTCGGGACACCTTTGGAAAACATATACGCTCCCGCCTCCTTTGCACCAAAGGGGGAACTATCCCATCCTGCCATCTGCTGCTCGCCTATCCTTTCCTGGCGTCACCCTCGACTTGTGAGGCCCGACCTTGCCTCGGAATATCCGCCGCTCCGGAGGGGTCCTGAGGAGGCCCCCTACGGGTCTTGAAGCTGCTCCTCCTCGTGAGGCTTGGCCCCTCACGAGGGCCTTTTTCAGGGTGGTGCTCGTCCTTGCTGATCTTGTGCTGATGAAGTGGGCCAGCCCTGGGCCGCAGGCAGGCGGGTGTGGGTACCCCGGTTCCGAGAGCACCGACAGGGGCAACCTATCCTCTCTATATAGTGGCGGCCCCGGTCCTCTTCGGTTATCGTTTTGGCGGGAAGGGATTCCACAACGGCCAATTTTGAAGGAGAACCGGGGAACATGCTCCCCTCCTCAAAGGTGGTCTTCGCCTGCAAAGTGGCTACCCGCGCTGCAGGGACGGGCCTGGGGGTGACGTGTGCCGTGCTGGCGGGCGGCGACAGCCTTGTTGCATCAGAAAGGAAACCTGTGGGAGATTCCTTGGGAACCCTGGTACGTCCTTGCCCCCTTTGCACTAAAGGGGAAAATGCATCGTCCTGCTATCCGTTGCTCGCCTGTCCTTCCCATACGCCATCCTTGACTCCTCAAGCAGAACCTCGCCTCTGAATATCCACCGCTCTGGAGGAGGCCCCCTGTGGGTCTTGATGCTGCTCCTCCTCGCGAGGCTTGGCCCCTCGCGAGGGCCTTCTCTCGAGCGGTGCCAGGCCCGCTGGTTTGTGGTTGATGAAGTGGGCCAGCCCTGGGCCGCATGCAGGCAGGTCTAGGTACCCCCATTCCGAGAACACCGACAGTATCCCCCGGGCCCAAGGCACGCCTGGGCTGACTTCTTGGCGAAGCCTTGGAGGCGGCATGGGGCCTAAATGTGTGCGGACCAGGCTTCACACACCCCGTGCAGCCACGCGGCTTCACTACCAGTTACCGAGGCGCTCGGAGACATACATGGTCAGACTGATGCGACACCCGGCCGCTCCGCTAGCCATCATTGCTCCTTGGGGATGCCTCCTCTTTGCATGCCAAGTTGACGTGCTCCCTCATGAACTACGTGGGCCCTGGAATGCAGAGGGGTGCCAGTCTGCCCTCGGCTGTATGTTTAGCCTGGTGAGGGTGATAAGGTCCACATTGCCTTCGTCTTCTTCATCTTCTGCCCCGAGCCCTCCAGCCTCTCAGCATGGCGCCGGCAAGGAGGTTCTCTGCTGCAGAGAAGGGGAAGGCCTCCAGGGAAAGTCTCGCCGCTCTGCCACCCAAGAGGGGTCGCGGTCGCCCTCGGAAGTACGCGGCGGTGTCGATGGCGGGCTCCGGCGGGCGCGGCCGTGGTTACGCCCGTCCTGGAATCACCATCGGGTGCGCTGGTGGGGCGCCGATGAGCGCGAGCGCGCGCGACGGCCGAGGTGGAAGGTCGGCGGTGGGCACCCGGCCACAACGCCCGTGGCTCCATTCGGCCGACACAGGGACGGAGTTCGTGATGTTGGTGGAGAGGCTGGAACTCGCGTGGTTCCATCTCCCCAACTTCTTCGCGACGGCGCTGCCGACCGACGGGCTCCCAGGCCTCTGGTTACAGGCCGATGGCTGGTGTGATGGGGCATCCTCGATGGAGGTCGAGGTCTCCCCCCACGGCTACGTGTATCTTAACCGCGGGTGGTAGACATTCGCCCATGCTCGAGGCTTGAAGGGGAGGTGTTTCCTCCACTTCAAGTATGACGGGCAGGCGACGCTCTTTGTCAAGATCTTCGGGGATGAAGGTGAGCATCTGAGCTGCTGCCCGGAGGACGTCGGCCGTGGCGGTCTCGTAGATGAGCCCGTCTCCGGCGGCAGGCGTCGTTCCTCTAGCAGCAATGGCACCCCCTCCGGAGGGAGCCCGAGCCACAGCAGCTACGACGAGCAGCCTCGTCGTCGCGCTCGAGACACGGTGGGGAGCCCCCAAGCGTGGTGTTGCTCATCTGCTCTTCTCGAGCATGTAAAGGAGGAGGAGGACACGGACTGAGCGCCTGCGCGGGGGTGGTGGACGTCTGCAGCGTTAGCCCTCCCCCCTTTTGGGATCTCCATCGCTAGTTGTTTCCTGCTTACTCTTGATCCTGCATCCATGAAAACAAGGAGAGGCCCTTCGGGCATGTAATGGATTTGGGCGACCGCCCCTTTTGTTAGTACTGTTGCACTCGGTCAGTTTTGGTACTTAGCTTGACGTGCTTGCGATGGACCTCTTTAGTTGTGAGGTGTGATTGTGGCGCCCGAGGGGCTTGTTGCTTGGTTAGCTTGTCCTCGTTGCAGGCGAAGTGGGTCGATTCTCTATGTCAGTAGGCCCCAGTCCTGCACATTTCCCTGCCGTCGTGAGGCGCGACCCGTTACCAAGGTCGCTCCTCACGGGGCAAGACCCTGACCCCCCTGATACCGACTGAATGTGCCGGGACGGCACCAGGGTCGCCAAGTGGCTTTGCGACCGGTGAGGCTCCTGAGGCGCGATGCTTAGGAGCCCCCTTACACACTCAAGCGGCTCTACGTTGACAGGTCCCGGTCCCGCACATTTCCCTGCCGTGAGGCACGACCCGTCAAGATCGTCCCTCACGGGGCAAGACCCTAGTACCCGGGTGCCAAGTGGCTTTGTGACTGGTAAGGCTCCTGAGGCGCGATGCTCAGGAGCCCCCTTAGACGTCCAAGAGGCCCTCGTGGATTCTGCTTTCTGCGTTTGAAGGGTTAGCTTTCAGGACACCCCTAGTCTGCATTCAGGAAGTTCTGTATCAGCAGGTCCCAGTCCCGCACATTTTCCTACCGTCGTGAGGCGCGACCCATTACCAAGGTCGTTCATCACGGGTCAAGGCCCTGGCACCAGGGTGCCAAGTGGATTTGTGACCGGTAAGGCTCCTGAGGCGTGATGCCCAGGAGCCCGCTTAGGCGCTCAAGTTGTCCCAAGAGAAACAGTTGTTTTAAGAAAAGACCAAATTTTGTTCCCTCTCCAGGACGGTGTGCCGAGCCGAGAATGGGACTCTTGAGCTAGTATCAGATGGCATGAGTCTGCCGACTCGCCCGTGAGTACCATGCAAGGGTCCGGGCGACAAGGCCTTGGCGAGGTACCGGCACCGTGCCCCGAGCCCCCGCTCGCGGGGTACCAGCGAGTGGGGACAGGCGAATGCTTGACTCACAGGAAGAGAGTGTGTTTGAAGAACGACCAAGAAAACAGGTTTTCATAAAACTTCATTTGGAAAGGCCCTGACTGGCACTCTCTCGCAATAGCTAGACGAATGTTGATTTTGTGACAACAAACCTTCCCCTGCAATGGCACCAGAAGAATGCTGCTAGCACTCCCCGGCAACGAAATTAGAAGAATGTTGTTGATGGCCCACCAGCGCATGGGTTCGCAGCAGTTTTCGAGGGTAGAGTATTTGACCCAAATTTGTTGATCGCCTATAGGAGGTGAGAGTATACTCTCAAGTATTAGCAGCTGAATGTGTCAGATTCAACCACACCTGAAAGACTAGTATCTGCAAGCAAAGTAGTAACAACAAAGTAGTATGATAACAACGGTGTCAGAAACGATGTGTTGACACGGCAGACTATTTCTAACGATTGTATCAATGGCGCCAAGTTGCCTCGTTGACGGAAATTGTCAGTTCCCGTCAACGACCAGCGAAAAAGTATTGTAGCAGGTAGCAGGAGTGTAATGAGTAATAGAAGTGGCAAGGAACAGCAGTAGTGATAGCGGTAGCAAGTAGCAACAGAGCAAGCGACAGTAGTAGCAACAGTAGCAGCAGAGCAAGACAAGTAACAGCAGCAATGAGACAAACTCGTAGGCAATGGGTCGATGATTTGTTTGGATGATATTCATCATGCAACAGTTATAACACGGAGAGATATGTGGCTAGCTCCCGTTCGTCAATGTGATGTAGGCATGCATTCCGTGTGTCGTCATACGTGCTTAGGGAAAAGAACTTGCATGACATCTATTGTCCATCCCTCCGGTGGCAGCGGGGTCCAAAAGGAAACTACGGGATATTAAGGTTCTCCTTTTAATAAAGAACCGGACCAACGCATTAGCACTTGGTGAACACATGAACTCCTCAAACTATGGTCATCACCGGGAGTGGTTCCGGTTATTTTCACTCCGGGGTTGCCGGATCATAACACATAGTAGGTAACTACAACTTGCAAGATCGGATCTAAAACACACATATATTGGTGACAACATAATAATTTCAGATATGAAATCATGGTACTCGGGCCCTAGTGACAAGCATTAAGCATGGCAAAGTAGTAGCAACATCAATCTCAGAACATAGTGGATACTAGGGATCAATCCCCGTCAAAACTAACTCGATTACATGATAGATCTCATCCTACTCATCACCGCCCAGTGAGCCTACGAATAGATTACACACGAACGACGAAGAGCTTCATGGAATTGGAGAGGGAAGAAGGTTGATGATGACGATGGCGACGATTTCCCCTCTCCAGAGCCCAAAACGGAATCCAGATCTGCCCTCCAGATGAAGAGCAGGTTGTGGCGGCGCCTCAGTATCGCAAACGCGACAAAATCTTCTCTCCTTATTTTTTCTGGGACAAAAGTGAACTTATAGAGCTGAGATTGGGGCGGCAGAGCCACGTGGGCCCCACAAGCTTGCCCACCGCGACCAGTGGGTGGCGTCTTGAGGGCTTGTGGCCCACTGGCCCACCCCCTCAGGTGGATCTTTGCGCATGTATTTTTCATATTTCCAAAAATGTTCCCCCTAAATTTTCAGGACGTTCTGAGAACTTTGATTTCTGCACAAAAATAACACCAAGGTAATTCTGTTGAAAACAGCGTCAGTCCAGGTTAGTTCCATTCAAATCATGCAAATTAGAGTCCAAAACAAGGGCAAAAGTGTTTGGAAAAGTAGATATGATGGAGACGTATCAACTCCCCCAAGCTTAAAACCTTGCTTGCCTCAAGCATCTCAGTTGACAAACTGAGAGAGAAAAAAAACTTTGACAAACTATATTTGATCTTGTTGTTGCAACTATGTCTAACTCATAACCAGAATTTCAGCAAGATCACAAGTTAACCACATAAGCAAGTGACACAAAGGTCTCACGGTAAACTAATATCAATGGCATAATCAGCTAACGAGCAAATAATAATGAGTTTCAAATACCAACACTTCAATCAAAACAAGCATGAAGCAATATGAATAGGTGGTATCTCGCTAGCTCTTTCTGAGACCGCAAAACATAAATGCAGAGCACTTTCAAAGATCAAGGGCTGACTAAACATTGTAATTCATAGCAACGAAGATCCAGTCATAGTCATACTCAATATCAATCAAAAGCAAAGCATAAAAATGACAGAGGTGCTCTCTAATTGGTGCTTATAGAAGAGGAGGATGACTCAACAGGAAAATAAATAGACAGGCCCTTCGCAGAGGGAAGCATTGATTTGCAGAGGTGCCAGCGCTCAAGCTTTGAAAACAGAGATAATAATTTTGGGTGGCATGCTTACATTTTCAATGAAAATGACCAAGAGTTCTCAATATCTTCCATGCTAGTCATGCTATAGGCGGTTCACAAACAGAAAAGTAAAGTTTTAACTCCCCCACCACCAATCAATCACACTCCACGGCTAGCCGAATCCTCGGGTACCGTCCATACTAACATCAATCCGGCGGAGTCTTGTTTTACAGTTATGTTTTCGATTTAAGCGTGGAACTGGGCATTCCAATTACCGGCCCCTTTCTCGTGAATGACAGTGAATAAACACATGTCGAGGATAACACTCCTAGCATGGAAGATACCAATAGCCCCTTGTCACCACATGAGCGGTTCGGGCATGCAAAACAGATTATTTCTTGAAGGTTTAGAGAGTAGCACATGCAAATTCACTTGGAACGGCAGGTAGATAACGCAAATAGGTAGGTATGGTGGACTCTCATGGAAAAACTTTTGGGTTTATGGAAGTGGATGCACAAGCAGTATTCCGCTTAGTACAAGTGAAGGCTAGCAAGACTGGGAAGCGACCAACTAAAGAGCGACAACAGTCATCAAGATGCAATGAGTTTGACTAACATTGAATGCAAGCATGAACAGGATATAAATCACCATGAACACGAACATAATAGAGGCTATGTTGATTTTGTTTCAACTACATGCATGAACATGCGCCAAGTCAAGCCACTTGAATCATTCAAAGGAGAATACCATCCTATCATACTACATCATAGTCATCTCAAAATCTATGTTGGCATTCAAGACAAACCGTTATAAACTCTCAGCTAAATAATCATGGCATCAGAAACTATGATCTCTAAGTTGTCATTGCAAACATGGTTCTCTCACAACAAAGCTGAATCTGGGTCGACAAGCTAGTCATATTTACAAAAACAAAATAGATAGAGTTCATACCAGCTTTTCAGTCTCAGTCACTTCATCATATATCATCATTATTGCCTTTCACTTGCATGATCGAACGATGTGAACAATAATAAGAGCATTGGACTAAGATGAATCTGCACGCAAACACAAAGGAGAAGACAAATTAATATGGCTCTATGAAAGCTAAATAGGTATGCATGCAAGAGCCACTAAACATTGTAACCAATATCTTCTACCTTGACCCAAAGAAAAAGAAAACTATTTACACGGGAAAACTCCCAACAAGCAAAAGAAGAAAGAAATATATTTTTGGGTTTTCTCAAAAGGACACAAAACAAGAAAACAAGAAAACAAAAATAAACTAGCATAGATAATACAGTGGCAAAGTGTAAACACCGGCTAACAAAGTGAAAGCATAAGCATGAATGTAATGTCGGTGAGGACACGTACTCCCCCAAGCTTAGGCTTTTGGCCTAGCTTGGTCTACTCCCATCGTGGGAAATCACCAGCTCCAGGATACTCCAGAGCAGACTATGGATGCCACTGCTGTGTGAGCTCCTCTGGCTCCCACTGATAAACTGGCGTCTGGTACTCGACTGGCGGCTCGGGCACGGGAGCCTGTGGTTGGGCCAAGCCCCAATATGCGTACGTGTCCGAGGGCATAATAGTGTACCTGCCTGCATGAAGATCGAACAAAGAAGGAGCAGGCAAAGTAATAGTCTCTCGAGTACCCTGACTAAATACCAGGTTATAAATCATCCGTCTACTAGCATCTCTATCCAGAAAATCATGGTGAACCATGCTGTCATAATCCAGATATTTCTCGGGGAGAAGCATCTCTCCTTCCTCTCCCAGTCTAATGGGTATCTCAAAGTGTGTTGGCAAGACGGGTAGCGTAGATACCTCCATAGACGACACCCTTGGAACGGTTGGTGTTCAACCTCTGGGCCACTATAGCACCTAGGCTATAAGCCTTATCGTTATAAAGGCCTTCGCGCAAAACCACAAGGTCTGGAGAACTAAGTGATCCAGCCTCCCCACGGCCAATCAAACATTTTCCCACAAATAGTGAGAAGTACCGAAGCACAGGAAAATGTATGCTAGCAATTCTAGCGCGAGACACTCCTCTCTCCTCTCCAACAACAATAGTACCAATGAAATCCTCCAAGTCCCGTGGACGAGGGTCACGGATATCCCCAACATAAGGTAATTTGCATACATTGCAAAAATCCTGTAGTGTCATGCACTGGGGAACATCGTATATCATGAACTCAACCATGGGAGGGTTCTTCCTTGGATAAAAGTAGAAGCTTTGAACGGAAATATTGGTGAGTAGGAGGTATTGTGAGCACTTATCTGCAACGAACGCAGTAAGACCTGCGTTCTCCACCAAGTAATAGAAGTCTTCATAAAGCCCAGCGGCGCACAAAAATTCATCACTTGGCCACTCGCACGCTCGAACTTCTGTGACTCCAGGGACTACGTACTTGGGGTGGTTCTTCTCATCCTCCTTGGGGTTACGGCTTGAAGAGCCTCTTAGGAACCTCCTCATCTTTTCCTTTTTCTAGCTCTAAAAAATTCTGAAATTTTTAGATACTTCGAAAGAAAAGTGAATAAAGATTAACCCAACTTGTAGCAACTACTCCTACTAGTGCCTAGAGACCGTATCACGCGCTAAAACTACTTGGGACCAGCTAAAATCAACCTTTCTAGCTCAAGAACAGGGTCACCAAGGTAGCAAGAATACGCGAAAGATAAAGCACTAGAGCAAAAACTAATTGGGCCAATGGAGGAGTCACTTACCAAGGAGTAATTTCCCCAAAACGGTTTGGAGAATGGTGCTTTGAGAAAGGAGATCGAAAATCACAGCCAAATGAGCATGAACACGGGTTTGAGCTGCGAAACAATTTTTTTCTGGAGGTGGAAGAAGAGGCTGGGAGCTGGAATGAGTGGAGGGGGTCCCTGTGGGCCCCACAAACATGCTAGCCGCCACCAGGGGGTGGCGGTGGGATGGCTTGTGGCCCACTGGTCTGGCCCCCAGGCCAACTCTCAGGCCCAGTAATTTTCAAAAATTCCAGAAAAAATCATACTAAATTTTCAGGACCATCGGAGAACTTTTAATTTCGAGGTATTTTTCTCCGGGACGCTAAAACAGAAAACAGGAAAAGCTAAACTAATTCCATCATTTTTCTTCGAAGCAACAGAAAATGAAAGCTCAAAACAGAGGTATGTGAGTCTTTGATTCATCCATTTCATGGTCTTCGAAAGAAATCCGTCAATGGGGTTGATCAAGTCCTCATGACAAAACCTTCTCGAATCGCAAGAGAAAACGGAGAATTTTCGAATAGCCACTAAGTCACCTCAATGGGGATATGTATCTCCCTAAGAAGCAAATCATACTTCATCTGGACACGAGGAATAGGTCATTCAAAGCTCCCAATAAGAATCGATGAAGTCTTTTCGATAGCATTGATGCAATGTACTTGATATCGTTTCTTTGGAAACTGCATTGTGTGCTCATTACCGTTGACATGGAAAGTGACACTGCCTTTGTTGCAATCTATAACAGCCCATGCCGTGTTTAAAAAGGGTTTTTCGAGGATGACAACCATGGCATCGTCCTCTTGAATATCCAAGATAACAAAGTCTGTTAAGATAGTGGTGTTAGCAACCACAACAGGCACATCCTCGCAAATGCCGATAGGGAAAGCAGTTGATTTGTCAGCCATTTGCAGAGAAATTCTAGTGGGTGTCAACTTATCCAACTCAAGTCTACGATAAAGAGAGAGCGGCATAAAACTAACACCGGCTCCAAGGTCACATAAGGCAGTTCTTACGTAGTTTCCTTTAATGGAACAAGGTATAGTGGGCACTCTGGGATCACCAAGTTACTTAGGAGTTCCACCTTTGAAAGTGTAATTAGCAAGCATGGTGGAGATCTCAAGATCTGGTATCTTTCGTTTAATAGTCACGGTATCTTTCATGTACTTGGCATACGGAGACATTTTGAGCATATTAGTTAACCGCATCTGCAGAAAGATGGGTCTTATCATCTCAACGAAGCGCTCAAAATCCTCATCATCCTTTTTCTTGGATGTCTTAGGAGGAAAGGGCATATATCTCTGAACCCATGGCTCCCTTTCTTTACCATGCTTCCTATCAGTAAAGTCATTCTTATCGTATCTCTTAAGTTGTGGGTTATCAGGATTAACCGAAGGTTCAATCTCCACATCCTCATCATTGCAAGGTTGAGCATTATTATGAACATCACTGTCCATTTTGTCACCAGGTTCATGTTCATCACCAGATTGTGTTTCTGCATCACACGAAGAAATATCATTAGGTTCTTCAGGTGTGATAGTATTTGGTGAACTGGCATGTAGGTTTCTATCATCCTTCTTCTTCTCCTTAGGATGACTGGGTGTATCAGCATTGATTCCTTGAGAATCTTGATCAATTCTCTTAGGATGACCTTCAGGATACAAAGGTTCCTGAGTCATTTTGCCTCCTCTAGTAATGACTCTGACAGAGTTGTCATTTAATTCATTGAGCAAGTCATTCTGAGCTTTAAGTACTTGTTCAACCTGAGTAGTAATCATAGAGGCATGTTTACTCAGAAGCTTCATATCATTGACATTTATGTCTACACAAGCACTTAAATGGCTAAGCATACGAGTACTTTATTCCAAATGTCTGCTAACGTAATCATTGAAACTCTGTTGTTTGGCAACAAAGTTGTCAAATTCATCAAAGCATAGGCTAGCAGGTTTGTCGAAGGGAATATCGCTCTCATCAAACCTACGCGGAGAGTTTACTTCTACTACTTGTATCGGGTTATCGAGACCATGGATCTCTTCGATAGGTGGTAGATTTTTGACTTCTTCAGATCTAATGCCTTTCTCTTGCATAGATTTCTTGGCTTCTTGCATATCTTCAGGACTGAGGAATAGAATACCTCTTTTCTTCGGAGTTGGCTTAGGAGGTGGTTTGGGAATAGTCCAAGCATTATCGTTATCAAGATGTTATTCAGTAGGGTCTCAGCTTGTTCTACAGTTTATTCCCTAAAAACACAACCCGCACAACTATCTAGGTGGTCTCTAGAGGCATCGGTAAATCAGTTATAGAGGATATCAAGTATCTCGTTCTTCTTAAGAGGGTGATCAGGCAAAGCATTCTGTAGTTGGACGAGCCTCCCCCAAGCTTGTGGGAGACTCTCTTCTTGGAGTTGAGAAAAGTTGTATATTTCCTGCAAGGCAGCTTGCTTCTTATGGGCAGGGAAATATTTCTCACAGAAGTAATAGACCATATACTGGGGACTACTCACACATCCAGGATCAAGAGAGGTGAACCAGGCTTTAGCGTCATCCTTTAGAGAGAAAGGAAACAACTTAAGGATATAGTAGTGGCGGAAGGGTGGCTATATCATGTAGTTTGGCAAGATGGGCTACGACCGTCTTAGACTCATAACCGTGAAAAGGATCAGATTCGACTAGAGAGATTATCTCAGGATTGACAGAGAATTCATAATCCTTATCGGTGATAAAGATAGGTGAAGTGGCAAACTTCGGGTCGTATTTCATCCTAGCTTTCAGAGATTTTTCCTTCCACTTGAGAAGTAATTTCTCAGCGTCATAGGCATCCTTACACGCAAGAAAATCCTCAGCGATCTCTCCCTCCATAACGTAACCCTCAGGTATATCAAGAAATTCATATCTAGGAGAGCTAGATCTAACAAGAGCAAAAGCAGGTTCTATCTCAATAGTATCGGCAGTTTCAGAAGCATCACGAGCATTGGCAGTAACTCTAGCAATATGAGCATCAAGGAATACCCCTAGTGGAACATCAGGCAAAGTAGCATCTCTAGCAGTATCAAGTATAGCATCATCAGGCAAAATAGCATCTCTAGCATCATTAGGCAAAGCAGTATCAAGCATAGTATCATCAGGCATAGCATCTCTAGCAGTATCAGGCAAAGCAGTATCAGGCATAGTATCAAGCATAGCATCTCTAGCAGTAGCATCATAAGCATCATCAAGAACAGGCGACATATCAAGATTTCTAGTAAGAGGTGGTGTCGCAAACTTACTCATAACTGAAGGTGAATCAAGTGCAGAGCTAGATGGAAATTCCTTACCTCCCCTCGTAGTTGAGGGCAAGACTTTGGTTTTTGGATCCTTCAGATTCTTCATAGTGATCAGCAGATATAAATCCCAAGTGACTCAGAGAATATAGCAATACCTCCCCGGCAACGGCGCCAGAAAAATACTGACTAGCACTCTCTGGCAATAGCAAGACGAATGCTAATTCTGTGACAACAAACCTTCCCCTGCAACGGCACCAGAAGAATGCTGCTAGCACTCCCCGACAACGAAATTAGAAGAATGTTGTTGATGGCCCACCAGCGCGTGGGTTCGCAACAGTTTTCGAGGGTAGTTTATTCGACCCAAATTTGTTAATCGCCTATAGGAGGTGAGAGGATACTCTCAAGTATTAGCAGCTGAATGTGTCAGATTCAACCACACCTGAAATATTAGTATCTGCAGGCAAAGTAGTATGATAACAACGGTGTGAGAAACGATCTTTTGACACGGCAGACTATTTCTAACGATTGTATCAATGGCGCCAAGTTGCCTCGTTGACGGAAATTGTCAGTTCCCGTCAACGACCAGCGAAAAAGTATTGTAGCAGGTAGCAGCAGTGTAACGAGTAATAGAAGTGGCAAGGAACAACAGTACTGACAGCAGTAGCAAGTAGCAACAGAGCAGGCGACAGTAGTAGCAGAGCAAGACAAGTAACAGCAGCAATGACACAAACTCGTAGGCAATGGGTCGGTGATTTGTTTGGATGATATTCATCATGCAACAGTTATAACACAGAGAGATATGTGGCTAGCTCCCGTTCGTCAATGTGATGTAGGCATGCATTCCATGTGTCGTCATATGTGCTTAGGGAAAAGAACTTGCATGACATCTATTGTCCATCCCTCCCGTGGCAGTGGGGTCCAAAAGGAAACTACGGGATATTAAGGTTCTCCTTTTAATAAAGAACCGGACCAACGCATTAGCACTTGGTGAACACATGAACTCCTCAAACTATGGTCATCACCGGGAGTGGTTCCGGTTATTGTCACTCCGGGGTTGCCGGATCATAACACATAGTAGGTAACTACAACTTGCAACATAGGATTTAAAACACACATATATTGGTGACAACATAATAATTTCAGATTTGAAATCATGGCACTCGGGCCCTAGTGACAAGCATTAAGCATGGCAAAGTAGTAGCAACATCAATCTCAGAACATAGTGGATACTAGGGATCAATCCCCGTCAAAACTAACTCGATTACATGATAGATCTCATCCTACTCATCACCACCCAGCGAGCCTACGAATAGATTACTCACGAACGACGAAGAGCTTCATGGAATTGGAGAGGGAAGAAGGTTGATGATGACGATGGCGACGATTTCCCCTCTCCGGAGCCCAAAACGGACTCCAGGCCTGCCCTCCAGATGAAGAACAGGTTGTGACGGCGCCTCCGTATCGCAAACGCGACGAAATCTTCTCTCCTTATTTTTTCTGGGACGAAAGTGAACTTATAGAGCTGAGATTGGGGGCGGCAGAGCCACGTGGGCCCCACAAGCTTAACCACCGCCACCAGGGGGTGGCGGCTTGAGGGCTTGTGGCCCACTGGCCCACCCCCTCAGGTGGATCTTTGCGCACGTATTTTTCATATTTTCCAAAAATGTTCCCCATAAATTTTCAGGACATTCTGAGAACTTTGATTTCTGCCCAAAAATAACACCAAGGCAATTCTGCTGAAAACAGCGTCAGTCCAGGTTAGTTCCATTCAAATCATGCAAATTAGAGTCCAAGACAAGGGAAAAAGAGTTTGGAAAAGTAGATACGATGGAGACATATGAGGCCCTGAGTTTGATTTCGTAAACATCAACAAATCCAAGCCAGAAAAAGAAAATTAAAGTTGCGTCCGGCGCCTAATCTATTCACCGCCTCCGTTTCCCCCCAGCGTTAAGCATAGGGCTTCCACTAGGTGTGTTTGGACCCCTTCCGCCTCCTCGGGGGTGGGGGGGGGGGGCTGGGCGTATACAGCCTCGGCTCGTTATTACGTGAGAGTGTCATGGTGGGGGCGTATCTGGGAGGTCGCGAGGACACTTTGGACTTGTGAGAGTCCCTACCCCCGAGGCATAGGCGCCTGATTCCGGAAGTCATTGGTGGACTGTGTTGATTGTCGCCGTTTTTCCCCCAGTGCTGAGTGTACGGCTTCCACTAGGCATGGGATGCACCCCTTCCGCGTCCTCGGGGGGGGGGGGGGGGCTGGGCGTATACATCCTCGGCTCGTTATTACGTGAGAGTGTCACGGGATGAAGTTGGTTCCGGAAGAATTGAAGGACGATGCAGAGTCGATGCAGAGGTATTACGGGTAGAACTTCCGGAGATGCTGGATGTTCCAGGCATTCTGGATGGGAACACCGTCCTGAGTCTCCAGGTGCACGGCGCCAGGCATGGAGACATGGGCGACCCTGAATGGGCCCTCCCACATGGGCGAGACCTTATGCAAGACCTCCCTGGATTGCACCCGCCTTAGGACGAGGTCGCCGACCTCAAGGGTCCTAGAGCGGATGTTGCGGCAGTGATAGTGCCGCAAGGCCTGTTGGTACCTCGCGGCTCGAAGTGAGGCCCGGCGGTGCGCCTCCTCTCCAAGCACGAGGTTCGTCCCTCGCGTAGCCTCCTGACGCTCCTCATCGAACGTCATGACTCGCTGGGTTTGGTGCTTGATCTCGTGGGGAAGGACCGCCTCGGCTCCGTAGACGAGGAAGAACGGGGTTTCGCTGGTGGGCTTAGTCGAAGTGGTGTGGATGGACCACAACACCGACTGGAGCTCGTCGACCCAGCACTGGCCGCAAGCTTCGAGCTTCTTCTTGAAGCTCCTCACCTTGAGGACTCGCAGGACCTCTGCGTTGGCGCGCTCCGCTTGGCCATTACTCCACGGGTGGGCCACCGATGCATAGCATATCTGCGTTCCCAGGTTAGCACATTAAATCTTGAAGAGTTGACTAGTGAACTACGAACCGTTGTCGGTGATGATGCGGTTGGGGACGCCGAAGCGGCACATGAGGCCCTTGATGAATTTAACGATCGACCCGGCGGGGATGGTGCGCACGGGCTCCACCTCCGTCCACTTGGTGAATTTGTTGATGGCGACGTAGAGGTAGCGGAAGTCGCCCGCCGCCTGCGGGAAGGGCCCCAGTATATCTAGTCCCCGGTCCTCAAAGGGTGAGGAGAGCAGAATGGTCTGGAGGCCCTGCGCGGGCTGGTGAATCTGCTTGGCATGGAACTGGCAGGCCTCGCAAGACCGAACTAGATCAATGGCATCGTCCAACGCTGTAGGCCAGTAGAAGCCTGACCTGAATGCCTTACCTGCGAGCATGCGCGAAGAGGAGTGATGCATGCAGTCCCCTCCATGGATGTCGGCCAGTAGTTCGCGCCCCTGCTCCCTAGAAATGCACCGCAGCGTGACGTCATTCGGGCGCGTACGGTACAAGGCGCCATCCCGTATGCAGTAGGTTCAGGATTGTCGTGCTATGCGCTCCTCGTCTTCCTCCTTCTCCGGCAATGTACCGTGGAGGAGGTACGCCCCAAGTTCCTGCATCCAATCGTTGGCCTGAACCTCCAGGGCTAGGAGCAGCCGATACCCAAGGCCTGGCCACAATCCCGAGCCCTCGAGGGAGGTGCTGTGGGGAGCTACTCTCCGTGTGGCGCCGGGTCCTCAGGTGACGGCCTCGCAGAAGGCTTGAAGAGTCGCTCTTCGAAAACGCCTGGCTCTTGAGCCTCGCGACGCGATGCTCTTTTGGCGATGTCGTCCTCCTCCTTGATTTTGCCACACGGGACGTGCTACAGCTCCAGACCCTAAAAACTTTTCTCAATCTTACGTACCTCTTCAGGTATGCCTCCATGTGCTCGTCCTTGGGTGTGTACTCTTTGTTGGAGAAGTTGACGAGAAGCTGGGAGTCGCCCATCATGGTGAGGCGCCGGACCCCCAAGTCTGCCGCCGTCTTGAGGCTGGCGATGAGGCCCTCATACCCCGCTATGTTGTTGGAGAGCTTCTCCCCATGCTGGAAGCAGAGCTGTACAGTGTAGCGGAGCTTGTCTCCCATTACGGAAGTGAGCAGGACACCAGCCCGTGCTCCTCTTCGCGTGAAGGATCCATCGAAGTGCATGGTCCATCCCTTGGGTGCGTCCACACTGGGGAAAGGGATTGGCTCCCTTCCAACCCCTGGTCCGATGCGTCCATCCACTCCGCCGTGAAGTCAGCCAAGGCCGCTCCGTTGATGACCCTGGTCGTTCTAAATTCGATGTTGAAGGCCTGAACCTCGATGTTCCATTTGGCGACCCTTCTGTCGCGTTTGGGTATTGCAGGATCTTCTCTAAGGGGTAGGCGGAGACAACCTTGATCGGGTGTCCCTGAAAGTAGTGATGCAGCTTAGGCAAGGCAACAAGGAGCGCTAGAAGGAGCTTCTCTTGCATGGGGTAGCGCGAGCGCATGTCCTGCAGTACCGTGCTGACAAAGTACACTGGGTGCTCGATGAGGGTGTGCTCGCCCGTGGCGTCATGCTCCTCGGCGGCTTTAGAAAGTTGGGGTGTCTCGTCGTCTGACGGGAGGACCGGGGCCTCAGGAGGGCTGGGCATCCTAGGACGCGATCCTGCAGTCTGGGCCTTGGGTCCCTCTGCCTGCGGGGGAGTTGGAGTTCGTGAGTCGCGCGAGCCCCCAGACTTTGCGGGTGGGGGCGCGCCGGGGTCCCCCGAAGTTGTGCCCTTGCTGGTTCGCTCCTCCCTTACTGCCACCAATGCAGCGGTGGCGGAGTGGGGGCAGCAGCGAGGTACAGAAGCAGGGGCTCCCGAGGGTGAGGCGCTACCATGATCGGCGGGCTCGTGAGGTATTGCTTGAGTTCATCGAAGGCGGCATCGGCCTCCGGGGTCCACTCAAAGGGACCCTTTCTTTTCATAATCTTGAAGAAAGTACGGGCCCGCTCGTCGAGCTTGGAGATGAAACGCCCCAAAGAGGTAACACACCCCGCCAACTTCTGCATCTCCTTGAGGGTTGTGGGCGCGCTCATCTTGTTTATGGCATTGACCTTCACTGGGTTCGCCTCGATCCCCCGGTGTGACACCAGGAAACCGAGTAGCTTGCCTGATGGGACCCCGAAGATGCACTTCTTGGGGTTGAGCTTCAGATTCACCTCTCGAAGGCTAGTGAAGGTCTCCTCCAGGTCCTCCACCAAGGTTTTTGCCTGTCTTGACTTGACCACGATGTCGTCGACGTAGGCCTCTGCATTCCTCCCAAGCTGCGGTCCTAGGGCGATATACATCACCCGCTGGAAGGTTGCCCCGGTGTTCCGTAGCCCGAAGGCCATGCACTCGTACCAGTATACTCCACACGGAGAGAGGAAATTTGTCTTCTCGACATCCTCCACCGCCATCTTGATCTGGTGGTAGCCCGAGAATGCATCCAGGAAGCACAAGAGATCGCATTCTGCAGTGGAGTGCACGATCTGGTCGATGCTTGGTAGCGGGAACGGGTCCGGAGGGCAAGCCTTGTTTAGGTTCGTGAAGTCGACGCACATGCGCTCCTTCCCGCACTTCTTCCTGACAACCACCGGGTTGCCCACCCATTCTGTGTAGCGCACCTCTCGAATGACCCTTGCCTCCTTCAATTTGTGCACCTCCTGAGCGATGAACGCCTGCTTCTCCAAGGCTTGCCTTCTTGCCTTCTGCTTCACTGGGCACACATTCGGGCACACCACGAGGTGGTGCTCAATGATGTCCCTTGGGACCCCCACCAGGTCGGAGGTGCTCCAGGAGAATTGCATCCTTGTTCGCCCTGAGGAAACCCACCAATGTCGTCTCTTGGTCTTGAGGGAGGTTTGCGCCAATGATGAAGGTGGGAGCCGAGCTTCCTTCATTCACCAGAACTTGCTTCGTCTCCGCCCGGTCCTGGGAGAATAACTGCTTCTTCTTCACGGGGGCGATGTCGTGGACGTCCCCTGGGTCCTCTGTGGCGCGTGCCTCGCCCCTGAGGTTGGTACATGCCATGGTCGTGGCCTTGTGGGAGAGCTCAAGCACCCGTGAGGCGTCCTTGATGTCCCCCACGACGATGAGCACGCCGCCGCTCCCAGGCACTTGACGACGTTGTAGCCTGGGTGTGTTGCCTCCATGAACTGCGCGAGGGCGGGGTAGCTGAGTATTGCATTGTATGGAAGGTCGATGTGGGCGACGTGAAGTCGATCTGCTTGGTACGGAATTTGGAACGGGTGCCGAAGGTGACGGGGAGGCGAATTCGTCCCACAGGGGCAAAAAATCCTGCCACCACCCCGGAGAAGGGCTTTGATGGTGCAACCCGCTCCCGGGGCAATCGCAGTGTCTCAAAGGCCTCCACTGATATGACGTTGAGGCCCGCGCCGCCGTCGATGAGGGTCATGGAGACGGCCATGCCGGATATGGTCGGCATGCACAATGTGGGAAGTGTCCGGCGGCCGTCGTGGAGTTGGGGTGATCGTCGGGGCCGAAGGTGATGTTGACCTCCGACCATACGCGGTGTTCTATAGGCTCGGGCCTAGGCTGCCCCCCCCCCACCCCCACCCCCAACCCCCCCCCCCCCCCCCCCCCCCCCCCGCACTACAAGAAACGCTTGACGTGACGGCCGGAAAGTGGCGCATGTGATCTGCCGAGGATGCAGGCGACAGTAGGGGCGGCCCTACTTGCCCGAGCGCCACCCAACATCGAGGACCGGCGACTGACGGTGGCCACGCTTGCCATGGAGTTGCCGAGTCGAGATCTGGGTCTTGCTGTTGACGTGGAGGCTCCGACGTGCACCACCCAACCTAGCGCGTCAAATGTCGGATTTTGGGCTCCGCAAAACCCAAAAGATTCTTAACCAGGGGTGCGCGCGGAGACCACTTGGCAGCTTCGATTCACCTGACTTTCTACTCGATGGACAAGGCAAAGAACTCACTCAATGGTGCTGAAGACACAGAACACGGCAGTTTACCCAGGTTCGGACCGCTGGGAAGTGTAATACCCTACTCCTGCTTTGGTGGATTGCCTCTCGTGGAGGTTGGCGGATGAACTAGTACAATGTTCATGAGCCTCCGGAAGCTAGGTGGCTATGTGTGATACTAGTGGGTGAAATGAATGCCCCCCTCTAGGGGGCAACCTATCCTCTATATATAGTGGCGGACCCGGTCCTCTTCCCTTATCGTTTTGGAGGGAACGGATTCCACAGCAACCAATTTTGAAGGGGAACATGCTCCCCTTCTCAAAGGTGCTCTTCACCTGCAAAGTGGCTGCCCGCGCTGTAGGGATAGGCCCAGGGGTGACGTCTGCCCTGCTGGCGGGCAGCGACAGCCTTGTTGCACCAGAAAGGAAAGCTTTGGGAGATGCCTTGGGAACCCTGGTACGTCCTTGCCCCCTTTGCACTAAAGGGGAAACTGCACCGTCCTGTTGTCTGCTGCTCATCTGTCCTTCCCATACGCCATCCTTGACTCCTGAGGCTGAGCCATGCCTTGGAATATACGCCGCTCCGAATGGGTCCGGAGGACGCCCCTGCAGGTCTTGTTGCTGCTCCTCCTCGCGAGTCTTGGCCCCTTGCGAGGGCCTTGTCTCGAGCGGTGCCAGGTCTGCTGGTTTGTGGTTGATGAGGTGGGCCAGCCCTGGGTCGCATTCAGGCAGGTCTGGGTACCCTCATTCCCAGAACGCCGACAAAAAGTTTCGTTCAAGTCCTCGATGAGCATCCCGGCCTCACGCGTCTTGACCACAGTGTCATCAACACAAGCCTCGATGTTCCTTCCCAGCTAGGGGCCTAGCGCGATCTGCATTAGCCGATGGAAGGTAGCAGCAACAATCTTTAGGCTGAAGGGCATGCTCACATAGAAAAACACCTTGCACGAGGAGAGGAAGGCCGTTTTTTCCACATATCCTGCCTCCATCTGGATCTAATGGTAGCCCGAGAAGGCGTCCAAGAAGCACAACAGATGACAGCAAGCGGTAGAGTCCATGATCTGGTTGATGTGTGGGGGTAGGAAGGGGTCCAACAGACAGGCCTTGTTGAGGTTGGTGAAGTCGACGCACATCTGCTCCTTGCCTCCCTTCTTGGGAACGATGACAGGGTTAGCGAGCCACTCCGGGTGGCACACCTCGGAGATGGACCCGGCCTCTTGTAGCTTGTGTACTTCCTATACGATGAAGCGTTGTTTTCCGGTGCTTCGCGCCGCACCTTCTTCCTAACGAGACGCGTGTTGGGGCATGCCGCCAGGTGATGCTCAATCACGTGCAACGGCACCCCGGTTTGGTCAGCCTCCTTCCACGCGAGCACGTCCGTGTTCGCCCTAAGGAAGGCGATGAGCACGCTCTCTTGCTCCGGAGGAAGGTCGGCACCAATGGTGAAGGTGGGACCCGAGCCGCAGTCATTTAGTGGCACATTCTTCGTCTTGGTCCGGTCCTGCATGAACTGCAGTTTATTTCTCGTCGGGAAAACCTCAAGTAGGCTGTCGGGAAGCACCACCTCATCCTTGTTTGCTACGCACACAATCGTTGGGGCTTTGCATGCTTGCTTCAGGAAGCTCACCACGTCCCTCTCATCGCATCTGATGGTCAGGACACTACTATTGCCGGAGATCTTGACGATGTTTTACCCTAGATGAGTCGTCGCCATGAATTTGGCAAGCGCGGGGTACCCCAGGATGGCATTGTACGGGAGGCTGACATGCGCAACATCAAAGTCGACAAGCTCGGTGTGGTAGTTGGAGTGGGTGCCAAAGCTGACGGGGAAACGGATCTGGCCGAGAGGGGCCTTAGGCTCGCCGACTACCCCAGAGAAGGGCCCGGTAGCCTTCAGCTGGCCCGGTAGGCTTCAGCTAACAGCGACTCCGCCGATAATGGGGGTCCACACCATGGGGAGAGTGCCCACAACAACTAAAGACCGAGGCGGTCCCCGCACCAAAGGTGATGCCATGGAACACCGTGGTAGGCCCGGGCGTGGTCCCCAGGAGACCCACGTTTTCTCGCCACTCGAGGGACGCGCTCACCCTGTGGAAGGATGGCTTGGAGTGTCGCCCATCGCCCGGGGCCTCGGCTCCGCCTAGGATGAACGCAACCTTGCGCCACCCCCGGCACGTCGTGGTGCCACCGCCAGCGAGGGACGCGTCGTGCGGACGCATGCCTGGGCCAATATCCTAGGGGCCATGCTCCGTACCTCCCATGTACTACAGCAGAAGGCAAGGCGGTGGAGGAGGCGCCATGGGCCCTCCGGGAATGGCGGTGAGACTAACGCATCGGCCTGCGCGGCGACGGGCCCTGTGCCCGCTTGTCGAGGATGGAGAGGCCCGAGTGCCCCATGCAACGAGGCGCGGGCATTTGCCTGCCGCAGCTGGTGCGAAGGAGGTGGGCCACGACACGGCCGCCGTCCAACTGCTCGGAAAGGCACAATGAAACCCACCGTCCCCGGGTGACAGCTCCAGTGAACACGACAGCATCGGTGCATCGAGCAGCCGCCTGCTAGGCATGCGGGTGGTGTGCATCCTCCATAGAGTTAGTGAAGCCCGAGTTGAAGCCGGAGTCAAAGAACGGATGCGTGATGACCCACAAGTATAGGGGATCAATCCTAGTCCTTTCGATAAGTAAGAGTGTCGAACCCAACGAGGAGCAGAAGGCTCTGATAAACGGTTTTCAGCAAGGTAATAACTACAAGCACTGAAAGTAGCGGTAACAAGTGATGGTGTAGTGAGGTGAAACATAGCAAGCGAAAAGTAACAAGTAACAAGTAGTAGCAATGGTGCAGCAAAGTGGCCCAATCCCTTCTGTAGCAAGGGATAAGCCTGAACAAAGTCTTATAAGAGGAAAAACGCTCCCGAGGACACACGGGAATTTTTGTCATGCTAGTTTCATCATGTTCATATGATTCGCATTCGTTACTTTGATAGTTTGATATGTGGGTGGACCAGCGCTTGGATACTGCCCTTACTTGGACAAGCATCCCACTTATCATTAACCCCTCTCGCAAGCATCCACAACTACGAAAGAAGAATTAAGACAACGTCTAACCATAGCTTTAAACTAGTGGATCCAAATCAGCCCCTTACGAAGCAACGCATAGACTGGGGTTTAAGCTTCTGTCACTCTAGCAACCCATCATCTACTTACTACTCCCCAATGCCTTCCTCTAGGCCCAAAGATGGTGAAGTGTTATGTAGTCAACGTTCACATAACACCACTAGAGGAAAAGACAACATACAACATATCAAAATACCGAACGAATACCAAATTCACATGACTATTGTCAGCATGACTTATCCCATGTCCTCAGGAACAAAAGTAACTACTCACAAAGCATAATCATAATCATGATCAGAGGTGTAATGAGTAGCATCACGGATCTGAACATAAACTCTACCACCAAGTAATCCAGCTACCATCAACTACAAAGAGTAATCAACACTACTAGCAACCTTACAAGTACCAATCGGAGTCGCGAGACGGAGATTGGTTACAAGAGATGAACTAGGGTTTGGAGAGGAGATGGTGCTGATGAAGATGTTGATGGAGATGACTCCCCTCCGATGAGAGGAGTGTTGGTGATGACGATGGCGACGATTTCCCCCTCCGGGAGGGAAGTTTACCCGGCACGATCGTCCTTCCGAAGCTCTAGATTGGTTCTGCTCAAGTTCCGCCTCGTGGCGGCGGAGAATCCAAGAAAAAGCTCCACCTTGATTTTTTTCTCGGACGAAACCCTTCATATAGCAAAAGAGGGGGGCCAGTGGGCCACCAGGGTGCCCACAAGCCCTATTGCCGCGGTCAGGGGGGTAGGCCGCGGCAACCAGGCTTGTGGGCCCCTGGAAGCTCCCCTCTAACACTTCTTTCGCCCAGTATTTTTTATATATTCCCAAAAAATTCCACGTTGATTTTCAGGGCATTTGGAGTTGCGCAGAATAGAGGACTCAGACTTGCTCCTTTTCTAGTCCAGAATTCCAGCTACCGGTATTGTCCCTCTTCAAATAAACCTTGCAAAATAAGAGAGAAAGGGCATAAGTATGGTACCACAAAGTATAATAATAGTCCATAAAGCGGTAAATATCAACATGAAAGCATCATGCAAAATGGATGTATCAACTCCCCCAAGCTTAGACCTCGCTTGTCCTCAAGCGAAAACCAAGATCCATAAACATGTCCACATGTTTAGGGATGAAGGTGTCGATAAAACATAATACGGACATCAGGGCATCATGATCACACATAGAACATCAATACATCATAGAGATTCTTATGGGAAAGTAACAATTCCTTCACAAAGCAAAGTATGAAATAAAAACCTTATCGAGAAGTAGCCAACAACAGTCCATAGTCATTGAAGCAATTGCAATTTATCATATCATCAGAAAGAGTCAAATAAAAGCTTGTAAAGCAAATCCACATACTCAATCATCTCTTTTGTTTTCCACAATTGTTACAACTCACGTGGTACTCATGTTATCAAAGTTTCAGTTGGACATAGAGAAATATAGGGGCTTATAATTTTGCCTCCCAACCATTTACCTCAAGGGTAAAGTCAACAATAATAAAGCATAAGTACTCATCTCCAAGTTGATATATGAATATAGATCTTTCCGAAGCATATGACGTTCACCAAGAAAAAGGCTAAATAAGGAATTGGTGAAGATCACCATGACTCTTACAAGGGCAAAATGTAATGGTACAAGATAGGCCCTTCACAGAGGGAAGCAGAGGTTGTCATGCGCTTATGAGGTTTGGATGCGTGTCCTCTTAGTGCGGAGGAACGTCACTTTATATTTCCTCCTGTGATAAAGAACTTTATTATGCAGTCTGTCGCTTTTATGTCTTCCTCATCACAGGTTCATATAAAGCTTATTTTCCACACACTAATAGATCATACATATTAGAGAGCAATTTTTATTGCTTGCCCCGATGACAACTTACTTGAGGGATCTTATTCAATCCATAGGTAGGTATGGTGGACACTCATGGCAAAACTGGGTTGAAGGTTTATGGATGCACAAGTAGTATCTCTACTTGGTGCAGGAGTTTTGGCTAATATGAGGTGGAAGCAATCGTCACATGCTAAGGGATCTCTAATCATATAACATTGTTTGGAACCAAGCAAACACAATTCATTATGGTGTCTTCCTTGTCCAACATCTACTTCTAAGCATGTAATAGTTTGGTGAGTGCTCACAATTACAGGAAGTGTCTAAGATGATATATTTATATGTGAACCTCTCCTTCCTTATTACTTCTTATTAATTGCAACAATGACTGTGGTCTATGTTGGTCTATTCTCAACAAGTTTCAATCATCATACTTGTTATATGTGAAGCTATCACTTTCCATAAGATCATCTCATGATCTTTCATGCTATCGTCCTTTTCATACTTTTGATCATGGCACAAAACAAAGCCCTTGACTAAGATACTCTTTATTATATAGCTCGCAAGCTCGAATACATCGGGGGAGACACAAGGCAAAAGACTCAAACTAAACACTAAAGACTTATTCCACTAAGAGAAGAAATAAAAACTGAAAAGGAAAGAACTAAAACAAAGGTAAAAGCAAAAGATATAAAGGTGATATGATACCAGGGCAACTCCCCCAAGATTGGCATAAGCCAAGGAAGTTGCCCATACCAATGCTTAGTTGTCTTCCTTTGGTGGTGATGGTGGTGAAGTTGCAACATGAGTTTGATCCTCCGTCTTCCAAGGCATAGGTGCTCCATCATGGTAGGATGAACGAGTCGCCGGAATCCTCAAATCTGCAGCCAACCGTATTGATTTAAATCTATACTCATACTCAGAGTTTTGGTTCTGCAGGTCATAGATCTGGCCCTCGAGTTGATCAACCCTGTCATACAGCCCGGAGAGGTGCTTCCCAATGTCAATGGCATCCATCTTGTGATTGTTGGTGAACTCCGTGATCATCATGTGGTTGGCGTTGAGTCCACGCTCCACCATCCCTTGGCACTTGAAGACTTGTTGCTCCATTGCTTCGAGCCTCGTCTCCATGCTTCCGGTCTTCTTAGGCCCCTCAACATCACGGATGTGCAACATCCCCTCGCTCATCTTGATAGATTGGGGGTGCTGCAATACTTCCGTGAGGTAGGGATTGATGAACTTCTCGAAGATCTTGTCCTTAGGAACTTTTGGGGAAGTCATGACGGTCTAGATCTGCAACAGAAATAGGCTCCAAACGAAAACAGAGGAAAACTGCACGATACGGAGATCAAAACCCTCGGGCGTATATATAATGATTTTTTTCTAGACCAGAAGGAGTGCTCCGCAAGAAAACGGAGTCCGGGAGGCACACGAGGTGCCCACAAGCCATGTTGCCGCGGCAAGGGGGAGGCCGCGGCAACCAAGCTTGTGGCCGCCTCGTGCGCTCTCCGGACTGCTTTTTATTTTTCTAATTTTCCATAAATTCCAAAACGGAGAAAATTTCCTATTGGAAAAGGTTCGGAGTTCAATTACTTACCAAAACATATACCTCTTCGTTTTCAGGGTCTGAAACAGGCTGATAAACATCCCTTATGTACTCCTCTGGAGTTATGATATTGATGATATTGGTCTCAACATTTATGGGAGTACCAGAGATATAATGCTTGATTCTTTGCCCGTTTACCACTCTAGGAAAATTACCTTCCGTGTTATTGATTTTGATGGCACTGGAACGATATACTTCCTCGATAACGTAAGGACCTTCCCATTTAGAGAGAAGCTTGCATGCGAAGAATCTTAAGCAAGAATTGTATAGCAGGACATAATCACCTACATTGAACTCTCGTTTTTGTATTGTTTTATCATGCCATCTCTTAACCTTTTGCTTGAACAACTTGGCATTCTCATATGCCTGGGCCCTCTATTCATCTAATGAGCTGATATCAAACAACCGCTTCTCACCGACAAGTTTGAAATCAAAGTTGAGCTCTTTGATTGACCAATAAGCTTTGTGTTCCAGCTCAAGAGGTAAATGACAGGCCTTACCGTAAACCATTTTATATGGCGACATGCCCATGGGATACTTATAAGCAGTCCTATAAGCCCATAGTGCATCGTCAAGTTTGCTAGACCAATTCTTTCGAGATCTATTGACGGTCTTTTGTAAGATCAAATTGATCTCCCTATTACTCAACTCCACTTGACCACTAGACTGAGGATGATAAGGAGATGCAACTCTATGGTTGACATCATACTTAGCGAGCATCTTGCGGAAAACACCATGAATGAAGTGTGAACCGCCATCAGTCATCAGATATCTAGGGACTCCAAATCTTGGGAAAATGACTTCTTTAAGCATCTTAATAGAGGTGTGGTGATCAACATTTCTAGTGGGGATAGCTTCTACCCACTTAGTGACATAATCCACAACAACTAAGATGTGAGTATACCCATTGGAACTCGGGAAAGGTCCCATATAATCAAAGCCTCAGACCTCAAATGGTTCAATGACAAGTGAATAGTTCATAGGCATTTCCTGACGCTTACTGATGTTCCCTATTCTTTGGCATAAGTCACAAGACAAGACAAACTTACGGGCATCCTTGAAGAGAGTGGGCCAATAGAAACCTGATTGCAATACCTTATGAGCAGTTCTGTCACCAGCATGGTGTCCTCCGTAGGCTTCGGAATGACACTTCTGCAAGATCTGTCCCTGTTCATGTTCAGGCACACAACGTCTAATAACACCATCTACTCCTTCCTTATAAAGGTGAGGATCATCCCAAAAGTAGTGTCTCTAATCAAAGAAGAATTTCTTCTTTTGCTGGTAGGTGAAACTTGGTGGTATGTATTTGGCTACGATATAGTTTGCATAATCAGCATACCACGGTGCACTATGTGAAGTGCGGATGACATTCAATTGCTCATCAGGAAAGCTGTCATCAATAGGTCGTGGGTCATCAAGGACATTCTCTAGCCTAGACAAGTTATCTGCTACAGGGTTATCAGCACCCTTTCGGTCAACAACGTGCAAATCAAATTCCTGTAGCAGGAGAACCCATCTGATTAGCCTAGGCTTAGCATCCTTCTTCTCCACAAGGTACTTAATAGCAGCATGATCAGATTGAGTAGTGACTTTGGAGTCAACTATATAAGATCTGAACTTTTCACATGCAAACATGACTGCTAAAAACTCATTCTCCGTAGTGGCATAGTTTCTTTGGGCACTGTCTAGAGTTTTACTAGCGTAGTGAATGACATTCAACTTCTTGTCAACTCTTTGTCCTAGAACAGCACCAACAGCATAATCACTAGCATCACACATGATTTCAAAGGGCAAGTTCCAATCAGGTGGTTGAACAATAGGTGCGGTTATCAAGGCCTTCTTAAGTATTTCGAAAGCTTCCTCACAATCCTCATAAAAAAAAGGAACATCCTTCTGCAAGAGGTTGGTAAGAGGCCTAGAAATCTTAGAGAAGTCTTTAATGAACCTTCTATAGAAACCAGCATGACCTAAGAAACTTCGTATACCTCTGATATCTGTGGGGCAAGGCATTTTCTCAATTGCATCAACCTTAGCCTTATCAACTTCAATGCCTTTCTCAAAGATTTTGTGTCCTAAGATGATGCCTTCATTAACCATGAAGTGGCACTTCTCCCAGCTCAAGACGAGGTTGGTATCTTTGCATCTCTGTAAGGCTCGGTCAAGGTTGCTGAGGCAATCGTCAAAGGAAGAACTGTAAACGGAGAAATCATCCATGAAAACCTCAACAATCTTTTCACAAAAGTCAGAGAATATAGCCATCATACATCTTTGAAAGGTGGCAGGTACATTGCATAAGCCAAAAGGCATACGTCTATAAACAAAGGTACAGAAGGGGCAGGTGAAAGTGGTTTTCTCCTGATCAGATTGTGCAACAGGTATTTGCGAGAAACCTGAATAACCGTCTAGAAAGCAGAAGTGTGTGTGTTTAGATAGCCTTTCTAGCATTTGGTCGATAAACGGCAAAGGATAATGATCTTTCCTGGTTGCCTTGTTCAGTTTCTGGAAGTCTATCACCATCCTATAGCCAGTAATAATCCTTTGTGGGATTAGTTCATTCTTATCATTAGGAACAGCGGTGATACCTCCCTTCTTAGGTACGCAATGTACTGGACTTACCCAATCACTATGAGGAACAGGATAAATAATTCCTGCTTCTAGAAGCTTTAATATTTCTTTTCTCACGACCTCTTTCATCCTCGTATTTAATCTCCGTTGATGATCAGCAACTCTCTTAGAATCAGGATCGGTTTTAATCTTGTGCTGACATAGAGTGGGACTAATACCCTTAAGATCATCAAGAGTACATCCAATAGCAGCACGGTGCTTCCTCAAAGTTTTTAATAACTTCTTCTCTTCGTGATTCGAGAGGTGAGCACTAATAATAGGATATATCTCCTTCTCATCAAGATAGGCATACTTAAGAGTATATGGTAACTGTTTTAGCTCGAACACAGGATCACCCTTTGGTGGGGGAGGATCCCCAAGCAGTTCAACAGGCAGATTATTCTTGAGAATAGGATATTGTTCTAAGATAATTTTATCTATCTCATCTCTTTCGTCCATATGCATATCATTTTCATGCTCAAGCAGATATTTCTCTAAAGGATCTGTAGGAGGTACGGCAATAGAGGCAAGAGCAATGATTTCATCCCTACCAAACGACTCTTTTTCATGGGGTAGTCTTCCAAACTTGGAGAAGTTAAATTCATGAGACACACCCTCAAAACTAACAGTGACAGTCTGTTTAACACAATCAATATGAGCATTGACAGTGTTGAGAAAGGGTCTACCAAATATGATGGGACGAAAGATATCTTGTGCAGTAGCAAGGACAAGGAAATCAGTAGGATACTTCGTCTTACCACATAGGACTTCTACGTCTCTCACAATTCCCACAGGGCAGATAGTGTCTCTATTAGCTAGCGTAATAGTGACATCAATGGGTTCTAACTCAGCAGGTGCAATCTCATCTTTGATTTCATCATATAGGGTCCGGGGTATTGCACTAACACTAGCACCCATATCACATAAACCATGATAATAGTGATCTCCTATCTTGATAGAAACAACGGGCAGGCCAACTACAGGTCCGTATTTGTCTTCCGTGTGAGGTTTAGCAATTCTAGCGGAGTCCTCATAGAATTTGATAACATCCCGTCTATGTCTTCGGCTAAGAGATCTTTGATAATAGCAACACTAGGTTCAACTCTAATTTCCTCAGGGGGTGCAAGTGGTCTAATGTAACCCCTATGTATCACAGTTGGAGCTTTAGAATAATCCTTTTTCCTAGCAGGGGAAGGTGGTTTCTCAGCGTAGGCACAAGGAACAATAGGATCACTAAAGGCAATGACTTTCTCTTCAACTAGATTGGGTTTAACTATGTTGACTTCTACAGGCGGATGATACTTAAGCCACTTCTCTTTGGGAAGATCAACATGAGCAGCAAAAGATTCACATAGAGAAGCTACTATCTCAGAGTCAAGTCCATACTTAGCGCTAAAATCTCTAGAAGTGTTTGTTTCAAAAAAAGATTTAACGCAATCAAACTGGAAATTCATACCTAAATCCTTACCTTCCTCAAGCTCCCAATCTTCAGAGTTACGTTTGATTCTTTCCAATAAATAACACTTGTGGTCAAGATCCTTCTTCATAAAAGAACCGGTACAAGAAGTGTCAAGCATGGTACGATCTTCATGAGAAAGCCGAGCATAAAAGTTTTGAGTGATAATTTCTCTCGAGAGCTCATGATTGGGGCATGAATATAGCATTGATTTAAACCTCCCCCAAGCTTGAGCTATGCTTTCCCTGTCACGAGGCCAAAAGTTATAAATATAATTCCTATCACGATGTACTAAATGCATAGGATAAAACTTTTGATGAAATTCCAATTTCAACCGATTGTAGTCCCATGATGCAGTATCATCACATAGCCTATACCATGTCAACGCCTTATCCTTCAAAGATGAAGGAAAGACTTTCTTCTTTACCTCATCCTCAGGCAAACCTGCAAGCTTAAATAAACCACAAACTTCATCTACATAGATCAGATGCAAGTCTGGATGTGATGATCCATCTCCCGTAAAAGGATTAGCCAGCAGTTTCTCAAGCATACCCTAAGGAATTTCATAAAAGATATTTTCAGTAGGTACCTCAGGTTGAGGAGCAACTCCTCATGCTTCCGTTCGTGGTGAAGATACCCCGAACAAATTCTTCAAAGGAACAGTTTCCATAGTGACAAGTGACAATAAATTTCAGCACGGTATATAAATGTTTCCTTACCAAATTCCACTTACCAAAGGCGCTTCACTCCCCGACAACGGCGCCAGAAAAGAGTCTTGATGACCCACAAGTCTAGGGGATCAATCGTAGTCCTTTTGATAAGTAAGAGTGTCGAACCCAACGAGGAGCAGAAGGCTCTGATAAACGGTTTTCAGCAAGGTAATACCTGCAAGCACTGAAAGTAGCGGTAACAAGTGATGGTGTAGTGAGGTGAAACGTAGCAAGCGAAAAGTAACAAGTAACAAGTAGTAACAGCGGTGCAGAAAAGTGGCCCAATCCCTTTTGTAGCAAGGGATAAGCGTGAACAAAGTCTTATAAGAGGAAAAACGCTCCCGAGGACACACGGGAATTTCTGTCATGCTAGTTTCATCATGTTCATATGATTCGCATTCGTTACTTTGATAGTTTGATATGTGGGTGGACCGGCGCTTGGGTACTGCCCTTACTTGGACAAGCATCCCACTTATGATTAACCCCTCTCGCAAGCATCCGCAACTACGAAAGAAGAATTAAGACAACGTCTAACCATAGCATTAAACTAGTGGATCCAAATCAGCCCCTTACGAAGCAACGCATAGACTGGGGTTTAAGCTTCTGTCACTCTAGCAACCCATCATCTACTTACTACTCCCCAATGCCTTCCTCTAGGCCCAAAGATGGTGAAGTGTTATGTAGTCAACATTCACATAACACCACTAGAGGAAAAGACAACATACAGCATATCAAAATACCGAACGAATACCAAATTCACATGACTATTATCAGCATGACTTATCCCATGTCCTCAGGAACAAAAGTAACTACTCACAAAGCATAATCATAATCATGATCAGAGGTGTAATGATTAGCATCAAGTATGTGAACATAAACTCTTCCACCAAGTAATCCAACTAGCATCAACTACAAAGAGTAATCAACACTACTAGCAACCTTACAAGTACCAATCGGAGTCGCGAGACGGAGATTGGTTACAAGAGATGAACTAGGGTTTGGAGAGGAGATGGTGCTGATGAAGATGTTGATGGAGATGACTCCCCTCCGACGAGAGGAGTGTTGGTGATGACGATGGCGACGATTTCCCCCTCCGGGAGGGAAGTTTCCCCGGCAGGATCGTCCTGCCGGAGCTCTAGATTGGTTCTGCTCAAGTTCCGCCTCGTGGCGGCGGAGAATCCACGAAAAGGCTCCACCTTGATTTTTTCTCGGACGAAACCCTTCATATAGCAAAAGAGAGGGGCCAGTGGGCCACCAGGGTGCCCACAAGCCCTGTTTTCGCGGCCAGGGGGGTAGGCCGCGGCAACCAGGCTTGTGGGCCCCTGGCAGCTCCCCTCTGACACTTCTTTCGCCCAGTATTTTGTATATATTCCCGAAAAATTCCACGTTGATTTTCAGGGCATTTGAAGTTGCGCAGAATAGAGGACTCATACTTGCTCCTTTTCCAGTCCAGAATTCCATCTGCCAGTATTCTCCCTCTTCAAATAAACCTTGCAAAATAAGAGAGAAAAGGCATAAGTATGGTACCACAAAGTATAATAACAGTCCATAACGCGATAAATATCAACATGAAAGCACGATGCAAAATGGACGTATCACTGTGCACCCCTACCTGGTGCGAAAAATGTTGGAATAAGTGTTATGAGTATCCAGAAAGGTCCAAACTCAGGGGTGCGCTTGCTCTCCAACCCTGTTCTACCTCTCGACCTCACTGTGACTCTCCACCGACTTGATCTCAGGAAAGCAAACAAGAACATGCAAGCCGTTTACCCAGGTTCGGGCCACCTTGTTGTGTAAAACCCTACTCCTGCTTGTCTTGATTGCTTGAGGTGGAAGACAAGCACAAAGGCGGGTTCTTTTCCTAGTAGAGATAATGGGGATCGAATCCCTGCTACAGAGGTCAGGCCTCTCCTTTATACTTGCATTGGTCCTCTTCCCGAGAAAACACACTTTGCGGGAAGGGTTGCCACCACATCCATTTTGAAAGGGGACAGGACTACAGTACACCCTCACAAAAGTGGTCTTCGCGTGCCAAAGCTCTTCCCCATGACGCGTGGGTCGGCTCAAGGGTGACCTCCGCCCTGCCGACCCCCATCCTTAGACTTCTTGCTCCAATCACGAAACCTTTGGGGTTGCTTTGGGGGGCAACAACTGGCCTCACTTCCTTAGCACGGAAGTGGAAAGCTCTACTGATCGTGTCCGCTACAACCTCTCCTTACCCCGTGCGCAACTTGTCGCCCAAGCGGGGCACACGATCATGGGCCCTACCCGGGTGCCCCTCGCAAGCTCGCACAGCAAGGTCCTCGGGGGTAGCCTCAGGGCGCGTCCTTGTAGTGAGCACCCTCTTGCGATCCTCGATGATGATTCTCAAATGCTCACCTCGCGAGGCTAGGGCCCTCACGAGGGTCTTCCTTGCGTGGCTTGCCGATGGGCCAAGCCAGGCCTGCGCGCCCAAGCCGCGCCTAGGGTCGCAAGCCGATGGGCCTGTGCACCCCGAGTCCTAGGGGGCCGACACTATTGCATTTGTTTCAAAATCTAGGAGAGTATGGCGTCTAGTGAGGGAAATTACCACCGTAGAGGTCCATATTTTCATGGTACAAAGTTTGCTAGTTGGAAGCATAAGACGAAAATGCATATTCCTGGTCATACCTTGCCGTTTGGGTTGTTGTTCGTGTTGGTGTGCAAGGTGATTTCTACGATGATGGAAGGGAACTGGATTGTGATTTGACAGCAGAAGACTTGAAGATGTTGCAGTAGAATGCTCAAGCCTGTGACATTATGTTCAACTTCCCGTGTCCCAAAGAATTCAACAAAATCAGCCGCCTTGAGAATGCAAATGAAATTTGGGATACTTTGGTTGATATGCATGAAGTTACAGAATTTGTCATGAAATCTAAGTTGGATGTGATACAAAGTCATCATGACAAGTTCAAGATGAAGGATGGTGAAGGAGTCGCTGAGATGTACTCTAGGCTAGCTCTCATCACAAATGAGATTGTCGGCTTAGGAAGCGAAGAGATGACCAACAAATTCATCATCAAGAAGATAGTTAGAGCCTTGGATGGATGATACGACACCGTGTGCACATTGATCAAAATGATGCCAAACTACAAGGATCTCAAGCCAACGGAAGTCATTGGAAAAATTGTCGCTCATGAAATATCACTCAAGGACAAAGATGAGCTGCACAACAAGTCAAGTGGATCTTACAAAGCTTCAAGTGATACTCCTGCTACTTCAAATGAGAACCTTGTTACCAATAAAGAAATAAGCCTCATGGTCAAGAAATTCAACAAGTTCTACAAGAGTAGAGGCAAAGAGAGAAGCTCTAGCTCAAGACATGAAGACGAACATTCATCTAGTCATGACCGAAACTGCTACAATTTTGGAAAGCCAAAACACTATTACAATGAGTGCTCTGCTCCCCACAAACGAAGAGAATATTCACCTAGAAGACAAAGCTCAAGAGAAGAGTCACCTCGCATAGAGAGAGGGAGTAGAGAAGATCGTTTTGAATGAAGACACTCCCGAAGAAGTAAGGAATCGGAGAAGAAGGACAAGTACACCAAGAGACACTCAAGAAGAAGACATCAAGCTCATGTTGGTGAATGGGTATCCGGCTCCGAGTCTGACAAACAATCCGAGAGAAGCTACCACTCCAACTTCTAATATAGTCAAGATGAAGTTGTTGTCGGTCTTGTACTCATTTCCTCCAACTCCTATGACATATTCGATTCACCAAATGAAAGGTTTGGAAACTGCTTCATGGCAAAAGGCCCCAAGGTATAACACCCCGAGTACCTTGACTTTCATAGTGATGAGGATGACTTGTTAGGAGAAGATGACTTGCTCTTTGATAAACCTAGTGACAATGATAAAAATGGACTTGATAATAATCATGCTAATCAAGAGAACTCGAATGATGATGATAAGAAACGGATTGAATGACTAACTAAAGAATTAAACACTCTTAAGTTAGCTCAAGAAACTACTCTAGAAGATCATAGAGAGCTTGCAAGAACTCATGAGAAGCTATGCTTCGAGAAGCTAAATTTAGAGCAAGATCATGAGTTTCTAAAAGCAATCAATAATAATATTCGAAAGAAGAATTCTTCTTATCTAGCCAAATGATTTATCTTGTCTACTTTTGTTTCATAAGTTAAATCTAAGAACATTAGTAAAAAGGAAAGAAAGTTTCTTCATCTAGTAACAGCAATTCTAAAGATAAACCAAATGACGTTGTTGCTAGTAGCTCTCTTGATTCCACTAATGGTTCTCTTAGCCAAGTTATACTTGAGAAAGAAATCGATTTATTGAAAGGAATTATAGAAATAGATGTCTTCAAGAGTCGAGCCGGAAGTAAGCAATTAAAGGAAATTGTACGCAAGAAAGGCGGACATCGGAAGATGCAAGGCGTTGGCTACTTCAATGCCAATGGGGTTGAATTGGAAGAAGGTAAATATCCCATTCCGAAGTCTGTTCCCCAAAAGGAGAATGATGATCCTACTCTCCCAAGGGAACAAGCTCGCAAGATGACCTTCTACCACAAGACCACAAGGGCAAGGGAAAGTTTCACGAGGACATTGACTCGTTCGAGGAAGAACCCCAAGCCAAGGTCAAGTGGATTCCCAAGTACACTACTCGCTCATCTTCATCTAGTGCTACCAAAACTCCAAGGATCCCCATCAAGCTGATGTGGTGTCACGCCCCAAGATGCGACCCTATCCTCAATTTGGCACGAAGGCCTCGTCAGGGATAGAAGCGCATCTCGTCGTGTCGCAAGAATGGATATCGTTACAAGTACATGTACTGAAAAGAAGAGATATATATACAGAGTTGGCTTACACTCGCCACAAGCTACATCAGAGTCACATCAGTACTTTACATAATCATCAAGAGTAAGAGCAGGGTCCGACTACGGACAAAAACAAACGACAAAAGAAGAACGACGTCCATCCTTGCTATCCCAGGTTGCCGGCCTGGAACCCATCCTAGATCGATGAAGAAGAAGAAGAAGAAGCAACTCCAAATGAACAATCAACGCGCTCGCGTCAAGTAACCTTTACCTGTACCTGCAACTGGTGTTGTAGTAATCTGTGAGCCATAGGGGACTCAACAATGTCATTTCCAAAGGTATCAAGACTAGCAAAGCTTAGTGGGTGAGGTATGGTTAAGTTGTGAGGTTGCAGCAGCGGCTAAGCATATGTTTGGTGGCTAACTTACGAGTACCAGAAATAAGAGGGGGAAGATCTACGCATAGCAGACGTGAACTACAGATGATCAAATGAATGATCCTGAACACCTACCTACGTCAGTCATAACCCCACCGTGTCCTCGATCGGAGAAGGAACTCACGAAAGAGATAGTCGCGGTTACGCACACCGTTGGCAAGTTTTACTTAAGTTAACTTCAAGTTATCTAGAACTAGTGTTAAACAAAGTTTCCATGTTGCCATATAACCGCGGGCACGGCTTTCCGAAAGATTTAACCCCGCAGGGGTGCTCCAACTAGTCCATCACAAATTACCACAAGCCACATAGAAATCCTCAATCACGAAGCTCGCGATCTCGTCGGATTCCCTAGTGGAAAACCTCAACTCTGAGATTACCCAAAGCATCACCGGAATCGCGATGCACAAGATATTTCGTCAATGGTAAAACTAACCCAGCAAGGCCGCCCGACGTGTCGACGATCCCGATAGGAGTCGCGTACCTCGTTCTCAGGACACGATGGATGGGTCACACTAGGAGAACCAAACCTCGGGTTGCCCCGCGGTGGCCCCGTAGTCTGCCAATTTGGACCAACACTCATGAGGAGCACTGGCCCGGGGGTTGATTAAATTATCCTCGGGGCCTGGGAAGTCCCTATGCAATTTTATTAGGTGATTAGGCAAATGAAGTACCAAAGTTGGGCCTTGCCAGACCAGTCTTAATCTAAAACGAATTATCAAGGGGGTCCCCATAACAACCCCGATCGTGTTAGGAGCGCTAATTTATGGAACATAACACCGGTAGCCGTAAACTAAGGGGGCAAAGGTGGAACAAAACACCAGGCTAGAAAGGCCGAGCCTTCCACCTTTTACCAAGTATATAGGTGCATTAAATTAAATAGCATTCAATATGGTGATAAAACAAGGAACCCATGCTTTCACATGGAAGCAACTGCACCTGCAACTAGCAACACTAATACATGGTTAAGCAAGCGGTAACATAGCCAATCAGTGGTTTGCTAGGTCGAACAGGTTGAAGGATAACATGGCATTGTTGAGAGGCTGATATTTAACAGGTGGTAGGCAACGAGACATAATCGATAGAAGCGATAAAACTAGCATGGCAATGATATTAATGGTATCTGAGGAAATGATCATCTTGCCTGAGATCCCGCTTGGAAAAAGAATGCCTCCGTGAAGCAGACGAACCGACGTAGTCGAACGGGTCCTCACATCCGACACGCTTCCGGAACTCTATCGAGACGAAGCAAACCGGAAACACGAATCAACACACGAATTCACTACGCGATGCACAACACATATGATGCATGAGCAGTTGAATACATGCAAGTCACGGCATGACAATCCACACAATCAAACACTACACATTAAGTGAAGTTCAATATGCAACGAGTTGCATATTGACGAAACTCCACGTTAATTATTTAGTTCACTCCGGTTATTTACACGGCAATATTAATGTTGTCAAACATGCAAGAGGTGAAGCGTAATTAAACTACTTATCTAGGCATTTTAAATGAGATCGGAAATGACATATAGCACCTCCGAGATGACCTCACATGTTAATTTACAATTCTGTCCAGATCTGAACTAATGCTTTTAATTAGTTGTTAAACAGCTAACCAAATAGGTTCACATGATTCTACGCGTCATTTCAAGCAATCTACACATAAAGAACATCTCCAACGGAGCTACGGACCAAAAGTTACAAGCACCGCAAGATATGATGGCATGAATGCAAAATGTGTGGAACGGCGGCTACGAGCACTTCAACACAAGCAACCAGCAAGAGAAAATGAAACTACACGAGATTCTAAGCAAGTTTCATATAGGACACGTTCAAATCGGAGCTTCGGTTCAAAAACTACGAGCAAAACAAGAAATGACTACAATCTGCCAAAATCAGCCACATAGCATATTCTACGCCCCACAACTACGGGCTACACAAGTCCGATATGCTCAAGAAAGGCATGGCATGGAAGAGGGAAAGAAGCACTACTACAAACAACTAACAACAACTAGCATGGCATCATTGAACACTAGGAAAAGAAGTCACAAAATGGCTTCCCACACACTATTTCAGACTTAGTGAAAATTACACCTCATGAAAGTGCAGTTTTCGATCTGAAGCAATATTGACAGCAGGAAAACCTATAGCTACAGGACTCCAAATGGCATGAAACTTTACAGCATGCTAGAGAAACACAAGGGGTACAACTAACTCCATTGGACCCACCTCAAAAGAGCTACAGATCACAAGATGCAAGCAGGACAAGACAGCAACAAAATATAACAGATTTCAGACTTAGAAATATTTCAGCACCTCCAAATCAGCACTATTTCTAGCAACTTAAGAGCAAGAAAACCACACCTAAACATGCATTTCTATTGCAACTAAAAATACCAGGGGCTAGCCAAAACATCCAAGATCAAATCTCTAGTTGACAACTTACTCAAACGGAGCACGGAATAAATCCTACGAATTAAACAAAAGGGCAACACGGCAAAATATCTCGCGAACTAACTTCCTCAAAAGCTAAAACTAATTGCACAGAAAAATCACATGGATTTTTCTACCCCGAAAACATATAAAATATGTGGGGTTTGCAACACAAAATAAAGCCACACAAAAATGCGAGATAATAACCTATACACGGGAAAATAAGCTACCGGCAATTCCTACACATAAAAAATACGAGTGACCGCTCTAAAATACACAGAAAAATAGTTCCTAAAACATAGGCATTTCTAATACGGCACTCGAGCAATCCAGACTTGCACGAAAATTAAATACGGGGCGTATCCTATTGAAACGGCACGCAAAACTAGGCAAACAGCACGCTAAACGACATCAAACAAAAGTGCAAGTTATCAAATCGGATTCTACACGAAAAGTTACACAAGATACATATCTAAATCTTCGCGATCCGACTTACGGATAATATTCTACGGGCATTCGAATATACGTTATTTACTGGAATTAACTAAAACGAAATAAAAAAAACCTAAAAGACTACATGGGCCGACACATGGGCGCAATGTACTATCTAGCGCAGGGGGCGGGGAATAGTCACCTGATGGACTCGGCCCAGAACGGAGGTGGGGCGCTGGGCCGGCTGCTGGAGAGGAGTTGGGCCGGTGCGGGGCGACCGAGCTTGGCCGCAGCGGGGGAAGGCCCAGGCGGCTGCAGCTCGTGCTGGGCCGGGTGAAGCTGAGGCCCACGCGAGGCGACGGCGGATCTGGACCTGCGGCCGTTGGCGTCGTCCTCCTCCTCTGCCCCGACCTGGGCAGGAGGCGGCGCGGCTCGAGGCGGTGCTAGCCACCGATGGTGGCCAAGGGAACGCCGGTAACCGGCGAGGAACGGTGGGGGGCCCATCCTGGACCGGATTGGACCGGATCCGGCCGGCAGTGGGTGGCGGGGCGCTTGGCGGGGCGTGAGGAGGCGGCTGCGGCGAGATGCAGCGGGGCGACGGTGCGAGGCTCCGCCTGGCGGCCGGAGGGAAGCGCGGGGCTCCGGCAAGCTGCCGGCGGCGGCTGGCGGCGGCACGGGGAGCTAGGGCGGCGCGTAGGCGCAGGAGAGGCGGCGCTAGGCGGAGGCGCGGGGTGCACGGGAGCACGGGAGGCGGCTGGCGGCGGTTTCGGGCCCGGCGGGCCAACCGTGGGCTCGTGGGCCCGGCGGCGCGAGGAGGAGGTGGGAGGAGGCTGCGGGAGGATTAGGGTTTCGGGGGTTGGCACGGTTTTCAAGGCAGAGGGGGATGGTTGTCTAAAAATTAGGAGGAGGGGGTATATATAGGGAAAAGAGGGGCTCGGTTAACCGGAATCGCGTTCCGGATCCAACCGCGGGGTCGGATTCGGACGATTCCGAACGCGGGTACGGGTACGCGGCCGTGTAGAGGGGATATCCGGAGACGAGAGGGAGAACGGGCGGCGCGGCACGAATTTTTGAAACACCGACAGACGTCCGACGCTAGACCGAATATGGTGCCGCTACGGTCGACCGTTCGGGTACCATACGGACTCCGATCGCGACGAAATTTGACAGGCGGCCTACCTATATATAAATGATACCGCACGACAAATTCCAGCTCAATCGGAGAAAGTTTTATACACGCTTTAAAAACAGAGTTACGACGGTGCCGCGGGCGCGTGCGTGTGCGGTCAGGCTCGGAACGAACAACGACGTTAACCGGCAACTAACAACGGATGCAACGTTTGAAAACTGGCGGCAATGGAGATGCCGATGCAATGCAGATGATGCGAATGATGCGATGATGATGCGACAAAATAAAACAGACACACGTCGGCATCGGGCTGTCACATGTGGGTCCCAAAGAATAAGAACTAGAGAAGTTCTTGAGGGATGAGTCCGCCAATGAAATTCACTCTTATTCACTTTGTCAAGAACTATTTGCAAACAAATTATGTGTGAGAAATCACTTTTGAGTCCATAAGAAAGCCAATACTATTAAAAGGGGGTGAGGTATTGATGTTTGTTGTGTATCCCTTGCAACGGCGCTAGAAATAGTTGTGTCGACGGCACCAGGAATCCTTCAGCTACGGCTACGCCTTAAGGGACTTCCTAGGCAAGTATGCAAAGGATTTCCCCCGTGGCCTTGGAGCCTTGCGTTGGTGTTCCCTTGAAGCGGAAAGGGTGATGTAGCACAGCGACGGTAAGTATTTCCCTCAGTTTGCGAACCAAGGTATCAATCCGGCGGAAGAGTATCTCAAAATCCTGCACAAACACAAAAGCTTGCACCCAACGCTATGAAGGGGTTGTCAATCCCTTATAGATTGTTTGCCAAGTGAGAACTGAAAGCAACAAAGTAACAAAGCAAAGTAAAAGCGGAGATGTAAACGATGGATGTGAATAGACTCGGGGGTCGTAGTGTTTACTAGTGGCTTCTCTCATGAAAGCAAGTAGACGGTGGGTGAACAAATTACTGTCGAGCAATTGATAGAACTGTGCAGAGTCCTGACGGTATCTATGCAATGATTATTTCTATAGGCATCACGTCCGAAACAAGTAGACCGATACTTTCTACATCTACTACTATTACTCCACACGTCGACCGCTATCCAGCATGCATCTAGTGTATTAAGTCCATAAGAACAGAGTAACGCCTTAAGCAAGATGACATGATGTAGAGGGATAATCTCAAACCAATGATAAAAACCCCATCTTTTTACCCTTGATGGCAACTACTTGATGTGTGCCTTGCTGCCCCTACTGTCACTGGGAAAGGTCACCACATGGCAGAACCCAAAACCAAGCACTTCTCCCATTGCAAGAATCATAGATCTAGTTGGCCAAACAAAACCCAAGACTCGGAGAGACTTACAAGGATATCAAATCATGCATATAAGAAATCAGCAAAGACTCAAATATATATCATAGATAATCTGATCGCAAGTCCACAATTCATCGGATCTCGACAAACACACCGCCAAAGAAGATTACAACGGATAGATCTCCATGAAGATCATGGAGAACTTTGTATTGAAGATCTAAGAGAGAGAAGAATCCATCTAGCTACTAACTACAGACCCGTAGGTCTGAAGTGAACTACTCACGAGTCATTGGAGGGGCGATGATGATGATGAAGAAGCCCTCCAACTCCAAAGTCCCCTCCGGCAGGGTGTCGGGAAGGGTCTCCAGATGAGATCTCGCGGAAACGGAAGCTTGCGGCGGCGCAAAAGTATTTTCGAGGCTCCCCTAATTTTTTGCGGGATATTTGGGAATTTATAGGCCAACGACCTAGGTCAGGGGGCGGCCAGGGAGGCCACAAGCCTGCCCACCGCCGCCTCCCCCCTGGTGGCGGAGTGGGGGCTTGTGGGCTTCCTGGAGCCCACCTGGCTTGGCCCAAAAGCCCCGTGGACTTCTGCCATTCGGGAAAAAATCATTTTGGGGTTTTTCTTCCGTTTGGACTCCGTTCCAAAATCAGATCTGAAAAGAGTCAAAAACACGGAAAAAACAGGAACTGGCACTTGGCACTGAATTAATAAGTTAGTCCCAAAAATATATAAAAAGGTACATAAAACATACAAAGAAGACAAGATAACAGCGTGAAACCATCAAAAATTATAGATACGTTTGAGACGTATCAAGCAATCCCAAGCTTAACTCCTGCTCGTCCTCGAGTAGGGAACTGATAAGAATAAATTTTTGATGCTTTCATGCTACCTCTTATGTGACGTGAATGTTCAGATCCATTAGATTCAAAACAATAGTTTGCTATTGACGTGGAAACAATAATAATTCAAGCAAACTAGCAAAGTAATCATGAACTTTCAAAATAACAAGGGCAAAAGGAAGTTATCCCTACAAGTCTGGCTATGCTCTATCATCATTGCACAACGAATTTAAATCATGCACAACCCCGGTATTGGCCAAGTAATTGTTTCACACCTTTACTTTCTCAAACATTTTCAACTCTCACGCAATACATGAGCGTGAGCCACGGTTATAGCACTATAGATGGTGTGGAATGTGGTGGAGGTTGCAAGACAAAAAGGAGAAGATAGTCACATTAACTAGGCATATCAATGAGCTGTGGAGATGCTCATCAATATATATCAATGTGAATGAGTAGGGATTGCCATACAAATGATGCACTAGAGCTACAAGTATGTGAAAGCTCTTAAAGAAAACTAGTGGGTGTGCATCCAACTTGCTTCCTCACGAAGACCTAAGGCAATTTTGTGGAAGCCTATTATTGGAATATACAAGCCAAGTTATATAATGAGAATTTCCCACTAGCTATATGGTGGTGACAAAACGAGAGACTCTTAATCATGAAGATCATGGTGCTCAATATGCACAAGTGTGGAAAAAGTGGTAGCATTGTCCCTTCTCTCTTTTTCTCTCATTTTTTTGGTGGGCTCTTTGGCCTCTTTTTTTTATGGGCTTCTTTGGCCTCTTTTATTTCCTCACATGGGACAATGCTCCAATAATGATGATCATCACACTTTCAACTCAAGACTTAGAGCCACTATGACTCTGTATGGAATGCCTTCGGTAGTGTACCGTGGCAATGATCTAGCATGGCATAGACATCAATGGAAACATCATGCTAGCTATCTTACGATCATGCAATGGCAATGTAGACGTGGTGTCACATATCATGGTGGTAGTTGCATGGTAATATATCTCGGAATGACTTTGAAAAAGCCATAGTAGGTAGGTATGGTGGCTGTTTTGAGGGAGGCTAATGGTGGGTTTTGTGCACCGGCGAAAGTTGCACGGCACTAAGAAGATAGTGATGGTGGAAGGTGAAAGTGCATCTAAACCATGGACTCAACATTAGTCATGAAGAACTCATATACTTGTTGCAAAAGTTTTATTAGTAATCGAAACAAAGCATTCAACGCATACTCCTAGGGGAAGGGTTGGTAGGTATAAACCATCGCTCAATCCCGACCGCCACGCAAAGGATGACAATCAATATACTAATCATGCTCAGACTTCATCACATAGCGGTTCACCATACGTGCATGCTATGGGAATCACCAACTTCAACACAAGTATTTCTAGATCCACAACACCTTACTAGCATGACTTCAATATTACCATAACCACAACTCAAAACTAATTGAGATGAATCAAACTTCTCTAACTATTCAATGCATATCAAGATGGAAGTTTTCGTATCCCTTTGGATAACTACCCCTTTTGAGACTACTTTCAAAGCATAGATCAACTACCAAGCCACGCACCACTGTGCTCTAAAAGATATAAGTGAAGCACATAGAGCAAAACTATCTGGCTCAAAAGATATAAGTGAAGCACATGTGAGCTGAATTGTCTACCAAAAGATATAAGTGAAGCTCGACAAAATCACGGTGTGTGCATGTATCTCTCTCTAGGTGTGCAGCAAGGATGATTGTGACACAACAAAAATAAGAGACTCCTACGATACAAGACGCTCCAAGCAAGAACACATAACATGTGGTGAATAAAAATATAGCCCCAAGTAACGTTACCGATGGATTGAAGACGAGAGAGGGGATGCCTTCCCAGGTCATCCCCAAGCTTAGGATTTTATGGCATCCTTGAATCTCTTGGGGTGCCTAGGGCATCCCCAAGCTTGAGCTCTTGCCACTCTTTATCTTTTTGTCCATAAGAACTTCACCCAAAACTTGAAAACTTCACAACACGAAACTTAAACAGAAACTCGTGATAACATTAGTACAAGAAAGCAAACCACCACTTCCTTAGGTACTGTAGCAAACTTCAATTCTACTTGTGCTGATGTTGGGTTACTATACTTTCAATCTTCCATGGCTAATACCCCCCTATACTATCCATAGTTTCATCAAAATAAGCAACCAACACAACAAAAACAGAATTTGTTAACAGCAGACCAGTCTGTAGCAATCTGTATGTTTCGTATACTCTGGTACTTCAAAAATTCTTAACAACTACGAGATTCTACAGAATTTGCGTAGAAATCAGTAGCAAAAATAATCAACTCAAAAGCTCTTACAGAACAAAAATGAAAATTCTTTTCGTGAGCAGAAAGTTTTTGTCTTTCCCAGCATGACAAAACGATCATCCTCAAGACTAATCATAACGGTTTTGCTTGGCACAAACGCAAAAACAAACACAAAAAACACAATCATAACAGAATTATGAAAGTGTGAAAAACACAAAACAGAAAGAAAAAGGATAGATTCGTTGGGTTGCCTCCCAACAAGCGCTTTTGTTTAACGCCCTTAGCTAGGCGAAAGTGATGGAATCACGTATAGTCATCTTTGGTGTTCAAACCATAGGTAGCCCTCATCATAGATTCATAAGGCAATCTTATTTTCTTTCTAGTAAAGTCCTCCATGCCCTTCTTTAAGGGAAATTTAAATCTAATATTCCCTTCCTTCATATCGATGATAGTACCAATAGTCCTTAGGGAAGGTCTACCAAGAATAATGGGACATGAAGGATTGCAATCTATGTCAAGTACAATGAAATCCACGGGTACATAGTTCTTATTTGCAACAATAAGAACATCATCGATCCTCCCCATGGGCTTCTTGACGGTAGAATCCGCAAGATGCAAATTAAGAGAACACTCTTCAATCTCATGAAAACCAAGAATATCACATAAAGACTTTGGAATCGCGGAAACACAAGCACCCAAATCACACAAAGCATTGCACTCATAGTTTTTTATCTTGATTTTGATAGTAGGTTCCCACTCATCATGAAGTTTTCTAGGTATAGAGACTTCTAGTTCGAGCTTCTCTTCAAGAGATTTCATCATAGCATCTACGATACGCGCGGTAAAGGCTTTGCTTTGGCTATAAGCATGTGGAGAGTTTGCAATGGATTACATCAAAGAAATGCATTCAAACAAGGAGCAATTATCATAATTGAATTGCTTGAAATCCAAAGTGGGATTTTCATTACTACCCAAAATTTTGACTTCTTCTACTCCACTCTCCACACCTTTACCATCAAGATAGGTGGACTCCGAATCATTGGGGCGTTTTTCAACTAAAGTGGATTCATATCCAGCCCCTCCATAAGTAGGTTTGACACGCGAAAACAAAGATTCAAGAGGAGACACACCAATCACTTTAAGATCTTCGTGATTTGGATCACTAGAACGCACCCTTTTAAACCATTCATGTCTAGCACGAATTTGGGCGGTTCTTTCTTTGCTCTCATTCATGGAGATACGCATAGCTTTCAAAGTTTCATCCAAGTTGATCTTGGGAGGAGCGCATCTAACTTTCAAAGCATGAATATCACAAGACATCCTATCAACCCTCTTAGCCAAATCGTCTATTTTGAGTACTTTTTCCTCTATGGACGCATTGAAAATCTTTTGAGAGTTGATGAACTCTTTGATATTACTCTCTAGATCAGAGGGTAATTTGTTATGATTTCCATAAGTGTTTCCGTAGGAATTGCCATAATTGTTAGAGGAGTTACTAGGAAAAGGCCTAGGAACATAGTTTCCTCTAAAAGCATTGTTGTTGCCAAAATTGTTCCTACCAACAAAATTCATGTCCAAACTAGCGTCGCTACTCTCAATCAAAGAAGATAGTGGCATGTCATTAGAATCTACGGTAGCGTTTCTACTAGCAACCAAATTCATCAACTCGTCCATCTTAGCACTAAGCGAGTTAATCTCTTCTATAGCGTGCACCTTTTTTCTAGCAGGCGACCTTTCAGTGTGCCACTGAGAGTAGTTGGTCATGATATTGTCTAGGAGTTTTGTAGCGTCTCCTAACGTGATTTCCATGAACGTTCCACCTGAGGCGGAGTCCAAGATATTGCGAGAAGCGAAATTCAAGCTAGCGTAAAAGATTTGTATAATCATCCACAAACTCAAGCCATGAGCAGGACAATTTCTAATCATAAGCTTCATCCTCTCCCAAGATTGTGCAATGTGTTCATGATCAAGTTGCTTGAAATTCATGATATCGTTATGTAAGGAGATGATCTTAGCCGGCGGAAAATACTTGGATATGTAAGCATCTTTGCACCTATCCCAAGAATCGATACTATTTTCAGGCAAAGAAGAAAACCAAGTTTTTGCGCGATCTCACAACGAGAAAGGAAAAAGTTTCAACTTAATCAAGTAATTATCCACATCTCTTTTCTTTTGCATATCACAAAGCTCAATGAAGGTATTGAGATGGGATGCGGCATCTTCACTAGGAAGGCCAGAGAATTGCTCTTTCATAACAAGATTCAGCAGAGCTGCGTTGATTTCATACGATTCCAAACTAGTGGCGGGAGCAATCGGAGTACTAATAAAATCATTATTATTAGTGCTCGAGAAGTCGCAAAGTTTGGTGTTTTCAGACATGATGACTTCAACAATCAAACAAGGACACAAGCAAGCAAGAAAACTAGCAAAGGAAAATGGCAAAGGAGAAAGGCGAATGAAAACGGCAAATGTGAAGTGGGGGAGAGGAAAATGAGAGGCAACTGGCAACAAAAGTAAATTCAAGAGAAGAGTTTGTGAGACCTACTTGGATAGATCTTGATTTCTCCTCCCCGGCAACGGCGCCAAAAATACTTCTGATGTTTGTTGTGTATCCCTTGCAAGGGCGCCAGAAATAGTTGTGTCGGCGGCACCAGGAATCCTTCAGCTACAGCTAAGCCTTAAGGGACTTCCTAGGCAAGTATGCAAAGGATTTCCCCCGTGGCCTTGGAGACTTGCGCTGGTGTTCCCTCGAAGCGGAAAGGGTGATGTAGCACAGCGACGGTAAGTATTTCCCTCAGTTTGAGAACCAAGGTATCAATCCGGCGGAAGAGTATCTCAAGATCCTGCACAAACACAAAAGCTTGCACCCAACGCTATGAAGGGGTTGTCAATCCCTTATAGATTGTTTGCCAAGTGAGAACTGAAAGCAACAAAGTAACAAAGCAAAGTAAAAGCGGAGATGTAAACGATGGATGTGAATAGACCCGGGGGCCGTAGTGTTTACTAGTGGCTTCTCTCATGAAAGCAAGTAGACGGTGGGTGAACAAATTACTGTCGAGCAATTGATAGAACTGTGCAGAGTCGTGACGGTATCTATGCAATGATTATTTCTATAGGCATCACGTCCGAAACAAGTAGACCGATACTTTCTGCATCTACTACTATTACTCCACACGTCGACAGCTATCCAGCATGCATCTAGTGTATTAAGTCCATAAGAACAGAGTAACGCCTTAAGCAAGATGACATGATGTAGAGGGGTAATCTCAAATCAATGATAAAAACCCCATCTTTTTACCCTTGATGGCAACTGCTTGATGTGTGCCTTGCTGCCCCTACTTTCACTGGGAAAGGTCACCACATGGCAGAACCCAAAACCAAGCACTTCTCCCATTGCAAGAATCATAGATCTAGTTGGCCAAACAAAACCCAAGACTCGGAGAGACTTACAAGGATATCAAATCATGCATATAAGAAATCAGCAAAGACTCAAATATATATCATAGATAATCTGATCACAAGTCCACAATTGATCGGTTCTCGACAAACACACCGCCAAAGAAGATTACATCGGATAGATATCCATGAAGATCATGGAGAACTTTGTATTGACGATCCAAGAGAGAGAAGAAGCCATCTAGCTACTAACTACGGACCCGTAGGTCTGAAGTGAACTACTCACGAGTCATTGGAGGGGCGATGATGATGATGAAGAAGCCCTCCAACTCCAAAGTCCCCTCCGGCAGGGTACCGAGAAGGGTCTCTAGATAAGATCTCACGGAAACGGAAGCTTGCGGCGGCGGAAAAGTATTTTCGAGGCTCCCCTGATTTTTTGCGGAATATTTGGGAATTTAAGGCCAAAGACCTAGGTCAGGGGGCGGCCAGGGAGGCCAGAAGCCTGCCCACCACCGCCTCCCCCCTGGTGGCGGAGTGGGGGCTTGTGGGCTCCCTGGAGCCCACCTCGCTTGGCCCAAAAGCCCCTGGACTTCTTCCGTTCGGGAAAAACTCATTTCGGGGTTTTTCTTCCGTTTGGACTCCGTTCCAAAATCAGATCTGAAAAGAGTCAAAAACATGGAAAAAAACAGGAACTGGCACTTGGCACTGAATTAATAAGTTAGTCCCAAAAAGATATAAAAAGGTACATAAAACATACAAAGAAGACAAGATAACAGCGTGAAACCATCAAAAATTATAGATACGTTTGAGACATATCAGGTATTTATGATGAATTGGTTGCTCAAGTGCGTAGAGTTAGCCACCAAAAATATTCACTCATTCTCCCACAAATATCTCTCTCCAAAGCCTTCACATCAAAATCGGTGTCGCCAAGAATTCTTTTTCGGACCTACCAATTTTCCCGGTGCCACATCCTTTGCCAAACCCTAATCTCTCGGCTCCATCAACTTTCATATGTGTACCACCGAAAGACACTGACCAACTTTCTGGTATCTCTATTTCAAGAATCGGAATTTCTGAGATTGAAATCGGTACCACCGAGAATTGGAAACTGCCCTAGGTCAATGAATCGGTAGCATCAAGATTTATATATTGGTCTCACCGAGAATTCAAAAGTTGCCACATTTAGTGCAACTCGATACCACCGAGATTCATTTCGATGTCACCAAGTTGGGAAATAATGTTGTAATGGTTGGATATTGGGAGATGCCTATATATACCCCTTCATCTCCTCTCACTCGCAGAGGAAGCACTCAGAACACAAACACTTGCCAGATTCATTTTTCTAAGAGAGAGCCACCTACTCATGTATTGAGATCAAGAGATTCCAATCCATTCTTTTGAAACTTGATCTCTAGCCTCCCCAAGTTGCTTTCCACAAAATCAATCTATCATTCCCATGCCAAATCTGTGAGAGAGTGATTGAGTGTTGAGGAGACTATCTTTTGAAGCACAAGAGCAAGGACTTCATCGTTCTACCGCATCTATTACCTTTTGAAGGGTGGTGCCTCCTAGATTGGTTAGGTGTCGCTTGGCAGACTCCTACTTCATGTTGTGGAGTTGAACCAAGAAGTTTGTACGGGCAAGGAGGTCGCCTTCTTCGTGAAGATCTACCCTGAGTGAGGATAGTCCTTTGTGGACGTAAGCCATGGTGGAATAGACAAGGCCGCTTTTTCATGGACCCCTTGTGGGTGGAGCCCTCCATAGACCCTCGCAGATGTTACCTTCCGTCGGTTGAAGTCTCCACTCACATGGACGTACTATAGCACCACCTATCGGAACCACGCCAAAATTCGTCGTGTCAACCTTTGCATTTGATCTGTCTTCCCTATCCTCTACATTACATTTGCATGTGTTTACTTTCCGCTTCTATACTCTTGGATATGCATGTGTAGGGTGAACTTGACTAGTCAAAATTGCTAAAATTGGCCCACAGCTAAAATTGGGGAAAGGCTAGGTTTGTAATTGGTCTAGTAGTCTAATCACCCGCCCCCCCTCTAGCTATACTTCAGATCCTACACTGGCGCAGCTCGCGATGGCGCATCGCGACATGACGAGCCCTCGCGAGCCCTCAAGACCTTAGGGTCCAACTGGTCCCTGAGAGGTGAACGTTTGCGGCACAATTTGCCAAGCAGCCCAACGCTTCCGTGGCAGCATGATTGCGAGGTGACTTTTTGGTTTGTTCAAATTGAGGGCGCCCTTCGGGCTGCATTATCCTCAAGCTGGCAAGGGTCTATCCCTACAGCATCCTCATTTTTTAATCGTGTAGCGTATCGGGTTATCTTTTTCTGAGTTTATGTCGTTTGTCTAAACCTTGTGTTTGGTGCCTTGTCACCACCTGAAATCGTCGTGCCCTCATGACTCTTACCACGGTCATCCCATGACTGGGGGCTGGATACGGCATCTTTACTCGGGTCCGTCCCTCCAACATTGATAAATCCAAGCGATCGAGCTTTGTCTCGTGGACTTGCTCCAGCGCACGTCACCTCACACAGGTCCTTGGTGTCTCTCCCTCTCTTGGAATCATTGTGAGTAGTAAGTACGGGTGTGGCCCAATTTGTATGACTGCTAGTTTTGTGTTTCCTCACCTTGGGCGGCATACGTCCGACGACTTTTCCCTTGGGAATTCCATGTAGGAACTCGACACGGTGTCTGTGCTCGGGTACGTCCCGCAGCTTCTCTAAACGCGAGTGATCGAGCTCTGTCTGGCGGGCCAAACCCGCACACGTCACCTCGTTTGGGTCCACGGTGTTCGACCTCTTGATGCAATGGCCTCGGGACGGCTATCAAGGGGATGAACCTGACAATAGTATCGGGGGTACGAACGGAGGGAAGAGCCTTGCTATGGCACAGTTGTAACACTCGCATGTACATGCAGGTGCTTGGTGTTGCTTATGGGGGGTGTGAATACACAGAATGCTTAACCCCTGTCTGGGAGCTCAAGGCGGGCTTACATATAGTGTGCCTAGACCCACGGCCTCCACTTCGAGAGCATTAAATGACAATAACTATTAAAGTTTGCTAAAACTATAGCTCTAACTACAGCGTACTGGTAACGTATGGCTTCATAGCGCTTTATGTGAGAGATTAAGTCCCTCGCCATTGCAGTCCTTTCGTTGTCCGTGCCTTCTCTTAGTATGAGTGTTGGGGAACATCCGACTGACCGAGGTTGTCCTAATGACTTTAAATGTCTGAGTGAGACTTCGACCGCATCGGTAGCCCTCAGACTTTAGTGAATGTGTCGGGCCCTAGGTGGGCCGTGGATAGCAAGTCCATGGCCCTACCCTTAGTAGGCAACCCCATCAGTAGCCCCCAAATCGGATGAGGTTTGAGTGGCCGAGTGAAAGGCAATTTGCTCTGTCGTTGGTGTCTCGGAGACACTAGGAAAAGAAGCTTGGGAACGTTCCACTTGGGTTCATAGTAAGCAACTACGGATTGAGGAGTGAGATATTCCGAATGATCGAACTTGTCTGCATGCCTACATTTGCAGAGTTTGCTTATCTCCCAGGGTAATGAATTGATGGCTCGAATGCATACAGGCCCATAGCTCCGAGTGATGACGGGGGGGTATGATGGATCCTACTCGTGCCTCGATGGGGGCGACCTGGTCATCTTTGCGCATATCTAAGTTACTGGAGTCCTTTGTAGTGACGAGTTGTTCGGTGGGCCGACCCATTTAGTTCTAAGTAAAAATAGGCAGGATCCATTCGGGACGAAAACGCGGGAGAGGTTTCGTGGGTTTCAAATTGTGGAAGAACGCGCGACGGAACAGAAACAGCAGCATCGTCGGGAGTGGGAAAAGTGGTGAGGCACCTCGATTCTCGCGCCTCGAATTTCGCCACGTACAGCAGGTTGTTCTCCAAGGGATATTGCGGATCTTCTTCTTGAAGGCTGGTAGACGGTCGGAGATCCTCCGCCATCGTATAAAAGGGGGTCCGGGTTAGGAGTGAGACACACTCCAAGATCTGGATCTTTATTTTGCCTCTCCAACTTTGACGCCCATTCGAGAGCTCCGACACTCTGCCCCCATCCACCGCATGCATCGGTCGCCTCGCCGAGAGACATAACGAGAAGCGCGACGGTGAAGGCCAATCTAGCTAAAAAGATCTCACACGGGTCCTTGTCGAGTGCCAAAGCATTGTTGCCAGGCTGGATCCAGGGCGACTGGCTGGCGTCCCATGTCACCAAGATCCATTTGTTGGAGCTAGAGAGCCAGGGGCTCTTGGCTCCGAGGAGCTAGCGCTAACCAGAGGAGGGCAAGCAGGAGCGCACACCGCAAGGAGACGAGCGGGTGCTACTTGTCACCCATGTGGAGCGAGGTTTGTCCATGCCCCTGCTCCCCTTTTTCCGTGTGATTCTCGACTTTTACGGTGTGCGACTTCATCATCTCCCCCCAATGATATTTTGTACTTGAACACTTTCGTGTCCTTGTGCGAGAATTTTCTCGGCTGCCACCCCCATTGGGGGCTATTCAAGCATATATCCACGTGCCAAGTGATGACGGTGGAGAAATCTTCTCGGTCAGGGGGGAGATGAACGTAGTGCTGCTTTGCAGGAGTCTAGGTATTCAGCTCAAAGGGAAGAGGAGCTTCTCTCAAATGTCTTTTCCTCATTATGTCAAGGGTTGGCAGGACTCCTAGTTCTACTGCCAGGACGTCCCAGTCAGCGAGGGTCGGTCGGGTCTCCCGCCTTACTCGGCTGATCCAGTTCAGTCGGGCCCTTCCTGGACCGTGTCAAAGAAGGAGAAGGTAGATGTAGATACCATGGTGATTGATTTGGTTGCACTGGTGTGAATAGGTGTCAATGGGATGGACCTGTTGGAGGTCTTCTTCCAGCGGAGGATCCATCCGCTCTAGGCCAGGGCCCGTCCCATATGGATGTATGAAGGGTTGAATGACCCAACCCATGTTCACCCAGAGGAGCTAGGGGTGGAGGAGCTAGAGAACAAGCTTAAAGCCATCACCCTAGTGTCCAACAACCCTAGGGGCACCAGCCTGGTGCCCCCTTTCTCACAGAAGAACCCGCCAAATGAGGTAACTTGTCATTTATTTTGTCCGAGTGACCTTTATTGTTGTAGTCTTCTGTTGTTGCACATGAACTTGTTTTCTTCACTCAACAGGCCTTTACGGCGTTGATCAGCTTGGTGCCAATAGTTGGTTGTACACTGATTGACGTGGCGAGTGACACCGAGCATCTTGAAAGTTCAGGAGGTGATGATGACAACGATGATGAGGAGGAGTCCGAGGAGAGTGACGAAGACAACGAGCATGTGGATGAGGCAGATTCCTCCCCTTCTGACGAAGTTCTGGTCGAGGCTCGTTCCAAGGCGCTCCTAGACCTTGGAGTTCGTTCCGGTGGCGTCAAGACTCCGAGTGTCGCTAAGCCGACTATGTCGGTTGTGCCGACCCATAGTTCCAAACCGGGACGAAATGAGCCCTTAGTATCACCGGAGAAGGCCACCAGACAGCCCAAGACTATGGTCTCCAAACCTCGGAAGGTTGTCATCCTGCGCATGAAGGTGGACGTGCATGTGGCCTCAGCATAAGTGTTTTCATCGAATGTTGCTTTACGATTGACGGTCGAGTAACATATTTTTTGAACATCTTTGTTGTAGAGTTGATGTGAGAATAGGGGCTCCACAGGCCCAAGAAAAAGGTTCAAACTCTGGCTTGCACTCGCTCTCCTACCATGTTCTACCTCTCAGCTTCATGGCGACTCTCCGATGACCCGAGCTAAGGGAAGCGAACCAGAGCACATGGCAGTTTATCCAGATTCTGGCCACCTTGCGGTGTAAAACCCTACTCCTGTTTGTTTCTGGATTGCTTGAGGTGGAGGATGAGTACAAAGGTGGGTTCTTGCCCTAGCGGAGACGATGGGGATCAGATCCCCACTACGTAGGCTGGGCCTCTCTTTCATACGGTCCTCAGTCCTCTTCCCCACGAAAACATTGGCGAGGGGTTGCCACAACCACCATTTTGAAAGGGGATAGGACTGCAGTTCGCCCTGACAATGGTGGTGTTCGCCTACAAAAGCCTCTCTGCGTGATGCGCTGGTGGGCTCAAGGGTGACCTATATCCTGCCGAGCCCTCAGCCTTAGTCTTCTTGCATTGATCAGGAAAGCTTTGCGAGGTTGCTTTGGGCCCCGCTAACTGGACTCGCTTACTTAGCACGAGAGAGGAAATCCTCCCTGTCCATGCCTAGTGGCACTGCTCCTATGCCGCCTGCGCAACCTGCATCACCCACACGGAGGCGCATGGTCGTGGGGCCCTGCCATGTCGCCCTTGGCAAGCCCACCTCACGAGAGCCTCAGGGGTGGCCTTGGGGCGCGCCCTTCCTGAGAGCGACCCCTCTTGATACTTGGCGGTGATCCCTTGAAGCTCGCCTCGCGACACAGGGGCACTCGCGAGGGTCTTCCTTGCCGAGCTTGCCAAAGGGCCAAACCAAGCTTGCCCAGCCACGTCGCGGCCGGGGCCATAGGTTGACAGGCCTAGGTACCCTGGTCCAAGCGGCCCCACAGTTGATACCTCGACCACCTCACTCAATCCTAAGGCTTCAGAGAAGGGTCACGCTGATGCCAACGTCGCGTCCTCTAAAGGTAGCACTTGAACTCGTCTGTACTTCATTTTGGACTTGTGATTTTCCTTTGTAGTTAATCGTTGAGTGCTTTTCGAGGCTTGCAGGGCCACGTAACGTCATCGAGATTAATCTGCTCAACCCTCCGGTCGTCAAGGATGTGGTGATGCACGACGCCACTCCCAGCTGAGTGACAAGGTATTCTATTGTCAAGGTTACGACTCCCGCGTGGAGCTCCACTCTGACTAGAGCATCGCTTGGAAATGGTCCTACTGTCACGCCGCCAACTCCTCCGATGGACAATATCTTCCAGCTTCACCATATATCGGAGGACCAAGAAGGTGTGCGTAAGGAGGCCTTAGCCTATCTGGAGCCAATGACTGGACGATTGAAGGAGGCGTATAACGCCAGCGAAGCCTTGGGGAAGAACATTCGAGTAAGTACACTTGTGAATATCAGCCTCATTCGGGAGTTTTCAGTCTGCATGGTTTTTTTTGTTCCCGAGTGAGTTTGCATGGAGCATACCTGGTGGGTGTTCTATTCCAGTGGAGCCACGCAGAGTGCACCCACTGGGTGTAGTCCCCGAGACTGTCATCAACTAAAGCAGTCGACGGTAGTCTTAGTTCCTATTTTGACTTGACATAAATAGATAGAGTACAAGGCCCTTTGTCTATCTCCTCATCCCTCCAGTGGGGGCGCACTGAGCACACCCACTAGGTGTAGTCCCCAAAACTGACATTGACTGAAGCAGCCGACGGTAGACATAGAGTTTCCATTGCTGAATTTTGAATAATTCTTTTTGTTGCTGGCAGAATGTTTGTGAGCTCGGGAGCCGCTATGTAGAAGGAGGTGCAGGACCTGCGCCAAAGCCTTGACGCTAAGAAAGCTAAGAGCAAGCGCCTAGAGCAGGAGAAGTGCTCACTTGAAGGTAAACATTTCCCATCCAACTGCCTTAAAATTTGATCTCTCTCCCCGTCCAACTGAGGTTATTTTACCAGATCAACTCGCTGAGAGGCTAAAGACTTTTATTATTTAGTTACCATACAGTAGGACCTCAAGAAGAGGGACAAGGAACTAGCGTCTTCCTGTAAGGAAGCTAACTAGAAGACCAAAGCGGGTGACGCCAAGCTCAAATCAATCAAGAAGCTCAAGGACAAGAAGCAAATCCTCGAGGTTGCCGCAAAGAAGTCTGCCGAAGAACTTGCTGAGTTGAAGATCTGTTATGTCGAGTGGGAAACCAAGCTTAAGCAGGCCACAACCAAGAAGCTCTAATTGGAGCAGTTCATCAAGGACTTTGGCAAGGAAATGAGCGGAAAACTTAAAGGTATACCGTGGATCTGAGTAATTCTTGCGTTTATTTGCAATTTCCATGTGGCATCTGATGTCCTTTGTTGTTTTCTCGTGTTTAGAATTCTGCTTCATCACCGAAGAAGAGACCGAGAGGATCAAAAAGGAACTAAATACACAAAGAGGGCTTTTCAGGGACACCACAGCCCAGGGTATTCTCCGACTGGAGGACCACACCGAGTATGTGTTGGTCTGCTTCAAGTGGCTTGAATTGGCCGTCTCAAATATCGACTGAGAAGTTGCTCATGCCGAGGAATTCTCCAAGGATATGCAAGTCATCATCGACTATGTGAAGGAGGTACCCACCCGAATGCAGTCTCGAAGAAATCAGCAGCGTGAGTCGGAGACGGCATAGCCCTCTTGCTTGTCCACGTCCATTGCAAGGGAGTGGATAGGGAGAAGTTGAAGAACCTCAAGGTCGCCAACAGGAAGAATGTCAAGTTTGAGGACTTCATGGAGATGTTCATGGAGGCTGCCACTCGGATCACCGACGGGATCGACCTTGACACATTTCGGAAGTTGTGGCTCCATCGTCCTCTGAGTGATACACAGATAAAAGATATTAAATTTGATTTACCTTGGAATATCGAGTTGTTGATATAACCTATAAACTCTGGGTGAGCCTTGGGCTCGTGCTATCCGTACTTCTGCTTTGAACAGAATGCAGTTTTTATTTCCTCTATTTCCATTCAAGTTTTGAGTCTTTGAGTGGGTACCAGAATTCTTAGGCAATTGTTTGATTGCGGCTAAGTCCCCGAGTGTGACTAACGTTCTCACTCGGGGTTAATTTGGGCTTAGGCGAAAGCAGGTTCACAGCTAAGCCCCCGGGCATGGAGGATGTCCTCAATCCGGGCAAGTTTTAACTTAGTGGAAGTCAGGTTCGTAGCTAAGAAATGATGATAGTTCCTGCGAACTAATGATGGTCATGTCCATCTTGGCATCCGAATGAGGATCGTGCCCTCATATGGAACCATTTTTACTTAGGCAAAAGCAGGTTCGCAGCTAAGTCCTCGAGCATGGAGGATGTCCTCACTCGGGCCAGGTTTTAACTTAGGCAAAGTCAGGTTCACAGCTAAGAAATGAAGGTAGTTCCTGTCAACTAATGATGGTCCTATCCATCTTGGTGTCCGAATGAGGATCATGCCCTCATTTTGAACCATTTTTACTTAGGCGAAAGCAGGTTCGCAGCTAATCCCTCGAGCATGGAGGATTTCCTCACTTGGGGCAAGTTTTAACTTAGGCAAAGTCAGGTTCGCAGCTAAGAAATGAAGGTACTTCCTGTGAACTAATGATGGTCATGTCCATCTTGGCATCCGAATGAGGGTCATGTCCTCATTCGGAACTGTTTTTACTTAGGCAAAAGAAGGGTCATAGCTAAGCCCCCGAGCGAGGTGGATTTCCTCACTCGGGGTAAGTTTTAAGTTAGGCGAAGTCACGTTCGCAGCGAAGAAATGAAGGTAGTTCCTGCGAACTAATGATGGTCATGTCCATCTTGGCGTCCGAGTGAGGGTCGTGCCCTTGTTCAAAACCGTTTTACTTAGGTGAAAGCAGGTTCGCAGCTAAGCCCCCAAGCATGGAGGATGTACTCACTCGGGACAGTTTTTAACTTAGACGAAGTCAGGTTCGCAAGTAAGAAATGAAAGTAGTTCATGTGAATTAATGATGGTCATGTCCATCTTGGCGTCCGTATGGGAGTCGTGCCCTCATTTGAAACCGTTTTTACTTAGGCAAAAGCAGGTTCACCGCTAATCCCTCGAGCATGGAGGATGTCCTCACTCGGGGCAGATTTTAACTTAGGCAAAGTCGGGTTCGCGGCTAAGAAATGAAGGTAGTTCCTGCGGACTAATGATGGTCATGTCCATCTTGGCGTTCGAATGAGGGTCATGCCCTCATTTTGGAACCTTTTTTACTTAGGCGAAAGCAGGTTCATAGCAAAGCCCCCGACTATGGAGGATGTCCTCACTCAGGGCAGGTTTTAACTTCGGCAAAGTTAGGTTCGCAACTAAGAAATGAAGGTAGTTCCTACAAGCTAATGATGGTGCTTTCCATCTTGGCGTCTGGGTCATGCCCTCATTCGGAACCTTTTTACTTAGGCGAAAGCAGGTTCATAACTAAGACCCCCAGCATGGAGGATGTCCTCACTCGGGGTAGGTTTTCACTTAGGCGAAGTCGGGTTTGCAGCTAAGAAATGAAGGTAGTTCCTCCGAAATAATGATGGTCCTATCCATCTTGGCGTCCGAGTGAGGGCCATTCCCTCATTCAAAACTTTTTTTACTTAAGCGAAAGCGGGTTCGCAGCTAAGCCCCCGAGCATGGAGGATGTCCTCACTCGGGGCAGGTTTTAACTTAGGCGAAGTCAAGTTCGCAGCTAAGAAATGAAGGTAGTTCCTGCGAACTAATGATGGTCATGTCCATCTTGGCATCCAAATGAGGGTCATGCCCTCATTCGTAAAGCTGAGGTAAAATCCTGCTGAGGTAATCCTAATGAGCTCTCTCTCCGCTTCCTAGAGATCCAGACTGTCCTGACGCATTACCTCAGCTTTAGCTTCATTCTATTGTTCCACTCGGGGGAATTGTAACATAAGTCACTCGACAAAATGGCTTCACATCCGTACACCATGAAGAAAGGGGTACGCTTGGTGGAGCGGTTAGCGGTTGTTTGCATGCCCAATAGAACAGACGACGGCACTTTGACCCAGGCTCCCACGATGTACTTTAGATCTCTCATTAGTCGGGGATTCAGTCCTTGCAATATCATACCATTCGCCATCTCTTCATGTACATTCGACTACGGGTGAGCCACGGAGGCGCAGTTAACCCGAGTGCCCTAGGAGTAGTAGAATTCATGGAATTCGTCCGAGTCAAAGTTGGACTCGTTGTTGGTGATGATATCGTGTGGACCTCCGAATCTGAAGATAAATTGTCGAATGAAATTGATGGCAGTTGTTGAGTCTAGGATTTTGAAAGGCTTCGCTTCGACCCACTTGGTGAACTTGTCCACTGCTACTAGCAGGTGGGTACCACTTGACCCGGTCCGCAGGGGGCCAACCATGTTGAGGCCCCATATGGCAAATGGCCAGGTGAGCGGAATGGTCTTAAGTGCGGATGCAGGCTTGTGCGGTTGATTCTTGTAGAACTGGCATCCAACACATAGGTCAACTAGGTCTCTTGATGCCTCCTTGGCACGGGGCCAATAAAAACCCGATCGGCACACTTTGGCAATCAGCATCCGAGAGGACGCGTGGTGGCTGCAAGTTCCTGAGTGACTCTCATGTAAGACTTGTAGCCCTCCCTCTGGGTAAATGCATTTCTTGATGACTCATGTACCACTTTTCTTGTATATCTTGTCCCCCAATCCTTCGGAAGTATTAGATCATCGAATGATTCGGTGGGCTTCCTCTTCGTCTTCTAGGAGCTATTGCCGGAGCAAGTATGCTAAGTAAGGTTGAGTACATTCGGAAGTGATTACGAACATCTCATGGACTAGGTCAATCACTACTCGAACGTCAACCTCAGTTGCATTTGAAGGACTGCCTATTTCTGGGGGCTCCTTTGTGAAAGGATCTTCTTTAATTAAGGGGGCTCATAGATGTTCAAGGAACACGCCCTTTGGAACAGCACGCTGAGTGGATCCGATCTTGGCCAGGTCATTTGTTTCCTGGTTCTTGGCTTATGGCACGTGGTGCAACTCCAAGCCTTCAAAATTCTTCTCAGCTTCCTGAGTGCATTGTAGCAACCAGTCATAGTTGTACTCCGAATGCCGCACTCATTCATCACCTGATTGACAACGAGGTACGAATCTTCGTAGACCATCAAACGGCAGATGTCGATTGAGATGGCCATATGGAACCCGTACAGGAGGGCTTCATACTCAGCCTCATTGTTGGATGAATCAAAGTGTATCTTGAGCATATAGCTCAGTCGGTCTCCCCTAGGGGAGACGAGAACCACTCCAGCCCTCGAGCTATGGAACATCTTGGATCCGTCGAAGAACATAGTCCAATGCTCGGCGATGCTTGGGGTTGGCTGCTCTTGTTCTATCCATTCGGCAAAGAAATCTACCAGGGCTTGAGACTTGATCACCTTCTTGGCTTCAAATTTGATCTCCTACGGGAGGATCTCAATTTCCAATTTGGCCACTCGGCCAGTGGCGTCTCTGTTATGCAGGATTTCTGACACGGGGGCATCATTGATAACTGTGACCGAGTGATCTTGGAAGCAATGAACCACCTTCTTCCCAGTCAGGTAGATATCGTAAACCACCTTTTGATAATGTGGATACCTTTGTTTGGAGGGTGTCAAGACTTCTGAGATATAATAGATGGGCCTTTCAACCTTGTATGTTTTGCCTACCTCCTCGCGCTCCATAGTGAGGTCGGTTCTGACCACTTGGCTAGTGGTTGCAATGTACGGGAGCAATGGCTCCCGGCTACCCGGAGCAGCTAACACCGGTTGGGTGGAGATCAAGGCCTTGAGCTGATCGAATGCGATCTCCGCTTTAGGTGTCCACTCGAATCTATCAGCTTTTCTCATCAATTGGTAAAGAGGCATTGCCTTCTCACCGAGTCTTGAGATGAAGCGGCTCAGGGCCGCAAGGCAACCTATGAGTCTTTGCACATCATGTATGCGCTCTGGCCGTCTCATTTGGACTATAGCGCTAATTTTTTCGGGGTTAGCATCGATACCATGTTTGGAAACAAGGAAACCGAGTAACTTGTCGGCTGGCACGCCGAAAGTACATTTGGCCGGGTTGAGCTTGATCCCGTAGCGCCGCAATTTCACAAAGGCTTCGGTGAGATCAGACAGGAGGTCAGAACCTTTCCTATACTTCACCATGATATCATCCATATATGCCTCCCTATTTTCATTGATCTGCTTTTGCAAGCTTTTTTGGATCATGCGCTCGAAAGTAGCGTCGGTGTTTTTAAGGCCGAATGGCATAGTGATGTAGCAAAAACACATGAATGGGGTAATGAAGTCTGTTTTAATTTCATCTGGACCGTACATTCGGTTCTGGTGGTACCCGGAGTATGCATCCAGGAGCAACAGGTGTTCACATACGGCAATACAATCCATGATTAGATCTATGCGGGGTAGAGGGAAATGATCTTTCGGGCAGGACCGATTGAGGTGCTTGAAATCAATACACATACGAAGTGAATTGTTGTTTTTGGGCACCATGACCACATTCACGAGCCACTCAGAGTGGTAAACCTTGTGAATGAACTCGGCAGGTAGGAGCTGAGTGATCTCCTCGCCAATTGCCTTGTGCTTTTCCACAGAGGAATGGCACGAGTGTTTTTTGACAGGCTTGACCTTGGAGTCCACTCGGAGGTGGTGCTCAGCCAGCTCCCTGGGAACACCCGGCATGTTAGATGGCTTCCATGCAAAGATGTCTGAGTTCTCACGCAGGAACTGGATGAGCTCGACTTCCTATTTTTCTCCAAGTGATGTGGAGATGCTCGTCGCAGAGGCACTCACATCGTTGGGGTGAACATGAACGTACTTGGTCTCACCGGCCAACTGAAAGGCGAACTCAATACTCGGTCGCTTCGACTTGAGTAAGTCGGCAATGTACACCATCTTCTTCTACCCATCGAGCTTGACTGGGAGGACTTGCTCGTTGGCAATTTTGGAGCCCTACTAGAGGCACTCCTCGGCGATCTTCCGATTGACGGTCAGCGTGATCAGCCTCTCGGCCCTGGCATCTTAAGCTTAAGATACACGTAATAGGGTCTAGCCATGAAGCATGCATAGGCAGGCCTAACCAGGATAGCATGATAAGAAATGCGGAAGTCCACCACCTCGAAGGTCACACGCTCCTTCCGGTAATTTTTCTCGCCACCAAACACGACGTTCAGAGCGATTTGGCCGAGTGACTCAGCCTTCTTCCCAGGGATGACCCCGTGCAAGTGCATGTTGCTTTTGCCCAGTTGGGAGAACGAAATGTCCATTGCCCTCGATGTGTCGGCGTAGATGATGTTGAGGTCGTTGCCTTCGTCCATTAGGACCCTGCGTAGCCGGACTCTATTAACAATTGATGACGAGTTGATGGATATACTTCTCGCCCCTCGTTGGTTACCCCAAGTGGAAGGTGGAGATGTAGTCAGCAGCAGATTTCCCTTACACGGGGACTGTAAGGTTTATCGAACCAGGAGGACTCCAAGGATCAACAAGTAGGTGTTCGATGCTCTGGCGCTAGCAGAAGATGTGGACCTGCACACACAACAAATAACTTTGCTCCCAGCAAGTTCACAGAGGTTGTCAATCTCTCCGGCCTTGTAGTTTGCAAAGGATCAAAACACAAGCGGGAATAGTGATAGTGATTGCAACGGAAAAGTAAATAAAACGGTAAATGGTGGAGGTGTAAACAATGGTGGTAATATGGACCAGAGTCCCATGATGTTCACTAGTGATGTCTCTCTCCTAAAAGACGATAAACAATTGTGTTGGGTAAACAAATTACAGCTAGGAAATTGACATAATTATAAACGCACCGCAATGCTAATCATGCTACTAGAAAGTTAGAGGCTCAAAAGTAATGGGTAGTACGCCAAGACAAGTAGACCCTTTATCCATCAACATCTACTCTCTAATCATCCACCTTGAGATATCTATCCAGAACACCTCGCTGGTATTAAGTTGTGAGCCTTACCCAAAGTGTAAACTCAAAGCAACGGACAACTGCATTAACGAACTTTGCATAAGGTAAACAATCCTTGCAACCGTGGTCACAAGCACCGTTGTTTTCTCCGTGGTGGCAATAGCACATCCCCTAGTCTCATGTTTCTGTCACTCAAGCTAGACATGAGGGGGCATGAACCCACAATCATGCATAACGCTTCCTCTTGGAGTTACAATCTACTACTCGGCCAAAGCAATAATAAGCAATGAAGAACATGCATGAATTACTGAAGAACATAATATAAAAGGAGAACCAAATATATAACTCATTACAATCTTAACATAATCTCATAATCCATCGGATCCCAGCAAACCAAGCATAGCAAAAGTAGGTAAATTACATAGATGCCTTGATCATGTAGGGCAGCTCGCAAGGGCTAAGCATTGAAGCACAAGATTGGAGAGAAGACATCACATAGCTACTGGTCATGGACTCATGGTCCAAGGAGAACTACTCACAACACGTTCGAGAAGCGTCCATGGTGGTGCAGAAGCTCCCGGAGGTCAATCCTCCCTCTGGCAGGGTGTCGGGAAGAGGTCTTATGGCGCTCCCGACATCGGGAGCGCTGCAGCGGTGGAACGGTGGAGAAATTCGCGATTCTGAATCTGTTGGAAGGGTTTCCTATTAGATAGGTAAATATAGGCCGAAGGAGGGCACCAGAGGAGGTGGGCCTCACCCAGGCGACCTGGTGGCGCGGCCAAGAGGGGGGCCGCGCAGGGAGGACGCCTGGGCAGGCCCTGGCTCCCCTCTGGCCCACCTTAATGCCTCGTGACGCTTCCGTCATGCTTATTTTTATATATTTTTCTTGGGATTTTTAGGGCTCTGTCAATTGGGGTAAAAGTCCCTGCAAAAAAGACATCAGCAGGAAGAAACTGGCACTAGGTGCACTGAGTTAGTAGGTTAGTCCAAATATGTGTAAAAAGGTATGAAAGTGTAGCAAAACATATAACAATGTCACCCAAAAGAGCATGGAACAAACAGAAATTATAGATACTTTTGGGACGTATCAACAGTCGGATCAACAACTGGCGCCTGTCGCCCAGGGGTGGCAATGTGGGCAGGATGATCAGACTGATCGAATGTGACGGGTGTCTTTGCCCAATCGAGGTATTTTGTGACGGTCAGAACTGCCATGTTAACCTCCCGATTGATGTCCTTCAATCGACTCTTTCTCTCAATGTCGGCGAAGATCATCGGGACCTTTTTGACATTTGGATACCTAGAGGCATCCTCTTCGTCTTTGTCGTTGTCCTTTCCCCGAATGGTTCTTTGCCCATATCCTGCTGGATCAGGCAACAATCTCGATCAGAATGCTTGGGATAGATGGGATTACCATCATCATCCCTCTTGGTGTGGATCTGGCACGGCTGATCCAAGAGGTCGCTCTTGGGCTTGGATCCAAGAGATCGCTCTTGGGCTCAGACTTCTTCTTGGACACTCAATCCTTCTTTTTCTTTTGCTTGGATTTGCCCTCGCCTTGCCCACGGATAGCACCGACCTCGGCCTTGCCTGATGCATTCGCCTTCCGCTCCAAGTTCTTCCATGTGTTGCCCCCGAGTG